>NC_141698.1:983649045-984249045 GCF_964263255.1 Lissotriton vulgaris | reverse complement strand
AATATCTTTAGCACATAGGGATAACACATGCAGCAGTCCATGCTTTGGTCATATAAAGGCGATCCACGATGAAAAGCGAAATCAATGTACCTTAAAGCTTCCAGGCTAGAAGACATAAGCCAAATGCAATTCATTCATTGGATTCAGAGCTGTGGTGTGTATGCAGAGTTGCCGTAGAATATTGTGGCCACCTGGTTAGCCAAAGCAGAGCCTTAGGAAGTCTCTACATCAATCGTAAAATACACAATGGTAGGAATCGTTGTGCCTTGGTTTCCCATAGCTGTGGAAGCCTTTGAATTGCTGACCACCATCTTTTCACATCAGTGCCAGGTCACAAGGTGATCTGGTAATGCGAGCCAGGATTAATAAGAAGTGTGGTTTAATGAGAGTTACCAGAATGTGTTACATTTTTTTAATGCTCTCTATTTTTTATTGGTACTTCCATGACGAGGACAAGTGCACAGTCAGCCTTCTGGGCATCTTGGTGCTGAATAAAGGGTATTTGTTGTTACCCAACTTATTTAATCAACCTCTGATGGATGAAGGTGTATCTGCCAGTGTTTGAACCACTGACCATGAGGAGACATCCAGCTCTGAAGGATGAAGGTGTATGTGCCAGTGTTTGAACCAGTGACCATGAGGAGAAATCAAGCTCTGAAGGATGAAGGTGTATGTGCCAGTGTTTGAACCAGTGACCATGAGGAGACATCCAGCTCTGAAGGATGAAGGTGTATGTGCCAGTGTTTGAACCAGTGACCATGAGGAGACATCCAGCTCTGAAGGATGAAGGTGTATGTGCCAGTGTTTGAACCATTGACCATGAGGTGAAATACAGACTCCTGGAGTGGACACTTTAGTCCACTAAACCGACAGGCCAATCTACAGTCAGCCCTCTCTTGCAAATGCAGGAAATGTTGGCTGGGCTTCCTGAATTACTTTTAGCTTATTCTGCAGCCTAAAGATCTGCCTATTTTATTGGCGAGGCCATGTGTGCGTTTGATTTTTTTGGGAAGTGGGAGGGGACATACACCTCACGTGCTTTTCTTGCTTGGCAACAGTTGGGTGAAATAGACACATTAATAGTGGGTCTGCTACGCGTCATCCTCCACTGATACATACACGCGTACTGATACATACAGTGCTGTAAATAATGGCTAAAGTAATTGCACACTTTTAAGTTATTATGTCTGCATCCATCGATAATGTAACCGTGTCACTGCATCTTGACAGCGTTTGTCAGATCATGTAGTAATGTACTGGGTAGAGCGATGAGAAGCAGCTCTAGTTGCTGTGACTTTGGGGGTGCTCACGTTCCCTGCTGTGATAGTGTTTCCCTGCAGTTATGAACATTTTTTAGGTTATGAATAGCATTCTTATCTTAAAATGGATTTGCTAAACCTGCATAGTTTACTGTCTAGGACAAATAGAAAGCCAAAGATAACAAACGAGTGGCATATTGAATTTGTATCACAGACACATTAGGGTGTTCATGATAGTTTTTTATGTGTGTGTATATATATATATATATATATATATATATATGTATATATATATATATGTATATATATTTCTCTCTCTCTCTCTCTCTCTCTATATATATATATATATATATATATATATATATATATATATATCATTTGATGGACGATACATTGAAACGTGTATCCTGTTGTTTGTTGCACTTGCAGAATACAACCTGCGGAACATTGATAATTGCTAAGGCGTAACACAATGGTGTTAATTGTTCGCTCCAAGCTAGAGTTTAAGGATAACCCATCATAAAAAAAAATCTTATTAAGATGCGTTATATTTAAATGTATCCCATGTGTGCAGATTTACCTGAAAACCCGGAATGGATCCGGCATTGTGCACCAATCTTGAACACCCCTGACATAGATTGTCATGAAATGTTAGCCTTATGCCGTCAATTAATGTCTTCATTATTCAGTATCCTCAGTTATTTTCAAATTACAAATGGCAGAAACATTGTGTGCCCTTTTCTGTTCCAGCAGGAATGGATGTAACATTTATCCTTGGTCCCACAATGGATCATTTTTATCTCAGCCCCGCGTCTGTTCTGTATATATAGAATAAATATTTATGTTTTCTTATTTTTTTCTGAAACTGAAGATACAGAGAGAATAGGTTGAAAGTGTCAACTATAATTCATTGCCTGCAAAGAAAGGCCTCACACTGATACTGAGTTGAAATAGAACCCATCTAAATCACTCCGGTGGCACGCTCATACCCGAGATAATATCAGCATTTTCCTTCTTGAAAATATATCTGCAATAAATTAAAGGAGGTCTTCAGCATTTTATTAAAATGCCTGTGACAAATTTAACCCCATCGTCATCCACAATAGCACTGGTCCCTCCGATATGTGTAAAGCGAAGGTTACATGAAGGTTGGCATTTTCTTGCAGTGAACTCGCATCTTTTCAAGTGTATTCTGCAGCAGAGAATCCACCCACCGAGTGCTCGTAAGGAGGACGGCTTTTAGTTTTATATGGAATGGAATTAGTTGTGAACGACTGACGTAAAACCTGACCTCGAAGAGTTTTAGATTTGGAATTACAAACGGCAGTGTCTAAAAACTCCAGCAGCAATGGATGGCGCGCTTTCTACTTTAAAATAAAGAAACGGAATACATTGAAAATCGGGATGAAACAAGAGTCAAATACAGACAGAAGTAAACGAAATTACATTTGTTTGTGCGCAGACACCAAAATAGGTAGGAAATCAGAGCAATGATTCCAATAAAAATGCTTCTATTAATTAGGCGAGAATTGTCTAATGTAAGTAAGCTCATCGAACAATTAAAGGTAAGATAGTGCAAATATTTTGCCTACAATGATGCAAAAAATAAACGTGTTATTCAGTAGTTCCATATGCCTTAAGGCGTCCAATCTAGAAGTACAGATCTGTTGTGAATTGACTTACCTGTGGTCCAGGTTATTAATTTTCCTTTAGTCCTTTCCACTAAACAAACATCTGTTCGCGCTCCATAGATAACTATGGTAATTTTAATTTGATCATCGTAAATGGCAAAATCAATGAATATTCACAACAGGGTATACTAAAATCTTTTTGGTTGGCGTGGGGTGAGGGGCAGCCGTGACAAAGGTGTTGGGTGGAAAAATGATACAGCCTTCCATTTTAATGTTGTATTTGCCTCAGCATGTCTGACATACACAAACACCTCGCACACATTCACTCAATCATAAATTGTCTACCTGCTAACATATCACATGGGCAATCTTGACGTGGACTACAGAATTAAGGTAGTTAGAGTGGCGTTAAGAATAGTAAATCTGTTCATACCTATACATACGTGCATTAACAATTTATTGGTAGTCAATAGCAGTTCTTAATTTGAGCTGTTGGTTCCCGGTGGTCAGCACTGGCACTTAATCATCCGCACCAGCGCTTTTTATGAGCACCATTTAAGGACACATTAATTTAAGAGCACCAGTTAAGGACACATTAATTTACGGGGAGATTAATTGATTTGCCTAGAATCACAGGATGTTGAGCCAACGCTGGGACTCACTTATTTTCTTTTTTTTTTTTTTACAAATTAACGACCGGTCCATAGTGTGGATGCAAGATTTTTGCAGATGGATATTATGTTAATTATATAGTCACATGTTCTCCAAGCACACACTCATAAAATTCTTGTCTCACATCAGTATTCCTTGATTGTCTGGCTTACTGGTACTTTCATAGTTTTACTGACTTTTTGTGAGGTCACCCACGTCCCTTAATAAAAGGTCATGTTTAGGAAATTGGGTTATTAGTTGAGGGGTGGTAGCCTCACTCAAATAATTGGCCAAATCTTTGTCAGGGTGAACCACAGAAGTCACAAATCTTGTGCTTAACACTCTGGTAACTTGGCACAAAGCTGTCAGGCTTAACTTAGAGGCACTATGTAAAGTATTTATGCGACACACAAACAGTAATAAAGTGAAAACACAACACAAGAAAATCATAAGCTAAATTTGAAAAATAGAGGAAACTTTAATAAATACAATGACAGAAATCCAGTTGTTGAGACAAAGTTATTAGTTTTTAAAGTTTTAAGTAAAAATAGTGCCACAAAGCTAAAGTAAATGGCCTGCAGTTGATCAAAAACTATTGCAAATTAGTAAATATTTATGGATTTAGTGACCTATAATGCAAAGAACGAATTTGCAAGAATTAATCAAGTAGCTAATGCTACAGATTGATGGAGAGAAAAGAACAATACATTAAGAAAAAGGCAAACCAACAATGTCATTGAATCAATTGGTCTATATTGAAACAAAAAGCAAGAGGTACTAAAGTCAGTATAAAGGGGTTCTTTAACATCGAGACACGCATATCTATGCAGTGCATTGGTTGTAGGCATTTCCATACAGTGATTCACTGAGACAGATTTGTGTGCTTCACTCTTAATAAAAGGAAAAATCTGCTGTTGTAAAGGTAGTTTATTAACACTCATGCACGTATGAACATGGAAATCACAAATCAAGAATTAAAAACAAGCTTCAATAAAACTTCAGAAGGTAATGCACATTTTCAAAGTTTTACAGAAAGCAAAATATACAAGGCTTTTGACACTGTTCTGATCTTTTGCTTTTTACAAAATTACTTTATTAAAAAAAAAGTTATTAGAAATATTAAATGACAAGTGAAGTTAACCTTTAAATTTAAGCAGTCCATTCTTCCACCTCCTTTACCTGATGTATCCATTAACATAATCCTTCAGCAAGTAATAGAGTGTTTGAGACATCGAAAATGATGTGCGTCTGTTGTAATGTTTACGAAATTCTTTAAGGATTTTGTGGTTACTACGTAAGCTTTTTGAGTGATAAATAGTAGCATATTTGCTCTACCTTTTAAAAATTGTTTCATGATACAAAAAGATTTTCCAAACCTCTCTTGCAATGAGGATGATTTTTCATGTCTATCAAAAAGCATAGTTTAGTGTCCGTTCGCTGCTTTACACATCTTTTTTTCGAAGGAGATCATTCCAACACAGCTGAGCAATACAGTAGTCACCACTATTAATTAGCTTGTGATGAATACGTATTCCTACATCCACCTGAAATGCCCATGCACCGAACTCAAACCTTAAGACCTCCCCTAGAACAGAATATGGCATGCCTAACAGCTGTTAAATCATTTTTGACTCCTTTTTACTAAAATGTATATTCTGTTTGGTAATTAAGGCAGGGCTCCATGTAATACAAATAGAGATATTTTTTAGGGGGTACCTGCTAATAAAGGGTGATTTGTAAATCCATCAAATTGAATATTGAATCTGTACAAACGTTTGGTGGAAATTAAAGCATTCTTTGTAATGCTTTTACATTCCTTATTCTAATTCAGACCACAGTGAAACGTAGCCACCAAACATTTAATGTTTTCAGTTTTATTTACCCTGTCACAAACTAACACCTATGGTATTCCACATCCTTTTTGATGGATTGTATTATTTTACATTCAGTGACATTGATTACCAACATGTTCTATCTACAGTAATCTACTATTTATTGATAATGTAGACCACTAGGTGTACAGTCCATTAAATATAAGTATAATTTCAAGATTTCAACAAGAACAAATAATGCAGCCTCAAAGAGATGAAATCATACTAGAATGCGGTTTATGTAAAAAAGAACGTCTAACAATTTCTAAAAAGTTAACATGTCACTTTTAATATGTTGGCTGCTGTATTCACTGACTACATATGTGGACATTTAACCTACTTATCTGCATTCTAGCACTCAAAGACCAGAACCTCATTCACTATCTCTCAACAGCATGCTTCCGCAAGGATTCTTCTCTTTCTGGTGCTTATCACTTTCTTCAGGAGACGAACGGGTATTTGGCACCTGCTGCTCACCTCTGATGAGCTCAGTGATAGCAGAATAATTTTGTCAGGAGGTTATCTGTAAAAATAATACAAGTGTAAGCCCAGAGTGGAAGGTAATTGTGCAGTACCTATTTGTCTTGGCTATTTGGAGAAAAATGTTTGCAAGGAGATTGCTGAGGCCAGAGATATACACCAAAGCGAGATCATTAACATTGATAAAATTAAGATCCATTGCAAAAACAAAATGAAAAAATGCAAATGTTAAGGTAAAGACAATGATGAGATGTCTGGTCAGAAAATAGCTATTTAGCTTTACCTTCCCTGAAAACGTTCAACTATTAAACTATGCACAGATGGACTACAGTGATCATAATGCATGGAAAAGCGGTCCGCATTTTTCCTATGACTGAAGGCATTACTCAAGAGCCTTCTTGTGTTGTGTGCAGGTGTGTGGAACGAAAAGAAATATATGTATAAATGAATATGTTATTAGCTCAAAAGGTCTTTCACAATTATATTAGATTTTTTATTTGAATTAGAGGGTATTAAGAAAAATTACCAGACTGCTCCAATAAAATAAACATCCAAACTGGTGTATCAGTGCACCAATCATGTAGTAAAGAAAGACAGCCTCTGATTTTCCCAAATATGATAACTCTGTTTTTAATTAGAAATATAGTGTGCTAGGATTGGATGTTTCATTTATTCAGTGCCATAAAGAAGGAAGCATGTTGTCAATTCACACATACTTAGGATTTTTCTTCTCCCAAACAATACCAATTTCATCCGCACAGTTTATCGTATGTGGTGGTCTTGACCACCATAGAAAAGTAATTCAGGATAATCATATTTGGTGATGTGTTGATTTCAGCAAGCCTAAGAAATAGTGGAACCATTAAAGAATAAACATATATAGGATTACTTTTTTCAGAGGGACTGCAATTTCAGCAGTTATCTGAAATTGGAACCTGAAGTTTGACCATTTGTACTACAGTCATTTGTAAATCATGGCCGATATTCTTGACATAACCAATATGGATGGGCTATAACACTATTACAGTAATTCTCCTGACACTTCTGTTTTTATGAGTGTGAGGAGCATGAGGCAGACCAGTAAGGTTTTGGTGGTTGAGGCGCTGAGATTGGCATGGTATGTAGACAGTATGTTTTCCATTAGGAGAGGGTTAGAGTCATATTATCAAGTAAATGAAGTTCGGAATGATTGGGGAATATTTTTCGTATTTAATTTTTTGACAAATGGTTTGGGTATCTTCATCACCATTATTATAAATTACATGCAGCATACTAGGAAGGATGAAATTTCTATCCTGTGACATCCTCCCCAGAAGTTCCGTTGGGAAACTTAGTGTCTTTTACTAGTTGCATCGGGTCTGATCAGTATTCCCAGGTATTTTAGATGTCTCTAGAAGCCCAAACCTGCGGAACTCGTAATCATGCTATATTGCATCCGGTACATGGATACGTAACTGATTTCAATGTGACTCTCATTTCTGGTACCAGGTCAAACTCCTCTACCAATTCCAATATGAATTGTACTATTTCATCTGGGTTCTAATAAAGTAATGCATAATCTGCCTGTGACGGTCTGAACAAGCATCGGCACAGCCAATAGATCTCACCTTTGGACCTTATAAGTATTTAGTTATGCAGCACAATATCCTTGGTGCAACAACATCTACTGTTGCATGGCTAAACACTTATAAGGGCCCAAAGACGAGACCTATTGGTTATGCCATTGCTTGTTTCTTTGGCAGTCACACGTTCCAGTACATCATTTGTAAAAAAAATATAATGTGCAAGTCAGTCAGCGATCTTGTGTGTATGTTGGTAGGTAGCAGTGTTCGCAGCAGGTTATTGTGGAGGGGTACAATTCAAGTTTGTTAGCAATGAGGCACATTAAGTAACATTCTGTTGTGTGGGTGGGGTCGTTTGAGGGTGGGGCAGTACAGATGTAGACGAGGATGTCCCAGATGCATTATGTTTAGATAGATGGAGGTCTGTCTTCTGTTTTTCCACTTTGTGCACCGATGATGCCCGACTTCTGTGGTAACGCTGTTAGCCTGGGGTGGTTAGTTTATCTAGTTCCAGAGAAGAGGGTTGCCTTTCTTAAAACTAATGGAAATCGATGTTTGATGTTAATACATAAGACACTAGCTGGGCTTAAAACAGTTTCTCCAAAAATTATCAGACTTTATAGTTTGTAAAGATATATTGGAATACATCAGTCTTTAAATTCTCTATGTAACACCATTAAAATAAAGTTTGAAGCTTCCAAAGCCGTGGGCGCTAGTTTGAGTTTTGAGGCTGCTCATCTCTCAGTGCCGCCAACACGGTAGAAGGCTGGGGGAGTGCCATCACTACTAATAATCTGTAGCAGTTGGTGGCGAACTCGAGCACAGTGGCTTGCTTCTTTTCGCTTGTGGACAGACAAGGTTTCCCTTAAATTACTTTCCTTCAAGAATTACTGCCGTCAGCAGCGACCCCTATTTCCAGGGTCGTTACTGATCACCTGCCTCCTGAGATGGGTGCAGGACTGCAGGAAGAAATAAACAATGCGTCATGGGGCGAGAAGAGGCTGGTGAATCGCAAGCCGTGGGGTATCCCTTTACCTGCATCCTGGAGCTTGTGACGTCATGTCGCAGGTAAGGCTAGGGTTCCAGCTCTGGCCCCGCCCCACCCTCTGGAACTGAGGCTGAGTGGCTCCATTTTACTCCTGTGTGGGATCTTTGAAGAGCCCACGTATCACTGCTGTGGAAGCCGGAGTATAGAGACCAGAGAGGCCATTCCTCCCTGAGCTGTGTGATTGCTGCCATGGCCGGGCTGCCTGCTCTGTTCCTGCTGTTGGTGAGTGTGTATGCCACCAGTGTTTAAAGACTGCCTCAATTCTAGTCTCTTCCAGGGTTAAAGTTTGGTGTCTTGTTTTCTGGTGTGGAGAAAAACAAAGGACGGGACATTCAGTGGAATTTTGAATGAATCGCATACTGCGCATTCCAGCAAACAAAGGGAGCCGGGATAGTGGGGGCAGCCAGCGCCATGCGCGTTGTGCCTGCCTGCAGCCCTTCTTCCTTTTGGGATGGCCCATCCGGACTGGATCCTTTGCTTCACAGCTTGTTTAGATAACACGCCTACTTTAGATAAGAAATTGCTTCATGACAGCTGTGAAGCAAACAATCCAGTCCGGATGGGCCGGACGAAAAGGAGAACGGCTGTGACTAAGAAGCATCATTTTCAATGTGAAGCCATTGTTTTGCATAAATGCTGACGCAACCCAATGAAAATGATGGGTGAGGCTTTAAGTCCCCTTCTGAAATCTCCTCATCTACAATATAACTTGCCAGAGCGAGCAGCGCATGCTTGCTGCACCAATAGGCGAGACCTAAAAATGGGGTGGATCTAGCTGACAAGAAGCTCATCTGTCAATAAGAAAAATGAATAGAGACAATGGGCAGAATTGTACCATGCCCGTTCTCAGTGTTCATACTCAAAGATTGAGCAGCTGTTACATATGCACCTAGGCGAACGTCAACTAGTTTTCCCAATGCTAGATACTTTTTGTTACGAATAGAACACTCCTCAGCCTTTTCGATGTACTGCTAGTCGACTAAGGGGAAGACTATTTGAGTTTCAAATATCACAACAGAACCTTCCTCGTTACCCTGATTATCCTATGGGAGGAACAACTGTCTCCTAGTCAACACCGTAAAGACCATCACACAGGTCCTCGTCACCAGCCACCTCGACTAAGGCAATGATCACTACGCCAGCATCTCCACCCAGCTCCTCAGACGACTCCAGACTATGCAGAATGATGCAGCCAGACTTATTATGGACCTCCCCAAACGGACCCACATCACTCCCCACCTCAGAAACCTCCACTGGCTCCCCATCCAGATAAGATGCCAGTTCAAGATCCTCATGCACGCCTACAAAGCCCACATGATCAAGGACCATCCTACATCAACCAGCAACTGAGAATCAATCTACCCACAAGACACCTGCGCTCCTCCTCTCTTGCCCTCACACACACGCCCGCATTCATCACAACCTCAGTGGGGGCTACTCCTTCTCCAACGTAGCCGCAAAGACTTGGAACGACCTGCCAATTCACCTCTGAACAGCACCCTCCCTGGCAGACTTTAGAAAGAAGCTAAAGGCCTTACTCTTCGACAGAGACATGACACCCTCAGTGCCCAGATACCCCTAGGGGTGACAGTGCTGCGCTATATGAATACTGTTTGATTGATCGATCTCAGATTAGAAAGTGTACTTCTTCCAAATATAAACCATGCATAAGTTTAAGCATAAGACTAGGATAAAACTAACTCCCCCCTCCTGTAATGCTCCATTGAGCCCCATTTCTTCTCTGTCCTGCTTGGTTTAGTGAGTAGCACTTCAATCGCCTCTTTTACTGGCTTTGGCAACGTCCCTTTGGCCTGTCCTTAGTTCTACATTAGGAGCAATTTGGGAGATCGCACTTCATAGCAGAAGGTAAATCATGCTTATAGCTTTCTGTTAAAAAACACCTTGTTAGCACTTTCGGACCTTTATGACTTTATGCACACAGTATGATCGGGCCTTATAGGCATGTATACCTTAAGAAGTTGTTAGTACGGGCAATCTGTAAGGCACATCATGAGGCTTTTTGCTCCATATCAAAAATTAGCATACACTAGTTCCTAGAAACGTTACTTTAAATGTATGTTTTTAAGAAGTAAGTGTAAAGTGCTCTTTCTAGATATATATTTGCTATAATTAATACATCGGCGCTGATGAAAATGGATTAAAATGCTCGATTTTAGTTTGCTTTTGGGTTGAGATTTTCGTAGAAGCAGAAAGTACGTTTGAATTGGCTGCTTCTTATTTTAGTTCGTAAATTAAATTCCATTTATTGCTATCTTGCAATTCAGACAGCTTTTTCCATAACAAGCAACATTCTAATTTATCGGTTTGTGAATTTACTAATTTGCCACTCAAACATACATTGCAAAGATTAAATTGTCCGGCTTCTTCGAACGGTCTTATCTTGACTGGTTTCCAAATCCTCCCATTATTTGCATAAAGAAAAACGAAAATGTATTTTAAGTGTCTTGTCTCATGTTTTTGAAAGATGTACAGTTTAATAAAGGTCATCCAATAACTTTGGATGAATTGCACTGTATGTTTTTTTAACTGAACTTATATGCCTAAAGTTAAATGTGTACAACAAAATGTAAGTTGCACGTCCTCTAGCACAATAAAGTTAAAACATAAACATACAGATTTTATTAGATGTTAATAATATTTAAAAAATTGAGTTTTCAATTTGGGATATTGGGTTACTAGTTGAGGGAGGCAGTAGCCCTACTCAGGTAACAACCACAGTCCTTTTCCGGATGAATCACAAAAGTCTCTAAATTATCCAGTGCTTAACCCTCTGTTAGTTGGGCACAAAGGCAGTCAGGCTTAACTTAGGAGCAATGTGTAAAGTATTCATGCAGCACCCAACCAGTAATACAGTGAAAACACAATAAAAAAGAATCCCAAACCAATTTAGGGAAATAGAGTACATTTTAATATCTAAAATGGTGCCAGAAGTACAAGCACTAAACACCATTTGCAGTTATCTGGCTGCACTGGACTGAGTTAAGGTCACAAGTTAAGGTCAGAAGTTAGGGTGACTGCAATGGGACATGGGTCAAATACAAGGACGAGGTTAGTTCCACTGAAAAAATTACCTACTCAAAATCCGGCGCGAAGAGTTCTGTTTGCAATAGAGGAGGCTGCGAAGAGCAGGGAAAGGGTTGTGGATGGTCGTCAAAGAGCAGGCTGTGTGGTGTGGGCTTTCATCACTGTAGTGCAGAGTGCCAGTTGGGTGTCATGGACGGTGGTTGCTGGAGATTTGCATTGCCGATCACTGTGGGAGGTTGTTACTGTAGCATTAATTGCAGATCTTGAGTTGCCGTCATCACTGGTGATCTCCGTAGTGTGAAGAGTCAGGTTTTTCGGAGATTCGCATTGGCAGTCATCGTGGGCAGCACAGTCTCGATGCAACTTGGCCCGTTCATGGTTGCACGGAGTCCAAAACTTTAGGATATTACCCTTCTTCTTAGGAAGAACTTATCTGCTGCCAGCCAAATGTCCAGGGCCCTGGGGCACCACTTTGTGATCAGAAATTCACTCCAGCAGAGGTCAGCAGGGCTCAGGCAGGTCTAGTTTCGGGCCTGTGCTGCAGCCGGGCATTTGCGGGGAGACCTCTGGAGCTTGTTTTGTACCTGTAGCTGACCAACTGACCAATGAAGTCACTCAGGTTAGCCTAGGATGAAGGGAAAAGGTCAGTTCTTCCTTCTCAGAGAGCAAGGCAGTCTCCAAGCAGGAGGGCAGCCCTTCTTCTATAATTTCCACAAATCTAGGAGTGTTCTGATGAGTGCCTCAGGGGGTCCACTATTAATAACTGGAGACAGCCTGGGTGAGGCGGCAGGGGTTCCCCTATAGTACCTCCACATCTGCTCCTGGAAAGTTCTTTCAGTCTCCTGTCAAGATACCAAGAATTCTGGGATGACAAAAGGCTGATGTCAGATTCCTTTGTGTGTGTGCTGGAGGCAAGCCCTATGAAGTACACGTGGGGCAGGGTACAGCCCCAGCTCCACCCCCAGCCTACCTGACATGATGGCCCATGCTGTCCACACCTAAGCTCCCTTTGTGTTATTCTCTGGCAAAAATGCACAAGTCCGAAAAGCAGAGCCATTCAAAGTCATATGACCCCAGACACTGGTAAAAGGCACAAATAGTTAGGAGAAGAAAATGCCAACTTTATAAAAGTAGAAGAGCAAACTACCAGCTGTGTTGCACTCTAGTAAACCAATATGTAATACAATGTGTGCAGAAGAAACAATGTAGATTTCTAAAGTGTGCACCCTATGAGGAGGCTCTGCCCGGCCACCGTGTTCAAAGTAAACGAGAAAACTAGGATATGTGCCCTAGACACAAGGTGTACTACTGTGATTTACTCAAGGAGTATATACCATTTACATTCAAGTGATGAGCCAACTTAAACACTGTATATTCAAAATGTGTACCCAAAAGCAACATTCCAGTGTACAAAAGTCCATCATTAAGTCATCACTGAAGCGATGAATGAGCTCATTCATGTTTTATTGTAAGCACATCACAGGGAAATTTGTTCCACGTGAGTTAGATGATGTTTGTGCAGTTCCCATGTTGTCTAAACAATTCCCAATGCATTTCGGGCATACACAATAACCCTTTGTGAGTGGAATCTACAGGCAAATATTTGTTGCAATGAGAATACATCATACTGAACTTGACCAAACAAAAAGTGCAAAAAAACAGCCACTAAATGCTGTGAGACGAACATCAAATACATAGAATGAAGTAAATAGCTCTCACCAGTTATCATAGAGAAAAGCCAGATAGTCAGCCCTACTTCAGAAAGCGCAAAAGAGGAGTGAACATTCCAGGACACATCACCATCACTCTTTCCACCATTACCACTGTTAAACTCTGTCACTCACCACCATCAACACCACCCTTATCACCAGAGCACAACTCGCAACCATCACCACTTTCTCTATTACCACCACCACTTTCTCTATTACCACCACAACTTCTACAGTTAGTAATACTGCCACTACCATCACCACTATCACTATTGACAATACCATTGCTACCACTGTACCTGTAGTAGATACCTGCCAGTTGAGGGGATTAGCCAGTTTTACTACGCCTTGAAGATGCCCGTATTGTTGATGAAACACATTGGCTGTGTCGAACTGTTTATAATGATACAGAATGAATAAAAGTGGTACACAACTTTAAAAAAACACAAGACCTCTTGTATTATATAATTATTTTGTATCTTGACATTGATATTGATTGTATTTACTGTTGAAAATCTTGGTTACTTGCCTCTCTATTGTAAATAGACCATTGCTACCACCGCAATCACTCTTACTGTCACCCCCGCTACCACCACCACTATGATCACCATGACCACAATTATCACCAACAACCTTACCACTGGTATAATCACCACCAGTAATCCCTGTGACACTACTGCCTCCATCACTACCACCTACCACTCATACCACAAATATTAACAACCTTAATAATACTCCCACCATCAGCAACACTATCTCCCACATCTCCACTCCTGCCACCATCATCACCTCTTTCACCAGCATCTCCACGTTCCTCACCATCACTGCTGCGACCACTGTTACCACGAATACTAGCAATATCACCACTTTTACTGGAGACATTGCCTTTGCTGTACTATCACTACTGCTATCACCACTACCATGTTCATTGCCACTACCACAGTGACCACTGCTAACCCAACATAACAAAGATTGCTACTACCTCCATCACCATGAGTACCATCACCACTTCAAGCATTATCAACACTTCTCTCTTATCTGTTCCCAAAAAGGAACCATTTTTTTAATCAGCAATGTTCCTTAAATGAACACAGACTACTCTGAAGAAAGCTTTCCGTTTAGGAAAGCAGTTCAAGAATGGTGCTCAACTGTCCCTTGCAGACACCTTTCTCTTTTTTCACAAATTGTACAGAGTTGAAAATGGAAAATGGTGAGTTTTCCTTAAATAACCCCCACCCACCAAGGTTTCCCCTTGGTGGCATGCTTCAGCATTGGGTTCTTCCCGCTCTGCTGCGGAACGGGTGTACTACAGCCTACGATTTACATGGGAGCACTTATAGGTGGTAAAAGATATATTCAGGAGAAGCATATGAAAAAGGGAGTGGGAGGAAATTTAAAATACCTGGCTAGTAGGAGAAATTTGTTTATTTTACCTCAGCTCGATACAGAAGTTAAAGAATATGGAGGCTTTTTTCTCTGGACAACCCTTTACGGGATAGAGATGATGATGCGCTTGGACTAACTGTCAGCTTGGTGGCATGAAGGAGGCTGCCCTTCTGCGGAAACGGATGTTGATTTTTATTTAATTTTCAAGGTGTTGAGGAGGATCCAATTGTTGTGCTGAACAGGACTTAGGGGGCATGTGAGATCAGAAGAATCACATTGTCATTAGGCATGGTTCATAGATATGTCCATACTTCAACCAAAAAGGAAGCCTGATGGATATTTTTTCATATAGTATATTGTTGGCAAAGAGGTTCTCAAGTTTGGAGGATACATCATTTTTTTTTTAATTTTGCAATTTAACATTAAAGATTTGTGATTTGAAATTTGTGATGGATTGATAGCTGTTAAGTTGGTTGGGTTGAACGAGAGTCTGCTTTGAATAGACGTGTGAATTTGTCTACTTTGAGGCAGGAAATGACGTCTTCATATTGCAGGATCATGTTTATTATGTTAAGACATGAAGGCTGCTCGAAGAGGCTCATTGGAATGCCATAGAGTTGAATGATAAATGCAAGCCATAAGACCTCCATTATTGTTTTAGATCTTTGTGAATTGCTGCTGACCCTTGTCTTAGAAGTGCACGAATTATAGCTTTCATAGAGAACGCCTATTTTCTAATTTAATATTTTTTTTTGGAGAGGTGACGTTTGGAGAAGTTATTGACTTTGCCTCGTTGCTGCCTTTTTGTTAACTGCATTATTGCTTTTGCAGTAGTCCATTATAGTCTGCTTGGGGTTAGCTGATGGTCATTTCACTTTTAGTAATAGAGTATTTTTCTCCTTTCCATAACTTACACTTTTATGTTGATAGTGGCAGTGTATCAGCTTGTAGTTGACTCATTTTCTTCTAAATAGGGTTTTTTTTGGTTATTGAAGAGTCTTGTGGAGCTGCATTGTAAATATGTGCGTGTTTGTTTCTTGTTTTAGAGTTGGGTGTGGCTGTAATTATTCTCCATGTATTTTTGGAATTCCTCACCCAGAAATTAGGGGTTCGTGGATCAGATTTATTTAATGTATTCATGTACATGGCAAACCGTGTTAAGGTATGATTTCATTAGCCAATGAAGCGGGCCAATCAGCTATCCTGCCTGGTAAACAGTCACACTTGTGTTTGAGGACATGCGTCTCCCTCAAATCCTCCTGTAGACAGCTGGACTCCTTACCAATATGTGGCTGGTGGGAGTCCATTTTCCAGGTTTGCGTTGCGCTCCCAGTGCAACACAGGCCTTTGTCAAACGTATTTGCTACAAACAAAAATAAAAACTTTTATATTTTCTGCTACAAGATAGCTTTGGCCAAAGGAAAACAATAATCACAAAATAGCGTTGCAAAACACTGTTTAGTGTGCCTTGCGTTGAAAAATGGCACCTACTGCAAACTGGCACAACCTAGGCAGTTTATCTAATTTTGCCCCCATTGCACTCCCTAGTATCTTTAGCTTCCTATATCTTGTAACTCTTATATTTTTGTAACGTTCAGATTGATAATTTAAAATGAATATGAGCCATTGGATCCCTTCCAGGATATGAAGTTTACACTTGACAAACCCATTCCAAAATTCAAAATAATTAATTTACGTTTTTGTAAATTAAAGTTACAATGGAGTGAGTGCGAGTTTATTAAGGCATGTTTACAAGGAATGAATTAATGTAGGTTTAGTGCCAAAACGGAGATTAAGCGTCTGCTGCTACTTATGATTCAGAACCCCACAGCACTGAACCTTTTGGGATACATTTTCTAAATCATGCATGAAATGTGGGCACATAATCCTCTTTAAAACAGAATGCGATTTGCCCAAGTTTCCTAATTACAAACCATATTACAACTGAATGAATGCGGTTGTGTATAAAATGCTGTGGCTGCTATTATCACATAATTGACCGCTTTGTTTAAGTCACTAAAAGAATAATCAAACTAAGGAACAAACAGCCAATATGCAAGAGCCACTTGAAAATGCATAATGGTTGTGTTGACACAACAATTTTGTGCTCTCAGAGTAAATGTCCCCAAAACTCTTTCATAAATCTAACACATTCTACAAACCTCTAAGCATGAGAAATGGAACTGTACAACAGCTACCCCCATGTTCAATATGGTTTTTTTATTGTACGTTATATTTATATGCATAGTGCTGCATTGCCTTTTGTATGAGCTCGTAGCACTGTCGAATTGTGGGTACCTTCAGGCCTGGACTCGGGGTTTGAATCACAGACACACACTGTTCGCGCCTGATCCGTATGGCTTATCCTTCTCGATTTGCATCCCTGTTTAAATTTCGCCAGGTAAAACCAAGCAAAATTTACCAGAGGAAAAGAGGATGATTGAGGAGACGGAAAATGTGCCAGAATCTCATAGTAAACCCAGCCCACTTAGAATAAGGGCTTTATTGTTGATTTGTAGAGAGGGGCAACCAGTGCGGAAACCTCTTAAGAGGAATGGCACAGACTGTGGGCCCTTGATGACTGACATGCCCCTGTGTTAAGAATGACCTGTAATAAGAGCAAGTGGGATTTTGTTAGTTGTATGTAAAGAGCAGGAACATCATCCAGCCACTACCCTTTAGCCTCCATGACCGCTTCAAAGCTGGGAGGAATAATCTTTTTGAGTATATTAGCTGAACATTTGGATTGAGTTTGGTACACCATTTGCCACTGTAGTTTATAGTGCCATATTGGGGCGGGTAAAGCAGTTTCCTAACTTTCCGTACAACCTCAGACTTTTTGCTGTATTTTTTACTCCCAATCTTTGATGTATAGAGAACACGTATGTTTCTGAAAAGATAAAATCTATTTAGGGCTTACGATTGACTCTCCATTCTCTTGCCATACTTTCTTTCTTCTGCTACAGAATTGTAATGCACTGAATGAAAATGTATGACGGAGGAAAGGCCGCCTTGGTTCTTTTAGACCTTTCGGCGGCCTTCGATACGGTCAGCCACGAGACACTCCTGACCCGTCTAGCCGAAGCTAGAGTTCATAGCTCAGCTCGCACTCTATTGGCTTCCGATTTGTGTAATAGGACCTTTTCAGTGGAGCTGGGGAGGCCTGATCGAAATCATTCAGTTCGCCTTGCGGGGTGCCTCTGGGGTCCTCATTAAGTCCTACCCTTTTTAAACTGTATGTAGCTCCCCTGGCGGCAATCATAAGGAATTGTGGTTTTATTCCAGTTTCTTATGCTGACGACACCCAGCTAGTGGTGTTTATCAGCAAGGATGCTAAAGAGACAGCGGAGAAATTCAGGTCATGTATGACACAAGTCAAACATTGGATGCTGAACAACTGCCTGAAGTTGAATGGGGACAAAAGTGAAGTATTGCTGCTAGGGGCAGATCCAAACATATGGTCCCCGGAGTGGTGGCCTGACAGTCTTAGCAAATGTCCAGTTCCAGTAAACAAGGTGAAAAACCTGGGTATGACCCTAGACAGCAAACTCTCATTCGACGCTCAGGCCAGTAAACTGGCATCTTCAGTCTGGTACATATTGAAAATGATAAGAAAGCTCCTGCCCTACATTCCAGCAGACGCCCGGAAAACGGTGGTAACAGCCCTGGCCTTGTCAAGGCTAGATTACGGGAATGCCTTGTATGCTGGCGCCCAGGTCCAAGTTCTAGCAAAACTACAACGTTTGCAGAATGCAGCTGCTAGGTTGGTGCTGGACGTACCCAAACATGAGCCAATTGCCCACAAACTAAAATCCCTCCACTGGCTCCCGATCACCAAAAGTTTTAATCGGTCTGCTTGGCCTATAAGGCACTTCACGGATTTGGCTCTCAGTTTTTAAAAACCCATTTTAAACTATATGAGCCTTCCAGGACTCTTAGATCAAGCGAGGCCAAATTAATTCAGGCCCCTAAACAAAGACTGGCCAGATGGGGAGGGAGAAGCTTCTTACTTCAAACAGCCAAGGTTTGGAACCGTCTCCCAATCTTCATCAAAAACACTGCATCTCTGCTCTCTTTTAGGAAGGCAGTGAAAACATGGCTTTTTTCTGACCATTAGATCATGTCCCGTCGATCCCGAGTCTTCTGAGTTGTCATAGCGCCAAGACGCCTGTGGGCATTCGCGCGCTCTATAAAATTATAAATCAAATCAATCAAATCAACACTTCATTAAAGCTAGGGAGTTTCCTGTGGTTGTTGTAACATTCATTTGCGGCTGTGTTTACATACCAGCAATCAAATGTAGTCCACTGACTAGAACATTTGCTGCAAAGGGTTGCAACCTTACATTTAAAAATTAAGACACTGGGATTTCCACATATGTCTTTGCCCTTTTGAATAGACTTGCCGCCTATAAGTAGGCTTTGTCATGTAGATCCTGTGGTAGTACCGCAGGATTCAAACCTTTAACATTAAGCTAATGCAGAGATATCATAAGCAGGTGCATTAACCCCCATAACAATGTTGCCTGTTTGCAACTTACATCATGAGCATATGTATGTAAAATAAAAAATGCATAGAACTTAAATTCATAAATGTGGTAAAGAAGCGTGTGTTCTTGCCTAATGATCCCAGGTGAATGCCATTGTTATGTGAGGGGAGGTAAGTGCTGATTCCTAAAATGGGAGCTGTAATGAGCACTTGATAACTACAAATGAAGAACCCTAATTAGATTTAGTGAAGTTATAACTAACTGCGGGTGTATGTTCTGGATGGAGGTTTACACTAATTGAATCACATCAAAGCGTTCTCTCTCTTAAATCTTCCTACAAGGTTTCTACTGGCCTGATACTGCTGCATTATATATACATCTGTAATTCGGTTCTTCCGAAGAAAAGCCATGCTAGAAACATGCATGTAAATGAACGGGGTGTGGTCAAGACTGTTTGACATGACTTCTGTATGGCGCACATAGCGGTCCACTCTGTTTCATTTTGGGAAATAAAGTGAAAGCTCTTGGGGGAAATCTCTGCAGCCACGAACTGTGCTCATTTATGAGATTGCAGCATTCATCGATATGTCTCTGGAGCACTGCTTTGACCTCCTAAATGGTGCTACCTTTCAATGCTACTTTTTGATCCTTTCTTTAAAGCTTCACAGACCTGTTTGTGGGATCACAACTTGAATTTGTATGTTTTCTTTAATTAATATCAAATTTTTATTTCCAGTCCCTTTAAGATGCTTTAGTTGAGCCAGCAAAATGGCTCCATCAGTTGAACGCTCAGCCCTGAACTCTGCCTTCAGATCACCAGTTTAAATACTGGAAAGGTAAGATGGGTAACAGTGAATAACAGGTAGATTTTTTTACCCAGGGATTCTAAGTGTCATCAGGTAGAAAATGGAGAGAGAAGCTTGATTTGCACGACTTCACTCAGAACCCGAGGTGAAAAATATCCCCTGTATTCACTTTTAACCTTCTACAGTTGTATGCGTCCCACAAACCCCCAAATCATCTGCCCTGGCTTTCAGTAGCTATGCAGGAGTAAAGAATTATTGGAGGAGCCAAAAAGAACATGGCCTTACCTGCCCAAGCCCCCTGCTCTGTGATAAACTTACTATGCAAACCCTTGGCCATGCTTTCCCTTCTCGACCTTCACATAAAAAAAAGATTACCGGGCTTTCTGCCACCACACAACACTACACTCAGCTATAACCCTCCCCTTCCCAAAAAATGAAAAATAATACTTGGACTCCTGTCACCCCCTTCCAACAGTCTCTGTAAAATAACCATGCTCAAATGGAATAAAATCCTGGTATTTTGTTACCCCCACCACCATTTTTGAACTCTCCCACTCCCCACCCAAATGTTAAGGAAAACAGAATACAAGGCCTCCCATTCCCTGCCCCTACCTTTGTGCCGTCCCTCCTCCTCCCTCTTCGCAGCTGCACTACATTCTCTCACAATAAGAGTGGAGAGCTTGAGTGTCTGGTTAGCATGACCTGTGATTCTCTTTCAGCATAGTCTTGAGAGAACAGCGGCCGGTAGAGAATGTGATGGCTCACGCAGCAAGCGTGGCGTCCATGTTCTCTGTGCCTTGTCGGATTTGAGAAAACCTGAGAGGCAGGAGAAGGTGGGTGAGACTGCAAGCTGCCATTCCTACACTTTGCTTGAGTCTCTGGGGATGCAGGAAAGTCGGAGATCGTTGGTGAAATGAAATGCTATAAATTGAATTTTCAGTAGTTAGTGTTGGCCTATTCATTTCTATGAACAAGTTTTGATTATCCCATTCAGCATTTTTTTTCTCTCAACATAAACTATAGCACTTCCTTGGGAAGGAGCAGCTGATTTTCTTTGTTCCTCTTTTTTCTAAGATGTATGCGTTAACTGCTGGACCCTGTAGTATTGATGGTTGATTCCAGAAGACAGGAGCTGCCCACCACTACTAGGTCTTCACCACCAACTCAAGTTGGTGGCTGCATCAGTTGTAATTTCTTTGGCCTTTGTTACATTTAATCATGGTACCATTCCTTTACTATGCACTTTGACTTTTATTATGAGGTTCAGCAGGATTGTTGATTTGGGGTATGAGAGTTGTCATCAGCGTACCGAAGGCTGTTCATGTTTCTTCTGCCAATTTGGAATCTATGTCCATCTTGCAGACTACCGTACTTTATTATTGATTATGCATACAAGTTAATTAGGTAGGGTGAAGAAAAATATATATATATATATAAAAGTATTATCTGTTTTTCCATATATTATTTTCTTCCTCATTATTACCCTTTTGCGATAGATGAAGCTATTAAGTTAATTAGTTTCACTTGTCATTTGGTCAGGTGCAAAAGGTAAACATTTATTTGCAGCAGCAATACAAGTTAAGGGCAGAGCTTTAGGAATGGAATAATCTGCCTCCAAAGCTTGGGTTATTGGCGATATGGTTGTGGGTGGCCCCTGGGTGAACAGCATTTTGGGAAGATTTGATATCAATTGAATTATAATGTAGGAATTCTGTGATTGCTATGTACTTTTTATGATTTTAATTAATCGATTAAAGTGGTTTTGACTTTGGGAAGATTTGATGGTGCTGATCCTTGAAGGCCGATGCGCATACGGTCTTCATTTCAATCCTGTGTTGTACTGTGAGCCAGTGGAGTGTAACGACAGAGGTGGGGATCATACCAGTGCATTTCTGTCCAGCGGAAGGAGAATAGTTCCGTAATCTCTGCCGGTTAGTGATGCTTTTGGCATAGATAGTTACAGTAGCTTATTCTGTAGATGGCCACTACCGAGACAAGGGCAATGATTTGGGCTCGAGGTACTAGAGGCAAGGTCGGTGGTAGGCCTGGTACTACATGTATTTGAATGAGATTGCCCAATTGAGAGAGCATCAACAGGTTAACATAAAGAATACAGTTGTGACATACACCAGGCCCATGAGTGTGATGAGTGTGGACTGTATCCAGCCAGAAGAGTCAAATCCATCGGACAGGTTTTACCACGAGCCACTTTAAGATTTGTTGCAGTTTTTCCTACCTTACCCGTAAGCCAGTCATTGTTTATGACTATACCCGTAGAGTATATTCATCGTTTATTTTGCTTTATGCAAAAAGTGGGGGAAAAAAAGAAGAAAAATACTGCCTGTACATACCATCCAAAATGTTGTCTATTTTCTTCTGGCCAATCAATTTTATGACTGGTGGCATATACTATGCCTACCATCTACTCCTCATTATGGAAGACTGACACGACTTTTGCACGTGTCGTAAATGTGTTTTTTTATGCTGTCCCCAATATAAGTCTGCTCAATACATTTTATTAGGAAGTTGAACTTGCCATCTTTCCTATGTTATAATTTATCTCTTTTCAGCTTAATGTTCACCCTTTTCATGGATGTTTTTGGAAATGGAAATGTATGTGCAGTAACGTTGAGTCTGCTCTACTCTTGGGGCTGAATTTGATAATGATTTTCTATTAAATTATGTACCTAGCGAGCCAAGTTCATATTTTAGTTTTTCCTGTTGATCACAGTATGTAGCATGTTCAAATGCCACTGGCATTTCAATTTGGTAAGTAGGAAATAGTCACAGCTGATCACCAGCCCATCTCTGAAAAAGGTGAGCACCGTATGGAGCATGCCTTGTGGCTAACGGATACCTACAACACTGCTTAGTTGAAGTGCAAATATCCGCTGCGCCTATTTGTTTCTTTCCACTTCCTGTGCTTCCCTGAACTTTTTCCTAGCGGATATAAGGTGGCCCCTTGAGGTCGAGGGTATGAAAGGAACTATTCGGAGCATAGTGACAGTCTGTTTTGTACCCTTTCTAAAAAATGGCAGGGCGTTGTGGAACACCAGAGGTAACCAAAAACCTTAAGGCATGTAATCATTTCCTCATCAAACCTCAGATCCAATCATCTCCGCCTCATGATCTGCCCCCGTTTCCTCCTGGCACGCACGGGAGGAAGGGCCTTTGCAGTGGCCACATCCAAACTATGGAACCAGCTGCCCATGGAGCTGAGATTTTTTACGTCAGAACCTCTATTCTGGAAAAAACTCAAGACCTGGCTTTTTTCCCTGATCTAATTTCACCCTCTCCCTTTCACATCCCTCTTACCCTTTCGAGATAATGTCTTCCGCGCCGGGACACCTCCGTCGGAGGTAGCTGAGCGCTCTACAAACTACTAAATAAATAAATAAATAAATTTCCCTTAAAATCTAATTGGTGTTTTATATGGCTAACTGGTAACACATTCATTTTTTGTGTGAACTCCATGGGTAGCCCATTCACTGGGGTTTCTCCTTGTTTGAAAGGGTCCATTGTGTAGGTTTTGTGCCCGCAGTGGCTGTTTTGAGCACTGTGGCTCTCCCTGATCAGGGCAGTTGAAGGGGTGCCACAGCACACATCGTGTGACCTAGTTATTTAATAATGAATTCCTAACATCGTCAATAGTACATATTTGCTCGGCTGCTTTCCTTCTCTCTTCCAGCACTCTGTAGAGAACGGTAATACACAGATGTTTGGCAAGATCTAAGTTGTATTTAATTGGTTCATTATAAATGACATTGTACCCTTGGAGGTTTTTAACATGATTAATTGGTCGTTTCCCTGCAGCGGTCTTCTGCTTCACATTACCATCTCACCATCTTGCAGATTTTAGAAATTATTGCCTTTGTTAATCCCAACTGAATCTACGAAATCTTCCTTTGGCTGTGAACGCAATAACTTAACAACACAACACCGTCGTTATTGCTTGTAAATGGAATTATATATCTCATGATTTCACTGCCTGTCAGTTCTGATCCACCTGACAGTTTTTAAGGAAATTAATTTATCCTTAGAAGGAGGCTCTAGGTTACAGTTAAAATATGAAGATGGGTCTTACAAAACCTTTAGCAGAACTCAGATGGTTAAGCCCCCGGGCAGGGCAAATTATTCTAATGGACTTTGGATAGATATTAGAGAGCAATGCAAAACGGCTCCCAGTGCAATCAAGCTTGGTTGGCTCTTACATTTTTGACAGTGGTACCAGCCAACCAATGACTAATGTAAACACAGAACCACATTGAGAGAGAAAACGAATCCCTTACTTGCAGGTCCATCCCCCTTAAACCACTAGCTCAGACTACTAAATCAAGTCTGAGAAACCCTTCTTAAAGGTGTATGCTCTGGAACTATTAAACTAATTTGATATTTTCTGCGGTTTATTTTATCCTAAGTGTATATAATTTGATTAAGACAATGCCTTTAGTTTCTTTGTGCTACTTGAGTATCTGTGCTACCAGAAATCCTAAATAATTGTAACTTTAACATCAAGTTGAAGTCTTTCGTTGTTGTCTAAGGCTTGTTAATTGATCCTTAGTGAGGAGAAATCATTTGTGGAGTTGCAGCATTGAGAGGTGGCAGGCTTCGCCCCTCTGTTTCTTGTAACATTTTAATGATGGTTTTCTTTGACCTCGGTGACCCAGTGACATGCAAAGAGATATATCAAGTTTTGAGCAGATTGTAATAGAATTCTCGTGTTAAAATTCCAATGAATTTGCAAAATGTCACAAAAATCTTCTAGTTCGTTACTTGGACTTGATTTATTTCACAAAGCGTCGTAGTGACTGTGGGTTCATCATCAAACTGATTTGATATTTGTAAGATTTGTTACCTCCCATAAGGGATGCTTCCCTTTTAAGGAATGGTATTCTGCTGAACACAAGCAGTTATTTACCCCATTTCGCACACATTGTCAACTATTCAGTACTTTTTCCCTTCACTATGCAATCAAGTTAAGAGTCATCATGCCTAGTTGCAGTCCCAGATTTATGGAAGCGCTCTACTGGTGATGGCTTATGATTTCATTAAAATATAGAATACAGTTATGACTTATAGACTATTCCACTAAGCTCCATACCAATAGGTACTCAGTCGTGCCTTTTCTCATTACATCTGGGATTTGGCCCGTGGTGGCCAGCACAGATTGGGGGTGGCAGAGCGGGTGGGCAGAGGGATGTAGGGGTGTAGAAAAAAAGAAGAAAAATAAAACTTACCTCCTCACCACTGCTCTCGTCTGCTGTTGCTGTGTCTCTCCTCCATCTTAGTGCTCTGTCTCTCCCAGCCAGGAACAGGAAGCACTCAGGCCCCCCTGTCCAATCTGAGCGCCGTGGTTCAGCTCTCAGCCAGGGAATTGGAGCCCAGGCATTTTGTCCACCCAAACTGTAATACAGCCTGGGTGGAGAACATGCAAAGTGTGCATGACGGTTTGGCCAGCCCACCACTCCTCCTTCTGCTCATCAATGGCTTGAGCAGCCCGACCCCGCAAAACTGCTGCACCAGGAACCAATCAAATGATAACATCAAGTTATTATCATTTTATTTTTTCTTTATTTCACTGCTGCAAAGCAGTGGGGTGATGCTCGTCCGCCCAAGCAGAGGAGCCACCCCTGGATTTGGGTAAGGTCATTGAGTACCAACGTGTATATTTTTTGGGTGGTGGAAGATAACATTTACGCATTTCAGTGTTTCCATTTATGAAGTGCCTCATACTGCTTCTGGTTATATTGAGAGTTTATCAGAACTTTTGTTCAGTGCTGAAACTTTGGCCAGGTCATTCCGTGGCTTAAGCCAGTGGAGATGAATCTCTTCAAGACCTTATCTTCCCCCTATGGTGAAGATAAAACAGTCTAGTATGCGTCCTTTGGTTCAGTATGTCTGTTGGACACAGGTGTGTCTGCGGTGGTATAATAGATCATCAGTTTTTTAGGAATTTCAATATGGAGACATTCTTCATCAATGAACTCTGAGTTTGCTTGGTTCATGCTTCAGTATAGGCTGACTCTGACCATACATACTGCTCTGCTTCTGACAAATCGGATCACAGTAACTTTTTATTCATGTCCGGAGTAGTGCGTTTCGTGCTAGGTGACTACAATACAGTCACAGCAAAGCAGATTTATTTCCAAGCTAGCAATGGTGACCACGATGAAGATTAAAAGTGTAGGAGGTCACCTGGTCTTCACGGTCTTTGAATCGGGGACATCTGTTTCACTGGATCTTAGAAATGAGCGAAGCAAGATTTGTAGTGTCACAAGCCTGCAGCTCCACTAGCAAATGAAAGCTGGATGTTTAGGACAGGGGCCAGAGAACTCCAGAGACTTGCCAAAAATACGGAAAGCGCTTAGACTCTTGGAACCAGTAAGACTATTTCAAGAAGTGTGTTTCTAAGAAGGATTGGATTGCATGTCATTAGACTGTTGACAGATTTAGAGTAACAGTCTTGATCACAAATTTACAGTAAGAGCCTTCTCTCCTGGGCCAGGGCGCTTCTGTAAAGAGGGACATGTGTAATATTGTCTATTCTTTTTCAGTGGGCAGTTACAACAGAAATTTTAGATAGAAATGATGACAAACAGCACATGACAGCTGTCCTTGAGGGCTTAAAGAAACTGATATTTGGCTAAGACAAAGCGGGAGTGAAACATTACAAGACCATAAATACAATTGAAGCATACCTTATAAAAAATGGGTGCAGGCAGTGATCACCATGCACACCATGTATGAGAGGCTGATGGAGCAGAGTATTTGAAACCACCCAAGACATTGTTTAGCGAATGTATATCAGATGTGACACATGGGCATTTCAGCCGTGCCAATCAAGCACTATCCCTTAGAGTAGCTCCCTTCTGGTGCCTGGGTACTCTGCCACAACGCTGTCAATACATGTATAGAAGTCTGTGGTCCCGATGAGGTACCCCGCCTGAATTCTTTATGGAGTGGATAAAAGCTGATGTGGAAAGGGCACATACGGTGAATGCGGCAAAGACTGGGCTGTCCTGCCTTGAAGCTCTCCTCACTGTAGTTAGAATCTATTCCCACTGGTTTCACTTGGCAAGAAGGGGACAAGACTGTGAAAGGTGTGGTGTTTGGTATTTCGTTTGGGCACATTGGTTACAACACACCCTAGCAGAATCTGCCAACTCTGTGAAATGGTTTCATTCATCCAACACAAGTTTCAACTACTGCTGAAAGTCTATTTAAAATATATTGAATGCACAACACAGCAGAGGTTTTTATAATTGTAAATGCATCGTGTCCTGTCACAGGAAAACACTCTAAAGTACAGTTAATTAAGCATTTCCTTTAAATTAATTCCAGCATCTATCATGGCCCACTAAAGTTGGAATTCCGCTGCAGGATGGTAGATTAATTGCCCTTTCTATTAAATGAAAAATAAGAGGACAAAAATGCAGAGTCATGAATTTTAATTGTATTCTTCAATTGCCTTTTCAAAGGAATGGAAAAACTGAAACAAGAAGTACAGAAATGAAGGTCCAGGGCTTGTTAAATGTACCGCATAACACACATTTTGAACTTTACTTAATGAACCGAGTGTTTATGACTATGAAATAACTGCATCATTTACAGGATTACAGTGGGGCTGTAAAACATTAAAAACTCTAATTAATTTTAGTCACAGGCATGCAAAGTGCCAATTTTCCATAAAATATTCTCATTATGTACAGTATTGCCTCCGATATGAAGACAGATGTATAATTTCTGTTGTGCAGCGCAAGCACTGTGTGCGGTAGCCACATGCACCACATATGGGCAGCAGATAAAACGAATATTCAGTTACCTGCTTTAACATCCCGTAAGTTTGCATCGACAGTGACATTAAAAGTCCTTGTAGCGGAGGACAGTGAGCTGACGTGCATTATTCACAATTAAGAAAAATAAATGCGTTTTTTTTTTTCAAATATTATCTACCAACTTTTTTTTAATCAATTTAGTTAAAAACATTATTTCTTTATAATTTAACGTTTTGTGTGTTTTGTGCTTCATTTCGTATGTTGTTTAGATATCAATGTATTATATAATGTGTTTAAATTAATGCTTTGCACTTGTTGACGTAGAAATTAGACTATTGAATCTTATTTATCAAATTAAATGTTAGTGGTGCAATCCTCCCTGAGATTGGCCCCTTCTATAAGCCTCAAGGAAACAGGAAGAGGAGCGCTGGGCAAACTGACATTTTAGGTGGGGAGCTCCCTGGGTACTCTATTTTGCTCGCTCAAATGCCTGTGTTGTACTAGAGCCCTTTAGCATAGGGTTAGTGATATACTGTATGCTGTGAGCCTAAGCAAACATAGCAAGCATCAATGGCCATGAGCTGCATAACAGGAGTGTTCCTGTGTGTTGATGCAGTATCCTGTTAATACTCGTAAATTAAAAGTGCAGCTTACTCAGAGTACAGTCTTTCCTTTCCATTAACTCCCTTAACATGTGTCACTAAGTGCTCTGCAGAACACACAAGTAAACGTGAATCTGGAAGGTGTCTGTCTAGCAAGCCTGCCTACAAGACTGCAATTATAGACTACTACGTTGTTGGTGGGTGTGGTAAGCAAAGTTTAAATATACTGTGATGTAAACGTGAGCAAATGTGAATGCCACTCTTGACCCTTTCCTTCCATAGGAAAAAGGTTGAAAGAATGTATTTTACATACATTGTCAAGAATGTTAATCACTTATAATGAATAATACACGGTATTCCAGAAAAAAAACCTCTAATATCTGTTTCATGCAAGAAGTTTAAGCTAAAAATGAAAATACATGTAAGCATTACAGTTCCATACAAGATCTCATCCTAATCAGCAATGGTTGGTCCTAACTGGTATCCCGCTTAAAACTTTCGATAGCCTTATACTTTGCATCTAAATTTATGGAACAGAACTTTTCATTATTTAATATTTAATTTACTCGATAAAATGCTACCTTATTTCGAACCATTAATACAATGGGGTAACCCAAATGGTCCTGGACCTGGGTATCGTACAGTATTAATAAACAAGGGTCCGTGGACTATTTCTTATCAATACCACAATTAGTCAGTACTTAGTCACCAATTAAACATTTCTTGAGTATGTAAATCTACTCCAAGTCAATGAATGCACCAATACAGAGAAAGCAACAGCATACATATAAATCAAGGGCAATTTATTAATTCAATTAACATTGAAAAACTATGAACATTATGGAATAATTTGTATTTATGGCCAGGTTGAACAGGACGGATAATTGCGGATCCGCACTGTCTTGTATAAAGTGTTTATGAATATCTTTGTCACTAATACTTGAAATTTCTTTTCTTCTTTTCATCACCCAACACCATTCAGTTCACTCTTCTCTATTTTTGCACGCTCCTCTTGAGGGCAACCACTATGACTCTTATGTATTGTTAGTCAATTACATTTTTACTCAGAGGCAATGAATTAATAAATTGCCCTTGATTTATATGTATGCTGTTGCTTTCTCTGTATTGGTGCATTCATTGACTTGGAGTAGATTTACATACTCAAGAAATGTTTAATTGGTGACTAAGTACTGACTAATTGTGGTATTGATAAGAAATAGTCCACGGACCCTTGTTTATTAACACCTTATTTTGAACAGCTGATTCATTGACGAGTTTAATATCTAGTACTACAAATTGGAGAAGTTGGAGTACACTAGTGATACACTACCACTTATGAAACCACATTCGCTTCCTTTATTGGGGCAATGCACCACAACATACATAGATGCATGAGATTTGACAAACTATACCAGGGTATGTTATCTATGCAACAGTCTCCAAACACATGTTTAAGCATACTGTGCAAATCAGTATTTAGTGCATACGGCTTTTAGTGGCATATTTTGATACAGTGCCTGTATGTCTATACTTATTTAAGCCTGTTAATTTTGGCTTTGAGTCATCTTGTTCAGATGACTAGTGTGCACAATGAATCTGCTTGATCACTCTTTCAGATGACGAGGCTGTCACAGTGAATCGACTTGTTCACTCTCTCAGATGACTAGGCTGTCACAATGAATACACTTGATCACTGTTTGCTTCCTTCTCACCTTAGGGTCATTATTTTGTAGATGCTTTGGGGTTTTTGGTGTCCAAATCATGTGATGCTGTGAAGGAGATGGGGAGGCACCTGAAAATGCCCCCCTTTTATCTATGTCGTGGTACACTGTTATGGTATTGTCTACATATATATAAGCAGAAATGAGATACGTAACATTTTCTTTGCAGGATGAATGCTGCATTTGAAGCAAGTTTTCAATATTCTAGGAATTCACAAAATATTCCAGGGACAGTCAGAGGAAAATATGACTGTCAAATTTCCCTGAGTATTCTTATGGGTAAATAATTCTACCTATGAAAATCTAGCAAGTACAAATTGCTGCTTGCATAAATGGTACCACATAATTGAATGTGCATTGTTCATTGGGTCTGGTGTGAGCCAAGACCTTTTGATTTTACTAAAAAGATATGTATTATTTGGCACACAAACCAAAAGCTTCAATTTTCTACATCTGAATTCATAAACGGACAATTCTTCAGAAAATCTTAATTTTGGACTACATCCCAACCATGGAAAATTATATATTTTTCTAGGTGTATCCTTAATATATGCGCACTGGGATATGTTTGCAATCTGAGGATCTGCCCTAGGACCACATACCTGGTGCTTGTAGTTAGGTGGTCTGCATCATGAATGTAAACATAGTTTACGCAGGGCTGCCTGCCGGGTACTTCTATCGTTATAGAACAGTCGTCTTTTCCACAATTCTCACTGGCCCCCAGGGGAGCGAGGCACAGTTTATATGATAAAACTATTGTGCTCTGCTAGAGATGCAGCTGTGTGACTATGTCTAGACATTAGGAACTATTGCTGAACGAGCAGGAAAAGCAGTACGCTATGTTATGTACTCCCAGTAATCTTCTATCAATTGTGTAGACTAAAACCCAAGAAGATTCCCTAAATAACAAACAACATATACAGTGTGTGCTCAAAAATACTATCAAGAAAAAAACAGATGTTATAGGTGGCTACGCAAAGCAGGCAGAGGCAGCCTAAAACGCGAAACAAAGGGAGAACCAAAGTGGATCCAGAAGAGAAATCACTACGTTCTTTAATAAACTTTGACCAGGAAGAAAACCAGTCTTTATCATGTTTAATTTGGAGCACTTGTAACAAAAAAAAACATATTTCCTTCTAGCCTCCCTTCTTTCTATGTTTAATTATTTCTTTATTGCTTTTTTTCTCTTGTGACTTCTTTCTTTTTTCCTTCTTTCTTTATTTCCTGTTTTATTTCCTTCTTTATTTCATTCCTTCTTTCTTTTTTATTACTTCTATCTTGCTTCATTTCTTCTTGTTTTCCTACTTTTCTTCTTTGTCTTTCTATCATTTCTTTGTTTCTTTCTGTCCTTTTTTCCTTCCTTATTCTTTCTTTCCTTACTTCTTTGTCATCCTTATATTGTTTTTACTTATTTTTCTTGCTTTTTCTTCTCCTTCTTGCCTTCATACATTCTCTATTCTTCTTTGTTTCCTTACTTTATTTGTTTACTTTTTATTCATTTCCTCCTTCTCTTTGTCTTTCTATCCTTTCATTCATTGTTTTCTTTATTTGCTTCTATCTCTCCTTTTTTTTAGTTTTCTTAGTGCTTTCCTGCTTTCTTTCCATCTTTCTATCCGTTGTTCCTTCTTTCCTTCTTTTCTTCTTTGATGTTTTTCTTTTTCTTTCTTTCCTTTCTTTCCTTTATTTCCTTCAATGTTTTCTTTATTTCCTTTGTTTCTTGTTCTTTAGTTCTTTCAGGCTTTCCTTTTTTCTTTCTCAAACATAAGCTGCAGCTAATGGCAGAACGATTGGTTCTTTTAGTTCTGCATTAGTCAAGATCTATTTATTTTACTAAAATGAGTAGCATGACATATTTACTTATAGGAATGATTCCAGCTACTCTCCATCCATTTTGTCTGTGGCTGTGTCATTCACATTTTACTCGAGCATGCTTCAAGGGGCAATGAGTCACCCCACTTCAGCCACTGGCTGACTTCAGTATGAGTTATAGCATGCTGCCCTTCAACATGGAGCACATCCACACACAAAGTAGTTCCTCTCGGTGCCAGGGTGTACAATGGTAATGTGAGCTTTTATGAAACCAAAAAACTATTTTGCCTTTAGTCAGTGTTTTATTTTTAGACTGACAAACGTCCGGCAGCTTCCCAAACAATAAAGTTTTTCAAAAACATGACAAAGCAAAACAAGATTTGGCAAAAGGGTGGCAGACAATGCCAGACCTATTGGCTTTGCGAGTGTTTTTTTGTTGTTGTTTTTTTAGCATAGACAACCCCTTCCACTGCACGATCACAATAATTTGCAGTTGTTCTCTCCGCTTGTCCACCCTAGAAAAGGGTAAACTCCTACCCGTAATAATACAGCCAAAACTCCAACCGTTTTCAGGGTAGGAAGCTAACTGCAAATGTGTTATGAATAACCACAGCTTTGTGAGTTGGTGGTAATAACCTGTTTTTGAAGGTGCCCCTACTTGTAATACCCGCAACTCACCCTCTCTACTCAAGTAGATTTACTTACACCTCAAAGAACAGGATTTTGACATCTATACATGTTGTATGTTTTGCTCACTCAAGTTGCATTTAGATTCGTAACTATCCTTATCAGCCAGGCTTTAAATGCACATCAGAGTCGTAAGCAATAGCTCTGCCGGCTCCCCAGTTGAGGTTTTATTCCCTCTGAGAAATACATCTGCTAATTTGGAGTAACAATAGTCAAACATTATTTTCCTATTATTCAGTGTAACGGGGTATAGCACCTTAAATTCCATTGGAATGCTTTAAAACAACGGTGGGTCGGTTACAATTAGTTTGTTGCTCTCAGCTCAGGAGGTTCTCCTGGGGTTTGTAGTGTTGTGGGCCCCAGGCTCACATGCTATACAAATGAGTGAAACAGACACATGTGTGGTACTGATAACTGACCTAGGGCACATGAGCCCGGCCCCCTTTATTAGCAGGGTCTCCTGACCGGTGAGGCCTGTGATGGGTGGGTGCAAAGTGTAATACATCACACTCCTGAATAGTAAAACGTGTCCATCAGGACACTACATCCCTCCCAAACTTTATTGGAAATGAACCAAACAAGAGTCCAACCTGTGGGAAAACAAACAACAATTCACAGCACCACTGAGTCTCTTCAAGGCCATCTGCCGGGAAGTACTGGATTTCTTGACCGCATGGCCATGAGGTTTTAGTCCACCTCAGCTATGTCGTTTGGACCAGCCTTGTCTCATGGTGTTGGAGACTATTTAGATAGTTCAATGTAGGTGCATCCGGGGCAGTGATGGAATCCACTACGGAGATCTTCTTGAAGGCACTCAGTCTCTGGTGGACAGCAAACTTGCAAAGAAGGAGGATGACCTTGATGAAATGAGAGTCTTCCTTAAAGGCGATGATGCTTCCCATTGCTCGCTGGTAGAGCACCTTCAGACTTGCCCTCCTGCCTGGACTCCCCTCTCACAGGAGTCTCCTTGAGGCCTTTTTTGCAAGTGGACTGTGCCGGGCCTCTTGTAGGCCACTCAAAGACGTTTTTGAGGCACTGCCAACAGGACCACAACTAAGTCAGTCTTGCAGCCGCAAAGGGTGGTTGTCTCAGGGTCTGTGTGCTCTAGCCATCAGAACTCAAGTGCACAGGCCCTCATTAGATATTCTTTGGATGACCAGTCTCCATCTGTGACCTCAGTGCTTCCTGGTGCCTACCGTACGGCTGCTGCAGATGCATCTCTCTTGTTGAGATTCCACTCTCACTGGAATTCTCTTGAGGCCCTTGCCCCTGGATTGCCATGGGACTGCGCGGGCTGTGTTGAGCCTCTTGTAAGCCGCGAAAAGGGGTTGCTCCTAATAGGGCCACGGCCAAGCCTCGTGCAACCTAAGGGTTGATGGTCCAACGGTTGAGTATGCTGTCTTCGGTATACCTCAGGTTCAAAGTGGCTCACAGAAGATCTTTGAGTGGCCAGCCTCCCATGGCACCAGGAATTCTTTGTTGGTCTCTGGATGTTTTGGATGTCTGGACACAATCTAGTGGTGCAATGCTCATTTGGTTCTTCTGGTGATACACCTGGTAATGATGATGATTACCATTTTACACTTGGGCTACAAGGGGCCATATTTTGCTTGGATCTAGGAGGACTTGTGAGACTTCATAGCCACTTGCAGTTATCTTTCGGTATGTGCGCTTTCTAGCCCTGATACTGTCAATACCAAGCAGCTGGTGACAGGTGATTGGACAGTCGCACTGTGAAGCGTGGGGCCTGGAAGAAGATTGCACTTTCTGGCAGATTACAGTTGGTCCTCCTGCAAAGGTGTCTCTAGTGACGTCTCTGCACCACAGTGGCTGGCTTGTGTTTTTTGGAGGCCATCTCCGATAGTGGCATGAGTCCTTGGACTTATCACTCATCCCCTTTTTCTCTTGCGCACCTGTGGTAGTTGTTTATGCTGTGGCATCGTGCTCCTCTCTCCTCCTCTTCAATGTCCTCCTCGATGAGGCATTGTGTCATGCTCTTCTCTCCTTCCGACCATGTCCTTGCAGCGATGTGACGTCATACCACTTGTCATGTTCACTCCACATGGACATCTCGCTGGTCGTGTCTAGTTCTTAGACTGTGTCTTTTCTTTGCTGCGGACCTGTTACAGGTCTGTCCATCAGAAGGACTTCTTTGCGCGAACCTCTCGCATGACGGGTCACTTACTCAGGGATCTTCAGAATGCTTCACTACCTAGATGGAGGGTCACCTTTTTTCCATCTTCTTTGCTCGAGGGCTTAGTGCTTGCACCTTGAGCCTGCGCTGTTGCCGTGCTTGCTCCTGCTTCCGCGCAGGCATTTTTGGCAGGGTTGGTCACTCCATGTGACAAGCACAATGATGGGCCTTCGGTGTCTATTCGTTGCTGGGGGTGGGCGGCTGGTGCGGCCTCTATCGTGCGCCATTGCTTCTTGCTTTCAGAGGGCCCTCTTTTCAGGGCTCCTGTCCGTGCAGTCTGATTTCCAGGGGCTGCCCTCTGCACACCTCCGCTCTTGTGCTCTGTCTCTCATCTTCTTCAGGATGTGTGGTTGTGAGCTGGTGTCCCATCAGGTATGGTGGGGCTAGTAGGCAGTCTCTCTCTGTGGGTGCCCTCTGCTGATGTCTTGCGTGCTGGTTCTAGCTTGCGTCGGTGGCCGTTTAGCACTTGTGGTTTTGCCGCACTATCTCCTTGCTTGCTGTGGCACCAGACAGCCACTGGGAGGTGCGTGTATAGTAGAAAACGGGCACATGATTCATGAACCCCACCGTCGCACTGCTGAAATTGGAAATAATCCCTGATTAGTAAACCACTTGCTCCAAAGTTTGTCATTGTATTATATCACTGTATGCCAAATTCTATTCCAATCCATTTTACCATTATTCTTTCACTTATAATCACAATGGAGACAGTATGATTGCACTTGAATACTTTATTCACCCATTTCAGATGCCGCCTGCCGCCCATCCAAGCTATAAACATTGGCACGTGGAGTCAACCATATTTCAAAAAGAAACTCTTTGTGTGTTACCCAATGCATTTCGAGCTCTGGGTGAGATGACAGAGTGTGACAGAGGTAAAGGGAGGGAGGGAGAGAGAAAGAGGGAGAGGGAGGGATAGTGCGACCAAGAAAGGGAGACAGACAGAGGGAGGGACACAGACAGAGGGAGGAGGGCGACAGAGGGAGGGTGATGGAGTGAGGGAGGCGGAGTGATGGAGGCGGGAAGGGAAGCAGAAGTGAGGGAGTGAGGGAAGGGGAGTGAGGGAAGGGGAGTGGGGGGGAGTGAGTGAGGGAGGCGGAGGGAGGGAGGGCGTGAGGGAAGCAGAGGGAGGCGGAAGTGAGGGAAGGGGAGTGAGGGTAAGGGGAGTTAGGGAAGGGGAGTGAGGGAAGGGGAGTGAGGGAGGGAGTGAGGGAAGGGGAGCTAGGGGGGAGTGAGGAGGGTGTGAGGGTAAGGGGAGTGAGGGAGGGAGGGAGGGAAGGGGAGTGAGGAAAGGGGAGTGATGGAAGGGGAGTGGGGAGGGAGGAATGGAAGGTGAGTGAGGGATGGAGAGGGGGGAGCGGGGGAAGGGGAGTGAGGGTGAGGGAAGGGGAGTGGGGGAGAGAGAGGGGGAAGGGGAGCAGGGGAAGGGGAGGGAGGGGCGGAGGGAAGGAGAGCGAGGGAGGGAGAGAGGATAGGGGAGTGAGGGAAGGAGAGGGGGAAGAGGGAGCGTGGGTGGGGAGTGAGGATGAGGGAAGGGGAGTGAGTGTGAGGGAAGGGGAGTGAGGGTGAGGGAAGGGGGAGTGAGGGTGAGGGAAGGGGGAGTGAGGGAGAGGGGAGGAGAGAGGGAAGGAGAGACTGAAGGAGAGGGAGGGAGAGTGAGGGAGAGAGAGGGGGAGAGAGTGAGAGGGAGTGAGGCAGTCAGAGTGAGGGAGACAGGGAGAGAGGGATGGAGGAAGGAGACAGAGAGAGTGAGATATAGATAGAGAGAGAGAGGGATGGAGAGAGAGGGAGGAGAGATATACGTCTATGCGGGTCTGGTGGCTCAGTGGACGAAGACGTCCGCTGCAGTGACCTGTGTTGAACCTCATGGTCACAGTTTTTTTTGTTACGCTAGCCCCACCACTCCCCCACTGACCCTGCCCCCACCGGTGTGGCCCTTGGACACAAACCGCACTGTAAATTTGGCCCGAGAGAATGTTTGTGAGTACCCATGGTCTACAGCAAACTTGCAAACGCTTTGGGCTGTACTTCTCATGCAGACGCTGTGCAGGAAGGGGCTTGGGGCACTCTGCTTGGGTGCAAGCTATGTATTACAGGTATGGGGGCTGATTAGGGCAGCTGCAGCCTCCCTGCGCTTCGCTAGGTTTCTGCAAGCCTTTGCAAGTAACTGTTTAGGTCTTCCTAAGCGGTCCGTTTTCTGGCAGTTGCTGCACGGACGCTGGGATCATTCAGCTCTTCTACAGCCTGAGGACTTCAGAGTAAACACGGGCTCAGTCCTTCTGTTAGCAGAGTGCTGCACTTGCACTGCAGCCATGAGTGTGCTTCACTGTTCTGTGCGAGGCCATTACAAGCTCATCTGTGCTAGGTGGCGCGATTGCTATAACTTCATCAAGTCACTGCTAACTGAATATGGTGCAAGCAATGCGACCGCTAGGAGGCGCTGTGAGCACCCTCATACTTTTCAGACAGGTCACTGCTCTCGATCAGCCTGGCTGCTGCGGGTGACTCCTCTTCCAGTGGCGATAGTCTGGAACTGCAGATGGGGTTATGAAGCTCGCATTGCAGGGCGGCTTGTCTCATTATCATTCTAGCCCCGGTCCGGGCTGTTGCACACAATATACTCAGCGCTTGAAATGGAAAAATAGAAGTGCAGGTACTCTGTACCAGAGTACCTGCTTGTTTCTGAGAAGTGCATGTACTCTCCAATGCAAGGTATAGCATTTCTCTAGAGAAGTGCCGGTACTCTCGCTCTCAAAGTAAAAAAGTGCTGGTACTCAGTACCGGACAGTACCGGCCCATTTAAAGCACTGAATATACTGTTACTGCCTCCTTAATTGCTGGGGCAACAGCAGCCTTCCAAATACTATGGGCGGTGTCATCACCAGGGGACATGGCAGAGGGAAGTTGTCTCCATGGGCACCTCTGCTGCTTCACTGCAGATGCATGCGCACATGGGCATCTCAGAAGCATTTGACGGCGGGGTCACCTCGGTCATCCCCATGCTGTCGGGGTGCCGCATCTCATGCAATAGGACGCAACTCACCGGGCGGCAGCACCTTATCAGATATAATGCGCGAGGTGCTCCGTAGGTAGTTGGCAGGGGCGATTCGGCTAACTTTAACACATGCCAGGCAGATTCCTCCGCTGTCTCGTGCTTTCAGATGTGTCACTTCATATCCGACCAGGTTGCTATTCTTGCAGCGTTGTCTTATCCTATGCAGCTCTCTTCCCACCTTTTCACGAATCGTTCTCCCCAGGGCCGGTTCCCATGCAGGGCAACGCTGCTGCTTGCTATTGTGCTGGCTGTACAGGTGGGGGCAGACTCGCTCGTCGCCATTGTAGTGTTGTGGGCCCTTCGCCTACTGTTATACACATGAGTGACGCAGACAGGCGCGCAACACCCATTGGACTCATCGGGCGTCAGCCCCCCCCCCTTCCGTTGTGTGTGGCAGCCCGGGATGAGACAGATCCCGGGCACACACACAGTCGCACCTGAACGTTTCACAGGTCTTTAGAAGACCATTTGAATGTTAATTAGGCCTTGCAGTTGTTTCACCCCTTCTAAGAGCCCCTGCAGCTCCACCCTGCCTACTGAATAAAGGTTCAGCCCCCCCCGACATTTTTTCTTAGCCCCCCCCCCCCCGAAATTTGGCTCTAGTTGCGCCTCTGGACGTAGACATGTAGATGTGGTACTGATAACTGAACGGGGGCATGTGCGCCCGGCCCCTTTTATTAGCAGGGTCAACTGACCAGTGATGCCTGTGATGGGTGGGTGTGAAGTGAAATATATCACACTCCTAAACACTAGAACGTGTCCAGCAGGATACTATTTGGTTCAAAGACCCCCCTCCAGCTCGAGCATTTCTCAAATCGGACAAGAGACTGCTTGAATAAAGCCTCACTTTCCCAATAGTGAGGAGAAGCAATACTACTTATCTAATGTTTACTTCAAGACTCCTCCTGCATTGGGGCGTCAAATGTCCAGCCCTGGGCGTCGTTGCTGTAAGCTATTCTATCCAAGCCAATCGGTTCGGTCCATGCAAAGCACGATTATAACACCCAGCATGCATCTGGATGTCCGAAATTAAAAGCACGTTGCACTGAGGACAGAACTGAATTGGCAAAAGGCCTTCGTTTACAAACAGGTACCTGCTACACACATGCCACAATCGGAGCACTGTGGAGAGCAAGCACCCCGGCCACAGTGCTCATCAATACCATAAAAAAGGTCTTCGTCTGAGAAGCATAGCTTTGTCCTTCTACACGTCACAGTCGTTGTGGATAAGTAATTACAGCACGAGTATGGACAGAAAAAAAACGCCACTATAAAATGACAGAAAAAAAAGAACCTTGAAGTTTCCAAGACACTTAAGTTTACAGTACTTTTTCCAACGAAAAATTAGCCTGTGGAATTTAGTACCATTAAAAGGTATACATCAGTATTCTACTGCCACCTAGAGCACACAGCAGTGGTTGCACTCAGTAGGGCAGCCTTGGAAATACAGACAGCTTCTTAGCCCTGCGCCTGTTAAATGAAACATAAATCACTATTAACTAGGCAATTGGCGGACGCGCTTACCTGTTCTAAACCAGTTAGTCCGTTTTGCATCTAATACTTACAAAAAAAGCCAACTTTATCGGACTTTAGTACCGGCAAAACGAGGACTTACAGACAGGGAACTGAATTTAATTGACGAATGCATTAAAAAGTTGGTCTGCCAGCTTTTCACTAGCCCCAAAGGGGGCCTTTTTATGATAGCTACTTCAGAATATTCCATGAAAGCAAATGCCAAACTTGTCGAGGCTGTCAGTATGAAAATGATGCATGCAGCCGGGGTCTCCTTTCCCTGTGAAATAAACAGCTGCCTTATCTTCGCACGGCTGCCGCGACATCAACCTGCCATCGATCACTAGACTAGTCCTTCATCTACCGCTTAACATACAGCGGCAAAGCACCGGCCGCCCTGGTAGCCTTGCACTTGGTGTGCCTTCTGGGTGAAGATTTACTGAAGCAGGGAAGCTGACGTCAAAGGTCAAACGAATACTTCCCTTTTGTCCTCGAAACTGAAACTCACAATAATAGACGATTGATGTTTCAGTGTATTCATATTTCAGGCTGAAGCGCATAGAAAGGGAGGGCTGCACATAGGAATTATTCTGTGAATGTTTACAGATGGAGGCTGGTGCAGGGGGAGATATTGCCAGAAGCGAAAGGAAAATGGGCAGACGCAAGGAAAGAAAAGAAGTACAAATTTTCGTTGAAAGAAGAGCGATGAATTACTGTTTGGGGGAGAAAGGCCCCCGACACTTAAACCACAGGGGAAGGCGGCAAAGCCGTCATCCTTTTTTTCATCATTTGGGATTTCGAAATAAAAAATCCCTAGGCTTTTCTGTTCGTCCTACCCCCCTCAAGAATCTGTAAAAACTATTACGCGTCAGTCTGCTCGGACTCGGGTGCTTTGCGGCATTTCTTGTGACATACCACCCACTGTTAAAGAGCATGTCATAAATTGTCTCTGCTACACCTTTACTGTAAGATATATGTAATGTTCTTTCTTCCCCCCACAGGATGCACAGAAACTAGTGGTGGTTGTTACTCTCTTTTATTTATATGCAATATGTTATCTGGAGCTAAAGGGCGCCGAGCGTCTAAGGCCGAGCGCTCCGGTCGCCAACTGCCGTTTATCTCGTTCGCGCCTTCTCTCCCTTGCTCACTGCGCATGCGCCGCCTTTCCGCTCTAGCCCACGGCGTAACGCGTCATCGCGTGTACGTCCGTCGACTAGAGCGCACACCACATATCTCCCCCCTTTAACAAAAACAAGTTATAACATTTCTCCCCTCAGGTGAGTGTCCTCCATCCGTGAACAGTGTCTATGTGGGGCACCGGGGAGACGGCACCAAGCTAGTGTCCATCCATCACAAAGTCATTATAGCGAGAGGGCGCTACAACCGCCCTTCCGCTGCGGGTGTGTCTTACCGGCATGTTCTCTCTCAACTCAGTCTCTTCTTGGGACACCCCAACTTCTCTCACTTCTGTTCTCAGCTCTGCATTCACTTGCATTCCTCCTCCGTCAGTCGGCCTGGCTCCTGGTACAACCATTTCATTGACTTCGCCTGCGTCTTCGCCTTGGTTGTCTATGACGTGATCAGAATAGGGTGTGACCTCCGTGTGCTCCATGTCTCTTCCGACTCCTTCGGTTTTAGGCCAGACTAGTATTTTATTCACTCTGGCCATGCGCTCTTGTGACCAGACCTTGCCATCACTGAGGAGGGCCGCTCTGCCCCTCACTTCCTTAACTTGTAGCGGCTGGCTGAATTTGCTTTCGCCCTTCTTTTGTAGAGTGGGAAGTTTGATCCTAACCCACTCCCCTTCTTCCAGCGTTGTTTCTTTCGTGCTGCGTCTTTTGTCATAGTGCGCGGCATAGATCTTCTGAGCTTTCTCTAGATTGTGCTGCACCACCGCTGGGGACCACTTGCTGGTGATGGTCTTCTCCCTCCATGCTACGTTGTCCCTAGTGAAGGGATGCCGTCCTCTCAGCACTTGGAACGGACTATACCCCACCACAGAGGGGGTTATCCGATAGGCCCATAGCATGTTCATTACTTCCAACTCCCAGTCCTTTCCTTGCGATATGGCTGCTTGGATGGAGCCCATGAGCACCCTGTTAAACCTTTCAACCTGGCCGTTGCAAGATGGGTGATACACAGCAGTGTGTTTCCCTACGATACCATTTCTCTTCATGTATCTCTCCCATTTGTCCGACACAAACTGCGGTCCATTATCGCTGAGGATGGTTTTGGGTATTCCCTCTCTGAGGAACACCGAGGTTAGAAACTTCAAAATCGTATCCGTGTCCATTGACTCTTGTATGTCCACTTCTGGCCACTTGGAATACTTGTCTATGAGTACGCAGATGTACTTGTTCACCCCTTGATTGTCCAGAACGGGCCCCAAAATGTCAATGGCCACATCCTCCCATGGGCCTTGCGGGGTGTCAAATCTCCCCAGTGCCGGTCGGAGTGGGCGGAGCACCTTGTCCGCTCCTTGGCATTGTCCACACTCCCGCACTTGTCTCTCGATGTGGGCATCCATACCTGGCCACCAATACATCTGTTTGACCAACGCCTTGGTTTTCACTATACCCAGATGTCCTTCATGAAGCATCTTCAGCAGTCTGGGTATCATTGTCACTGGTGGGACTACTTTTTCTCCTCTGTACAGGAATATCCCCGAGTCACTTAGGGACAATTCTTCTCTTATCTCAAAAAAACGTCGGACACCTTCCGTTAGCTTCTTCTTGTCCGGCCACCCCAACGTGAGATGTTTCCTCACTTCCTTCTTCTCTTCATCGAGCTCGTAAGCCGCCTGCCATTCCTGCGCACTGATCGATGTTTCGTGATCTTCCATACTGGCCACCATCTCCTCCGTGTCCGGGGCCTCTCCGGGCGCCTCCTCCATGGCTGATGCCCTGCTTAGGTAGTCAGCTACCTTGTTCTGCGTGCCAGGTAGATATTCCACATCATACGTATAATCGAGCAGCTTCAGAGTCATTTTCGCTATTCTCGGGGTGGCCGTGTCATGGCCCGATGACGTCAACACTTTGATGAGTGGCTTGTGGTCCGTTTGTAGTCTAAATCTCGTGCCCCACACGAACTGACGGAATTTGTTCAACGCCCACGTGACCGCCAGCATCTCTTTTTCGATTACGCTGTACCTTTGTTCCGTCGGGGATAGCGCCCGGGACGCGAAGCTGATAGTTTCCTTGCGTCCATCCTCCCTTACCTGCGCTAGTACTGCCCCCAAGCCCTTGTCGCTAGCATCGGTTGTCACGATAGTCTTGCCCATGGGGACGTACCCCTGCAAAGGGATGGCATGGCTGATGCAGGCTTTAATGGACTCGAATTCGGACTGGGCCTCCCTGTCCCATTCAAATTTTGTATTGTGCCTGATTAGTTCTCTCATCCTATGCGTTCTTGTGGCAAAATGGCTGACGAACTTGCTATAATATTCGGCCATTCCGAGGAATGACCGCACCTCCTCTTTGGTTGTTGGGGCCTTGGCATCTTTTATCGCCTTCACGTTTTGCTCCTTCGGTGATATGCCGTGCGTGCCTATTTCGTGCCCTAGGTAGGTCACTGAGCGGGACCCGATCCTGCACTTGCTCCACTCCGCCGTCAATCCTTTGCTCTGCAGCACTCCTAGCACTTGATGTAGTTTCTTGTCGTGCTCACCTTTGTTAGAGCCCATCACCAGGATGTCGTCTTGGAAGTATTGCACTCCCGCTATGTCTTTAAACAACCTGTGCATTAGCTTCTGGAATACGGCCGCAGCGGATGCCAGGCCAAAGGGCATTCTCTTGAATTGGAAACACCCAAAGGGCGTTATGAATGCTGTGTACTTCCTGCTCGACGGGTGCAATTCTATTTGGTAGTACGCAGACGTGAGGTCTATGGTGGAAAAATAGTTGATGCCTTTGGTTCTTGCTAGCATCTCCTCTATCCTGGGGAGCGGGAACCTTTCCACAATGAGGTTTTTGTTGAGCTCCCTCAGGTCCACGCAGAGTCTGACCTTTCCGTTGGGCTTTTTAACTACCACCAAGGGCGATAGCCATTCCGCACTGTCCACCGGCTCAATGATATTTAGCTCTTCCAACTTCCGTAGTTCCTGGCGCACAGCCTCACTCGTGGATATTGGTATATTCCGTACCTTGTGCACTACTGGTACTGCACCTTCTTTAAGAACCATCTTATGCACGAACTTGTCGAGTTTGCCTACAGTGCTCTCGAAAACCTTGGGGTAAGCAGCCTTCCAGTCTTCCTCCCTCGAAAGGGGCCATTCGTCCGTTAGCAGGATTTGTTCTTTCCCTCCGGGATTTAGTATGATGCCGAGATCACCTGCGTCTCTCCATCCGAGTACCGATGGACCCTTCTCCGCTACGTACAGGGTGCACGTGGCCACCCGTCCTCTAAATTCGAACTCCAAGTCCCTGCACCCCACCAGTGGGATGGAATTCTCGGTATACGAGATGGGTCTAATGTCCGGCGGCCACAGGTCGGGTCCTATGACTGGCACAAAGTCCTCTTCCCATATTGACCTTTGAACTATGGTCCAGGGGGACCCTGAATCCACGGCTACATGTACCTTGACGCCCCCGATGAGCATGTCGGTGCGGGGCTTATCCCTTCGCTTCCCGGATACATCTAAGACTTGATCTTCTACACACAGCACTAGGTCATCCTCCTCAGGTTCTTCTTCATCACTCACGTTGGCCGCTGCTGTGTCGATGCACTTAACCGTGGATTTCGACCCTTTCTTCCGACAGACTTTCTCGAAGTGACCATTCAACCCACAGAATGAGCACCTGGCGCGAAACGCGGGGCACCGCCTGTCCTGGGCCGTGTGCGCCGCACTGCCACATCTGTAACACGCGAATTTCGCCCCCTGGTTGGGACGAGGTATCTGCTTCCCCAATCCTCTGGTGTCCTTCCTCTGGTCTCCGTAAACCGTTTTGGGCTTGCTGGATTGTGGTGCCTCGTCGATCTTGTTGATCATTTGTCTCGGCCCACTTTCCCTTTTTGCCGCGTCTGCTCCTCTCTTCGACATTTCCGCCTTTTTAACCATCGCCACTACTTCCTTCAGGGTTGTCTCCTTCATCGCCCATAGCTTGTCTTGGACTGCTCTGCTGGTGGTGTGCATCACAATTTGGTCCTTGATGTACTCGTCCTGCAGGTTCCCATACCTACACGTGATCGCAAGCCGGCGAAGCGCTGCCACATAGTCGTCAATGGATTCTCCTGCCTCTTGTTTTCTCTGTTGGAAGTTGTATCGGTCTATCGAGACGCAGACTGCTGGGCGGTAGTGGCTGTCTAGGTCGTCCAATGCATTCACAAAGACATCCGTCTCCGCTGCACCCCTGTCTTTGGGCACCAGGTTCTTATACACTCTTACCCCTTCTGGGCCTAAGTTGTGGAGCAACAGTCTCTTCTTCCTTTCGGGTTTGTATTCTCCTTCACTCTCATCTTCAAGGGCCTCAATGTAATTGAGGAAATATTCTTTCCAGTCTTCCCATTTTAGTTGGGGTTCACCTGGTCTGGTTAGAAACGGGACGGGCGCCATTAGGGCTGACGCCTGATTCGCCATTTTGGCTTCGCCCCTAGGTCCTCCTTCCTGGGCCCTTTGGGTAGGTTCACCGGACGCTCCTGCGTTCTCTGCCGTGTCACCTTGGCCCCTGGGACTACCTGGGGTATTGTCCCTTGCAGTAGGCGCTGTTTGAGCTGCCTTCCCCCCTTCCTCTAGCTGGGGTGTGTCTCCCTTGGCTGCCAGGTTGATGCCTGGGGGCTCCTGGGGTCTTGGGTGGCACTGACCTGCCTAGGGAGGGTGGTGGTCTGCTCCTCGCTGTGTTGCTGCGCTGCTGCCACGCCCTTGCTCCTCCTTGTGGGTTCTGTGTTCTCGCTGGGGGGTTTTTCTGTTCTCTTCTCGGTACACTGCACCTTGTGGTGTCCAGGTCCCAGCCTCGTCGCCACTGTAATGTTCTTTCTTCCCCCCACAGGATGCACAGAAACTAGTGGTGGTTGTTACTCTCTTTTATTTATATGCAATATGTTATCTGGAGCTAAAGGGCGCCGAGCGTCTAAGGCCGAGCGCTCCGGTCGCCAACTGCCGTTTATCTCGTTCGCGCCTTCTCTCCCTTGCTCACTGCGCATGCGCCGCCTTTCCGCTCTAGCCCACGGCGTAACGCGTCATCGCGTGTACGTCCGTCGACTAGAGCGCACACCACAATATACATATATATATTTTTAAAAACAGCATTTTAACATTATTTTAACTTAGTGTTTTAGGTAGAAACCTTCTTGTTGACGCCAAACAGTTTACACCCTGCTTCCCTGAAGCAGGATTTGCTGTTCTGTGCCGTCGTAAATGTAGAATATTAAATTTAGATTTTAAATGTTAATAGGATATAAAACAAAAGCATTGGCATAGCCTATAGGGGTCGCCTTTGGGACCTTATAAGTGCTCAGCCATGCAACGGTTGATGTTGTTGCACCAAGGATATTGTTCAGCATAACTAAATACTTATAAGGTCAAAAAAGCGAGAGCTTCCTCTTGAACATGTTTCAAGACAGTCTTCAGGTTGGGGAGCTGCCACGCGATCAGCGGCTTGCCACAATTATAGCGATCCATAAACCAGGTAAACACCCGGAGGAATGTAGCTCCTACCGCCCAATTTCTCTGATCAACGCCGAACCTAAAATACTGGCTAAGCTGCTGGCGAACCGGTTGACCCCCCCATCTATCATCTTTAATACATCCTGACCAGTGTGGGTTCATGCCCCAACGAAGCAGAGCACTCAATCTGCGGCGGTTACATGCGGTGCTGGCCCGGAGGTCATACATTCAGGAGCCTGCAGTCATTCTCTCGCTCAACGCCATTACGGCGTTTGATACGGTAGAGTGGCCATATTTATTCGCGGCGTTATGTCACCTGGGCTTCGGGCCAAAAACCCGCTGGCACATGTAGCGGCTAATGGGCACATCTCGAGGGACTTCCCGCTCTCCCGAGGAACAAGACAGGGGTGCCCACTGTCCCCACTGCTGTTCATGCTGGTTCTGGAGCCGCTGGCGGCATGGATTCGTTGGGAGCCCTCAATTCGTGGGCTTCGGTGGACTCCCACCTGGGAAGATCGCATATCATTGTATGCGGATGATATTTTACTGTACTTAGCTTCCCCCAGAAAATCTATCATGGAGCTCCTGGACGTGTGTGAGAAATTTGGAAGGGTGTCAGGGTACACTATTAATTGGTCCAAGTCCATCCTTTATGTGCTGACCGGCTCGCCGCCACTGTTGCCTGCGGGTTGTCCGCTGCAAATTACAGACAAAGCCTTCAAATATCTGGGCGTTTATGTAACAGCTAACCCCAATGACTTTTATGTGAAAAATCTCCAGCCGCATTTGGACCGCTTTCTGCGTGATGTGGTGATATGGCGCAATCTTCCTGTCACCCTGCTGGGTAAGGCGGCACTTTACAAAATGATGACGCTCCCGCGTTTTCTATATGCATTCGAAAATACGCAGTTTCCAGTTCCGCAGACCTACTTTAAGGCCACAGCGGCTGAGGTTTCCGGATTATTATGGGTGAACAAACCGGCACAGATTGCACAGGATAAATTGGTGCACAGCTGGTACGATGGGGGGATAGCGCTTCCAAATGTACAGCTGTATTACTGGGCGGCGCACCTTAAAATAATCAACTATTGGTTACATACCCCGCAGGATGAACCGGCGTACTAAGCAGATCGGCAGAACCTAGAAGGGGCAGGGTTGATGGCAATTCTTTATAGAAAGCGTATGCCCTCAGGATTGATTGGTCCTAAAGCACACACAATTCAAATATGGTACCACGCGATGAGCCGATTAAAGTGCTTGGGAACTATCATATTAATGACACTATTGTGGGACGCACAAAAGCTGGGCAACCTTTGTAAAAGCAAAGGGTTTCCGCAATGGAACAATATTGGTATCTCCGTAGTGGGTGACCTTTGGAAAAAGGTGACAGTGGTCGAATTTGTGCACCTACAAACTCAATACGGCATGGCACAGACTGAACAGTTTAGATATCTCCAAATCCGACATGCAAATAAAGCAGCCATACCGCTGGGCACTTCACTATCAGAGGCAACTCCATTGGAGGTTAGACTCCTGACCGAACACATGACGAGCAGGGTGACGTCCTTTACGTACCGTAAATTAATCAACAACATACCAGACTCGACGTTCAAATTGCGACAGACTTTGTCCCAGGATGTGGGCGACTTTGATGACTCAGATTGGCAGGAAGCCCTGTCCTCACCACATGAAACGGCCATCCCCTCGAGACTCCGCCTAGTCCAACTTAATCTAAACGACATCGCACGTACAACACTAGAACAACACTCTACCTAATCGGGGCAGCCCAACATAGATATTGCCTACGCAAGTGTGGGGAGGAGGGTACATTTTATCACACTATCTGGGACTGTCCACACCTAGCTGCGTATTGGGCCAAGGTAATGTGCACCATCTCCCAGACTATAGAAATTTCAATCCTCCCGAACCCAAGGTGCTGCCTGTTGAATGTGTGGGAATCGAATGATCTTAATCATCAGGAGCAAGACTGGGCTATGTTGGGTATGTTGATGGCGAAACGCAACATTGCTATGTTATGGGGGTCGGAGGTGCTGCCTATGCTTCAAAAATGGTGCAGAGATATGGATGAGGCAATGGTGGTAGAGAAAGCGGCTTTCATCCACCATGGGTGCCCTCGTAAATTTAGAGGGTCTGGGGAGCATGGAATAAATTTAGAGGATACATATGTGACCCGCCAGAAATTACAACAGAGGATGTTTCCCCTTGATACGATGTTGCTGTTTTCGATGAGCGGGGACGGGGGCGCTTAATGATGTTTTTGTGTTAGGTGGGGGTGGCAATGAGCAGTGTTGCCTTAGTAACTTGCCTTATTATCTTGATGTGATTACAGCTAATGATGCATTTTTGTTGAATGTAATTTTGCCCTTATTTTCACATCAATAAAAATATTTTTTTTTAAAAAGCGAGACCTATTGGCTATGCCAATTCTTGTCTTAATTATTATTTTTTAGAGGGCCTGCCAACTGCAGTTTGCTGCCGGGTTGCTCCTTTTACACAATGCATTTTTGAAAGGCTCGTTTTGTTTTTATTCATCTTTCCAAGATCGGTGCCTACCATAATGGATTGGTAAATATTAAAAAATAAACAAAGTGGAGGATCTCTCATTTCGTATGTATGTGCATGAGTTGTGATGCGCGCATGTACATGTGTCATCCTCGCTGTGAAGTTAAAATTCGCTTTTAGCTTTTGTTTTCAATGCTGCACTACATATGCAAAAAGTATTGGCAAAGACAATAGGTCTACATTGACAAACAAAAGGTGTTACAATTGTATTTGCCAATCCTTGTTTTTTTTTAGAAAACCTTAGAAGAACATCAGCAAAATGTGCTGGGCATCAAGAACGAAATATGCCCAGCAGAATGCACTGTCGACCCTCCAGTTGCAGATGGTATGCATTCTCAGCAGTGCTAAGGAGTCAGAGAGGAAGCTGAAAATACAAGTATCCCTGGATACGGTCAGTGTTAAGTCCCCGTGACCAGGGTGCAAGCAGAGGGTAAAATTATTTCAAAGCAAGCACGATTGTGAAAGATCAGAGGAGCCCGCGGACATTGCAGATGCCTATATAGCCGCTGAGACTGGGGAAATGTGCAGAGTGTGTGAGGGAGATTGAGGTGGAAAGGGCAGTAGAGAGAATGAGGTTGGGTGAGGAGAGGAGAGAGAGATGAAGAGGGGACCTAGAGAGACTGGTGTATGGGCACGGAAGAGAGAGAGAGGAAGGAGTGGAGTTACAAGTGATGGAGACTGTAGGAAGAGAGCCGTGTCAGAGCATGTGGAAATGAGACCGGGTCTGTGCTCTCTTGCGTGCGCTCATTACTGAGGTGTTCGGATGTCAGCAGGCCAAGGCTGTGTAAGCACAAGTGTACCCAGCCTGGCCCTCTGAGGTGTTCAAATGTCAGCAGGCAGAGGTTGTGTAAGCACAAATGTGCCCGGCCTGGCCCTGCCAGTAATACTGGAAGACAGATTGTGTGCTAGAAGTGGCTCAAGACAAGAAGTGGAAAGAAAAACAATGACTCGTGCTTGTGCCGGCATCCACCTTACGGGAGCGAGCAGTGGCGCGCGGGCCATCTGTGTTCAATTAGCGCGTGTGCCGCAGCTCACTCCTGCAAGGTGGATGCCAGCGCAAGCGCGAGTGCTTGAAAAAGAGCTGACCGATTCCTAAAGGTCACTCCTAGAGCAGCGCTGTGCGCTACGCTCTAGGCGAGACCTAAAAATTGGTCTGAAGGTCGGCGATGACCACAAAATATTGAAAATATAGGTCGAAGAGTGAATCCTTTTATGCAGAGCATGGGAAGCATTCCTTTTCTATGATACATTATAGTGGCCACCATGTATCAGTGACATCATACGTTCTATGACTCCATAACGTCCTAGGAAGTGACAAGAGCAAGTGCTAACATTTAGCTATATGGAGTCATTGTTAATCAACTAATGTTAATAATAACTGCATGTCGGCAAGGATGCAACAATCCAGTCCTGGCCAAGTTGTTTCCAGGAGTGTTGTTCAACTCGATGAGGTGAAGTGAGCGGAGACCACAACTCCTAAAATGCACTAGGTTTTTAATTGAAAATCCATGAAAGGAGCAGTGTGTCCTTGGCAGCATGATATTATCTGCTATCCCCAGATGCTTCTTTTTAACCTTTAGAGCGTGTATCGGCTACACAGTATGGAAACAGAAATGATAACTTGATGTCAAACATATTGAAAATTCCTGCTAAATGTCTTCTTTTGACTGATAATCTAGTTTGAAGTTTAGAGGTTATTTAGGATTTGTCTCGCCAATTTAATTCAAAAGTTTCAAAAAAGTATAAGCATTTAATCAAAATAATATTTTATAGTCTCACCATTGACCTCCTCCTTGCCACCCACGTTCTCATATTGTGAGTGAGCTGCACATTAGTTACCATCATCCTCAGGAAGAAGTAAGTCTAATTACGGATAAACATACAATGTGCCTTCAATGTAATCTTGCAAATTTTCCATATTAATTATCTGTTAGAAATCATACTTTCTTCCTAATGTGGTTATTGCCTTCAGCATCAATTCATCAATGGTACACATTAGTCATCTGTGACCATGTATGTTAGGTATGCTTTGTCAGCCTTTCGACCCTTCTCTTATACTTTGATACGGGCAGTCTCAGGACAAGTAACATTAGGGATAGTCAATGCCATAGTTTGCATGCAAACGATGGTGGGAGACACTGCATAACCCGGTGGCGGATTGACGGCGCCACTGGGAATACGCTGCGGAGCTCCCGGGGGAAACTGACCGGCAAGCAAAGTAGACGGCGGAGATGATATAGAATAAGTTCAACAAGTTTAATATTTAAGGAGAAACTCAAGGGACATTGATAAGCCAAGCAAAAAAAAAAAGGAAAGTTACTGGTGCACGCCTCAAGCCTGCTTCCAGTTCGTTTGCTGTGCTCTGCGCTGACTTTTTTCCCCGCGAGTCAAGGGGAAAAGTCAGGAGACGCGGCGGGGATTTGGATCTGGATTAGCGGACTGTGGTGTGGTCAGGCCATCGTAGAACTGATGGGCTAATTCAAACAGAAGATATAAAAGAAGAAAAACGAGAAAGGGCTTGGTTTCCACATTTGATTCAACGTCTGAGGATAATATAAACTGCGTGTATGATTCTCTTCGCTGACTGGACTCCACTCCAGGTTTTTTTGCTTGCCACAGGCTGTCCTGGGTGTTGTAGCCGATTCCTTGCTCAACTAGACCATAGTCTGCCGAACAACTTTCTTTGCTGCAAAGTCTGGGTCATGGGACCTCCAAAATCGAACCCTGTGAAGGAAGGGCGCGCCGGCGCTCGGGCTGCAGCAGAATTGGCAATGGCAAGCACAAGTATCGGGGCTGCGGAAAATGTAAATGAGGAAGGAGAAGATAAAGGAGAAAAGGCTGACCTAACACAATCTGCTTCACGGGTAGGCCGGTCTATTTTAAAAGTATTACAGTCTGGGAAGGCTTGGTCTGTAATTAACCCAGGGGGTGCAGCTACTTATCCTCCAGAGTCGGATATGGTGAGTGCATTAATTAAGGCAGTGTCACCATTTGCAAATAAAGAAAGACAGATGGATACAAAAGTATTTAAATCTACAGAAGATAAAGTATTAACAGAATATACAGCCTCTGGAGCAATCTTGGCTGCATCTACATATATATCTGCCCCTGTCCAACTTCTTACTCTAAATATTGAGACTCCTGGGTATATTCAACTGCCACAATCTCTCCAGACGTTGCAGATTATTCAATTTAGGCCGACACATTTCTGTAAAGATGGCTATGGCGTTGTCTCTAAAAATCAAGAAGAAATATCTGGTGATGTGGATCAGGGCACTGTTAGTGTAAATGAGGACTATAAGAAATCTGCTTTTCAGACTTTGGAACAAAGCTCTAGCTGCTCTTATGCTTTAGGAACAGATATCTTAGTAATTAACCCAGGGATTCAGGAAGAGTCGCAAGGTCCAAGTCCTGCTATTAATGAATGGACAGCTGTTAGCTGTGATGAATCTATTGAACATGAACAGGAGGGAACTTCGCTCAACAAACAGAATAAAGAGACTGCTAAATCAACGGCTCAGAGACAGAATAAAAAGAAGACCTGTGATAAGCAAGTCGATGCTTCCCTTAAAGCCACCAAATCGGAGATAACTAGCAGCCCACTTCGCAAGTGGGTTACAAAGAATGGGGAGGTGAAGAAAATAATTTCACGATTATCTGGCTCAAGTCCTGAACTGCTCCTTCCAACTATTCAGGCTTTTCCAGTTCCCTCAGTGGTAGAGAAGGGTAACAATGGTGATCTAACTGGTTGTAAGGATACTAGAGAGAATAATAGTCAAAAACGTTCACCGGTGTTCTCCCCTCCAACATCTTCGCCAAATGCGTTATTCATTCAACAAAATTTGGGAGAGTCGGTCGACCAGACTGACGAGATTGATGGCTCTAGCCTGGCAACTGAACATACTTTGTTACAAGAAATATTTAAAATACTACAAGTACAAAGGAAAGAAGCTTAGGCGTACTATGCTGAGGGTACAGCTGACAGTTCCGCCATCAGATCAACTCTCGCAGAGGTGAAATATCAGATAGCATCTATCGCTTCTAATATCACAGAGCGTCAACAGAGAGTGTCTGGCACTGAAGATCACTTTAGACAAACATCGAAACGTACGACTATACATGAGACACAAATAAAATTGTTGCAGATGAAGTCTGAAGATTTATAAAATCGACAACGAGACAATAATTTGAGAGCATTTGAGGTACCAGAAGGGACGGACTGTCGAGCAAATGTGGTTGATCTGTTCCAGAAGTCCTTCCCAGAGCTGGCTGATTGGGACTCAGATGGCCAAATACAACGGGCCCATAGGCTCCCACTGGTTACTAACAGACCTCCTGATCGCTTTCCAAGACCCATTCTTATATGTTTAGGTAATTTTCTACTATGACAAGCAATATCAATCAAAGCCAGACCCACTACCCCAGTACGCACAGAGTCTTTTTCAAAGTTTGTTATATCTGACTTCTGCAAAGATACTATGGATTGCTGCTGGAGACTTCAGCAGCTTATTGACCCTTTAAAAGCAGCAGGGGCGTAGGTCTATCTCCAGGAGCAAGAGGCTCAGGAAGTTCTGAGACCTTGGCAACAAGAATCGGGGAAATAGCTAGGACAATCATGGGTCTACTTTCTCTTTTTTCTTTGGCATGGTTAGTTTGAGTTGACAATATTTACTTTGCATACTCTTGTCATCCTGCATGCCTACATTGCTTGAGAGGAGGGGAAACTATTTTTCCATTCCCTCCCTTTTTTCTCTAACCTTTTTTGTTGGGACACTCTGCAGCTGAACTTCCTAAAAGGCTGCCTTACAGACAATAGTGAGGTGGTGATTCCTTTCTTAAGACACGGGCGGTTTGGAAGTGTGGGTTGGGGGAGGGGGATGTTGGGCACAGGGAAAATGCAAAGGATTTAAGCAGGACACTTTTTTCTTTAGGGGGAGTGGTGTTTCAAGGTTTTTGAAGACATCTGCACAAATTGAATTTAATGCTATAGAATGGTAGTGATCAAATTCTTATGTTGGAATGTATCTGTGTTGAATGCTACTCGTAAGCGCCAATTTGTGCGGGAAGAGTTGAAGATGTACCGCCCTCACTTTGTTGTGTTAACGGAAACGCATATTGCCTTTAAGGACCGGACACTGCTTAACCAATTAGGGTATAATACTGTGGTTTGCTCATCTCAAACAGTGTCAATAATAGTAATATAATAATAATAATAATAATAATAGTAGCCCTATAAAGGAGATCCAGATGATGGAGAATGTCACCGGGACCGGTGAGTGATGGGAATCCGTACAAATTTTGCGTATTTTTTGTTGATCAGTCTATGTAGTCGTACAGTTATTCTCTCTCTTTATAGATGTTGACTGCAGGATATTCTTTGTATTTTCTGATGTTAGTTTGGGGCTGTATATCCTGCTAATCGTTAAACTTTGGCCTCTGACCCTACTCCAATTTTGATGTGGGTTTTTGTTTTTTGTTTTCACACACCACAGTAGTCTTGCTCCAGGAAGGGTATTACCTTCATGACATTTTACAGTGAGAGTCAACAGCAAACACACCACCATGTAAAGAAGTGGAGAACACAAATGCAAGATAACTTTATGACCCAAAAAGTCTCAATTCCTCCAAAAATGTTGGTGGGACTTTGATCAGGGTGGGCTTGCCAGATGAGGCTCCACCACTCTTTTCAATTGTCACGGTGTCTATCCCGAAGTAAGCAGAAGACCTGATATTGGTTTACCAGCAGAACTGCTAACTGGCTTTGGTATGCATACTGCATGTGGATAGACGGCAGTTTGAGCTGTTGCCCTCCTTGAACATGGCAGTGAACACATAAAAGCAGTCAAGAGAGAAGGCGGGGCACTAGATTGGACAAGACGCAGTTGTCAATCTTGACATCAGGAGATGACGTGCGTGCAGCAGACTGTCACTGGCGGCCACAAGCTGCCAGACTGAACTGTTTCAGAAAAGAACCCCCTGCATTGAGTAAGGCAGTATTAAGAGAGCGAAAAAACATGTAGAATGGGACTTTATGAAGAGCACACTTAAGGCACTCGCCTGTGCATAAAAATGAAACCCATCTAGGCAGTGACTACTAACGAGGTTGTAAAATGGTTTAAAACTGAGAGATAATTCGACACATTTTGTCTTAACTACATTCCAAGAAAACATTGATACCACCCAATAGCAAAACAGGCGCCTCTGATCTAAATATAGCTGATGCATGAAATTCATTGTTGTTCTTCTTTGGCACATTGCTGCATGTGTCTGTTTTGCATTTTCCCTTAGAAACCCCATTACGTAAGTAGATATTCAAAAGCAATCCAACAATCAGAAAAATGACTTTATTGTGTAGTTAATTAAAACCATTACACTAGGCTGGTCTGGAAATTTCCCTTACCATCATTAAAATAATCCCTGCTAATAAATAATTTAATTTCTAAACACAAATTTAAAAAAGATGGAAATTTACATCTAAAGACAGGAATAAAGCGAACTGTGTGCAAGTGAGAGCTATATAGCACCTGCCCTTCGTTGCAATTATATGTACACCTGCACTGTGCCCTTTGTATCTGCTGCATGGTTAAAGTTCATGTGCAAAAGTGTGGGTCAATGCAGCAAACTCATGGTAAATGGCGCGATCTTAAAGGCCACCAACTCCCCTTTTGAGGCACAGTTATTTACCACAGCGTTCTGCCTGGCTTTTTTCGGGGCTTTCAGGGTAAGCGAGCTGGTGGCCAAATCAAAAATGGATAGAACGGAGTCAGCTTTGAGTATGATGGATGTCTGTGCGATAGACGCGATGGCACTCCGTATTCGGAGGTCTAAGACTGACCAAGCTGGGCGGGGCACTACCATTGTGCTGCAGGCGTTGGGGGACCCCAGATACTGCCCGGTTGCATCAGTTAGGGAGTTCCTGAGGATGAGGCCAGCGGTGGCAGGACAATTTCTAATCCATGGGGATGAGACACCATTGACTAGGTTCCAGCTTGACCGCATCATGAGGGCAGCCCTGTCCAAATCAGGAGTAGCAGGGGATGGGAAGAGGTTTTCAAGCCATTCCTTCAGGATCGGAGCAGCCACGGCTGCATTTAAGGCAGGCATGGTGCCAGAAGTCATCAAAGGGGTGGAGCGCTGGGATTCCAACTGTTTTCAACGGTACATCCGCCCTTAGTACCCTAGGCGAGGGAGGTCAAAGAGGCATTTGGTAAAAATACCATCATGTATATATGACGTATTGACTATTGTGTGCTGTGTTTAAACGGTTTAAGAGTGATCTAATAAGAATGTCGTGTGCAGTGCCCAAGAATTAAAATTAACTATTGACAAACTGGCGTCCTCCTTTCGCCGACAGGCCGTCGTGTGTGGGTGATGGGACATTCGTACGTGACAAGGTTGGAACAGTGGGCGGATCTCAGGGACTGGAGCAGGGGCCTCACTCAGACGCAGTTGGTATGGTTGGGTTCCCGGGGATGAAATGGAACGACCTGAGGAAGTGCCTGGAGCAGCACCTGGGTAGAGGTCCCCCACTGCACGTCCTTCTAATCCACTTGGGTGGGAATGACTTGGTCTCCATGGGGAGGAGGGTGCTACTCCAGAACATGCAGTCTGATATCATGGCAATCAGCAACAGGATGGGAGCGTGTGAAATGTTGTGGTCCGAGATCGTGCCACGCAGGGAATGGCGGGGCGCCAGGTCCACAGTGGCAGTCGAACGTTCACGCAGGAGGGTCAATAGGTCCATGCAGAGGTTCATGGAACGAAGGGGCCTGGGATTCATTAGGCATGCATTGATCCAGGAAAAAACTGCGGGTTACTATGAAAAGGATGGGGTGCACTTGTCCAAGGTTGGCATGGATATATTCCTGCTAGATCTACAAGAAGCACTCGCAGCCGTGGGATATCACTAAGGTACTCTGGTGTGGGGGGCCCTGGCATAGACGGTAGCCTCCTCCAGAGCTGTGGCGGAGTTACAGGGCGATCTGGAGGCAGACGGGTACAGTAAGGGTACCTCTGCGGCAGACAGGTACAGTAAGGGTACCTCTGCCCGGCACAGTAAGGGTGCCCGAGCCTAAGACCGTGAGCCGCAGGAGGTTCCGGAAACCACGACGGTGCCCCGTTAGTCCTTCGGGTGTTTGGGGGGCCTGAACCAACCGGGGGTGTGCCATGCCGCTCCGCCCTGAAAGGGGTGGGAGTCCAAGATAAGGATCTACATGGTGCTGCACTGTCTGGGCGTCGACCCACTGTGCTGGCTGGCTCTACAGGCGGGTGGGGCAGCGAGGGGCTGCCTGCCCTGGAACGCCCGTAAGATGACCCATCAATGTCATACTATGTTTGTATGATAATAAACCTGCAGCAGTTCTTTACCCATAAACAAAGTGTCTGGTGTATCATTCATGGGTAAGAAGTTTTCAAGTGCGGGGAGGAGCGGGTGACGGTGTGGGCACTATGAAGTATATTTCCCTCTAATGCAACTGAGTTGAGTCGGTTTGCGAATTGTGGTGAGTGACCGCTTTACTCTTTTTCCAATGATTATGTGCTTGGACTGTACAGTGTAGGGGTAGCCAAAGGCTAGGGCATATAATCAGCACTATGGGTTCAATGTGTGTAACAGTTTGCTGACTTGTTGCAAAAACTTGGCTGCCCTGCATGAGAGCTGTTGTGACTGTCTATTTAGTAATGCCATTACGGCGGGTAGACATGATCGAATCCTGAGAGAACGGAGAGCAGGAAGCAGAAAATGCTGTCTCCAGTAATTAACAGCTGGGCAAATGCACAAGAATTGTAAAACTGACTCTTCCGCATGTTCGCAGAAATGGCACAGACTGGTCAATAAATGGCTGTGAACATCTACCAGAAAATGGGTCCCTTTCAGTACAAGGATTCGCCAAGATGCCCTTTATTATTTTTTTTTTTAAACAAGTATTCTTTTTTCCTTTTATAAAATGTACTTAACTTTTTTGTTTTGTGGGACCCAGTAGCTACCCAGACCCTGCTTCTGGGAGGGTGCATCCTATTACAGTGCTCATTAACCTGAGCAGGCATTGCTAGAAGTGGCGGTCATTAAATGGTTTTTAAAACCATTGCAAGCTGGCCGCTTATGTTTGTGCATACACACGTGTCCACCTTATATCTTTGTTATACTTAATAACAAAACACATTACAAGATGGCTTTCCCTACATCCACACACCTGAATGAATGGACAACCATCTTGGAATGCTTTTTGTTGTATGATGGAATTAGTTTAGCAAGATGACCGGCGTGTTGGCTTCTTCGAATTGGTAAACTAACAATAAACTGAAACAAGCATTGGCAGTGCCAACAGCTTCGCAGTCAAAGCCGGACCAATTGGATTTTCCAATGATGGTTTAAAAAAGTTTTTGTTTGGTTGATGTTATCTGAGAGAGGTAATTATTTGCCACCACTTTTAAAGTTCGTCTGCTGTCACTGCCTCTGATCGTGTTTTTTGTTCTGTTTGGCTTCTCAACCCCAAATTATTAGTTGTGCCAGATGTTGCTTGAACTTTGCTCACGGGTTAAACTAGAGTGAATGCAAGTATAGTCACCAAAACTAAATCTGATTAGCACGACTGAATATTTAGGTTAATTTATATACCCAAGTAATGCAGAAAAGTACAGCATGAAAGCGATCTTTCAGCTTTTATAACAGTCCCAGTTTTGGGCAGGTTTGCCTCTTAACATATAACACTGTGTACCAGCCATTCCTATGGAAACAGCCGCTGTGATGTCACCTTATTTTTCTAGTGCGTTCCTGAGGAGGCTGCAGTGAATTATGAGCAAGACTCTTGCTGTTGAAGCTGCGGAAGATTGTAAGCATGCTGCTGCCTGATTCGCTCATGTTTCCTATTTTAGACCTGACTGATCTTCAGATAACATATGGTGGTACAAGTAATTGGAAAATTGGCAGACCTGTCAAGAAAATATGCTAGATGGGGCAAAAATACGATGCTGCAGCACATAAAGTGTCTCTGATGTTAAATTTATTGTCTTTTATCAAACGGTGAAGTAAAAGTATCTAGTCTCAAAAACATGAAGCAGTTTTTTTACGGGCAGAAGCTGTTTAAAAGTAATTTTTTAGGACAGTGATAAAAGTTGTTGCATTGAAAGGGAGGCTGATTAAACGTGGACTCATACGCCCTCATAGCAGCGTGGAATGCATATTTATACGTGCCTTCATACAGTGCCATATCTAGAATACGTCCAGGTAATTTTTGATAACGTTTTGGCCACTGTATTTTTGTTTTGCTGTAAATGAGCTCAAATACTTCCATTAAAGGTATAATCCCTCTGTTTTTAGGTCTGGCTTTATGTATGAGTTTAATGAATCATTAAGACTGTCTTTAGTCAAGAACTTTTCATTTTACTAAAATGTTATTTATAATATACTTATAAGGGCTTTCACCGGGCACGCTGTATCTATTGGTCTGTTATGGTGTTCTTTATATTTTTCTTCCTTCCACTACAGCATATAGCATGGAGCAGTGGTTCAGCCTTTTACTGTGAATAACAGCATTCTGCCCTTTTATAAGAAGCACATCCAAACACAAAGTGCAAAAACCATAACAAAACAAGCAGGTACTAAGCCAAAAAGTTACCAGCCAACGCTAGACCTATTGGCTTTGCCAGTGCTCATTCTAAAACGCTCTGCGGCTGGCAATACGCTAAATTACCCACAAATATATAAATAAATTCATCATCTCTCGGATAGTCACAGTATATAATAGAAATGATGACTACAAAGAAAACAAAATATACAAATTATTTCTGAGCAATATGGGAATTGCTCCAAGTGACATCTGCAGAAAAGAAGTCTGTAATGCTTTACCTCTTATAAGCCTGTTCATGTATTTTGCGCGATAGCCCTGCTCCATGGGGTTTGGCAGCTCAAGAGCAAGGATTTTCTGTGCTCCAGGCAAAATACTAGATTACTATGTGGACACCTACCTTATGCCAGCATCACAGCTATTATGTCATGATATGGCATGCTCTTATTGTCTCTTGTCATGGCACCTTAAGGAGACTGCTTCATGGCATTAATGTAGCACTGGCAGTTGTGTCCCAGAGGATTTCAGGCATGCCCAAAAATGTCTGATCCGAGACGGCCAAAATGCTGCAAAATATATATATGATACGTTCTGCCTGGACACAGCCTGCCTGGGTAGAGCAGGCGGAACCAGTGTGGTGTCTAGGCGCCACACCTGGATGTACTCCACGGGCTTCTTATCGGATGTTGAGCAGTTCCTCATGGACAGGCTGTTTGATTGCTTGAAACTTTTTGAGCTGAAGGCTGACTCTGACCTCGAGTAATTTAAGGAGAGCAAAGCCACACCTTGCTCTCTGGGTCTAGCTGAGTCAGTTCGGCAGTTCCTCCAACAGCCCCTTTTGAGGCTTCAGAAAGGGATATCTGCCGAGGCAGCATCAATGTTGGACTCTGCATCAACAGGCCTCCCAGCATCTTTTGGGCGTGAGGCCAGGGAAATGGCTGGTAAAGTTCAGGCCCACAGGGCCAAGGCTCTACCCAGACCACAACCCCTCCCACTATAGCTGCTACTGCAAAACTGCTTTAATTTATCCTTGGCAGCACACGATCACCCAGTAGGACGTCCGGTTATTATTCACGTACTAGGATGGTGGAGCATCACATTAGACCAATGGGCGCTCCAGATCATAGAGCATGGCTACTCCTTACCTTTCCTTTCCTCTCACCCAGACAAGCTGCACACACTGCAACACCTCCATCTATCATTACTCTACGAAGAAGTTCAAGCTCATTTGGCCAAGGGAGCAATAGAGAGGGTAACGGCACCAGAGATCAGGACTTGATTTTATTCCCCTTATTCTTCACATCCTGGATCTTCGCTCTCTCTCTACTTCTTCCTCCAGAGGGACCAGTTGGACATGCTCACCTTGTCCCCAAGCTCTGTCCGCCCTGGATGTAGGAGCCTGGATTGTGGCACTTGACATGCAGAACACATATTTTCCCTGTTCTGGAGTCCCACAAGCCCTAACTGCGGTTCCAGGTTGGTTAGGTCAAGAACACTTTCAGTTCCACTTGCTCCTCTGGGTTCACAAAGGTGATGGTGTTGATCGCAGCACATCTGCAGAGATTGGGAATACCAGTCTTCACACACCTCAATGACTGGCTACTGGAGGCGGGCTAGCCTCAAACCGTCATCAACCGTCTCCAGATGACAGCCAATCTGTTAAAATCGTTGGATGTTTCCATCATGTACTGAAGTCACACCTGACTCCTTAACAACGGCTCTCCTTTATTGGAGCCTCCTTCAACCTTTTTGTGGACTACAATGGGTGGCACATGGGGGCTCTGCTGTAGTACCTGAAGTCTCAGTGGGTTTAGTACCAAGGCAACCTGTCGGATTCATCTAGGTATCATATAAGAATCCAAAGGATCTGCAGTGGTGGCTTCTAAACTACAATTAGGTCAGTGGCAGACCTCTCTTCCTAGCCCACTCTCAGCTAACGGTCATGACAGATGCATTGTTGCTGGGGTGGGAGGTCTCCTGGGAATGGTGGTTATCAGAGGACTCTGGGCTTCAACTATAGCTCGACTCCACATCAACTTGTTAGAGTTGCGAGCGAATCGCTTAGTACTAAACGCTTTCCTGCTAGCCATAACAGGGAAACCAGTGCAGAATCTCACAGACAACATAACCGCCACGTGGTAACGCAAAAAGCAGGGCGGAGTGGGTTTATGGGTCCTGTACCTGGAGTCTGTGCACCACTGGAAATGGCTGAACGATCATAGAATCTCCCTGACCTCCCAACACCTTGCAGGATCTTTATACAACACGGCGGACAAACTTAGCCATGGAACACAAGGAGCAAGGGCGTCTTCTAGCAACGGGGTGAACTCTGGCTCGATCTATTCATCACCATAGAGTCCACACTTTTGCGTGTTGGGGTTCCCAAGGCAGTCCTCCCAGGCAGATGTCTTCCATCTGTATAGTACTTTCTTTCTTTCTTTTTTAGCACTCTACGCAGTGCTCGTGCTTTTACCTGCTCTGTCTCCTCCCACCTGCCCTCATGCCCCGTCCACAGATCACCCCTTCTCTATCACTGCTACTTTCTGTTTCCCCCACCTGCCCCTCCCTTCTCTGCTTGCTCCCTCGCACCTCCTCTTGCTAGCCCCATCCACAAATCACACCCTCCCTGACCCTGCCACTGCTTTAAACCCTCATTGTAGTCTGTTTCGTTCTAGTGAGTGGTGGTGTTCTGCCTTTTAATGTCCTGTTAGTGTATAACTGATGTGCTGATACGAGCATGTGTGCATGGCTGCTATTTCTTGGTGCAGTGTAGTCTCTGTTTGTTTTCCAGGCGCAGGAGTACTAGGTTCATGTGTGTGTGCACATCTTTACACCATATGTGGTCGTTCAGCAATTGGGTTTATAGCTGGAAAATCAGACCTCAAGTGAAACCGTTATGCTTTATTACAGGGCATGTCAGAGCACTTTACATTAGCACCAGTTATTTTACACATGGACACATTACTTTGTAGGCACAGAGAGATTAAGTGATTTGTCCAATTTCAAGGATTTTCAGCCAACTCCAAAACTCAAGCCAAGTTTACCAGCTCCATACTAACCAGCTCTAGCCCTTACGCCACATCCTCTCTTAAAAGGATGCCATATTATCTCCCTAACCTCTGCCTCAGTTCAACCTTTTGTAATTATGGATAAATCCCTTAATCTCTCAGTTTCTAAACACAACACAGAAGCTGATTTCCGTGCTGGGGGGTTAAGTGTGAAAAAGAACGGCCCCCTTTTCTGGAAGTGCAGATATGTCGATGATGGATCAGAAGTTTCCTGTGGGATCTGAGACTCTGGGTGGGAGCATACAGCTGCAGTGTGCCTGAAGATAGAGAGACCCATTTCTATGCAGGGATTTACATACAAGACAGAGAAATTTAAACAAGGAGTGCTTTTTTATAAGCAATCATTTAAGAGTTCTGAGAATGGGTTATGAGGGTGATCGAGGAGGGAGATGACAAATTAGATGTGCAGCTGTATTTTGAACCACCTGGAATTTGGAGAACAGTCCTTCATTCATGGCGACCATTAGTGCATTACCAAAGTCCAGACCGCTAACAATGAGGGCTTGGGCTGAGGATTTTCTTGACTGAAGCAGTAGCCACTGGAATGCTTTTGTTAGTAGGTGGATGATTCCAAAGCAGGAACCGGAGATGGCATTCCCATGGTCCCTCGTGGAAAGATTTTCATCTACCATGATTCCCAGGTTTCTCACTACTGCTTTCGGGGTGGGAACTGGAACCAGACCCTGGGGCAACCAGTCCTCAGACCACACACAGTGTGCCTTCCCAAAAAGTACAATCTGTTTTGCCCGTATTCAGTTGAAGACTGTTGAGCTGCATCCAAGCTGCAATATTTTCCATATAGTCACAAATCTTTTATGGTAGAGTCCGAGTCGGGTCCCATTCTGATAACAAGTTGTGTGTCAACATAAGAAATTATATCCAAACCAAATATTTTATCACTAGTTCCAGTGGGTCTACATAGACATTAAAAAGAGTGGAACTCAAAGAGGATCCCTGGGGCACTCCTTTCGCAGGTCTATGGTTCAATTGTAAAAGGACTCTAACTGCACCATATAATTTTACTCATTAAGAAAGTTCTTCAACCAGACCAAGGCTTTCTCACCAACACTTATCTCCCTTAGTCTTTGGAATAAGACAGAGTGAGAGATGTTGTTGGATGCTGCAGAGGTATCTAACAATACTTGCATTGCTATGTGCCCATCATCCAAAGAGAGTCTCATGTTATCTAGGACATCCACCATTGCCGTTCTGAAGGAGGCTCGAAAGCCCGACTGGGAGGGATCAAGCAGAGAATAGCTTCCAAAAAAGCTGTAAGTTGGGTGTTGACTAGAGTTTCTGTAACGTTTCCAAGGAAAGGGAGCAGTGAGATAGGTCTAAAATGTGCAATTTCTCTGGTATTTGCCGTGGGCCTTTTAAGAAAGGATTTGACTGTAACTGATTTACACTGTGCAAGGAAAGTTTCCAGGCTCAGAGAGAGAGACTGAATAGCTCAGTGAGGGAAGGGAGAAAGGTTGGGGCCAGAGTTGCCATAATATAAGGCGGTGCAAGATCCTATGGTGGTCCAGACTTAACTTGATTACTCAATGCATCAAAAAAGTTGGCAATGTCCCGCTCTTTCCCCTTGATGCTTGCCCATCTCCCCATTCCCTCTTGCTTTCCTGCTTGACCCGTCCCTCCAACTCCCTCCCTAGTAGCTGCAGCTTTTATTTATTCACTTTTTTTTTTTTGCACGACCCAATGGTATTGGAGCTCTTGTTCTGACCTCCATCTTGCTAGTGCTAAACCCAGCCGATGGTATTGGAGCGCTTTAAGTACTCACCAGTTACATTAGACAGTGACACATTCATTGTCGTAGGCAAGGGGAAGCGTAAGTGATTTGCCCAGAATAAGAAATTGTTCAGCAGACCACAAGATTGGAACCTGGTTCCCCAGTTACTCTGTCGGCAGCTTTGGCTGTTAGGCCTCAACCTTGCTTCACTCCAAAGCTCCTCAACTGTTTCTCACTGTCGCTCCACATTTGTTCAGCAAGCCCTGTCAACAAGGACCAGGCATTGGCAAAGCCAATGGATCTCTGCAAGCCATGTTGTCTAACAGCACATCTGCTGTTCAGCAAGGCTGAAAGGCACTGAAAAAAGCGCTATGATGCAGTCAGCGCAGACCACACCATAGCGCTTTTTTGTTTTAGTGGGGCAGGACTATAAATTCAACATGGGGGGCAGTGAAGATGCTCGGTGTCAGCCCACAGCCTGTGATTCTGGACTTTCAGCCATGCTGAACAGCAGATGTGCCACTAAACAACATGGCTTAAAGACATTCACATTGGCAAGGCCAATAGCTCGGGCATTGCTCAGACCTTTTGCCTTTGCCAGTGCTTGTTGTGATTTGTGCGCACATGTATTTTACTTGTACATCTTAATTTCCCATTCAAATATAGCTGTCTGCCATGTTAGAATGTTAAATTTAAAATGGACGCATGATACATAAGCACATCAGTGTCATGAAGCAGAGATGAGAATGTTCCCTGCTCACTTCCCAGGTGTGCGCATCCCTGGCCATCTTCAAAAGGGTATTCTCTAGTAGAAAATCCATTGTAAGTTTTCCAGCTATCTGTACTCATGTGCAGGATTGGGACAAAATTGTTGGGAAAGACAGTCGCCCACCCTTTCATAGCTGAGGCCTGTTAGCTTTCCTAATGGTTTTTGTGTTTTCTGGCGTCATGCAGGGTTCTTTGTTTTGTTGTCTAGATGAAGGTTTGTAGTGTCCAATTCTGTGACTTATTCCTCCTTGTGTGTTTGCTTATCATAAGTGGGACACTCCCTCACTTCAGTTCTGAATACTTACAGTTGATAGGAAGGCGGCTATCGGTGGAAAAACCGGCTTTGTGTGAGCGTTTTGCTCAATATTTATTTATTCATCATAAGGAGTAAACAACAACAAAAAAAGAACAGAAGAAAGACTGAACTTATAAAAAAAAATCATACTGTATTGGACTAATACACAAATGAGAAATGGAGACAAGAAGAAGGAGGGGAAGAGAGGAAGAAAATACAATATTTTTGCTAGGACAATTACAGTACTGTTTTAGTCTAATTTAACATAGGACCCCACATTCGATAGAACTTCTTTCCAGAGCGGACACCTCTACTTTTGGCTATAGCCATCTCCCTTTCAAAAATCTCCCTTAACATTGCCCACCAATCATAAGCTTTGGGTGGGAATATGGATATCTATGCATGGGCAATGCAAAGTCTTGCTGTTGCTATAATGCTCAATATATTCTAAACAAGTACTGTAGAATTTTCTGTTGTTGCCCTTCCAAGAAGGCCTTACCGCGTCTCATAAAGCATGTTTTTATGTTCTGAAATCAGCGTTAGCTGGGGACGTTTACCCGTTATGTGAACTGAAACATTTCCCCATGTTTGAAATGTAATTTTTCCTTTAACTGTAAACTTAAGTCATTTTAGCTCTTAAGAAAGGATCCGAACTATGTGACGGGAGTTTGAATGTTACAATTGTATACGCTGCAATACCAGCCATATAAAATGGCATTTTTCTTTAAGAGGTATTAATTTAATATATATCGTTTTTATTTTTTATGCAGGAAGATGATAATGAAGCCGAAAAGGATCTCCCTCAGGAACTAGAATGGAAAAAGAAAATTAAAATACTGGGAAGAACATTCATCTGAAATTTGCTATATATGTGTAGCACACTTCTTAAATGTGATGCATAATTGTAAAGCCATTTAATTACCTTTGCTTTTAAAATAATCAGTAACCGAAATGGCATATTTATCTCAGGAGTTTGTTATAACATTAATCTGACACTAAATCCGAATGATCAGAGAACGACATTCTGGCTTTTATATGCATAGTTTTATATTGCCTTGTGATGCCAAATTGACTCTTTTTGTGTTTTAGGAGTAAAACATTCACTTCTATACAGTGTACCAAATGTGCAAGTAACGAAAGGGGTGGTTGCTCAGACAGAGCTACTTATTTGAGTTGGTTGAAATAGTAATGCTGTTTTTATCAAACCAGCAGTCCCCTCAATTACCCCACTTAGAAAATTATGTAACCAGCTACCTATCTCAGTTCCTCGAGAAGATCGACAGAATAATGTGATACTGAAGTACATTTTTCTTTATTCTTTGCGGTTTTGTTGAGCCTCTTGTTTCTCCCTATCGGTTTTCTTTCCAACTCTCATTTTTAAAAATCCTTGGAGAAGTCCCATTGATGGTTCACCTGGTGGTGATTGGTGACAATCTCTTGTTACCATGTCCTCCACCTCGCACTCTCCTGCTCTCCTCCTAAATTCTGCCCCCTTGGATGCCAAATTGCATGCCCATGTTGTTGTTGTAGAAGTCTTGCTCTGTGTAGGCTGTGTCATTCCTGGGTGGGTGCCTCGAGATCCCAGGAGTCTGGCTAGTGAAGAGGGCCTCAAGAGAGCCGTAGGCGTAAACATGAGCTCTTTTGCACGCCTCTGGAGCAACTCAAAAAATTTGAAGGAAGGGTTCAGTGGTTGGCCCTATGTGAGAGAGGAATATTTGTATTTGGGCTCACTTTTTGAGCGGAAATCATCACTGAGTACCAACAAGTTGTATCGTTTTGGAACTCCAGCATTCCCAACAGATTAGAAAAAGGGATGTGTGCCTTCCAGTTATTCACTGTTTAAGTATGGCAGCTCATGTGGAAGCCTGAAGCCTAATGAGATAAAGACCTGCAGACTACACTATCCATAATTCAGGAAAAAAAAAAATACTTAATTTGGAAAGTTAAATGACAAGGAATTCAAAGAGATGCCACTGAACCTGGCTTAGAGGCTATGAGAAAAGTGAGGTGTAGTCAGATGTACAATTAGACACTAGCGCACTACATTAATCTTGATATACAGTATGCAAATACTTGACAAAACATGCATGGGTCGAGCACTGCATAAAGTACTTTTCCTGAATTTAAAACATTCTCATTGTTGTTTTGTTTCCATGTTTATTTTCCTGCACCTACATTTTTATCAATGGAGAACTATATTAAGGAATCTAAATGATGTCTTCATAGTGCCACGAGAGAAAAATTTATTGATGATTCTACTTTTAGCATTTTTTGATTTGCGCCAACCTTTTGTTTTATCTTTGTAGCAAAAACAAATGTGGGTATTTTCTTCCAAGAATTCTAAATATTGTTAAAGTTGGGCCTGATTTAAACTGTAAGATGCTCCCAATCAGTAATGAATTCAGACAGCAAATTTTTAAAACGAAGATTCAAAGAGATTATTCATGCACCTCCTCATCATGTTTCTTCTGAAGATTTTGTATTGTCTTTAATTAGTATCAAACTTTTAAGTTCTTTTTTGAGTCTATATCTGCGCTTTCTCTGTTCTTTGTTTGCAGAACAATACACTGATAAATGTATAAATAATAGATGTATGTTCAGCAAGTATGCCACTCTGCACTGAAGAGAAAAATAGAAATATTATTTAACAGTGAGTAGAAATGGTAAAATGTATGGGTTGGTCTGTTGTAGTGAGTACACTGCTCTACTAATTTTCTTACTGAGGGACGTTTCGAAACAACCTTGAGGGCCACAAAACATTAGCCAGTGCCACTCAGAGTGCGCCAAAATCAATTAGTCAAGAATGTGTCAAAATAGCGTATAATATATGGACATACATCTCACCTAAAAGTAGGTTTTTTTGTTCTTCATAAATGTTCTTTTTTCCACAAAGGTGACTGTTTGCATTGTCATGCTTTGAGATTCGAGTTTATTCATTTGGGAGGAGAGACTCCACCAGTTTCCAATATCTTGCTAGGGCAAAACACGGTTTCAATGAGAAAACCTGACCTTACCCCCATATAGCTGTGAGAAAGGTGGTGGCTTTCCCCCTAAAGATATATGTGTTAAGTTTTCAAAAGGCACCAAAACAGTAATAACGCCAGTAAACCAAACAGTAACATTTCCAAATCAATTTATGGAGAAAGAGAATAATGTAATAAAAAATGGACACAAAGGTGTTCACGATTAAACGAAACAACCCCGAGAAATACAATTTAAAGTTTTGAGTATAAACACCAAGAAAGCACAAAGCACCAGTACTCATCAATAGTTGCATTTGACCAGGACAAAGGCACGAGTTCAAGCTGACAGTGATGGGAGTCTGTTAAGCATGATTGGTCGCACAGGTCATATTTATGTGAACTTAGATTTTTTGGGGAAAGTCAGACTCTTCTAGCAGAGCATGCATGTCAGAATGCTGTAGCAGGCAAGTGACTATCAGAGGCAAATGCATCCAGTCCAGATTCCTGCTAAAACTTCAGAGCATCACAAATTTGGATTCTTTGACCACCGAGGTCAGTTTGCCGCTGCAGTGAATTTGCATTTGCTGCCCTGTCTCCGTCATTTTTTTGGAGCTCAGAATATTTCAAAGGAGCAAGACTAAATGTTTTCGCCAAGCAGGACTCACAAGGTCCAGAGGAAGCCCTTTTGCACTCCGCAAACCTACATATTTTGCCTTCTGAACTTGCTCCTTTAGCCTGAGATTCCTAAGCCCGGTACTTTAGAGATCCAGAAACGGCGTTTTACCAGGTTCACATAAACCTGATTTGTAGTGGGTCCCAATTCATTAATATTAGTGAGGTAGGTTGAAAATTGTGACCCGTTAGGAATTGCAACCATCACCAGAAAGGTGGCCTGCCGAGGACAGCAGAACACAATGTCCATAATTGTCTTTAAATAAAGCATGTGTTTTTTGTTGTTAAAATGTAACCAGTTTTCTTAAAGGAAACGGGATTGTATCTACGAAAAAAAGAGAAACGTTTCTAAAACTATTTTTAAGAATAGGCTGTGGACCTGCCTACTCTTAGCCTCTTGGATGCCCATGACGAGCTGAGCTCACCATGAGCCACGGCGCTCCGGTGCTCATGACGAGCTCAGCTCGTCATGGCCCGTGGAACGCTCAGGTGCGTGGAGAATTCCCAGCTGTGCTGAGCGTTCCACGGGAGGCAATACACCTGTGACGAGCTGAGCTCGTCATGAGCACAGGAGCGCCGTAGCTCATGACGAGCTCAGCTCATCATGAGCATGCGGGCGCTGTGCGTGCCCCCCTCCCCCCAGCACAGCGGGGCATTAACCCCCGCAGCGAAGGGGTTAAAAGTTATTTTTGGACCTTTCACAAAGGGTGGACCCTTTCCTGTTTGTGAACGAGTTACCACCTCCTTCGAGGTTTCCGTCAAATAATGTTTTGCATCTGCATTTCAGTGGCAAAACATTAATAAATACCATAAGAAATTGCTATTTGGAAGGGATACCGTAAACACACCCCTGCCAAATAGCGATTCCTTATGTGTTCCTCAATCCAATATGCGTTTTGGTAACATGTTACCGAATCTCTAAATGGTAACACATTTTCTCGTCGCAATCCCTACAATTTACTGAATCACAGGGTTTCCATCAGGAAAAAGCATTAGTAGATCTGGCCACTGTTCTTAAAATTTAGCACATACTACTTTTCCACATTAAGAGCCAGCCTTGTCAGCAGCAAGATACATTTAGGGATCACATAGCTAATGTCTGAAAGTTGATTTTTCTACATGTCAAAATGTTTTCAATTGATACGAACTGCTGCAGTAAATTAAGCTGTAGCCAGTCAGATTACAAGGGAAGGCCTGAAGTCATTCTGCTGCAGTCACACATCTGAGTGAAATATATGCGTAATGCTGATGTTTTATTCTCACACCTCTGGTGTATTTCTTGCACCATGTTACTGTCGCCTTACTTCAAAGTTAAATATGCCCTTTGGGGTTAGCCAGTTTTGCTCTGTTTAATATCAGTGCTCAATAGCAGGTTTGTCATTGGTGTGATATGCCGACGACACCCAATTGGTCATTGCATGATCTAAGGAGGTTATATTCTCATAAAGTTCAAAGACATGCAAGTGATTGCCGACTGGTTGACTACTAACTGTCTGCAGCTTAATGAAAGCAAGTCAGAGTTACTTCTGTTTGGGAAAGATAGCGACATTTGGCCAGGGCTATGGTGGCCAGATATATTAAAACATTCTCCACTGCCTAAAGAGGTAGTTAAGAACTTAGGCTTTTAGATTGACAGAGGCCTGTCTTTTGACACGCAATCCACACTAGTTGCAAGGACCTGCTTTGGACTCCTGAGGGAATTTAAACCTCTATTAGGGTATTTTGACCCTAAAATCCGCCAGACTATTTTACAGGCCACAATTCTGTCTAGGCTAGACTATGGCAACTCCCTTTATTTAGGTGCCAATTTATCATGTATTATGCGCCTTCAAAGAATTCAAAATGCGGCAGCTCGCACTTTGCTGGCACTCCCGAAGTCTTGCTCAGTGTCCAAGTTTCTAATTAAACTTCACTGGGTGCCCGTAGACAAAAGGATCCAGTTCAAGACACTGTGTACTGCACATAAAATTATGACCCAGCAAGCACCTCCGGTGTTAGCAGATTTACTAGTACAGTATGTCTCGAGTCGCTCTTTACGCTCATCCAACTTGGGACTTGTGTGCACTCCCCAAGTCCACAGAGCGAGAACGGGTGGTCGCTCTTTCAAAGTTTTGGCAGCTGAATTATGGAACTCTTTCAGTTACCATCAGAGGGCTCCAGAACCATCTGGCGTTCTTTAAACCCTTAAAGACCTGGCTTTTCCTGGCTTAATTTTATCTCTGTCCGGACGGTTTCAAGGTACCTGCATCTGGGACAGCGCTGGGACGCCCCGTTGCTGGGGCAGCTATGCGCTGTATAAATCTAATCTAATCTAATCTAATCTAATCTAATAGAGAAAGGCTTGTGGGTATTGTCAGTTAAAATGCCAGTCTATCTAGTCCAAAACCACACAAAAGGTGAAATACTCTCAGATACACTTGTCGATCATACACCTACATATAGTAGTTTCATTATTCTGAAATCTTAAATGAAGTGATGTTCAAAATAAAGAAAAAAGGACAGATGCACAGATAAGTCAAGTCAAGTCAAGTCATAACATTTATATAGCGCACTACATACCCGGGGGGTTTCAAGGCGCTTAGGAAGGGGAGGAGGATTATTTGTCAAATATCCACGTTTTAAGTTGCTTTCTGAACGCTAGGTGATTCTGGGTGAGGCGAAGGTAAGCGGGGAGAGAGTTCCATGTTTTGGCAGCCAGGTATGAGAAGGATCTGCCTCCCATGGTGGCCTTGTTGATGCGAGGTACAGTGGCGAAGGCTTGGCTGGAAGAGCGAAGTTGGCGGGAGGGGGTATAAAAGGACAGTCGAGAGTTGAGGCACTCTGGTCCGATGTCGTAGAGTGATTTGTGTGCGTGGGTAAGCAGTCGGAAAGTAATCCTCTTATTGACGGGTAGCCAGTGGAGGTCTTTAAGGTGACCAGAGATGTGTTCGTTGCGTGGGATGTCTAATATGATCCTGGCTGAGGCGTTTTGGATTCGTTGTAGTTTCTTCTGGAGTTTTGCGGTAGTACCTGCGTAGAGGGTGTTTCCGTAGTCCAGTCGGCTCGTGACCAGAGCGTGGGTGACAGTTTTCCTTGTTTCGGAGGGGATCCAGCGAAATGTTTTTCTGAGCATGCGAAGAATGTTAAAGCAGGAAGAGGATACGGCGCTGACTAAGATAAACATCTAAGTATGATTGAAGACGACATGAAGTTACAGAAGAAATCTGATGGGGAGGTGTAGGAATAGTGTACTTGTGTTCTCACTATAAAAATATACCTATAACTAGACCCTAAGTTTTAATATCAAAGCACATAGGTGGAATAGTAAAACAAACGACATCAATTTGGTTGCCAATGCCTAATACACTAATACGTACCAGCCAGTGACCTTACATTAAGAATCACACATACAGAAGTAACAAACTGCAGGTATAATTTGAATATAGGCATCACATTAAAGCAGAAACATAGCGGGACAGCAGAGTTATGACTCATTTATTCATTGTTTTGATAAAAATTCTCCTGTGTGCAGTTTTTGTGTAAAATGTTGAGATGCTGTACGTTTAGAGGGGAGGGTGCTTGGGGTGATAAAACAGTCCAATAAATGTTGATGGTGGTGGAACTACAGCGTCACTTTCTTGTGTTTTCTATGAATAAATGCTGACTTCTTGTTATCAGGCAACCCTGCCATTAACCCACCAACCCAAGTCGCTCTCTAAAAGAAACCAACAACCTAATGCACACAATCTGCAGGGTGATTATTAAAGGTTTCTATTGAAGGCTACATGTTGATCAGTCATATGAAAAGGCATTTGACGCACATTAATCCCTTAAAATTCGAATTCACACTTTACAGAAGTAGGCAATGAATGCGAAATAGGATCTGTGAAAAAATGAGAATGGTTAAATAAACCAAAATAAGCAAATAAAACAATGAACCAATGTAATAATTTACTGTGAAATTGTAATTATGAAACAAAAACAATGTGTTGAAAGAAAAACAGTTCCAAGAAATTATCCAGGGTTATATTTGTATTCCAAGGACAGAATTTAAGAGTTAAGTAGCACTCAATCAGATGCCCTAATTCCTCTTTGTGTTCTCGTGGAGTGTGTGGAATTGCATGTTTTTTTTCTTGTCAATTTTAGCGAAATTCAATTAAAAGTTCCTGTGGGTGTTTCTGTGCAAACCACTCTCAGGCTAGCATCCCCTGAAGTCTTTTTATGAGTTGCCCGCCCTCACTTAAAAAATACAGGAAATTGTGTAATTCAAAATTCCTAAAACATGTCAGTTATTTTTATGACATGATTGAGATTTTATCCAGGCCTAGTGCTCTCAGACCAGTTGTCAAAAGTGCATCTGGAATCCCTACCCATATACTGTCTAAATGCCCAACTCACTACAGAGAAAATAATCCAAAGTTTAACCACCGAAAGCTACACCACCAGAACAATACCTAAATGTGGCAAAACACATCTCCATTCACAGATCCAGCTGATCCATATGTTCTGCTATTGCATCACAGTACTTTCATATCTCAACACATAAGATCAATTCAGTGCAAAGCACAAGCGTGTGTACTCCACTGTAGTGTCTAGGTACTGAGTTGTGTGATTTGCATGTGTTACAGAGGACTCCAGGACAGGGCTGGTTACCACAATGATTTTACCAGCCACAATAGTTCAGTGCTTTCCTTCACCGTTCGCCATTTTCCAATCTACTCATCATTTCCTGCCATTCATTGAAAGGGTAAATAAGACAATTTGAATAGGACAGGCAATGTAAGGACACATGGAGCTGCCCATCTCTTGTGAGACTTGAGAAAGATACTTCTAATTCCACGCAAGAAAGTAGAGACCCATTCATCATTATCCTTTTCATTGATTCTGTGCATCCGCCTCCCATTATGGTATGCCCCACTTCAGTGGTCTATTGCACTATATAGGAAGAACTACAGGAATTCTGGAAACAGTGATATTGCTTTTGTGGCTGCTGTACTTCTAGTCTGTGCTTCCCTCATATAAATCTTTGAGCATTTTCTGGAATATTTATCATGTGGGCCCATTGTTTCTACTAATGTTGCCAAGTCACCCTGAGCGGCCAGGTGAATGCAGGCTCCATTTTCTACTTCCATACACTGAAGATGCTCAAGAAGAGATACAAAATGGCTCCCCACCAACACTGGCCGATCCATCACCTAAGCCCTCATCACCAGCAAGCTGGAATAATGCAATGCCCTCTATGCCGAAATCAATGTTCAACTGACCAGAACACTCCAGACCATACAAACGGTAGCAGTAAGGCTCACCCTCAAACTTTCATGCACGCTGACATCACCTTCATAGCATAGCAGGGGCAGAAACATAATGACCCACTTAAACAGCTCCAATTATGATGGCCCCTTCCTACCCTCAGCATGGTAGGGAATAACATATTACACTCTATGCATGTGCACATACACAGGTTTAGGCAAAAATAAGTATCATTAATTTGAAAAAAGTAAAGAATTGATATCTTAATTAGACTAACAGTTTCATGTATTTACTAGTTTTTGTCAGTCAGGAATCAAATGAGCTTTGAAGGAAACATGCACACCAAGGCAAATATTGTAATTCCCATTCTCTATAAATTAGATCAAGAAATGCCACTTATTCACAGACAACAGAAGGCATTCATATTGACCTCTACTTTGTGCACCCTATTATTTTTATCAGCATCAAAACGTCACTGTCTACATGCTTATTGCTGGATGTGACTACACTCAATAACATTTTTTTCCAACTGTTGGTAGTCACCCATTTAATCAAATAAGCAGCATGTGAGTTCATATGCAAATTCTATTAAGATGCAATAACAATATGTAAATTACGACATTATGTAGTGTCATTGATGACGTCAATAAAGCAATCATAGAATATAGCCTTATCTAGAACATTTTACAAACAATGTACATACACAAACCGGTCTATTCCACTTTTTCTTAACAACTTTCAATCAGTTCCAGTTTTTTATTTTCTTGTTCCACATGTGACCAGGAACTAAATTCGTATGGTTCATTTACTGAAATGCATAACTTATTCTCCATTTAGTGATAAAGCAGATTTTCGATAGAGACTTCTAGCCACAGATTTCTCTGATTTTGAATATTCTCAAATGCAAAATCAACAATTGATGGATGGAATACTGAGCAATGCTGAGCAATGTCAAACACGAACCCCCAGTTCAGGCGTCCCTTTTGCGTTCTGATATCAATTCCTTTCTACACCACCAGACGCAGATTCCGAGCTATATCTAGTCTCTCAAGAGACCCATTCACCTCATAACAATTTTTTTCCAGTGTGCAAGGAAAATGTCACTTTGACACAAAATGACAGGTTTTAAACCCTGTAAGGATTGTTGCAAAATAATGTCCATGATAGATTCTCATCAGGTTTGCCAGTACTGCTTCGGATCAAGACATGACTATGGCCTGCAGTGACTGTGCGTTGATGAACCCATAGGCTATACAAGACTGCAAGGCGAAACTCTATGTTGCCAAGCATGACATACTCCACCATAAAACAATGTCAAAGTGTCCCTGCCAGTCCATTTCATAGTCCAGAAGTTACAGAAGTCGTTCCTAGGGTCGGTCGTCGTCGTGCTCCACGTCTTCGGGTAAGCTGAAGAAAAAACGCAAAGAATTCAAGCAAGACTCAGCTCCAACCTGCCACTCACATACCCATGAGAAGATGTAAAGGCATCTCTCCCGAAACTGATCGATGTCGAAGCCTATCCCGCAACTTGTCCCGGAAAACCCTATTATCTCGAGCTGTCTGTGACATCGAAGAAAATCAAAGAGTACTGCGAGGCCATACTCCTTACTGAGCCCCAGGGAGCAAAGGAGGTCTGCATATAAGGTACTGTGGCAGGTTCGCCCTCAGCACCATTTGGACTCTAAGAATCCACCACGCTGCCTCTGACTCCTGTAATGGGCCTAATGGCGCTCGCGCTAATTAACGTGGCGCCGCCACATAAATGAAACACGGGACTCTTCTCTGGTATTCCGCGTGCTTATGACTGCCGTCGTCAGCCACGCCTCTTTTATTTATAGTGCCTGCGCTTGACGTCCTACGCCAGCGCTGACGTGCCCCAGGCGGCGCGGGTAGACTGAACCGCTACCCGACGCCCCAGGACACTACATTCCTTCTAACCTTTATTAAACAAAACGTTCATTTAAACAAAATAGAAAACTGTGGATCTATTACCAGTCTCTCGTTCAGTGCCCATGGATCATCATACCAGGAAGACCGCCAGCTGAGAGGAAGGGGCAGGATTTCTCCGCAAACTGTACCTGGACTGCTCCCCGTGGAACAGAGGCATCGGCGGAGTGACCCCCTGAGATGAACCACTCTCCCGGCCGGAGAGCTTGGGAGGCTCCTCTCTGGAGTCAGGGGTGGCAATGGATGGTTTTGGTCCGTCAGGTCCTCTTCTTCGTGGATGTACGGTTCGGGTGACTCCAATCCACTATCACTCCTGTGGGGACTGTCGGTCGCTCCGATGGGGTCAGATCCTTGGGGAGGTGGTGTACCTTTTTGAAGAAGGAGATATTGCGAGTAACAGTTTTGGTGCCTCTTTGAGCCGTCACCATAGTGCCGGTTCGGCGGAGGACAGTCCACGGCTTGTGTTCGAACGGAAGCCAGAACTTGCTCCAGGGATATCGATCCTTAACGTAGACTTGGTCTCTTGCTTGTATTTCAGATTCTTTGGCTCCCAGCTTGCGACTGGCTTGGTCGTTGGAGTGAGTCCGATTGGCTAGTGTCTTCTCTGCATCGATTCAGGCTGGGGTCCAGGTGGGGTGACTCGGGATGGTGTGGCTGATCACTCGGCCCATGGTCGCCGGTCCTGGCGCTGCTTCCGTAGTGAGATGCGGGGTCATCCGGTATTCTTGCAGAAAACCATAAATGGCCCTCTCTATCGGCGATCTGTCCGCATGTGCAATGCGTATCGCTTTGTTTAGCATGTGCATAAATCGCTCTACTTCCCCATTGGCTTGGGGCCAGCGCGGGGTCACCTTTCGGTGATGGATCCCCCAGCTCTTCATGTAGTCTGCAAAATCCTGTCCTTGAAAAGGGGGGCCGTTATCTGTCTTGAGACCCTCAAAGATGCCATGTGTGGCTATTGTCTTCACCTCCATAGCCGTCTGATTTTCAACGATCTCTACTTCAGGATATTTCGTGAAGTCGTCGATTATCACCAAAGCGTAGCGTCCATCGGGAAGGTGCCCGAAGTCTGCGCTCACGCACTCTTACAGCCTCTGAGGTTTGTCTTCTGTAATGACAGGGTGAGGCCTGCAGCTTGGCACCAGGAGCACGTCCTGACTGTCTGCTCTACCATTGTGTCCATTCCAGGAAACCATACCTTGGCTCTTAATCGGCTCTTGGTCTTCACCATCCCCTGGTGTCCTCTGTGAGCCAGTTATACTGCCCGTTGTGTTAGGCTGGCTGGCATGACTAGTCTTGGTCCCCGTAGTAGGCATCCTTGACTGTCCACGGACAGTTCCTCTTTCACTCTCATGAGGGACTCGGGTGTTAATCTGGCTTGTTGTGTCCTCCTGCCCAAAGTGGCTTGAATGGGGCGCCAGTTGTTCGATCTGACGGCGTCGGCCACCAGCTGGAGACACTCGTCATTGTGGTTGGCTTCTATGATCGTCTTCAGGCTCATCGCTAGGGGTCTCGACCTTTCCAACACCTTCCGAACATATTCCTCGGTATCCTCCACATCCTCTTTCTCTGCCCTGGTTGCGGCTCGGAGATGTCTTGAAAGGTAGTCGGCTGGATTCGTCGATCCAGGTTTGTCCTCCACCCTGTAGTCATACCCTTGCAGTTGAAGGATCCACTTCTCAATCCTCTGTGGCGGTTTTGATACGGATCCTTGGACAGGGGTATGAGAGGCTTGTGGTAGATACCGTGAAGGCATGGCCGTACACATATACATGAAAGTGCCGGCAAGCCCAGTGAATTGCGATTGCCTCCCGCTATATTTGAGAATACCTCTGCTCTGTGTCCATTAGGGAGCGGCTGGCATAGGCGATGGGTGCCCATTCTCCGTTTCCTTGAAGTTGGGTGAGTACGGCCCCTAGTCCATAGGGGCTAGCATCCAGAGCGACGTTGGTGGGCTTGCAGGGGTCAAAGTATGGCAGTGTTGTGTCTGCTGACAGGGCGGCTTTTGTGGCTTTGAACACCTGCTGCTGCTCCTGGCCCCATTGCCACGTGTTGGTGGATTTTGTCAGTTCTCTAAGGGGCTTGGTGATGTTCGATAAATCGGGTACGAAACGGCCACAAAAGTTCACCATGCCCAGGAAGCTTCTCACCTCTGAGATGTTAGAGGGGACTGGGGCTTCTTGGACGTCCTTCACCCTATCGGGATCTGGTGCTATTCCTTGGTCAGAGAAGGTGTATCCAAAGAAGCTGATCTTGTTTCGCAAGAACTGGCATTTTTCGCGGTGTAGGGTTAGACCCGAGTCCTTGATCCTCTGAAGGACTCCCCTGAGTCTCTGGTGGTGTTCTTCTACTGAAGATGCATAAATTAAAAGATCATCGCTCACATTTAGGACTCCTGGTAGTCCGCTAAGCACCTCTCGAATGGTATTTTGGAATACCTCCGCGGCACTAGAGATTCCGAAGTTTCGGCGTCGGTATCGCCGGAGGCCTGCGTGCGTGGAGAAAGTGGTTATGTAGCGGGAGTCCGGGTGGAGTGGTAGTTGATGATACCCGGAGCGGAGGTCTACCTTCGAGAACCATCAGGCCCCGTTCAGCTCCCCCAGGATGTCATCTATGGTGGGAGTTAGATGTCGTTCTCTCTTCACCGCTGCATTCGGGAGGCACATATCCACACAGATGCGGACTTGCCCTGGCTGCTTTGGCTTGCGAGCTACCACGATCGGAGACACCCATGGGGTGGGTCCGCTGACATTTTCAATAATGCCTTGTCTCTCCAACGCCTCCAACTCTTCCTCTACTTTTTTCCGTAGATGGAATGCTATGCGCCTGTGTCTCAGTGCCACTGGTTGGACCGATGGGTCGATTTGGACGGATATTTCTTTCCCTTTCAGGCATCCGATGACTTTGAAGACTTCCCTGAATTCTTCCATTATTGAGTCCAATTCCTCTTCTAGCACGGCCATGGCAAAGGATATCAGCCTCAGCCCCTCCGCGGATTGCCCGCTGATCAGCATACCACTGCCCTCCTTGGTGACATATACTGTGGTGGGCACTTTCAGATCTTGGTGTTGTAGTTCTGTCTTGAAACACCCTATTAGAGGGATAGGTGTTCTCTGCCCGTACACGAACACTCTAATGCGGGCTTCACGTAGGGGAGACCGGGTACTTAGCTGGTTGTATACATTGGCCGCCATCAACTCAATGGATGCGCCTGTGTCTATAGTGGCTCTCACTTCTTGTTGATGGATCTTGATGCGGCACTTCGGGAGACGTCGCTTCTTTCTTTGTGGTTGGTCGATTACGAACACGTAATGAACCGGGTAATCACCCGTGTCGTCATCCATATATTCGCTGTCTCGATCTTCCTGCACCACATGTGCCGCTTCCCTCTTGGCCTTCGTGGATCTGCAGACTGCCGCAAAGTGGTTCATCCACCCACATGCGCTGCACTTTTTTCCTTTCGCTGGGCAGTCTTGCATGCGGTGTAGCTGGCCTCCGCAGTACCCGCACTCTTTTCGCTTGTCCGGCGGTTTCTTGTTCGCGTATTGGCGCGTTTTTGGCCTTACGACGTTTGCCTTTTCTGCCACGTTGACCTGTTCCGTCTTGATAGGCCGGTGAAGGGCTGCTTCCATGTGGGAGGCTCTGGCCTGCGACAGTTCTTTTGAGCGCCCAAGCTTGAGAATGTCTGCCAGTGGCTTGCCGTCTTCTTGGAGTATGGCGACCCTGAGTTTGGAAGAGTAACACCGATGAATGATTTGGCCTCTGATTTCTTCTTGTTCGTCGCGGAATCCACACGTGCTGGCTAGCTCTTTCAACCTCCTGTGGAATGCATCTAGTGACTCCTCCGCATCCTGCTTAGCTTGGCGGAATATGAATCTCTCGTAGTCTTTGCTCGCCATAGGCTCAAAGTGCGCATTCAGAGCATTGAGGAGTGTGTCATACATTTTTGCCGTGGCTTCGACAAGGGTTTTGTAAATTCTGTGGATCTCTTTACCTCCCAGGTGGAGAAGCAGGGCCCTGCGTCTTTCTCTGGCGGTGCCCACCCCTTCGAAGTAGATTTGGAGTCAATCTGTCCAGTCTTTCCATCGTGGGGCAAGCGATGACGGGGACCCGTCCACTATAAATGGCTGGATGGCGGGAATTGACGCCATTTTGGGGTGTGCGGAAAACTCCTTGTCGCAGCACGTGCACTGCCGCCTCTCTGATGTACTATTTTATACTGCTTCAGGCGCCAGAATGACGTGGGGGCTCCCCTCTGGCTGTCTTTCTCCCCCTTCTTCCTCCCTGTTTGCTTATCTGGCTGCACAGATTCGAGCTCCGTTGCAGAGCCACGTGGCACCTGGGCATGTGCTCACTCACCCTCCTCCTTGCAGGACGTCGGTCTGGTCTCTCTGACCAGTAGGTGGTGCAGGTCCACGGGGCCTCAGTACGTGGAGGCACTGCTCTGTGTAGCAGGGGGCTTGAGCTTGTCTTCACCCTTGCACCTCTCTTGAAAGGCACCAGCTGGGATTTTGGGGAGGTACCTCTGTCCAGCCTTGTGGATCTGGGGATATTCTCCTGTGCAGGGGCCTAGCAAGTGGTGGCAGCGTGGACCTCACGAGGGTCGGGACACTGGGGGCGTGTCAGCAGCCAAGGGAGACCTTCACAGCACAGCATGGGCTCTTTGTTGCCCTCGTCGCCAGTGTAATGGGCCTAATGGCGCTCGTGCTAATTAGCGCGGCGCCGCCGCATGAATGAAACACGGAACACTTCTCTGTTATTCCGCGTGCTTCTGACTGCTGTCATCAGCCACACCTCTTTTATTTATAGTGCCTGCGCGTGACGTCATACGCCAGCGCTGACGTGCCCCGGGCGGTGGGGGTAGACTGAAGCGCTACCCGACGCCCCAGGACACTACAACTCCCATTCAAACTCTGCCTCTTGTGCCATGCTCCACACCATGCTGTGACTATCCAGATTCTGCTGACTCCATCTGGCTTGCATTTGGGAGACAAGGAGCCCTGCTGGTGGGTTCATGGTTGGCACCCGTTGGGCCCTTCGAATCCACGACTGGGTCTGCTCCAGGTCATGTTCTGACTCCATCTCTGGCACCACCATCCACGGTGTTCCTGGAACATCAACACCGATGCTGACTCCTATAATGCGGAAGACGAGGCACCCTTTTGTCCACTTTGATTCCAAGTCTGCACCAGTTCGACCTCGACAGAGGCAGTGCCTGGCCGCTGGCGAGATACTACTTCCGACACTCAACGAGCTGCCTCCACAAGAGAGAATTCATACCTGTAGTCCCTGTTTGGCATGGATTCAAACAATGACTACAAGGCGAGTGATGAGATTGGGGAGACATATCATGAATAGAACTTGTATGATGACCTGTAAGTAGAAAGTAGCATTGATACATCCCCTGGTCCTGCCACTGAAGAAAGCACTTCTTATGCTGTGATGATGTAAAGGGGGGGCTGAAGCCCTTGGTCTACAGGTAGAGACCTTGGAGGTCAATACCAGTGTCCTGACAGTACTACTCCAGCCAGAACAAACATCCACTGAACCCCTCTGGTCTTTCAATGAGGTACTCATGGCTACCTTATTGGGGGTGTGGCCCTTGTTCTGGACCCCAGGTAAACTGCTACGATCGCTAGTCGCCGTCACCCTGCCCCAGGTGACCCTGCATTTGTAACTCTACTCCTCACCTGAGAGGTTGAAGGTGCTGGCATCTGCAAGTAGGACAAACCCAAACTACTGCCTCTTATAGGGAGCCAAAATGGGTGAAGATGTTTGGAAAGAGTGTCTTCTAATTGACGAGCTTGGCTCTTAGATCAGTGAATGCCAGATGCCTCCTGGGGTACTATTCAAGTGCTCAATGGGACTCAATGGCTCAAGTCCCCAGGTGTCCCTAAAGATCTCTGACCCGTCCTCACCCAGCCTATACAGGACAGTTGTAACACGGCCCGTGTCATTGTCTTTCGTAAATGTTACCGTCTGACTGATTATGAGGCTTGTTAGTCCCTCCTTATTATGCCCATGTCATCATTTGTACCCTCCCTTAACTACTGGCCGCTTTACTTGGAGTGTTACACGGTACAGTGCGTGTTATTTAGACTGTGAGCACCACTTTGTCCGTGCCTTTTTGCCCCCTTCTCACCCCTTCCCGTTGTCTGTGATGCAATGCAATAGGTCTCGCATCATGCGAGTCCTATTGCATTGCAAATGCTTGTTTTAAATAGGAGAGTGCAGCGCTGGCGGCCCCCATGTGTTCGTGCTACCGTCCTTTCGCGTTCTTGTATTTTCTTACGAGGCGGGCCTACCTTTAGGGAGAAAAGGGGCCTGAAACGAGTAAGATTGGCGAGGAAGGAGGTATGTGTGCGTCCGTTGTTTACATTTTCATTGCTCTCGTCCTTGGTTCACATCCTATATTGGTTTCAAGAGTTGATTCTTCATTTACGCCTGTCCGGGCTGCGTTTTCCAAACTCCATCTGTATTTACATGTGCATGCTTAGTGCATGCGCAGCTGCTAAGGAAGTTCTATAAACAATGGCCATCTGGACCATGTTCTTAACATATATTAGTGTAACAGATATCCGGTTGAGTTGTCTCAGCTTCTGATTGGTGTCCATTGTGTCTCCGCCCCCCCATAACACCCAACACCCTCAAGTTCCCCTTTCCTAGTGGCCCCAGCCCCTTCGTTTGTCCATCTGAAGGTGTGCAGAACCTGTGTTGGGACAGTGCAAGCGGCCTTGACCCTCTCTCCCCCGTGCCCGCTGGGCCCTGATGGGTGTCATGAAGAGCTGTAACTGGCTCTCCCGGGGGCCTGCTTGTTTGCCAGAAAGCTTTCTTTATCCGAATAGGAACCAAGACTTAAACCTCTGCTAAGGATATTACAGGTGATGCCTCAGAGCAAGTTAGCAGGAGGTGGGCAAGCACAATGGTAGTGGCAAATGAACGACTCCTCAAAGCCCTGGCTTCTGGGCGCTGTGGCTGCAATTTCAAATTAGCTTGTCTTTTCACAGTTGCATCCCTTTTTGGTAGAAGGGGGTTTGGCTCTTTTTCCCCCACTCCAAATATTACGGCTTGGGCGGCAGCATTTACAGCACTGGCACCAGAAGTGCAAGAAACTGACCCCCCACCCCCAGCGCAGATTCTGGCAGTGTGGCACACCAGCACTGCAAGCTTCCATGATGCCTGCACACAGACCAAGCATCGTCCTGGAAGGCAGTGTGTGACACAGCTGAGTAACACACTCGTACACAACAGGTTTGTACGGCACAGCCTGCAGCTGTACAACCTTCTCACGAACCGAGAGGGTGTACAGGAGCACACGTTTGTGTACAATCGACGAACTTCCGCAACATTTCAAGGTCATCAAAATAAGCATTTTCAGTGGAAAATGCGACATACACCCATCATTTGCATATTTAAAATGGGGGTCAAAATGTCGACAAAGTCATGAATCAGGCACGTCGATAACCTTTTTTTCTTGAAACTGAAAGCCTTTTCCATGGCTCTCAGTACCACACCCTAACTCGCCTTGCACTTATAATGCACATCATTGCTTCCCTGCGCCCCCCCCCCCCCCACTCGTTTTTTACACAGCACAACTAATAGTAACATTTTGTAAAACTAATAACATCCACTGCGTCACGGACTTCTAAACATTCAAACGGATTTTCAGGCTAAGTCAACCAATATATTCATAAAAATTAACCCTTAGAATGCATTTTGTGGATCTTATTTGTCAAACTACTCAATGGTTTTATACCAAACCACAAAATGCATGCACTTTGAGTACAGTTCTACTTTTATCTGATGCTCTTCAGTGTTTTTTGCTGTGGCAGAAAGCAACATTTCCTCGAAAATCTTCCTTTTACGTTACCCCTCCTCTAAAAATGTTTTACCTGTTGTGGTTAACGATAAAATGTGACGTGGTGAATTCTAGGCAAATGAACCAAGTCAATGCCTTGTCAGGGGTAGTAAGCGCTTTGTTAATGCAAATTAAATTTCCATTCAGACTCATTGTCAGTGAAATTGCTCTCCCACCCTCCCAGCTCCGCCATTAAGTGAGGTGCCCCTGCCCCTGCACTCTTGAGTGTTAGTGATCGAGGCCCTCCTCCACCCGCAGATTTCCCTGCGCCTCATCCCTGGTGGTCCAGTGGACCTCTGTCTCCTTTCTCTCGCTCTTCTCCTTCACTCGTTTTTCTACCCTTTGTATCTTTCACCCTTCTGCACCTTTCTGCATCTCTGCTCTTTTGTGCCTTATATCTGCCCATTTTCCCTTTCTCCCCCTCTGCTCCTTCACTCGTTTTCACTTTTTTTTCTACCCTTTCTATCTTTCACCTTTCTGCACCTCTGCTCTTTTTTGCCTTATTTCTGCCCATTTTCCCTTTCTCTCCCTCTGCTCTTTCACTCGTTTTTCTACCCTTTCTATCTTTCACCTTTCTGCACCTCTGCTCTTTTTTGCCTTATTTCTGCCCATTTTCCCTTTCTCTCCCTCTGCTCCTTCGCTCGTTTTCACTCATTTTTCTTCCCTTTCTATCTTTCACCTTTCTGCACCTCTGCTCTTTTGTGCCTTATTCCTGCACATTTTCCCTTTCTCTCCCTCTGCTCCTTCACTCGTTTTCACTCGTTTTTCTACCCTTTCTATCTTTCACCTTTCTGCACCTCTGCTCTTTTTTGCCTTATTTCTGCCCATTTTCCCTTTCTCTCCCTCTGCTCCTTCACTCGTTTTCACTCATTTTTCTACCCTTTCCATCTTTCACCTTTCCGCCCTTTTCTGCATCTCTGCTCTTTTGTGCCTTATTTCTGCTTATTTTCCCTTTTTTCTTTATCCCTTCTTTCCTCCCTTTACCTTTCCCCGCTGCTGCTGCCCCCGCAGCCCCTCCCCCCCCAGCGTGACCGGCCCAATCCAGCTCCTCTCCCCGCTCCCGCCTCCCAGCTGTCCAGATCTCCCCGACCCCTTCTTAATGGCGGCCACTGCTGGGACAGGCGAGCAAGACCACTGACTCATTGTCAGTGAAATTGCTCTCCCACCCTCGCAGCTCCACCATTAAGTGAGGTGCCCCTGCCCCTGCACTCTTGAGTGTTAGTGATCGAGGCCCTCCTCCACCCGCAAGTTTCCCTGCGCCTCATCCCTGGTTGTCCAGTGGACCTCTGTCTCCTTTCTCTCACTCTGCTCCTTCACTCGTTTTTCTACCCTTTCTATCTTTCACCCTTCTGCACCTTTCTGCATCTCTGCTCTTTTGTGCCTTATTTCTGGCCATTTTCCCTTTCTCCCCCTCTGCTCCTTCACTCGTTTTCACTTTTTTTTCTACCCTTTCTATCTTTCACCTTTCTGCACCTCTGCTCTTTTTTGCCTTATTTCTGCCCATTTTCCCTTTCTCTCCCTCTGCTCTTTCACTCGTTTTTCTACCCTTTCTATCTTTCACCTTTCTGCATCTCTGCTCTTTTTTGCCTTATTTCTGCCCATTTTCCCTTTCTCTCCCTCTGCTCCCTCACTCGTTTTCACTCATTTTTCTACCCTTTCCATCTTTCACCTTTCTACCCTTTTCTGCATCTCTGCTCTTTTGTGCCTTATTTCTGCTTATTTTCCCTTTTTTCTTTATCCCTTCTTTCCTCCCTTTACCTTTCCCCGCCACTGCTGCCTCCATGGCCCCTCCCCCCCAGCGCGACCGGCCCAATCCAGCTCCTCTCCCCGCCTCCCAGCTGTCCAGCCCTCCCCTACCCCTACTTAATGGCGGCCACTGCGGGGACAGGCGAGCAAGACCACTGACTCAGTGTCAGTGAAATTGCTCTCCACCCTCGCAGCTCCACCATTAAGTGAGGTGCCCCTGCCCCTGCACTCTTGAGTGTTAGTGATCGAGGCCCTCCTCCACCTTTAGGTTTCCCTGCGCCTCATCCCTGGTGGTCCAGTGGACCTCTGTCTCCTTTCTCTCACTCTGCTCCTTCACTCGTTTTTCTACCCTTTCTATCTTTCACCCTTCTGCACCTTTCTGCATCTCTGCTCTTTTGTGCCTTATTTCTGCCCATTTTCCCTTTCTCTCCCTCTGGTGCACCGAAGGCGTGTCAAAGGCAAGCACGTCTGCGCCCGTCCGCGACCAGCACCAGGAACCCTGGACCTCTGCCCCGCCAACGCTACGACCCAGCAGCACTCCACGCACTCAACCCAGGCTGCAACAACAACTGCAAGCTAGCATCACCAGCCGACACCCATGGACCCTTCAGCTGTCACCGCTGCAGGCACACCTGCAGCACCGCCAAGAACACGGATCCAGCACAACCCGCCCACAAGAACACAACCGAACCGAAGACCCTGCAATGCATCCTCCTCAACGTCCGATCCCTCCACAAACACGCCACAGAAATCTGGGACCTCCTCGACAGCACCACCCTGGACGTAGCATTCTTCACCGAAACCTGGACCAACGCCCCCTCAGGACCGGACATCGCCATCGCCATCCCCCAAGGATACAAGATCTACAGGAAGGACCGCCCCACCCACCTAGGAGGAGGAATCTCCATCGTCCACAAATCCAGCCTCCGCCTGAGCACACTCCCTGACGAGTCCACAGAACTGATGGAACACCTTCACTTCAAGATACTGGCCAGCCCCACTGCGGCCCTCCGAGGAACTCTCATCTACCGACCCCCTGGACCCCGCGGACCCTTCGCCAACTCCATCACGGACATTATCTCCCCGCAGGCCATCGCATCCACCAACTACACCCTGCTGGGAGACCTCAACTTCCACCTCGACAATCAACTGGACCCCAACACCACATGCCTCCTGGACAACCTCCACAACATTGGACTCTGCCAGATCGTGACCGAGCCCATGCACTCAGCAGGACACACCCTCGACCCCCTCTTCACTACAGGAAACTCCATCACCTTCAGCCACACCACCGAACTCCCATGGACCGACCATCGTTGCGTCCACTTCACCTTCAGAACACCCACCATCCACAGACACCAGCACCTCCTTCCACAAAGAAACTGGGCCAAAATCACTGACGACCAGCTCATCTCCTCACTCAACAATTCCACCCCAACCATCGCGGAAAACGACGACCCCCACACCGCAGCCCGAACCCTGCATAGATGGATCTCGGACAGCACCAACACCACAGCCCCCCTCTAGAAAAACAACAATACCCGTGCCAAGAAAGCCAGATGGTTTACCACCAAACTTCGAGGGTCCAGGCGCACATGCTGCCGCCTCGAAAAGGCCTGGAGAAACACCAAATCCACAGAAGCCCACAACAACTTCAGAGCCGCCACCAACGCTCACCATCAACTCATCAGAGAAACGAGGAAAAAAGCGATTGAAGACAGAATCTCCACCCACGCACACAACAGCAAGGAACTCTTCAGCATCATCAAGGAGTTCGCCCAACCCACCAGCGAGTCTACCGACATCCCTCCCTCACAAGACCTCTGCGACAAACTCAGCACCTTTTTCCACCACAAAATCAAGAGCATCTACGACAACTTCGACGAAGACAACCAACACACTGAACCCTCACCAACCACCCCGACAACCGGAAACCAGCGATTGATGACTGGACAGCCCTCACCACCAAAGACACACTGAAGACAATGAAGTCAATCCACTCAGGGGCCCCCACGGACCCCTGCCCCCGCCACATCTTCAACAGAGCCGCTGACACCATCGCACCCATGCTCTGCCACACCATCAACCGCTCCCTGGCGACCGCCTCGTTCCCCGACGACTGGAAACAGGCCGAGGTCAACCCCCTCCTGAAGAAACCCTCAGAGGACCCCACCGACCTCAAAAACTACAGACCCATCTCCCTGCTCCCTTTCCCAGCGAAAGTCATCGAGAAAGCCATCAACAGCCAACTTGCCACATTCATTTAAGAACACAACATCCTCGACTCCTCCCAATCCGGCTTCAGAAAAAACCACAGTAAGGAAACGGCCCTCCTCGCCGCAACAGACGACATCCGCACCCTACTGGACAAAGGAGAAACAGTAGCCCTCATCCTACTAGACCTATCAGCGGCGTTCAACACAGTCTCCCACCGCACCCTAATACGCAGACTCTATGACGCAGGAATCCACGACAAGGCCCTCGACTGGATCTGCTCCTTCCTCTCCGGCAGGACCCAACGAGTCAGACTCCCCCCTTTTTTCTCAGACCCCACACCTACCACCTGCGGAGTCCCCCAGGGCTCCTCCCTCAGCCCGACGCTCTTCATCATCTACATGGCTCCACTTGCCCCCATCGTCAGAACCTACGGACTCAACATCATGTCATACGCAGACGACACCCAGCTCATCCTCTCCCTATCCAACGAGCCCAACAATGCCAGACGCAACTTTCGAGAAGGCATGGAAGCCGTCGCCAAATGGATGAAAAACAGCTGCCTACAACTAAACACCAACAAAACAGAAGTACTTATCATGGGCCCAAACCCCGATGCCTGGAGCGACACCTGGTGGCCCACCGCCCTCGGAAACCCGCCAACCCCCACAGAACACGCACGGAACCTGGGAATCATCCTGGACTCCAAGCTCAAAATGGACCGCCAGATCAACTCTGTCTCATCTTCCTGCTTCCACACCCTCCGCCTCCTTCGTAAGACCTTCAAACGGATCCCCCTCGAACACCGAAAGACAGTCACTCACGCCCTGGTCACCAGCAGACTCCACTACGGCAACGCACTCTACGCCGGAATAAACAAAAACCTCATCCGCAAGCTACAGAACATCCAGAACGCCGCCGCAAGACTGGTCCTCAGCCTGCCAAAACACTGCCACATCTCCCAGCACCTGCGCACACTCCACTGGCTCCCCGTCGAGGCGAGAATCACCTTTAAGATGCTCACCCACGCACACAAGGCCCTCCACGGCACCGGACCAGCATACCTGAACAGCCGGCTCAAATTCCACGCACCTCAAAGGACCCTACGATCAGCCCAGCTCTCCTACGCCGAGGTCCCCGCACCAGAAAGACCAGATCGGGAGGCTGCTCCTTCTCCTTCCTCACGGCCAAAGCATGGAACGCCCTTCCGCTCCACCTCAGACAGACAACATCGCTCCCCATCTTCGCAAGAAACCTCAAAACCTGGCTCTTCGACAGACCCCCTCCTTGATGGAATGGAACCTGCACCCCCCCACCCCTAGCGCCTTGAGACCCTTACGGGTGAGTAGTTGCGCTTTAACAAACTCCTGATTGATTGATTGATTGATCCAACGGTTCCCAAGTTCTTAGTAAATAAATAAATAAATGGAGTTTAAATACGTAGTGTCATTCTTGCTGATTATGTAATACATAAATTAACATCAAGCAACTGAATTATTACCTGGTGGCCATTGGCTAGAAATTGCCTTAAAACGCGAATACATGTTATGCGGTAGCTTCCTTAACATTAGGAGGTTGTGGCTCACCCCTGTCGAGGTGATATGGGGAAGTTGCCTCCGCTGGATCTCCTGGTAGAGCAGATGAGATTCCTAGAGCAAGTGTAATTTTGATAAATAGTAATCGCAGCGTAATAGCGGAGTACATGCACTGTTAGTGGCAGTATAAATATAGTGATTTAGCAGGCGAGAGAATGGTCCTGAGACAGAACTGCATGGGACCTCTCAGTCACAGCAAAGAGTGGCATGAATGCTAAGAGGCCACACAAGCGGGGGAGGGTCCAATTCAGTGTGTGGGAAGGAAGACTGATGACGTGTGCATCTCCAAGAGAACATCTGGAGCATTGAAGTCAGAGATAGGAGAAGCTCCGGAAAATTGTTCTTAGTACCAGCCCTGTGCTTCACTCAGCTCTACAAGCGAGTTAGATCCTCTCAAGTGTCCCCACGAGTATTTTTTTAGGTCTCGCCTTGCGTCGCAGCGCATGCGCTGCTTGCTCTGCGAGCTCTATTGTCGCCAGGTTTGTTTCGGGCGAGGGGTGGAAGCTCCGCCTCTGCTTTTCATTTGCGTGCGTCATACTTTATGTTAAATGCGCGCATTTCATTTAGAGAGAGGCTTTTTGGGCCCCTCCCTGTTTCCTTTCCGGATCGCCCACCCGGACTGAAGATTGTGCATGCGCACAGCGTCTCTTTTGCTCGTGGCGTCTCTTCCGCCTTCGTGTGCGGTCCTAGTGGCCTCGCCGGGGCTTGGTTAATTAGGTTTCCTGTTCATCGTTTTCACTTTCACAAATCGCGGGCCTCGTTGCTTGTATTTGCTTGTTGCTGTACCCGTGCCAGGCCACCCCGCGCAGCCCCCTGGAGTCCTCAGGTGTTTCTCCGCCTCCGGTGTCAGCGCTGGGCCATCCTATGCTGCGTCACGGTTTTGCTGGCCGTCGCCTATCTCACCTCCCACTTATCAGGGCTTGTTCCTCTGATCACCCCGATCTCTGAATGGGTGTTGCTGTGGAGTACTTTGGCCTCTGCTGCTAGCTCACCCAGCCTGCAGCCGACCTGAGTGTCTGGCTGCCGCGGGTCTCTGTTTCAGGCCGCTCTCAGTCAGCCGGCCCGAGGCGTGTGTTCTCTGCTCCCCATCGCAGCGTTGCTGACAAGCCAGTTGTCCTCACCACAGTGTTCTTTGTGTTTCAGCCGCCGTCTGCAACGCCCTTGCTCCCTTTCACCAGCACAGGGGACAGTCACCGTTCTGCCACGCTCCCAGGGCTCCCGATCAGGCCGCAATTTTACAGCCTCTTCGGTTATTGATATCTCCGGCTCCCCCGTCGCAGATCCGTTCCTTTGGTTTTGCAGGTCTGCCAAGCTCCGGCTTCAGCTCATGCTGGCGTCCCACCCGTCCAGCACCCAAATATAGGTCAGCAGGGACCCATTATTTACTTTTACATATCCTTCCATAATTCCCTCCATCTTTGACTTTTTTTTCTTTCATTTAATTCTTTCCTTTCACCCTCTCTTTTCCTTTCACTTTGTTTTCGTTTTTTCAATTTTACCCTTAATCCTTCCTCCTTACAGTTTCTGTCTCCCCTCCAACCTAATTTGAGCCGAGCCACCGAAAAAATAGCTTTAAAAACCAACACTTAGAGAGTGGCTCATAACTTGTTCCCTTGAGTACAGGTTTGTATTTTCCTTATGTTATGTGCTTTCATTAAAGAATATTGCGTGCATTGCACTTTTGACTTAGGGGGCAGCTTGGGCTCAACACAGAAGGAATGATTTAGTTATGGAGACAAGCCATTGATCAAGGCTATAGGATTAATATGCTTATTTTGAAAAGTCATGATTAGTCAGTAGCCCTGACTTATTTATTGTGAAAATCACATTCAAAGCCAAGTGGTGTTTTGATGAATTTTGATTACATTTTCTTAAAGCTGGTAGGCAGATATTTTGTATTGAGAACCTTAGACTACAATAGTAGTAGGCAAGTACTTGGTTGCAAAAAAACCCCAACAAAAAACATCAGTTACAATGCCAATAACTCTAACTTTAACAAATGCGAGACCTATTGCATTGCAAATGCTTGTTTCTAAAATGGGACAAGGAATGAATTTTTCGGACAGTGTTCCGATCTTAAAAGGCGAGGGTCTCGCAGGAGTTTTTAAAGAGAAACACAAAGCATCACAAAGCATTTTCCAAGACTCCAGACCGGTATTTCTCTGCGACACCTATTCACTAATGTGAGTGAATTGTGACTTTCACTCAATGAGGATGCTTCAGCTCTATCTGCCCTAAAAACAACCAGCCTTCATCTAGCTTTCCTCCGGCCTTGCTTGTTTTTTTCTGTTGCAAGGACAAGCCTTTCCCAACTTCTGTGGGAGACGAAAAGCCACGGAATGTGTGTTCTAGGTGCTCACTTGAGGTTAGACCGTTCTCTTCCCTTTCGCAAAGGCTGGGTTCCCCCTAGTGTCCACAGGCTGCATAAGATAAATAATCAACAACTATCACTTTGTTGTATTGAACATTGTAAAGGATACTAGCTCTTGTGGCCAAGCTTGTGGCATAAGACTGTAATGTCCAGACCTAGCTGGACATGCGCTGCGCTGAGGCTAGGCCTTTGCCATGGATCGCAGGAAGATGAGGCACACTTACACTTGGTGATGCAGTACGAGCCAGGACCCCGAGTGGTCTTGCGCTCCTTTATTTATCCCTTTGGGAGAGCCCGCCCTCCGGGTGCCTGGAATAACGATACAAAGTATAGTGCGGGCCGGGTGGCACCGCCACTACATCCCTCCTATCCTTTAGATAGTTTGTTATCACAATGTTCACTTCTTTGTCCTTGGTCAGGCGGCATACAAAGTCTAAAAGTCTATGGCTAGGGACAGGGTTCGGCCGAAGACCATGCTTCTGCTCCGGGAGTTGTACTCGGCCCTGACTCCTGCAGAGTCATCCCCTGATGACCGCATGACGCCACTGGGACTAGTCTGACTAGCCCCGACCGGTGCTCCTTTTTTCTGGGTGCGACGGCTCCACCCCTTGACTGTTCCTCGGGGTGTTCAGAGGCACCATTTCTTCTCCGCATTCCTCCAGTCCAGTTTCTTCACAGACTGCTAGGGGCTCCATTCTCACCTTCTTGAACCATGAAGCGTTTCTCGTGACTGTTCGAGGCCCCCGTCTTGCGGACACCATTGTTCCTTGCACATTGGTGCGGTATTCCCAGCCAGGATTCCAGTCCTTTACTATAAAGCTATTGATGACACCATCTCTACCATGGGGAATTAGGGTGGGAGTCAATTAGGACTAGGGTGCTTCGTCCATCAGGGAATGGTCTGAAATCAAGGCTCACTTGAGTCCACGGCTCGGTACATGGCGCTTCTGTAATGACTGGGGGTGGCTCTGGGTCACTGCCAATGATGGTAGATGAATGGCATGTGAGGATGGCTTCCTCGACCATAGTGTCCATACCAGGAAGCCATACTTTATTTCTGAGATGGGGTTTAGTTTTAGCTATCCCTTGATGCCCTTGATGTGCCAGGCAGACCACTCTCTCTTGAAGGCTCCTGGGGATCATCAGGGTCGTGCCGCGCAGGACAACCCCATGCAGTCCTTCGCTTAGTTCACTGTGGGCCCTCCATAGCTGTTGACGGGACATTCTCTCCTCTTCGGTCAGGGCACAAGCTCCATCAAGAAAATGCTGCCAGCTCCGCTCTCCCAGCGTTGCTTTGACCCGGGACAGCCCTTCATCGGTCTCCGTAGCTCTTCGCATGTCCTTAAGCGTGAGCGCATTTGGGCAAGCCTCCTGAGATATCATCCCGACAAACTTTTCCGTGTTGTCCTCATCGGTAACCCATTCTGGCAAGCATGGCTGGGTGACTTGACAGAAAGTCAGCCGGGTTGTTGACCCCGGGCCAAAAAACAACCTCAAAATGATAGGCTTGCAGTTGTACTGCCCATCTTTCACTCAATTCTTGGGGCCGCTAACCTGGAAGTGCCGGCAAAGAGATGAATTAGAGACTAATGGTCTGTGACCACGCGGGACTACTGTCCATAGAGGTGGAGGTGGAGGTGGAAGTGCTGGCATGCCCACTTGATGGCCAGGGCTTCATGCTCTATCTGTGCATACCGCATCTCTGTTCCGGTCAGGGCCCGTCTGGCATATAAACTGGGACCCACTCCTTCGCCGTTGTCTCCTGCATAAGAGCGGGTCCTAGCCCCATGGAACTAGCATCCACCACCACCTCGGTGCGTCTGTTGGGCTGGAAGCATGCCATGACTCTTTTGTCGATAAGTGCTTCCTTCACAGCATGGAATGCAGTGTATTCCTTCGCAGTGCACGCCGACAGTTATCCCGATTTTGTGAGGTTCTGAGAGAGAAGGCTGTTATCCATGAAATTGGTTCTTTGAATCTATCAAATCATGATACTTACCAAAACCTTTCAAAGGCAGAAAGAATGGCGATCGATGCACTCTCCAAGGATACTAAGATTACCATCAAACCCGCCGATAAGGGGTGCGCAGTAGTAATTCTCGACACCACCTCTTATCAAGCAGAATGTTTAAGACAGCTAGGAGATTCAAAATCCTACGCCCTACTTACTGAAGACCCAAATGCAAGATTGGCGGTGGAAATTAAAAACTTGGTAGAAGAAGCAAGTGCGGAGGGCTGGATTACACCTCAAGAGGCCCTATTCCTGGTAACCATCCATCCAGTGACCCCGTACTTTTATGCACTGCCAAAGATCCATAAACTAGCCAGACCACCCCCAGGTCGACCTATAATTTCTGGCATTGGATCACTCCTGGAGCCTCTTTCCACTTTTGTCGATAGTTTTTTTGAGGCCGTTGGTACGCAATATGCCCACCTACCTGCAGGACACAAAGGATGTCCTACGCCTGCTACCTGAGGTAGAATTTAACATCGGAACTGACACCCTTGTCAGCTTCGATGTAGAATCACTTTATACCTGCATTCCGCAGGAGGAGACTTTACTAGCAGTGAAGGGCCTACTAGAAGCCCAAGAACATGATAGTATCACACCCATTAGTTTTATCATGGAACTAGCCAGGATTGCCATGACCGAAAACTTTTTCCAATTCGAGGATTCATTATACCTACAGACATCTGGTACCTCAATGGGGAGTGTCTTCGCCCCTAGTTTGGCGAACCTTTATGTCCATCTTTTTGAGACAAAGTATGTACTCGACCACAGTAATCCGTTCTTCCATCAGACGATACTGTGGAAGAGATACATTGACGACGTCCTGGTCGTCTGGCGTGGAGACACTACTTCCATACTCGCTTTTCAAAATTGGCTCAATGCCCAGAACCAATTCCTCAAGGTCACTGTAGAGCACAGTAAAACAGAGCTTCCGTTCTTGGATTTATTGATCTTTCCAAAGGACGGCCATTTGGCCAGCAAGCTATATCGGAAACCTATGTCAAGGAACTCCCTACTTCAATTTCACAGTCACCATCCACGTTCACTTCGAGAAAACTTGCCCTTTGGGCAATTTCTAAGGGTACGTAGAAATTGTTTAGAGACAAGCGACTTTGAAGATTCGTCTCAAGATCTGAGCATCAAGCTTAGACAACGGCTCTACCCCAATGCCCTGATACGCAAAGCACGTAATAGGGCATCTAACAACCATCGAGAGGCCCTACTTGCCCCTCCAGTTGCCAAACTTCCCTTGGAAAACCTGACTTTCATCACCACCTTCAGTACAGCATCCACGCAGGTACACAAGATAGTTCGCAGGAACTGGCGGATTTTGAACACTGCTGGAGTGAATATTCCACCTCCATTGTTCGCCTTCAAGAGGAGTGAGAACTTACGCGATGGCTTGGTGCACACCAGACCTCGCTCCTTTCCTCAAGAGCCTGTTAACACACTATGGAACCTTCCACCGGTTCAGGGCCACTATCCATGCGGTGTATGCTCTGTGTGCCCACAGACTGAAAAAACCCTCACAGTGTACATTGGCACAGATCGCCCATGGATCCTGAAGCATCATACCAACTGCAATAGCGAAAGGGTGATCTATCTAATAACATGCCCCTGTTCCCTTCGCTATGTCGGTATGACTACCAAAAAGGTAAAACTTAGGATCCATGAACATAAGAGCACCATCAGGCGTAATCGACAAGCAACACGCCTGACAAATCATTTCTTGACTATGTCAAGTCAAGTCACAAGATTTGTATAGCGCACTACATACCCAGAGGGTTTCAAGGCGCTTAGGAGGGGAGGAGGATCAATTGTCAAATATCCACGTTTTAAGCTGCTTTCTAAATGCTAGGTGATTCTGGGTGAGGCGAAGGTAAGCGGGGAGTGAGTTCCATGTTTTGGCAGCCAGGTATGAGAAGGATCTGCCTCCCATGGTGGTCTTGTTGATGCGAGGTACAGTGGCGAGGGCTTGGTTGGAAGAGCGAAGTGGGTGTAGAAGGACAGTCGGGAGTTGAGGCTATCTGGTCCAATGTCGTAGAGTGATTTGTGTGCGTGGGTGAGCAGTCGGAAAGTGATTCTCTTATTGACGGGTAGCCAGTGGAGGTCTTTAAGGTGACCAGAGATGTGTTCGTTGTGTGGGATGTCTAATATGAGCCTGGCTGAGGCGTTTTGGATTCGTTGTAGTTTCTTCTGGAGTTTAGCGGTGGTACCTGCGTAGAGGGTGTTTCCGTAATCCAGTCGGCTCGTGACTAGAGCGTGGGTGACTGTTTTCCTTGTTTCGGTGGGGATCCAGCGAAATGTTTTTCTGAGCATGCGAAGAATGTTAAAGCAGGAAGAGGATACGGCGTTGACTTGTCTGTTCATTGAGAGTGAAGAGTCCAGGATGACGCCAAGGTTCCGTGCGTGATCTGTCGGGATGGGTGCTTTTCCAAGGGCTTCCGGCCACCAAGAGTCGTCCCATGCAGAGGGGGATGTACCTAATATGAGGACTTCTGTTTTGTCTGAGTTCAGTTTCAGACGGCTTTGTTTCATCCATTCGGCGACTTCTTTCATTCCTTCGTGTAAGTTAGTTTTGGCGGTGCTGGGGTCCTTGGTGAGAGAGAGGATCAGTTGAGTGTCATCCGCGTAAGAGATGATGTTGAGGTTGTGTTGGCGGGCAATGGCCGCGAGGGGGCTCATGTATACGTTGAAGAGGGTGGGACTGAGTGAGGATCCTTGAGGTACACCGCAGATGACTTCAGTGGCCTCTGACTTGAATGGTGGGAGGCGGACTTTCTGGGTTCTTCCGGTGAGGAACGAGGTGATCCATTCCAATGCTTTTCCTTGGATTCCGATGTTTCTGAGGCGTTGTAAAAGGGTGCTGTGGCATACTGTGTCGAAGGCTGCAGAGAGGTCGAGGAGGATGAGGGCGACTGTGTCTCCATTGTCTAGTAGAGTTCGAATGTCGTCTGTTGCTGCGATGAGGGCGGTCTCAGTGCTGTGTTTGGCTCGGAAGCCAGATTGTGAGGGGTCGAGTGATTTGTTGGCTTCGAGGAAGGCGGCGAGCTGGTTGTTGACGGCTTTCTCGATGACTTTGGCCGGGAATGGAAGAAGCGAGATGGGACGGTAGTTTTTGAGTTCGGTGGGGTCTGCTGTTGGTTTTTTCAGAAGGGCGGTGAGTTCAGCGTGTTTCCAGTCTTCAGGGAAGGTAGCGGAGTTGAAGGAGCAGTTGATGACGTCTCGGAGGTGCGGAGCTATAACGGAGTCTGCTTTGTTGAAGATGTGATGAGGGCATGGGTCTGTGGGGGATCCAGAGTGGATGGAGTTCATCAGGCGGATGGTGTCCTCAGTGGAGATTGGGTTCCAGGCGTTAAGGATGTTTGCGGGGGGAAGATGGTCAGCAGATGGTAGGGTGGTAGGGCGGCTTCCGGATTGGTTGTCGAAGCTGTTGTGGATGTCAGCAATCTTGTTGTGGAAAAAAGAGGCTAGGGAGTCGCAGAGGATTTGAGAGGGGGTGATGTCGTTGGAGTTGGCCGAGGGGTTGGAGAATTCCTTGACGATGTTGAAAAGTTCCTTGCTGTTGTGGGCGTTGTTGTCAAGTTGATCCTTGAATGCCGTTTTCTTGGCTTTACGGATAAGTTGGTGGTGAGTACGGGTGGCGCTTTTGAAGGCGTTCTTGTTGCTGGCGGATGGGTCTTTTTTCCAGGCCTTTTCAAGGGAGCGGCACAGTTTCTTGGACTTCCTGAGATCCTCGTTGAACCATGAGGCCTTCTTGTTTCCAAGTTTGTGTTGACGTTTTTTCAGTGGTGCTAAGGTGTCGGCGGTGTTGGATAACCAAATGGAGAGGTTGGAGGCGGCTTCGTTGGCGTTAGAAGAGAGGGCTGGGGAGGTTCGAAGGAGCGATGTGGAGATCTGATCCGTGGTGATTTTGTTCCAGTTTCTTTGTAGAGTTGGTTGGGTGTGGATGATGGGTTTCGGCTTGTTGTAGGTGAAGTGAACGCAGCTGTGGTCAGTCCAGAGGAGATCCGTAGTGTGGCTGAAGGAGATATGGTTGCTGGAGGTGAAGATGGGGTCGAGTGTGTGACCTGCGATGTGGGTGGGGGAAGTGACCAGTTGTTTAAGTCCGAGGTTGGCGAGGTTGTCTAAGAGGGTGGCGGTGTTGCGGTCGTGGAGCTTTTCAAGGTGAAAGTTGAGGTCTCCCAGAAGGATGTAGTCTTTGGAGGGGAGTGCGTGTGGGGTGATGAAATCTGTGATGTCTTCACTGAATTTTGCGCGGGGTCCTGGTGGTCTGTAGAGGAGAGTGCCTCTAAGAGTTGTCTTGGGATCGATGTGGATCTGGAAGTGAAGGTGTTCGGAGTTAGTGAGGTTGGCGTCGGAGCTGGTGGAGATGCGGATGGATTTCTTATGGACGATAGCGATTCCTCCTCCTGTATGGTCGGTGCGGTCCTTGCGTGTGATCTTATAGTCATCAGGGATAGCGATGGCGATGTCAGGTGTCAGGTGTTTCCGTTAGGAAGGCGACGTCTGGAGAGATGGTGTCTAGTAGATTCCATAGGTCAATGGCGTGTCTGTGGACCGAGCGGGTGTTGAGAAGGATGCATTGTAGGTGGTTGGGGTCGGGAATCTGTGGTGTGGTCGTAGCGGAGAAGTGGTCAGTGCCGATGAATTTGCAGGAGTAGCAAGAGAACGGTCCATGGGTGCGTCCAGGGGCGGCTAGGACGCAGTTGGGGGCGCGACCTGGATTAAGGGCTAGGAGGGTGGCAGCATCGTAGGTAACGCGGGGGGCTGGGTAGCGCGAGGGGCAGGGGGTCTGGCGCTGGGCGCGGTCCAGGCGCGGACGGGCGTAGACGGGCTTACCTTTGGCGCACCTTCGGCGTGTCCGAAGCGCGTGGACGCTGCGCGTGGGACCATTGGCCATAAATGGATGGTGGAGGGGGAGGGGCGAGGGCGCTTCAGCTGGGAGGCGGGTCGGGCTCACGAGGGCTACAATAACAAACAAAATGGAGGCGGGGGGAGCACAGCCGAGCGCTGGAGGAAAACGCGCTAAACACAGTGAAAACAGCGGTAATTTCCAATTTCAATTGCTAATCAAGCTGAGCGACACACAGGCAGACAGCAGGCAAGGCGATTCAGCCGTTTTTAAGCAGTATGAAGCAAGGCAGCAAAAAGCGATACCATATGTCTCCAGGGGACACTGGGAGCGACCACCCTGCTCGAGGGAGAGGAGCGAGTCACGCAGAATTCAGGAGGGGAGAGCTGTTTACGGTCAGTGGGAGGGCGCTTCAGCTGGGAGGCGGGTCGGGCTCACGAGGGCTACAATAACAAACAAAATGGAGGCGGGGGGGAGCACAGCCGAGCGCTGGAGGAAAGCGCGCTAAACACAGTGAAAACAGCGGTAATTTCCAATTTCAATTGCTAATCAAGCTGAGCGACACACAGGCAGACAGCAGGCAAAGCGATTCAGCAGTTTTTAAGCAGTATTAAGCGCTGGAGGAAAACGCGCTAAACACAGTGAAAACAGCGGTAATTTCCAATTTCAATTGCTAATCAAGCTGAGCGACACACAGGCAGACAGCAGGCAAGGCGATTCAGCCGTTTTTAAGCAGTATGAAGCAAGGTAGCAAAAAGCGATACCATAAGTACTTGAACAACCCTACATCCCCCAACATGTCAGTGACATATCCTGTTATCGGTTTATTAAAGAACAAAAATGGATTTTTAGAATGAATTGCGACACTGCTGGGTTGAATGACGAAATCCCATGGATCCAAATCTGATAATTTACTGACCCAGAACTAGATTGGTGCATACACTTTCACACCATTATTCAGACGTTCATATTATCACAGTATTATCCATGGTCTTGTTTTTATATTTCACTGACCCAATACTACGTTGGTATTTATACTATACTATTACACCACTACCCAGATGTCCATACCAACACAGTATTACCTAGAAGATCCCTCGAATTTCTAAAAAGATTTACAAAAGACTCCAACTTGATTTACATTTTACCACTAGACGAATACTTCATCACAAACAATTTTCCCCCCTCCTGGTTGAGGGCTTGGGCAGGTGCTAACATCTGCCATACAGCGGTTCTCTCACAATCTTCTATGAGGGGCGCGCTCAAATGCACATATTTTCCTTTCCCCCTTGAGAGGTTCTGATGAGCAGTACACTGGCCACGTGCACACTGTGTGGCACCCCGTGAGTTCTTTCCTGGGGATTGGTCCGCCCTTCCATACATGCATCGCCTAGTAGTAATTCTTGGACCACTTTGCCTTCCACCGAACGAACGGTCTTTCCTTGCATGTTTTGCCGTTTCTCGATTGAGTCGGCTTAGAAAGAGAGGCGCGGATTGGCTACTTTTCGAACCATTGGCAAGCGCTGATACACTGGTTCTGATTATGTAGACCCCCTTTTGGTCACGTGTTTGCGCGCATTCTATCTACTTTTACAGTCCCTGCACGGGCGACACCCTCTTGATTATATAATCGCTGTGATTCTTGGTTTTGAGAGGACATTTACAAAATCTTCGAGCTATTTACAATATGGTACACCTGGGACGACTGTGGCGGTTTCCTATTGAGCCATCGGGCGCAAGCTAGTCTCTGATTGGCTACTTCCCGAACCAATGTCAAGATTGGTAACACCCCTCTGTTGGAATTAGCCTACTAGGTGGCTGTTTACACATCTTTGCTAATCCTCATTCAGTGCTTTACTGCAGGCAAATATAAATTCCTTTCTGGTTCGCCTTTGCTCGCTAGCATTAGCACATTCTCACGCTGGAAGACGGTAACTTTTAACTATACGCTTCCTTCGTGGTCCGCTAACATTGCATATGAGCGGCTCGCCCTGTCGGTCACGTTACCTTCCCCTCAGCTCAGTAGGGGTTCGAGGTACCGACGGACAGGTGAGTGCAGCGGCTTTTTGGCACCTTCAGAAAGGGCTTTTCGGAGGTCCTTTCATTCGTAGCGGTGTGTGGGGATTCTTTTTCATTACCGATTGCATTCCATTGACATTTCTTACGGACTTTTCATTTCCTAGATTATGTCCTGCTAGCACTCCACCTTTCGCTCCACACCTTGGCTACATGATTTCAACTGAGTACCATTTGTTATAGAGCATTGGTAGACCGTGGTGTGAGTTTGAGCGCTAAGTACTTTTTTCGAGTGTTACCCCCAGTCTGACCAGATAATTGTAGTTGCCAAACGGTTAAGTGACAACTCTGTATATAATTTTGGTTTTATCAAATTCCATTTTAATGCCATCAATCATCAGCAGGCTAGGCAAGCTGAGAACTGCGTTTCTTTTCACGCCCATTCTTGACACCAGGATATCCTTATGAAGTGGAATTTATACCAGAAAAGTGACTCAATAGGTATTTTTTATTTCCATTTCTTCAGAGCGGGGCCTCATTACCTGAGCGAGTGCCAGGAGAGGTGAGGCCACTCCCAAGTAAATTTTGGGTGAGTTATTAAAGAAAACATTACATGAGCAATGTCTCATTGGCTGTTATATGTCTTTACCATAATTTGTTGCTTTCATCTGTTATATTGTGTGTCTGTATACACTGTTTTCATTTCAGGAGAGGAGTTTTCACAACCATGACTTTCAAAGCTACCGTCCACTACACCGGCAAGTGGTAGGTCTTTCATGCATGGTATGTAGTCCTCACTACACTTTTGGTCACAGTTGCAGTAGTGTTATTATTATAGGTCCTGAAGAAAGCCATTTTTTGTCTGAAACATGTCGACCAGTTAATTTACCACCAGGATAGTAATATTTGTTGATAAACTATCCACACTCTGTTTTTAACCTTGTAATCATGGTGACCATCTCAATAAAATTTATCTTTAGGCACCATGTCAGTCAATTTTAACACACCACTTATTCCACAAACACATATGTTTTGAGCACTGCAATTTTTCTGCCCACATCTTTATACATCACTACTTTTTGGCTTTCCATCACTGGTGGATCCATTACTAGGGTTCACTCACGATAACAACAGTGAGTAACCTAGTGGACACCAGTTCATACTTCAAAATCCCAGATGATGAAGTTCCGTCAACGGGTGGGCTGATGGTTTTTCTTCCTTTCCCTCTTCTCACTCTTTAGCATACACACACACACCCTCCTTGAGAGAGCAGACACTTTCTAGCCTTTTCAGACCAGTTGCACCCCCTTGTTGTGTTTGTTGTAAGTAAGATTAGGGGATAGGGTGCACTCAGGTCATTAAACCTTTTCCCCTTCAGACCCTCCTCCACGTTGTGTTTTTTGTTTCTGAGAGAGACGCCAAATTCGGAATGAATCGGCTACAATATGTAGCCATGCAGAGGAAGCTGCAGACTTCCGTGGGTGATGTGGGTCCCGGGGCAGCCCATATGGCCGTGGCCTTCTCCGGATCGACTTGTAGGCCATCTCTAGAGAAGATGTAACCAAAGAACTCCACTGATTCTAGGTACAGCGAGCGCCTAGCTCGGTGGAGGGTAAGTCCACTTTCAGCAAGTCGTTGAAGGGTGTCTACGAGGTGCACATGATGTTCCTTTAGTGCTTTTGAGAACACTAGGATATCATCACTCAAGTTGATAACGCTTTGCAATCCCGCGAGTATCTCCCTTATCGCGTTCTGAACCACTTCCTCTGCGGAGAACACCCTGAAGGTCAGCCACTTGTATCGTCGTAGACCCACATGGGTGGAGAATGTTGTGATATTCCTGCTATCGGGATGAAGTTCTAGCTGGTGCTAGCCAGCGTTGAGATCAAGTTTTGTAAACCACTTGGCCCCGTTGAGGTCTGCCACAATGTCATCCATGGTGGGCGTGAGATGTTGCTCCCTCTTCACGGCTTTGTTCGGAAGGCGCATGTCGACACATAGCCGAATGGCTCCAGGTTGCTTTGGCTTGGGGGCTATGACCAGGGACAGCACCCGCTAGGTGCGGCCTGACACCTTCTCTATTACGCCCAACTGCTCCAACTTTTGTAACTCCTCCACTTGAGGGCATAGGTGGAACGGCACCCTCCTGTGCCTCATGGCTTTGGGCTTGACCGTTGGATCAATGTGGAGTTTGAATGGCTCTCCTTTCAGGCTCCCCAACCCCTCGATTAGCACAGGAAAGGGTATCTAGGGCGTGCAGGTCATGCACCTGGTTGGCGAAAAAGACCAGCTTTGGGTTTTCTGCAGTGTGGCAGCTGAGAAGCGTCCCTCGATTTCCTTCAGTAACGTGAAGCCACGTGTGGAGGCGGTGCCCTTCGCTGGCGAGTTCAACCTCCATGACTCCTCATAGGGGGAAGTGGCTCCGTCCCACTGTAGGTGGATATCTTTGCCCTGGAGGGTGCGAGCAGGGGTCGCAGTGATAGCTGTTCATATTTATCGCTGTCCATCATGTTCACTGACCCCCCAGAATCTATGAGCACCTTTACTGAGGAGCACGCCACCGTGATGGGTGGAGGTCGACTCCTCGGACCTTCTCGACTCACAAACGACACTATGAAGACGTCATCATCATCCGCGCCTAAGCCATAACCAGCGGTACAAAAGGGGGTGGTGATGGAAGGAGCATCTGAATCAATCAATCAAACACTCACACCCAGTCAAAAGATCTGGGTTTAATCCATCACCATTCTTTAGCCCACTCTGCCACCCCAGTTCAGACATGGCTATATGCAAATCAGTCTGACCCTGTGCCTCATGGGAACAGTCCAGCCTGAACTGCCAAGCCAGGTCTTCCCTGGACCGGAAACAAGCTTCCGAGGACCGGTTTCTGGCATTCCAGCCGTCTACAGCCCGGCTTGCTTGAATCCAGTGGCAAAGTGAGCAAGGGACTCACGTCTGAGCATACCCTGCCACACTTATGGCGGGCAAAAGCGGTACAAAAGGGGGTGGTGATGGACGGAGCATCTGAATCAATCAAACACTCACACCCAGTCAAAAGAACTGGGTTTAATCCATCACCGTTCTTTAGCCCACTCTGCCACCCCAGTTCAGACATGGCTATATGCAAATCAGTCTGACCCTGTGCCTCATGGGAACAGTCCAGCCCGAACTGCCAAGCCATGTCTTCCCTGGACCGGAAACAAGCTTCCGAGGACCGGTTTCTGGCATTCCAGCCGTCTACAGCCCGGCTTGCTTGAATCCAGTGGCAAAGTGAGCAAGGGACTCACGTCTGAGCATACCCTGCCACACTTATGGTGGGCAAAAGCGGTACAAAAGGGGGTGGTGATGGACGGAGCATCTGAATCAATCAAACATTCACACCCAGTCAAAAGATCTGGGTTTAATCCATCACCGTTCTTTAGCCCACTCTGCCACCTCAGTTCAGACATGGCTATATGCAAATTAGTCTGACCCTATGCCTCATGGGAACAGTCCAGCCCGAACTGCCAAGCCATGTCTTCCCTGTACCGGAAACAAGCTTCCGAGGACCGGTTTCTGTTATTCCAGCCGTCTACAGCCCGGCTTGCTTGAATCCAGTGGCAAAGTGAGCAAGGGACTCACATCTGAGCATACTCTGCCACACTTATGGCGGGCAAAAGCGGTACAAAAGGGGGTGGTGATGGATGGAGCATCTGAATCAATCAAACACTCACACCCAGTCAAAAGATCTGGGTTTAATCCATCACCGTTCTTTAGCCCACTCTGCCACCCCAGTTCAGACATGGCTATATGTAAATCAGTCTGACCCTGTGCCTCATGGGAACAGTCCAGCCCGAACTGCCAAGCCATGTCTTCCCTGGACCGGAAACAAGCTAAAGAACGGTGATGGATTATACCCAGATCTTTTGACTGGGTGTGAGTGTTTGATTGATTCAGATACTCCGTCCATCACCACCCCCTTTTGTACCGCTTTAAGCCATAACCAGGCGGGCTGGAGTCCACTTGTATCAACGGGTCTTCCAGCGTCAGTTGTCTAACTGCCGTTGACGGTCCATGCTGCCCTGTAGTGTTTATTCTCGCTCTTCCTCCTTGACACTCCTTCGCAAAGTGATTGAGCTTTCCGCATTGGGAGCAGGTCTTCCCCCTTGTGAAGCATCAACCAGGCGGCGGATGATCCAAGCCACAGTTACCACATGCGCTCTTCTGTGGCGGCCTTCTGTCCATCTTGGTGTCGCTGGTCGTCTCTGAATAGCGTCCACTGTCTCCTCTTTTATCTCTGGAGGTCCCTGATTGCATTGTGGGCCAGTTAAGAGCTGCCTCCGTCACATTTGCGCGGGCGTTGGACAACTTGTGGGACCTGGTGAGCACTAGGATCTCATCCAGAGTGATGTCTGGTTGCCTGAGTGTCCCCTTGGAGTCACTTTGGTGGTCCTGGGCTCAAGAGCAAAAGACGCACAATTGATGGACGCAATGCAGAACAAATGAAAACATTCACCCCCAGTAAAGAGATCTGGGTAAAATCCATCATTCCTTTGCTCACCATGCTACCTCAGTTTAGACCTGGCCATATGCAAATCAGTCTTGACCCTGTGCCTCATGGGAACAGTCCAGTCCGAAATGCCATGCCAGGTCCTCCCTGGACTGGAAACAGTCATCCTAGGACCATTTTCGGGGTTTCACCCCTCATCAGCCAGGATAGCTTGAATCTAGTGGCACAGTGAGCCCGGGACCCACGACTGGGCATACCCGGCGCACTTAGGGCGAGAAAGCAAAAGACACACAATTAATGGACGTAATGCAGAAGAAATCAGAACATTCACCCCCAGTCAAGAGATCTGGGTTAAATCCATCATTCTTTTGCTCACTATGCAACACCAGTTTAGACCTGGCCATATGCAAATCAGTCTCAACCCTGTGCCTCATGGGAACAGTCTAGCCCAAACTGCCAAGCCAGGTCCTCCCTGGACCGGAAAGAAGCATCCTAGTACTGGTTTTGGTGTATCACCCCTCATCAGCCAGGATAGCTTGAATCCAGTGGCACAGTGAGCCCGGGACCTGTATTCAGGTTCACTCAGTCAGCAATGTAGCAGTATTTCTTTCAGAACAGCCCAACAGTCCTTCTGAGTCTCCCACAGGTCCAGAGATGTACTGAAGAATAGGGTCTGAGGATCCAATATGTATACTTGGAATTAGCTTTGAAGTGGGAGAAAGTTCTATAGGTTTCCACCCCAGATGCATTTGAAAATTCCTGCCTCCGATGATGAACTAGATTGGGCAGTAATGTTAGAAGAGGGTTTAAAAAAAATAGACCCAACAGAGGCACAATGGTTGGAAGATACGATCACAGGGGAAGAGGTGGAAAAAGCTGTGAAAAGTCTTGCAAATGGAAAAGCAGCAGGTCCTGATAGGATACCTAGTGAGGTCTACACACAATTTTATGATGATATCAAAGAGGAGTTATTAGAAGTTAATGCGGGATTCTCAGCTTGGCTTTCCTCCAAAGTCGTGGGCTGAAGCAACAATAGCAGTTTTCTGTAAGAAGGGCAAGCGACCAGAGTTAGTAGGCTCTTATCGGCCGATATCATTGCTAAATGTGGATAATGAAGTATACTCTAAAATATTAGCTAATCGGTTAACTCATTGCATGACCTCTTTAGTTTCACATCACCAACACGGTTTTATAGCAAAAAGAGGGACGGTAAAACATGTTAATAAAGTCATCTCTTTATTTGATATAGCTGCTTGTGGTATCTCCCACCTGATTTGCCCCCCGGCAGCTCTGCGTGTAATGGAGCTGCGTGTGCGACGAAATTGTGGTGCAGGTCAAAGAACTACAGGTCCAAAGCCCCAACGACACCATGTGCGAAGAATTAGTGGTGCAGGTTGATGAAGGTCAGGTCAACAGCCCAAAAGACACCATAAAGGTAGGGGGAATGGGTCTGGAAGCATTGCTCGATTCCTGTTCTAGGATAACTATTATCAATGCAAAAGAGTTCTCTCGTGTGTCCAAGGGAAAGATAGTCTTGAGAAAAATGGATTTGAGGCCTGGGGGGTATGCTGGTCGCCCCATCTTTATGAAAGGCTATTTCTTAGGGAAAATTGAATACAGTAACAGGACAACTGTGTCCAAAGTGTATGTGTCCACGGTGGGGGACAACATCTTGGGGTGGCAAGCACAGAAAGAGTTAGGGGTCTATCTTAATCCCAACAGTAATCCCCAGATCCTGATACAGGAAATACAAGAACACAAGACAGACATTGTGACAGAGTTCAAAGGAGTGTTCAGAGAGGAACTAGGATGCCTAAAAAACTACTGTCACAAGATAAAGTTGAGAGAGAACGCTAAGCCAGTGGTAGCTAAAGTCAGAAAACTCCCAATTGCCATCCAAGAAGAGGTGAAATCCGAATTAGAGAAATTGCGCAAGGCTGGAGTCATCGAACCGGTAGAAGCGACGGAATGGTTGGCACCCATCGTGGCCGCAAAGAAGAAGGATGGGTCGGTTCGGCTCTGCATCGACCTAAGGGCGTTGAACAAGGAGGTCGTGGTCGACCGATACCCTCTTCCGAACATCACCCAAATGATGAGCATGCTAGAGGGAGCAAAGGTGTTTTCCACTCTCGATCTCACCTCGGCCTATTTCCAGATTAAATTACACGAAGAGTCGCAGGAACTCACAGCATTTGTGACACCGATGGGCGCATACCAGTTCAAAAGGATGCCTTTCGGGCTGGTATCGGCGGCCGCCGTGTTCCAGAGACTCATGGGCAACATCTTGAAAGGCATCCCAGGCGTCATGTGTTACCAGGATGACGTGCTTATATTCGCTAAGAACCATAAAGAGCATGATGAGAGACTGAGACGCGTGCTAGGAAGGTTCCAGTCACAAGGACTTACAGTGAAAAAAGACAAGTGCGTGTTTGGATGTGCAGAGCTAGATTTCCTGGGACACAAGGTGACGACAGAAGGAATATGTCCCAAGGCCGAACTACAAAACACCATCGTAAATTTGGCACCACCCACGAGCAAGGACGAAATCAAGTCGTTCATGGGGATGTTGGAGTTCTATGGGAAATTCATAAGGAACCTGGCAGGAAGGACCTACGCCATCAGGCCGCTGTTGAAGAAAGAGACTGAGTTCAACTGGAGTCAGGAATGCCAGAGGGAATTCGCAGACGTAAGGAGGGCACTTGCAGAGGCCCCCCAGCTTAAAGTCATACATACCCAACCGGGCGACGGTAGTCACCACCGATGCAAGTGCCAAGGGACTGGGAGCAGTCCTCACCCAAGTAGGCAAAGACGGAGAAGAAACCATAGCGTTTGCCTCAAGGTCACTCCAGAAGTCCGAGAACAACTACTCGGTAATTGAAAAAGAGGCCCTAGCAGTATCCTGGGCGGTGGGGAAGTTCAGAGACTGCCTGTGGGGAACTCAGTTCACTCTTCGCACTGACCACAAGCCGTTAGTGGAAGTGTTCAGCAAGAAAGGTCTGGATGCCATCTCCAGCAGGATAAGGCGGTGGGTGGTCGACCTCCAAGAATACACATTCGGCGGCGAGTACGTCCCGGGAATGCGAAATCTTGCAGCAGACTGTCTGTCGAGACTCGTCAGTGAAAATGAGGCGAGGGAGAAGCAAAAGAAGACGGATGAAGAGGAGGATGAACTTCAGTTGGAGAATGTCTGCACCATCCAGAGAGCGTTGGGTGAGGAAACATGGAAAAAGGCGTTGGAAGAAGACGAGATCCTGGAGGAGGTGTGCAAAAGAATAAAAGACAGGTGGAAGAACGAAGATAAACGGGAAGAAAACCTGCGGCCATACTGGGCTGTCAAAGATGAGTTGTCCATAGCGGACGAATGCCTGTTCAGGGGGATGAGACTTGTACCACCTGCATCGGTGAGAGACAACTTGGTCGAGATAGCTCACGAAGGGCATCTGGGCATCACCAAGACTAAACAGAGACTCAGGGAGAGCTATTGGTGGCCGAACATGGACCTTGCCACTGAAAGGAGAATTATGGACTGCATTCCGTGCAGCAACAGTGACAAAGTCCTGAAGCAACTGACGCCCCCAATGGTATGCAGGCCGCCACCGTCAGGACCCTGGGAAGAGTTGGCGCTTGACATCGTGGGCCCATTGTCTGGAGAACTGCGAACTCCTTACATCCTGGTGCTCATGGATTTGTATTCTAGGTGGCCGGAGATGAAGTTTGTAAATGAAGTCACGACCGGGACAGTCATCGGGTTCCTGGAAGAGGTGTTTATCAGGGAAGGACTCCCCAGCAACATTCTCACGGATAATGGGGTGCAACTATGTTCGAAAGAAATGGAAGACTTCCTTGTGGAGAGGGGCATCAAACACAAGCGGTGTGCCTTATACCACCCGAAACCAATGGCATGGTTGAGCGATTTAACAAAACCCTCAAGGAGAGCATCCAGCTAGCCAAAGCCAGTGGTATAAGCTGGAAAGAGGAGGTGTGGAGGCGGCTAGAAGCATACAGGTTCACACCGCACCAGACGACGGGGGTCACCCCGTTCGAGCTGTTCTGTGCAAGGATACCCAACACCAAGCTATCCCCAGGGTGGATGGAGTGGCACAAGGGATGGTCAGACCACTCCAAAGGAGCGGAAAGCTTGAAGAAACAAGAGGAAGCCATGAGAAAAAGGAAAGAAAGATATGACCAGCTCAAGGCCACACGGGAGACCGAATTCAAAGTAGGGGATAGCATCAAGATCAGAACCCCCACTGGAAGAGCAAATTGGTCAGGGTACAGTAGTCCTACCAAAATCACGAAACTATTCAAGAATGCCGTCAAGACTCAAGAGGGAAAGATCTGGAACCTAGGGAGAGTAGTGAGATTCCACCCACCAGGGCATGACTCCAGGAGTGAAAGGGAGGGTGAGGGAGATGCTAGGCAGAACCAAGGTCCCAACACCAAGAAGCTGTTGTCATTCCCCACCCAGGTCGTAGGTCTAGCAGGAGAGTGACCAGACCCCCCAGGCATTTCGATCAATATATTATGATGTAGCCCCTGCTGTCATGCCATCCATGAGCCATTCTTTCTAGCAGGATAGTGACCAGACCCTCCTGAGATTTCTATCAGTATGTATTATGTCCTCCCTGCTTTTCTGTTGTTCATGAATTGTTCTATGTGTTCTTTCCGCAGGGGAGGGGGATGTGTGGTATCTCCCACCTGATTTGCCCCCCGGCAGCCCTGCGTGTAATGGAGCTGCTCGCGGTGACATCACTTGGAATGTCACCACGACCAGCGTTCCAAGGTGAGCGCCGGGGAGAAAGGTGAGAGAGCTGCGGAAGCGGAGGCTGTGGCTGAGGTCGCAGAGATATCTTATCATAAATAAATACGCTTGGTTAAACATCTGTGGCGTCCTCGTACATTCCTTGGCCGTCACTACACTGCTGTGAAAAGGAATGATATTGCGTTGATTCTGCTTGACGCAGAAAAAGCGTTTGATCGTGTACAGTGGGGATATTTGTGGAAATTAATGAGAGAGATGGGATTCAGTCAGAAATGTATTCATGCAATTCAATCTTTATATTTATATCCTATGGCTAAGATATCCGCTATGGGTTGACTTTCGGATACTGTTAAAATCCCACGCGGTACTCGACAAGGATGCCCTTGCTCCCCTCTTTTGTTTTCCCTTTATATTAACCCTTTTATAGAGCAACTAAGTCGGAATGCTTTGATTCCACCCTACAAAGTTGAAGAATATTATTTTTCGGTTTTTGCCTATGCCGATGATATCGCCGTGACAACTACAAACCCCGGCACTGCAATAAAAGAAATTGAGCGATTGGCAAAGGTCTTTATGACAGTAGCTGGATATAAATTGAATGAGGCAAAAACTCAAATTCTCTGTTCTGAGACTGTAGTATGGCAGGATAGTAGGGTGGTAAAGGAAGTAATGTATCTAGGTATTCTATTAAGGGCAAACATGGCTGAATTAGTGGAGGCTAATTTGAATACGCTTATGTCTAAAATTAGGTCATCTTTGGATAGGTCGAGCGCTTATATCTAACCATTATTGGACGATCAAATGTTTTAAAAATGAATGTGTTGCCAAAAGTTTTATATCTATTCAGGTCCATACCGTTAGAAATCTCTAAAGATAAAATACAGGCATTACAGGCGAGGTGTGGTAAATTTATCTGGAGCCCAGGAAGACCCAGAAGGGCAATGAACTTTATGACCTTACCACATTTGAGGGGAGGAATGGGGGTCCCAGATTTCTTCAGTTAAAGAGATCGATGGGAGCTACTATAAACAATCCAGGTTCAAGGTAGCGTTAGGGGCGTTTAAGGTTTGGAAATGGTTTACAAAAATAATGGGAATAGGGAGAGTCTCGTATTATATGCCCTTCAGCGCTTACAGGCTCCCACCTGGTATCTTTTCTGATGCAATCGCTTTAATATGGCAGCGGAAAGGAATTAGGATCTTAGGAGATATGATCAATGAGGAAGGGATTCATAAATCTTTTGAGGAGATGAAGGATCAATTCTCGCTGCCTAGAAGCTATTTCTTTAAATATTGACAAATTCCTGATTATTTAAATCGGCGGGGAGGGAACTTAGAACAAAATAAAGTTATTGAAGGAATCAGGAGGTCCATTAAAATTGGAGTGGTATATCAATTATTACTATCTGTTAAGAATGACGATATGGAAAAAGTAAAGTTAAAATGGAGAGACTCGTGAGGAGATACAGAGATAGAAATGGAAGATCTGCTAATACTATCTAAGGAGGCTTTAATGTCTGCAAATTTGAAAGCTCAGTTCTTTAAAACTGTATATGATTTATATTACACTCCTAAAAGAATGGCAAAATTGGGAGGAGGAAATGAAGGCAAGTGTTTCCGGTGTGGGGAAAATGATGCTGGGGCGATACATATCTTTTATAGTTGTGTTAAACTTCAGGGTTATATTGGACATCTTGAACAGTTTTTGTCTTTGGTGATTAAAATATCGGTTGTTATTTATTTATTTTATTTTTATTTATTTTTAACATTTGTTAAGCGCGAACAAATGCCCGCAGGCGTCTCAGCGCTGTACATTATGTTTACTCTCCTATGTGGTCTCATGAAATAGTTTAAAGATTAAATAACCAAGTTTTCAGTTTCTTCCTGAAAGACAATAGGTTTGGGCTGGAGCGTATGAATTGCGGGACTGTGTTCCACACCAGCAATGTTGTTATTAGGTAAAATTACAAAGGATTGGATACCGGAACCACTTTTTCAACATCATCACTTTATATTCTTCGCAATGACTGTCGCACTCCTGTGCATAGCTACAGACTGGCTACAGGAAAAACCACCGGACTTCCATCAGTGGCGTGCCAAAATGCTTAGTCTATACAACTTGGAGTGGAGTCTATACTCTATTAAAGGACTGAGGAAAAAAAGATTGGGTATTAAAATCTGGAGTGCGTTTAGGGATTACTATGAGTAATGAACCTCCAATTGGATGTAACTGTATTTGCTTTGACTTTTGCTTTTTATATTTGTGAGAGATGATGGAAATGCGAACTGAATATTTTGTTTTTTTTAAGTTTTGCTGTAAAAGAACAATAAATTTTTTTTTTTTTTAAATGAAATTTCCTGCCTCCTTGCCTTGTCCCCAGCTTATGTGGAGGCACAAAACACTTCTGTCAAACCCTTTGTGGGGTTGTGGTCAGGCAGGGGCTTTGTAGTGTACAAGTGTGGTAGCTGGCAGTTCCTCCCCATACAAAATCAGAGATGGTCCATCATGCCAACACCTATTCTCTCGTTGTCTCAATATCTGGGAGCAATACACAAAGACCAAGTGCCAGCTACACCTAGTCAGGGTGCAGGCTGGGATGCAGGCTGCATGCACCAAATGTTTAGGACAAGAAAATGCTAACATTCTAAAATTTGTCCCGACAGTAGTTTGCACCCAGAGTATGAAGACAAGTGATGGAACGTGGACACGTGGCAGGGATAGCGAAAGACTAGAGTGGGTGGATTGAACATTTTACAAGAGAACAATTTGCAGTTTATTTATGAACAACTGGTCTTCTGCTTATGTATTTTTTCTGTTTAGATTAATGTTTGTAGGAAGGGCATTCGGAATCAGGGGGCAATGGTTTATGGGTTGATAATGGGGCATTATGGTATTATGATATGGAGCTTTTGGTTTCACACTGCTGATTTTGGTTTTGCTCAGTTAGCACACAGAAGGGAAGTAAAAATGGGGGATTTCGCAATTTAATTTGACTGAGGGCTCTATTGTTATTGAGCAGCGGAGGGTGCATTGTTGGATTAGGAGCTTGGTAGTAACAGTTGAACTACCTGGAGCAGCGCTTGAGAACCTGTCACATGGGTAGTTATCGCGTTAGGACTTAGTGTAAGCAGCTGATGTGAGGTTTAAAATCTAACAGTTGGAACGGGCTATGTGATAGATGGGGAAGGTGGATGAGGTGGTTATGCCGCTCGCTGCGGTGTCATCAAGGTATTTAAAAATTAGTCTGCACAGTGGGACACGGAAATGTGGGATGAGGGTAGTGAGTTATACAGGGGGAGTAATTCGATCGTTTAAAAGTGGGTTTTTCATAGTAAATTAGGAATGATATTTCCTTAGCATTTGTTTGTTTTAGGCAGTTTATTGAGTGAGGGCACGCACAGTTGGAAAGGGAGAGAGGGCACTGTTTGCTGTTTGACTAGTTAGGCTGGAATTTTATTAAACACAAATGAAAGGGAGGCATTAGGGTTGGGCACATAACGTGTACTATTATTGCTTTGTTTAATTATCATTCTTTTGTTCGACTGTGATTTAAATATTGAAGGTCACCAGAGAACAAATAGCTGAATTGTCTGTTGTTTTTCATAGAAATCCCTGACGAAGAGCCAATTCGGCTCGAAATGCATTGGGAATACATCATGATGAACCTACTCTGTGATGTTTCACCTTTCATGTATGGAGTTGCTGTGATAAGGCCTGGATGGGCATTCAGTAACGATTATAAGACGCTAAAATAAAGATTATAGGTGAAAGGTCGCTGCCTCTGCTCTGTTTTGAAGATTGAAAAAACTATGATTACGATGGACGCTCGAAGATTACATTGGATTACAGATAATGTTGAAGTAATGGACAAAAAATAATGGGCAGGTTTCCCCATGTTAGCAGTGCGGCAGGCGGGGCGCGTACCAGCTCCCTTTGACATATTGTTTAACATTCTAAAATTGGCATTTTCAGAATTGTGACTTAAAATCCGACTTTAACATTAAAGAATCTTTTAAATTACAATTCTTGAGACACCAAACTCGCAATTCCTGCCTGCTCCCTATTGAAAGTTATCACTTATTAAATGTAAAAGGTAGGCCTCACACCAGTGAAAATCAAATTCAGGAGTTTTTTACTACCAGGGCATGTAAAACTTTAAAGTGCATGTCCAACTATTTAAATACACCGCACCCTGCCCTATGGGTTGTTCAGGGCCTACCCTAGGAGTAACATATATGGATTAAAAAGGGAGGTTTAGGCCTGACAAAAGGTTTATTTTGCCAGGTCTAGTAGCATTTAATTGATAGGCCCTGGGTACACGTAGTACAATTTTACTTGGGACTTTCAAGTAAATTAAAAGTGGAAATTGGATATACTCAAATTCACCATGTTTAAAGGAGAGAGCACACACACTTTTGCACTGGTTAGCAGTGGGAAAGTGGACAAAGTCCTAAGGCCAGCTAAAACGAAGTCAGCAAGGCCAGGAAACAGGACAGTTGGGGCAAAACCACTCTGAGGATATCAGGTCCAACATGTGTCCCTTCCAGATGAAAGCAGAGATAGCTACCCACCCTCATTGGAGTTGTCGGCACTAAGGTGTAAGGACCTGGAGAGACCATCAGCATTGACATGGTCAGTTCCAGGGCCATGCTCCACCGTAAAGTCTATTTAGGTTTCAAATATTTATGATATGATCAAAATATATAATGCAAAATGTATTTCAGTTGTTATGGTTGTGGCATCTGGGAATATGCTCTTGCACGATCTCTACAGATTGAAGAGAAGAAATTGATGAAAAGGTTGTTATTTTTGCAGAATTCTGTTGCCTCTGTGGTGGTACATGAAGAGTTGAGTTTGAGTTATATCCCTGATGCTACAGCTGCATCCATTATATTGCTGTTGCTCAATGTGTGGATGAAACCTGAAATAAGATTGAACAGACTTATTCTGGGGAATTGTCTTGCCCTTGACCATGAATTATTAATACCGTGTTTGAAATTTCTAGAGTTTAACTTTAGGATCCTGTATTGATCTGAGTTTTTTAATCAACCTAGTAAGATCACCATGGCTGGTGTGGTTTGGACTAGGGGGTAAAATTTTCTCTGCTCATGAGTTGGAAGAATGTAGGAACTCCGTGCTATGCTTGTAACACTGATATTCCGCTAAATTCTGCCATCAGGTTTGTGGCAGACTTTTTTTCTGTTGGTGCGTGCAAGACTTGTTTTGGCGCGTGCTGGTGATCTCAACGAGACTTGCCAGCCATTAGCGAGGGCACGAGTCTTTAGCAGCCGCCAAGCAGCATCCGGCAGCGACGGTGCCTACCAGTGCCATTTTCGTGATGCTGGTGATTGTGAGCAACTGGAGCTGCACCTTGAGCAGATTCTCTACTTGAGAAGCATCTAAATCTACTTGAAAAGGCGTTTTTGAGTTGATATTCTACTCCAACTGACTGTTAGTTGTTTAGTTGTTTTTAAATGTGAGAAGCCTTTTTTTTCCCCCCAACAAGAAGGAAGTGCCCCAGTGACTTCACCTTCTTTTTCCAATTCAGCATGCTCCTCCCAATGCTTTGACCATCTCCTGGTCACTTTTCATTTGGATTTTGAGGTGGAAGGAGCACTCTTTTTGTATGATGCATATATACCATTGGATTTAACCCCTTCGATGCTCAGGACAGAACGGTTCCGCCATGAGGCACAGTGGAGCTGTGCTGATGACGGAACCGTTCCGTCATGACCACACCCATTATAATTGTTCCTCCGCACCGGAGGGGAATATGTCCAGCAGCAATGTGGTTAAGGACTGTTTTGGTGATATTACAAGTAAGTTTAAATACTTTTGTATAAGGGACTTGTTTGTTTGATAGTATTTATTTGTATTTTTACAACATTTTTACATTTTATTGTGGTGGGTGGCCTGGAGTTTCAGTAGGGGCCTGGTTATTTATTTGCATTTAATTTTTATCTTTTTTAAAGGAAAAGGTTGCACAGTACAGTACATTTTGTTCATGTTTGTTAAATTTGCACAATTCATTTATTTGACTATGTGGCCTAGTCTGCCCACAGACCATCCAGCCATTAGGCCCAGTACTAATCATGGGTGCATGAAACAACTTTATCTGATGGAGACTGTTAGTTGTAGATTCCTTACCTTAGAATTTCCCCTAGGCTTCAGTCTGGATCAGGAGATGTTTTCTCCCGCAGTACCCCAGCGTGTCGTTCGGCAGCATCGGTCGGATCATCGTCGGTGTCGTGGGCGCCGGGAGGATGTTGCGGAACCTACATAACTTCGCCCATGCGCACTGACGTCAGTTTTTTTTTCCGTGACAGCCTAGCGCAGATCCGGAGAGAGCTACCACTATCCACGTTTTGGCTAACTTTTTAAAAACTTTTTGTCTACGTCTTGTTTGAATGGTAGACTCCTGATGCGTCGAGGAAGTCCTAGCGAAGGACTGGCTTCAATCCCTCTGGTTCAATCCACCGGATGATATCCGTGGTGGATCCTTCCCTCGTGTGCCTTTGGTGTCTGGAGCATGACCCGAAGTTATTCTCCGAGTGACCGGCCATGAACCCGAAGGCCTTGTGGGAGCAGTTCTAAATGCTCCTGGAGGCCCAGTGCTCGGCTCTGCGTCGCTCCCGTTCTTGTTCAAGGGGAAGGTCTTGAGAACAGTCACAGAGCCCACACTCCTCACACTCCAAGTTCTCTGGGAGATCTTTGGATTAATCAGGGAAGCACAAGAAGAAGTCGAAGAAGCACAGACGTTCTTCGCCTTCTCCTTGTTGGTCGGCTGACACAACGCGGGACCCCGAGTGTCGTCACTTGAAAGCTCCGTCTCCGGAGCTTACTTATGAGATGGCCCTGCGTCTCCCTCCCTTTCCGGCAGCTGGAACATCACCTGCCCAGATCCAGCAGTTCTATGAGGCCTTGTAACTCATATTTGGGCAGCTGGGCTCCCCTGGGGGGCCTTCGGGCCCCACAGAGTTGGTCGAGGGCCCTGGGACTTCGATGCCGGTGGCTCCAGAGGGCCCCCATGTATCTAGGCCTGGATCTGGAAGTACGCTAGTCTAACTCACTCGACCTTCCCCAATGTTGATCCCGCTACCAGCAGCGACCATGTTGGCGCCGACCCCATCTCCATCCCCGAGTGGACACGAAACCAGACCGGCGTCAATCAACATCAATTCCGAAGCCAGAAGGGACTTTCGTTCCTTTGTTCATTCCTAGATTTCCTTTTGTGTCAGAAGGTGAGGAAGTGGACTGGGAGAGGCCACTGGACCCTTTAACTGACCAGCTTGAGGAACTGGACTGGCAAATGGACCTGAGTGATGCCAGGGGTATGGAAACTTCCCCTGACACTGGCTTGCTTTCTCCCCCTACCGTGGCTACCGAGGAGACAGCTTCCTATGCTGTGGTGGTGAGGAAGGCAGTCAAGGTCCTTGGCCTCAGGCTCCATAGGGTGGCAGTCAGAACTAACCTCCTGATAGAAGTGCTTCAACCTGCGGCTTCCTCTTCTGAACCCCATTTGCTGTTCAATGAAGCCCTCATGGACGTTCTTCTGGGCACTTCATCCTAGCCCAGCACAGGGCTCCTATAGATAGGAGAAGTGACTGCAGCTACTGCTGAGCTTGGGTGACCCAGAGTTCCTGACCCAACACCCCTCCCCTGAGAGCTTGGTAGTCCAAATCTCTTCATCGTAAGTTGCATTCCCTTCTGATCCTCCAGATAGGGAATCCTAGAAGCTGGACCATCTTGGGAAGAAGATGTTCTCTTCCTCCAGCTTGGAATTGCGGTCGGTGAATATTGCATGCTTCTTGGGCTAATACTCCCATACTATCTGGGATACGGTCATGCAGGTGCTACCTCAGTGCCTGGAGAAAGCCTGGGCCATTCTCTCACAAGCAGTTGCAAACAGGAGAGACATAGCCAAATTCCACATACAATGTGGACTGGATACCACTAATTCACAGGGTAGAATGATTGTCACGTCAGTAGCTGTTAGATGCTATGTCTGGTTGAGGACTTCTGGCTTCTCAGAGGATGTCCAGTTTTTCTTGATGGACATTCCCTTTAATGGTACTCGCCTTTTTTTTTCACAACAAAGTTTTATTGATAGAGTCAAGCAAATTAGAAAAAGTGGCTCCCCGCAATCCGGAGAACACCACCAGGCATTTTGGTACATTTAAATCATATGACCAAGCGTCCAAGCAAGGACCCAAGATAAGTCAGTAATAAAAGGAAACATTTACACCTGCCTCTATCTCTTCAATCCCCAACTACCCAACCCCCCCCACACCCCTCCCCGTGACCCACCCTAACCCCGTGCACGTGTGTACGAACAGTGTTGATGCTTGGTCGTGACATGGCAATCTAAGCATAGTGTACAGGCTCGCCGGACACCAGGGAGCTAAAGATCCTCCTCAGGTTCCGCCGGGGGGTCCAGTGTCAAAACCCTATATTCCGCCCACCTCTTCCACACCTTAAAGTGTTTGCGGGGGCATCCTCGAGCTTCAAATATCGGCCGCTCTACACCCATACAAAAGTCCAGTCCTGCTCTCCATGCACTCAGGGGGGGCCCTCACATCCTTCCAAGCTCGGGCCAGGTCCCTCTTGGCAACTACCAGCCCCAGGAGCAACAAATGTCTTTTGTATATGTTTCCACCAACCCCCTCCAGGATGTGTAGTAGACCCAGGCGATGAGTACGGGGAAGGGTCCAGCCCAGCACCTCAGACAGGCAGCTCCACACCCCCCTCCAGAAACCAACCAGCCTAGGGCACGACCATACCGTATGGAGCAAAGTGCCCACTGCAACCCCACAGCGCAAGCATTCCGGGGACCCAATCAAGCCTGCTTTCCACAGACGCTCACGGGTGTAGTAGGCCCTATGTAGAACTTTGAATTGGATGAGTCTAAATCGTATTGCAATGGCTGCCCCCCTAGGGGATTCCAGGGCCTCCCTCCAATCATCTTCATCCAGTGCGCCGATGTCTGCCTCCCAGGCTGTCTTTAAAGGAAGAAGAGTGGAGGAGCAGTGGATGACCATCGTCTGGTATATGCGTGAAACTTTCTTATCGCCAAGATCACCCATAAAGACCTTCGCCTCAATCGGACTAAATTCAGGGAGCGAGTCTAGGTTGGCAATACTGGGAGTTAGTGCGTGTCGGAACTGCAAGTACCGAAAAAATTGGGACTGGGGCATATCGAATTCTGTGCTAAGCGCTTGGAAGGACTTGAGCGTCGTCCCAGACATCACATGTCCCAGTTGCGAGATTCCGATCGTGTCCCAGCCATCGAATCCAGTTAATGTGGATAGTTCGGGTAGTAGGCCGTTGCGCCATAGCGGTGTTTCGGCGGTCAGCCTGCCCCACCAGCCCATGTGGCGTAAGGCCTGCCGCCACACAGCAAAGACTAGTCTGGTGACCCTCAGCAGCGAACGATGCAGCCGGGGTGAGTAGAGGATGGTGTGGAGCGTATTTTCACCCATCAACGCGTGTTCCAGGGCATAGGCCGGATCTCCACTGTCTCCATACCACCATTCGTTCAGGATTAGGAGGTGAGCGGCCTGGTAATAGGACAGTTGATCCGAGGTGGCTAAACCTCCACAGTAAGTGGACAAGAAGCATGTGCGTAGCGATACTCTGGCAGCTCCCCCAGCCCACAGAAAGCGGCCCAAGACAGAATTGTTCTGTCTAAACCATTGGGGTGCGATCGGATAGGGATGGCTTTGCAATTGGTAGAGGAGGCGCGGGAGCGCAACCATTTTGAAGATCGCAGATCTACCGAATATAGAAAGGGGCATTCGAGACCAAGTTTTCACATCTGTCTGGACCCGCTGCCAAACGGGCACCACGTTGTGTTCCCAGGCAGTGTTTGCCGATTCCGATAGGAATACCCCCAGATACTTCAGACCGTCTGTAACCACCCGTAGTCCCGACTTCCAGGGATCAGTCACCGCTCCATCTCCCAGTGTCCATAGAGTGGATTTATGCAAGTTTAGGTATAAGCCCGAGGCCTCCCCAAAGTGTTGCATAACTTCCAGCACACGCGGTCCCGAGTACTGCAAGTCGGTAAGAAAGAAAAGGACATCGTCCGCATAGAGTGCAATTCTATCCGATAAGTTATTGTTCCATACAAAGCCCCGTATCTGCGCATCTGAGTGCACCCTGGCGGCCAGGGGCTCCATGGCCACAGCGAACAAGTAGGGGGAAAGCGGACACCCCTGTCTGGTCCCACGGCCGATGCGGAACGTCTCCGACACTGCCCCTGCGACTCGCACCGAGGCCGTTATGTCTGTGTAGAGGAGCTTGACATATGACAAGAAGACCGGGCCGAAGTTGAGGTGGGGCAGGAGTGCAAAGAGATATGCCCAGCTGACTGAATCAAAGGCTTTGTTGATATCGGCTAACAACAGGGCCGCCTGTTCACCTGTGGCTCCCATGGCATCAATCGCTGCCTGTGCTCGTCGGATGTTATGCCGCGTTGCCATGTGAGTCATGAATCCGGCCTGGTCTGGGTGGACCAGGTCCATGATATGCGGGAGTAATCGATTCGCTAGGGCCTTAGCCAGAATCTTAGCCTCTATATTGATTAAAGAGATGGGACGATATGAGTCATGCCTATCGGGGGGTTTACCTGGTTTCTGAAAGACCACTATCTCTGCATGACGCCAGTCCGGGGGCAACGTGCCCCGCGTGCGCGCTGTCTCGAGTGCACAGCGATAATGGGACCCTAGTTGGACATGAAATTTTTTAAAGAACTCACAGGGGTAGCCGCTTGGGCCTGGGGCCTTCCCGGCATTCAGTTGTCCCAGAGCGTCGCCCAGCTCCTCTGCCGTAAGGGGTGCATCGAGAGCCCTCCTGGTCTCATCCGACACCGCTTCAGGTGGCAAATCATCGAGAAATCGAGCCACATCATCAATCGACGATTGGTCGCTCGGGGCGTACTGGGTTGCAAAGTAGGTAGCAAAGCTCGCTGCCAACTCGTTAGGGTCGGTAAGAACTTCTCCGCTGTCGGTCGTGAGACCCGGCAGCGTGATGGGTTGGAGGTTGTGTTGGCAGAGTCTATGGAGCATCGTGCATGACTTATCCCCCCATTGGTATACCCTACTTCGTGTGGCCAGCCACGCCTGTTTGGCCTCATCTAGTAAAATAGACGCATATGATTGCTGAGCCTGAAGAAGCAGCCGTACCCCACCGTCATCGCTCCCTTCACGGTTCTGCTGTTCTAGGGTTTCTACCTGCGCGGCCGCCTCCGTGATCATTTCTCGACGCCTCCGACGGGCCGCGGAACACCACGCGATGTCCACCCCCGTATGGTGGGCTTCATAGCCTCCCACACTGCTCCTGAATCCATGTCACCTACTAGGTTTTCTCTCCAATAGAGATCTATTGCTTCTCGCAAGTGCTTAACATAGGCAGGCTGCTGGAGATGCCACGAGGACATCCTCCATCTAAACGGCTGACGTTTTCGAAGAAGTTCTACCCTGACCGACACTGGGGAGTGATCGGACAGGCCCCTCGGCAATATTTCGGCACTCCGCACCCTGCACAAGCACTCCCTGGGTACAAACACATAGTCCAATCGCGAGAAGGAGCCATGCACTGCTGACACAAAGGTATACTCGCGTACTGTAGGGTGCATATGTCGCCATGTATCCATCCAGCCCATTCCCTCAATCATAGCATGCAGTCTGGAGGGGGGGGAGGAGCCCAGTCACTTCCCGGCGCCTCTGGCGATCCACACACATGTCCATCACATCATTCCAATCACCCCAACCACCGCCAGTGATTCAGGGATGTCGCCCCACACCGTGAACAGCTTCTCGGCCAGGGCCCATTGCAAGGGGGGGGGCGTAGACACTTCCAAACACCACGGATTCAGTGCCCACCATGCCCTTGACAAAGATATACCGACCTTGTGAGTCCACCCATTGCTTCTCGTGGACGTACGCCACCCTGCGGTGTATCAAGATGGCCACCCCTCTAGACCCCCTGGAAAACCCGGCATGAAAAACCTGATGATAGCCAAACCTCTGTAGGCCCAGTACTTTCGAGCCCATCATGTGAGTTTCTTGGATCAAAAGCACATCTGCAGCCTCCTTTTTCCCCCAGCGTAATGTCAGACTCCACGCTGCCGGATCCGATTGATGCACATATAACTCCACCTCCCGATCTCACCAACACGCTCGTATGAACAACACAGCGTGTTCGAGGGATAGGGCGAGGGATAACAGGAAACAAAACAAGGAGGGGACGGAAGGGGACTGCTGGGAAGGGATAGCTGAAAGACAAGAACACAAGCACACAAATTATAATTTGGCAATCAGGGGATCCTACTCTCATTTCATTCTCGCTACTTATGCATAGATATTCACCTTTATCAATAGAAGATTGCTCCACCTCCTCCCTGTGTCTTGAATAGTGTTAAACGTCACACTACCCCCCTAAAGAACACAAACACCGGTTACTGTCAGATCATTCACAGAACCCAAAAATAGCCTATTACTAGTGTGGTGGAACCTACCCTGCCTTGTGTTGAACTGTGCTCAAATAATATACTTGTGTATTTTCCACAACCTTTGTGATATCCAAAAACAGTCTTCTTCTTGTGAGAAGTTAATTCACTCTTGTACATAAATACCAATACAATCCTAGAAGGACACGGTAAGACGTAGCCACCTACTACCGTCTTCTGCTCTCAGTTACACAATGCAGTCTCTTTGATTGCTCAACTCCAAATACGGCAAGGTGTAGGATCTCCCCCCACTACCTTCCGCCTTGGCACCTAATTATTAAGACACCAGTGACTTACTTCGTAACGGTAGCACACAGTATGCGTCAAACCGCTGTACTCCGTTCTCACTGTGGTCCGCTAAACGAGACAATCAATCCGACTGAAAACAGCTTGAGCGCTTTCAGTTCCCTTAGCCAGATACTCTTTGGCCGCTTATGCAGAAAGCTTCCGCTCTATCATAACAACGCGTTAACTTTCACGCGCCGTTATGCAACTCACTGTTTGGAAGCAGCGTAGCGTAGTCCCGGTCCTTCAATCGCCTAGCACTTCGCAGGTACTGGAAATCCAAAAGCAAAACAAACAGTCTGAAAGCGCATTCCGCGCTCTCCTGGAAAAACCACAGGACGCTTAATTTCCCAAGCGCGTCCTTGTTCCCTTCGAGCGGTGACTACCCAGGAAACATGAACCAAAATCCCTTAATAAATCCAGATAGAGGAAACCAACTCAGCGCTCCTCTCAGGTCTCTACTAAACACTGTTTGTTGCACAAAATCACAAACAGAGTGTAGTGGGTCCGCCCTACCTTTATAGTGCCACGCCCCCTCACTGGAATTCTGGGAGATGTAGTTCGCTAGTTAGGTAGGCGCATTCTGTGAAACCTGACAGTATGTCCCCGTCCCTAGCGCCTTCTAGGGCCCGGTTTAGCTGGGTACCTCCTGTGGAAAGAGCGCACTGCAGCAGGAGCATGCACATCCGAACTCAGCTCCCAGGAATCATCTTCCGCCGTATACCCCTTCCAGGACACTAGATATTTCAGAACACCCCGGCACCACTTGGAGTCCCTTATACTCCTCACCTCGTACTCCATACCCCCATCACATAACACAGGTGGAGGGGCTGCTCTTCGTGACGTGAGTGCCGGTTTCAGCAATTGAACATGGAACACTGGGTGTATGCGCATGGACCCTGGCAATTTCAGCTTGTAAGTTACAGGGTTTACCTGTTTCACAATGGGGTACGGGCCGATGTATCTTGGGTGGAACACGCTGCGTAACTTAAACCTAATGTTCTTTGTTGACAGCCACACCTTATCACCCACCATGTACTGTCGATTATCCATCCTGTGACGGTCTTCCCATTTTTTGTATACCTCCTTTGCCCTTTTCAAATGCACCTGCACCCCCTTGTGTACCCTCCTCAACATCATGATCCTTTCTTTAACCGAGGGCTGGTCACAGAGATCAGCAGGTATGTCAACCGGCAAGGTATTTGCATCAAAACCATAATTAGCCTTGAAGGGTGACATCCCCGTCGAACTATGCCATGCGTTATTATAGGCCAGTTCCGCCATCCACAACAGATCCACCCATGACTCATGCGCTTCTTTAGAATAGCATCTCAAGTATTTCTTTAGCGTCTGGTTCAAACGTTTTGTCTGCCCGTCTGTCTGTGGGTGAAAACTAGTGGACAGATTGGACTCTATATTCAGGGCCCGACACCACATGCGCCAGAAACGCGCAATAAACTGCGGTCCTCTGTCAGACACAATAACCCTAGAGATACCGTGCAACCGGACCACGTTACTGGCTAACAGTTGTGCAGTTTGGCTTGCATTCGGAAGGTTCTTACAAGGGATAAAGTGCCCCATCTTGGTGAGACTGTCTACCACTACCAATACTGCTGAGGAACCCTGATCCATTGGAAGACCAGACACAAAATCCAGACTGATATGCTGCCAGGGTTGACTAGGGGTAGGCATGGGCATAAGCTTCCCGGCTTTCTTGGTGGTTACACTCTTGGCACTTGCACAAACATCACAACGAGCCACCCACTCAGACACATCCTTATTCAAGGTAGCCCACCAGAAATGTCTTTTGACTGTATCGAGGGTTTTACGTATACCAGGATGTCCCACCAATTCCCCCTCATGACACCAGCAAAAAGCCTTTTTCTGTAGTGGAATCAAGGGCAAAAACAACTTCCCCTGAAAGAATGGCAAACCGTCTCTCACTTTGCTATCCACTCTGCCATGGGCCCAAGACCCCCATCCACCCGGATACTGATGGTTTCTCACCTCATCTAAAAAGGTCTCAGCTCTCACCACACACAGAACCTTCCCTATAGGAATAATTGCCTGTTTTTCTTCCACGCTTTCCACTGGCAAGGTCTGTCTAGATAATGCGTCGGCCTTCCTATTCTCAGACCCTGGGCGAAAAGTGACCACAAAGTTGTACTCTGCAAAGAAGAGCGTCCATCGCATCTGCCTAGCTGTCAGATGTCTAGCAGAAGACATAAATTGCAAATTCCTATGGTCAGTGTACACTGTGATGGTATGTAAGGCCCCCCATAGGTATTGTCTCCATTCCTGAAAAGCTCTCTTTATTGAAAGCAATTCCTTTTCAGCTATCGTATAATTGAGCTCAGCCGAACTCAATTTCTTTGACAGGAAGGCCACAGGGTGCAACTGCCCTGTACTTACATCCCTCTGCGACAATACCGCCCCAATTGCTTCGTCCGAAGCATCTGCCTCTACCACAAAAGGATGTTCCAAATTTGGATGTGTCAGCACTGGAGCAGTAATAAAAGAGGTTTTAAGGGTCTGGAAAGCCTCCCCAGCAGCAGAGGACCACTCAAACGGCACTCCTTTTCTCAAAAGCTTGGTAATGGGCACCGCCAGTAATGAGAAATGTAAAATGAAGCGCCGATAGTAGTTCGCGAAGCCCAGGAAACTCTGGACTTCCCTTACATTCTTCGGTACTGGCCAATCTCGCACTGCCTCAACCTTGCGCTCGGACATCTGTAACCCCAAAGGACTGATCATCACCCCCAGGAATTCCACACTGTACACACTAAACTCACATTTACTGAGTTTCACAAAAAGGCTATGTTCTCTCAGCTTCATCAGTACCTTGCTGACCTGCTCTACGTGACAGTTTTCATCCATAGAATACACCAAGATGTCATCGATGTACACTACAACGAACAAATCAATGAAGTCCTTCAGGACATCGTTAATCAGAAATTGAAATGCCGCAGGGGCATTACATAGCCCAAATGGCATGACTAGATATTCATACAGGCCATACCGCGTCTTGAATGCCGTCTTCCACTCATCCCCCTCTCGTACCCTGACCAAGTGATAGGCTCCTCGTATGTCTAAGCGAGTGTATATCACAGCCTCCCTCACCTGATCGATCAACACCGTAATGAGGGGGAGAGGGTACCGGTTTCGTATGGTGTTTTTATTCAAAACGCGGTAGTCCACACATGCTCTCAAATCACCGTTAGCTTTTGCTATAAAGAAAAGGGGAGAGGCCGCTGGGGAACGTGATGGTCTTATGAATCCAATACTTTCATAATGATCTATATACTCCTTCAAGTGCACCTTTTCAGGGACAGATAAGGCATATACTCGACACGTGGGAATCACTGCCCCATCCACCAGATCAATCCTACAATCATATGGTCGGTGTGGGGGGAGAATTTCAGCATTGCTTTAGCTAAAAACATCCTGAAAGGCTTCGTATGACTTAGGAAGGATCACCTCCTTCTCAGCGGCAGTAGCCACCATGAACTGTAAGGCTAACACCTCAACTTGGGAGGATACATAAGGCACTAGATGTTCCTTGCAAAACCCCGAAGAGAAATGGACAGTGCGTGTTTTCCAATCAATGGAAGGGTTGTGGAATGTGAACCAAGGCATCCCCAAAATTATTTCGTATTGTGGAGCGTCTATTATATTCAGCTCCACCGTTTCCACATGCCTTCCTTCTGACACTTCAATAGACAACTCTACTTCAGCTGTTTTTTCCGTTATTAGACCAGATTTAATGGGTTGTCCATCAACAGCCAAAACCTCCTCTGGATTGCATCGAGGCACCCGAGGTATCATCAAACGAGCCACCAACCCATTGTCGATAAAGTTACCGGTGGCCCCAGAGTCCAGCATGACCAGTACTTGATGTGATTTGTGATCACACTCCAAGGTCATAACCAATACCAGGTGGGATTCTGTTTCTCCTATCCCCGAGGAAGACAATGATGTTAGTTTCCAATCAGGGTTCTCCTCCAGTTTAGGCGGGGATGCCATCCCTTCGTCTCCCTCACTAGCAGTTTTGGAAACCGCCACCCTTTGGTTCTTGTTCCATGTATTATTCGTCTTTGGCTTAGAAGGGCACTCTCGAACATAGTGTCCCTTCTTCCCACAATACATACAAAGACCTTGCACTCTTCTGCTCTCTCTTTCCGTTTTGGACAAAGGAGGTCTTATAGCACCTATTTCCATCGGCTCTACCCCTGCTTCGGCAGATCCCAAGGCCCTAGAAGGGAAACCCGGATTTCGGGCATAGCCCCTATCCCATTTTCTTCTATCCCCACTCCGCTCAGTCAGCCTCCCATCCAGTCTCAAAACCAGGTTCACCATATCTATACAGGTAGTGGGTTGTGGGTCAATGTGTGCTACCGCGTCTTTCAATTCATCCCTCAATCCCTGATAAGAGACATTCTCTTGCCCTCTGGCCAATCTGTTTCTGCTATTAACCGATTGAAAGTGGTTAAATACGTAATCAAGTCACTCCTACCCTGACGCAGCGACAATAACTCCTTATCAGCACTGAAATTTGTGGCCCTCCTGTCAAAAACTTTTTCGAATTCTTCCCTGAACGCAGTCCAGTTGGACAACATGGCATCATCTCTTTTCACCAGAGGAACCGCCCAATTGGCTGCATCCCCCACTAGATAAGAGATTGCAAACGCCACTCTGGAATGATTCGTAGGGAATGAAGCGGGCTTACAGGAGAAATGAAGCAAAATTTGAGTCATGAAGGCTTGTGTTTTACGAGGGTCCCCCCCATATCGTTCTGGGGTAGCTAACGGAATAGGGGGAGGAACAGTAACCTGAATCTGGGAAGGGCCTGAAGAAAAAGGGTTTTTTGATAATTGTTCAACCCTATCCTTAAGAAGCACAGCCTCCGCCTTGGATGCCGCCAGTTCTTGTTGAACTAATACCAGAGCCCTCAACACATCATCCAAGGTGGCCATATGTACCCCAATCAGACCCGGCAGAATGCAATTTGTGGGTTCGTGATTCTGTCAGACTCCACGCTGCCGGATCCGATTGATGCACATATAACTCCACCTCCCGATCTCACCAACACGCTCGTATGAACAACACAGCATGTTCGAGGGATAGGGCGAGGGATAACAGGAAACAAAACAAGGAGGGGACGGAAGGGGACTGCTGGGAAGGGATAGCTGAAAGACAAGAACACAAGCACACAAATTATAATTTGGCAATCAGGGGATCCTACTCTCATTTCATTCTCGCTACTTATGCATAGATATTCACCTTTATCAATAGAAGATTGCTCCACCTCCTCCCTGTGTCCTGAATAGTGTTAAACGTCACACTAGCCCCCTAAAGAACACAAACACCGGTTACTGTCAGATCATTCACAGAACCCAAAAATAGCCTATTACTAGTGTGGTGGAACCTACCCTGCCTTGTGTTGAACTGTGCTCAAATAATATACTTGTGTATTTTCCACAACCTTTGTGATATCCAAAAACAGTCTTCTTCTTGTGAGAAGTTAATTCACTCTTGTACATAAATACCAATACAATCCTAGAAGGACACGGTAAGACGTAGCCACCTACTACCGTCTTCTGCTCTCAGTTACACAATGCAGTCTCTTTGATTGCTCAACTCCAAATACGGCAAGGTGTAGGATCTCCCCCCACTACCTTCCGCCTTGGCACCTAATTATTAAGACACCAGTGACTTACTTCGTAACGGTAGTACACAGTATGCGTCAAACCGCTGTACTCCGTTCTCACTGTGGTCCGCTAAACGAGACAATCAATCCGACTGAAAACAGCTTGAGCGCTTTCAGTTCCCTTAGCCAGATACTCTTTGGCCGCTTATGCAGAAAGCTTCCGCTCTATCATAACAACGCGTTAACTTTCACGCGCCGTTATGCAACTCACTGTTTGGAAGCAGCGTAGCGTAGTCCCGGTCCTTCAATCGCCTAGCACTTCGCAGGTACTGGAAATCCAAAAGCAAAACAAACAGTCTGAAAGCGCATTCCGTGCTCTGCTGGAAAAACCACAGGACGCTTAATTTCCCAAGCGCGTCCTTGTTCCCTTCGAGCGGTGACTACCCAGGAAACATGAACCAAAATCCCTTAATAAATCCAGATAGAGGAAACCAACTCAGCGCTCCTCTCAGGTCTCTACTAAACACTGTTTGTTGCACAAAATCACGAACAGAGTGTAGTGGGTCCGCCCTACCTTTATAGTGCCACGCCCCCTCACTGGAATTCTGGGAGATGTCGTTCGCTAGTTAGGTAGGCGCATTCTGTGAAACCTGACACGTAATACAGCCCCACGTTTAATTTTGTCCAGCAGTCCCCTGACATTCCATGTAATCACTCGTAGAGACTCCTCGGGGAGTCTGAGTCATTTCAGCCATAGTCAAGCGGGACCCACCAAGCGGGCCTCCTGCGCCAATGCCACTCATCGCGCACTGTAAGGAACACCATTGCGGAAAACACGTGCAGTTTCTCCCACCCACCCCAGCACCCCAACACAGCCGGGACCCCCACCCACTCCCCTCCGCCCCCCACCCCCTAAACACCCGTCAACTCTGCAACCCCACATTCCTGAACAAGTCCCCTCCCCAACTCAGCAGCCTCGTCCCTGGCCACCCGCACCCCGCCCCCCCCTCCCCCTATACCTCAATGAACCATGAAGTATCTGTCGCGGCATGGGTAGCCCCGAGCCCAAAACAGAGGGCCCAGGACCATCCATGCCAATGGATCCCAACTCCCCAGACAACAGCGAACTCATCCCCCCTCCCCTATTGCCTCCCACATTGGTAGGAGAATGGTAGCCCCTACTATGTAGTCCCTGAACCCCACCCCACAACCCCACTCATGATCAGTACACAGTTGCGAATCAATCCTGAGGCAGCAAGAAGGCATCCAGTCCACTATGCCTCCGGAGATCCGCTGCAGCTAATCAGGATGTGCAATACAAAATGTAAACGGGCGCCGAGTCCTCACGATCTTCAGTGATCTGTTCCAGATTGATCCGAGTCTTCGGTTCTGCCACTGTCCTGCGTGCCATTGACTGAAGCTGACCGCTTGCGTGATTTGGAACGCCGGTTCCTCCTGTTCTTGGTCGTTCGATCCCTCTGTTGACCCCCTAGGCAAGTCCGGATTCAGTCCCGGCTGGGAGTTCGGCCTGATTCTCACCGTTTCATCGGTCCATTTGAAGAGGTCCTCTGGAGTGTCGAAGAACAGTGTCTGCGATTGGAAGATCACCCTCAGACGCGCCGGGTACAGCAGGGAGTACTGGAGCTTAAGACCCCGCAGCTTCGCCTTCGCGGCCATGAAGGAGTGGCGCTGCTGCTGTACTAGCTTTGTGTAGTCACGAAAGATCATTATTTTCCGGTTTTCGTAGAGGATGGCCTCCCTAGTTCTAGCTTCCCTCAAAATGACGTCCCGGTCATGATAGTTCAAAAGCCTAGCGATCACCGCCCTGGGCCGTTCGCCCTCTGGTGGCCTCTGTGTCAAGGCGCGGTGTGCGCGTTCAATGATGAAGCAGTTGGATAAAGCCCCCGGGGGCAGCCAGGACTCCAGCCATTGTGTGAGAAATTGTTCCATGTTACCCTTCTCACACCGTTCCGGAAAGCCGATGAAACGGAGATTGTTGCGGCGTGCGCGCCCTTCGGCATCCTCCACCCGGAGCGCAATGCTCCGCTGCGCAGTTTCCATCGCCGCCATTTTCTTTTTGAGGGTACCCACATCGTCCTCCACAATTGACACCCTGGATTCGGCCTCTGTAATTCGTGCCACTGCATTTCTCAAGTCTTGGCGCAACAGGGTCACATCCGCTCCCACAGCACCTATTTTGGCGTCTAGCATGTCTCTTAACTGGGTGATGGCCGCCATAAGGGCTGCATTGTCCGCCCCCCCTCCTTGCTGTCCACCCCCGGATGGCCCGGGGCCCCCACTGGGGCCTGTAAATTTATCAATTGTTGCCTGTTTGGTGAGGCCACCACCTCCTCTGGTCATGGCTGTGGGTCTCGCTTGGCCACCGGCTATGCAGACAGGAATGGTGTTGCAGGGTCCCTAGGTGCGCCCGTCCGAGTCCACCAGGAGGGGCCAACACAGCAGCCCCTTACCCACTGGAAGGGTTAGGGAAAGTGTCTCCGGTATATATCCCATGCCCGGGTCAGGCCAAGGCAGGTCCCAAGAGCTGTCCCCTATCCGCCGACAGGCAGTGTCTCCCACGCTTCGCTAGCCGATCAATGTCACTCCCCAATGCTGGTCTCTCGTGTCTCAGAGTCGACCCTTCCTCCGGCCCGGGGACCCGGGGGGGGGGGGTACCCACAGTTCACCATCAGCCGCGCGGCCAGCCAGCAGGGTTCCGGTCTGTCCACCACCGTCCAGCCTCCTACGGGACGTCCGCTCCCCTCTGAGCTCAGTGGGTCCCTTGGTAACTGCAGGCAGATCGCTCGTGGCGGGGGCCGCGAAACTCGAGGTCCCGGCTGCACCCGGGTTACAAGGCCGCAGCGACTGCTCCGGTCAGCTCACAGCTCCACGGATTCTCCCATGCCCAGCGGGGCCCCGGGAGAAGAACTGCCAGCAGCCTCTCGGCTCCCAGGATAATCAGGGGCCACGGCACCGCCGGGCTAGCCGACCCGGGGAGTGCCAAAATCGAGGCCCCGGCTTCTCAGCACGCTAGGCCGCTCTCCTCGCTCCGCTGTCCCGTCGCGTTGAACTGCTCGGGATCTCCGCCGGCCACACCGGAGGGTTCCCGGCACCCTTGGCAATATCTGCCTCTCTCGGGTTGTGAGTCTTGGGCTCGGGAGCCAGGATAAATTGCCGGATTAATGGCGGGCCGGCGGGAGCTCTAGCAAGCTGCGACCGCCATCTCCGCTCGCGTAGCCACGCCCCGGTACTCACCTTTTTGGCAGAAGACAAACCGGGCTTGAGTGGTTCAACGATTCACTAGCTATGGCCAGGTCCTTCTGTCTTGCAGCCACCTCACTTCCACCTCAGTCTGCCTTTTGACCCTTTTGTGGCTATGAAAGGGACACCCAGCCACATCCTGACCAGCCCAGCTACCGAGTCACACGGACTGTCCATTCTCTGCGTGGTCATGGAAGTGGGACCCAGCATCCTTCTGGGTCAGGGTGCCAGCAGGTGAACCAGTCCTCCTTTTTTACCCCTGCCGCAGTCTCCAAACCTTCCTAGTCCGATGTTTCATGCCCATTAATAGCCAGTTGTAGGCAGGATCTGCCATCACCTTCTGCACCAGCAATCCATTACATCACGTCTGTTCTGCAAATAGTCTGAAGGGGCTACTCCCTCCCCTTCAAGACTATGCCTCCCTCCATACCTCCTTCTTACGATCTCATTACAGAGGATCATTTTGCACTTTTCTCCGGAAGTATTGGCTCTCTTGGCCAAGGGAGCTATAGAGAGGGTCCTTGTGCCAGAAGTAGGTCATCATTGTTTTTCCCACTACTTTCTGGAACCCAAGAAGGACAAAGGCCTGAGTCCTAACTTGGACCTTTAGGCCCTCAATGTCTTCCTCTGGAAGGAGAAGTTCAAAATGCCCACCCTGCTCAAGTTCTGTCTGTACTCGACCCAGGAGATTGGCTGGTGGTGTTGGACTTGTAGGATGCTTATTTTCATATCCCCATCCTGCCGGCCCAAGACGTTACCTTCAGTTCATGGTGGTCCACAAGCGCTTTCAGTTCACTGTGCTCCCTTTTTGACTTACCAGTGCCCCTTGGGTGTTCACAAAGGTGATGGCGGTAGTCACAGATCATCTGCGCAGATCAGGAGTTCCAACCTTCCCTTATCGGGACGACTGGCTGTTGAAGGAGGGCTAACCCCAGGCTGTCGTCTCCCACCTCCACACCACGGTGGGCCTCCAACATTTCAACATTCGCTGGGGTTCACTACCAATGTGCCGAAGTCACAGCTGACTCCCTCTCGGACACTCCCTTTCATTTGGCGGTTCTGGACACAGTACAGTTTCAGGCCTGTCCTCCTGAGGAACGAGTCCGGGATATTCGGGCTAAGATACCGATGTTTCAGCCTCTATCCCTGATTTCGATGAGAATGTCTGTGAGGGTGCTGGGCCTCATGGCCTCCTGTAATCTACTGGTGGACAGTGGCGTTTTTTCCATTTGGGGGGTGGGGCGTTGCCCCACTAATAATTATCGGGCAATTTATTCGAGTGGCACGTTAATAAAAGTTTTATAAATTAACGCGCCGCTCGAATAAATTGCCTGATAATTATTGCCCTGCGGGCGCCCGTGTTGTCAAGCTTCACTCATGTGTGTCAGTATGCACTGTCTGACACTGGGTGGGGCTGGAGTGCCGGCACAGTGCGCACTGCGCATTTGGTGTTTGCCCGACTGCATTTCTGCAGCTAGCAAACTCAATGGATTTTTAAAAGCAAGCACCTGCAGAGTACGGGGTTTGCCTATGCAACATACCCCAGTGCTTGAACAATGAGTGGCGTTTTTTTCGTGCTCGGTCCAATCCTGATGCTGCTCTCTTTAGAGAGCAGTTCTCCTCTAAAGAGAGCAGCGTCAGGATTGGCTACTACTGTAGTGTCCTGTAACAGTAGTACTACGACTGAGTGTTCTGTTCTTGACTTGTTCACAGTCTAGTGTCTCACCGCGGGGTGGGAGCATCTAGCGTGGTGGGCAAGCAATGCCCAATCACTGTAGTGGCTTAGTGTTAAGCCATTCAACTGATTGGGCATTTCTTAGTCGCTGGGCAAATCGGGCCGGCCCACGGCCAGTCACCCTTCCTCCTCGTGGTCGACTCGTGACTCGTGCGCATGAGGGACAGAGACTGTCTGGTCTGAGGCCTCACCTAGTCGTCGTCGAGTCTTTCATCATCACCCACCTGCACTTGAATTATTTTTGGAGCGTTCAGTGTTGGACGTGTGAAATTCCGGCCGGACCTGTGTGCAGTTATGGACCTGAAACATTATATAAAAGTTAAACTTTTTTATTTAAAGTTAAAGTTGACATCTATGCTCAGGCAGGGCCCGGCTCCGGTTCAGGCCTCCCACCGGCTGCAGCCGATAGTCAATTGGTTTAATAAAAGAGAACAAGGGAAACTGATCCGGGGTCATTCGTTGGAATGTTTTTTCTCTATACAAGATGTATTGTTCAGATTCTTGACTAAAAAAAGCCAAACTTTAAAAAAATGTCTACTCCAAACATTAACCTCAATCTGTCCTCCAACTGTCCCATTGGTTGCTTTAGGCACCCGCTGGTGGTGCTGTCACCAACGGTGTGTATTCACATTGCGCCCTACACCTGACTCCTTTAGTGCAGCATACTTTATAAGAAAAACAATAACATACAATAACTCCTGGACATGCTGCTGGAAACCCCAATCCCCCCCACCTCCCCCACTCCGGGACATTGTTCACAAGCTCAAAACAGATTGTAGTACAGAATACACAGTACAGAGTCACACACGCTCCCGCTGGACCAATAGTGCAGACTGTGCAGCCAATATAAGTCCCAGGCAATATTTAAATTTGTTGTGCAAGGCATTCCTGGGCATAAACAACCACGCCAACAGCTTTTCATGATGTGTTCTTAGGTGTGGATTCCAGCGCTACCTCTTTTAGTTTGATACCTTTTTTAATGGGCGATAATATGAATGTAAAGATGGCGGAGTGCACTAGCTTTGGAGACCAAGCATATCCCTTACCGTCTGAAACTGAATGTCGCTAAAGTGACCGCCAGTGCCGTTGTTTACTGAAGTGCTTGTTCATCAATCAGTGCATGGGTGCATCAATCAGTGCAGGGCCTGGGAGCATTATTCTGTATGGGAGGGAGGGGTGTAATCTGCTTACATTTGTTGCATCTTTTCAATAAACCATTAAAAACTGCAACACAAATTGAAAATACACTATTAAGAGTAGAGGAGAACACCTATAAAATCAATGCTCACGTTGTTCATGGAGAAAAATATTTGTGATTCTAGGCCAGAGATTGTCTAGCTATGATAGATAATTTATGTGTTTTCTAGGACTGCCGATTCGGTGAATACAGAGCCCATTGAGTGTCTTGCTTAATTAATGAAGGACTTCGAGGTTTCAGTCACTTACTTTGAAATCCAAGACCCGATGAGTCTTGCTGTTTTTGAGAAGAAATTGTAAAATAACTGTGGATTGTTTCTACTCCTATGGGCTTTTATACTTGTTTCCGCCTTTTTGAAACTGGGAGATTGAGTTTCTGCATAGTTGCAGTCTCTGACATTGACGGCTGTAATTATTATCAGACAGATTCACACTGCTGGCCTCTTAGTGATGACTAACTTTGAGCTAATTAAAATTCTTTAGCTGACACTTGAATCCTGCATTTAGCTGTGCTCAGTAAATACCAACGCGTGTGTGCTCTGAGCAATCACGCCAATCGGGCTTCAAAAAGGCGGCAGAGCAATACAGGGAGGGAGATGGCCAGTGTGCATGCCATGTCTGGATAGACAACCAGGTCTCTGGCTGTTGCCAACTTGATATGCGCACTTCAGGAGGACTTGTTTATTTGTTTGTTATTAAAATACATCTGTGAGGTACTCAGCAATGCATTGTGTTTTAAAGTCTGGTATGAAGCTCTGTGGTTATGATGAAGATGAATAAGCAGCTACCTATGTTATATGACACCACTTTCTTAATGTAATAACTGCACTTTCACAATTGCTTTATTAACCTTCCTGCTTTCACAAATTTGCTTGAAAATGCACCATTTGTCCACTCTTTTTTCAAAAATTTCTCAGGGGGAAAATCCCCCCGAACCCTCCTTAGGGGGTTCGGGCTTGCTCGCTACGGTGCAGTATGATTATCTTTTTACACCTCACCACTTTCAAATGTCACCAGCCGCTACTGCTGGTAGATTATGCCAGATGGCATATGTGGGCTCTGCATTGGGATGTGAGGTTCCAGTAGGCGCAGCATCAGGGGAATCTTTCTGACTCCAGATCTCGGAGAGAACTGCTCACCAACTGCAGTGGTGTCTAAAGAACCAAGGTCGGGTCAGTGGCAGATCCTTCTCCTTCCCCAACCTGATCTAACCGTTGTAACGGCTGAGTCACTGAAAGCATTCCTTCCCTCTCTCAAAGGGAAAGTGGTTCAGGTGTTCACCGACAGCACCATCACCATGTGGTACTGCAACAAAAAATGGCAGGTTAGCGTTGTGGTCCCTTTGTCAATATCAGGACAAACCTTGAACATCAGGACATAACCTTGGTGGTTCAAAACCTTGTGCATTCCCTGAACACCAGGGCGGACAAACTCAGCCACTGGTACCTAGTCGATCACGAATGCCGTCTCCATCTGGAGGTGGTGCAAGGTCTCGTTCAGCTGTGGGGAGAGCCTTGGTTAGATCTGTTTGCCTCCAAAGAAAATTAGCAATGTTAGCCGTTTTGCATGTTGGAGTTTCCAAGGCGGTGCTTGCTCTGCGACGCTTTTAATCGTGAGTGGAGCTTCGGCCTCCTGTGCGCCTTTCGGGTTGACCCACCTCTGCCCAGAGTGCTCAAGAGGATCAAGCACAACCGGGCTCAAGTCATTCTTGTAGCTCTGGATTGGGCATGAAGAGTCTGGTATCCCGACTGTCTGAGCATGGTCCTCGATCCACCGATCAGACTGCACCTTCGGTAGAGTCTACTGTTGCAGCAGCAGGGGACGGTACTTCACCCGAACCTGTCCAGCCTCCACCTCCTTGCATAGAGATTGAGCAGCGGCAGTTGACAGCTTTCAACCTTCCGCTCGAAGTCTGTGATGTTATCTTGCCAGCCAGGAGTCCCTCCACTAAAATAATACATGCCTGTAGATGGAACACATTTGTGGCATGGTGCACACCAAAGTCTGTTTACCCCTCTCTGCTTCTCTATCTGCTTTGGGCACTGTAGGAAAGTAGGATCTGTTTTCATTGTTACCCCCATTTTCTCTGGGGTTATTCTGTATTCTGACCAGTCCTACTGGGATCCTGCCTATCAGGACCCCAGCCAATGTGCCTTTTCCCTAAATATGGAAATTTGACTATGGTAAGTACTTTGGTACCTTCCTTATTGACTATTGGTGTACTCTTCTAAGTCCATAGCATATGATACTAAGTTACCCAGGGCATAGGTACACAAGCGGTCTACCAGGGGCTGCAGCATGTATTATGCCACCCATGAGAGACCACTTAAACTGTGACTACAGGCATGCCATTGCTGCCTGAGTGAGATGGTACAAGCACCACTCACAACAGATATAAGTTTCCTTATATCTGAGGTCACTGCACTTAAAACCTATAAGTCACCCCTAAGGCAGGCCGTTCAATCCTGAAGGCAGGGTGCTAGGTTATAAGTGTGCAGATGCCCTGCATGAGAATGACACCTCCTGAAAAACCCGGAGTTCATTCTCCAGGATTTTTAAGTGCGGTCAGTGCTTTAATAAATATAGTGGACATCAAGTCAATTACGAGATGTCTACTTATATATTGGCTGCACTGAAACTGGTCATGTTTGGTAATAAACATGTTGGAATCCTATCCCAACACCGATTCCAGTGTACTGATGGGCTCTGCTAGGGAGCCCCCCGATTCCTGGTACCAGCCTTTCAGGGTCTAACAGCATTCTAATGCTCCAGACAATCACAGACATAATTCTGCCTCCTGATGCAGAGCTGAGCTTGAGCAGGGTAGGGTAGAACAATAGGTTTCCTGTCACAGGAAGGTGTGACCACCTCCCAGGCGGGACTTAGTGTATTGGGCTGGAGTAGGGGTGCTTGCCAGCACCACCAGACTGCTTTGAAGGGCACATTTGGTGCCCTCCTTGCATTCTCCATTTTGAACCAGTTCAGGGAGCTGTTGGCTCCCGCTCTGGCATGAAACTGGACAAAGGACATGGTAGTATCCTCCTCTCTGTCTAGCCCCTCCTCTGGGAGCGATCCCTGGATCTTTTCAACCCTTTCCCTTGGGTACTTAAGGGCTTACCTATGGATGGCTCTTCAGATTCGTCATGGGACAAGATTCAGATCCGAACCCACTTCAACTGCCTGGGCACCTTGGACTTCATTGGACTTTGCCTGGAACTGAGACTGCATCACTGAAGACTCCTGCTGCTCCTGGTGTCATTGTCCTGCCAGTCTTCTGTGTTGTCTGTGCCTGTGCTTCATCCAGGGTCTTCTCTGGGCCTGTGGGCATCAAAGGCAGCCAAAGTAATCTTCCTTGGAGTGAAGGCACCACTTGCAATGAACCTGAACGCTCTGCTGCTCCTGAGGTCCCACAGACTTCGAAAGGCTCAGCAACACAGGTGGCAATTCCACAACTCCCTTGAGGCCTGCACTGTCTTCTCAGCAATTTTGAGGCCAGTATCCCTCATTGAAACCGCTGGAACAGTACCCCTGTGCACAGCATCGACTTGCCATTGGCAAGGCTTGTTGACTCTGCCCTGCAGAGATCTTCGGGCTATAGGAAGCTCCAGCCTCCAGCATATTTTGCTACCAAGCTCGTCATCCTCTCTTTATTGCCTGCACTGTGGACCTGCATCCTTGGTGAGCTGCTCGAGGTTTTCTTGTAACTCCTGTCCCTTCAGCCTGTGAGTCCTCTTGAGGGTCTTCTTTGGCTTCAGTGGTCTCCTCTGCTTGCTTAGGACCTGCTCTGACTCTCCTGCACTTGGTGAGTCCCTTGAACCTTGCTGGTTTCGACTCTTCACCTTCTTCATTTTCCATGTCTTTTGCTGCTGCCAAGAGTTGTTGGTGCTCCTGCCGGACACCAATCCCCTGGTCTTGACTTCCAATGTGTGACAGCTCGTGAGTGTCACTTGGTCTTCCACAGCATTGCCTGGTCCTCACAACTGCAGCGACAAAGTCACAGTCAATCTTTCATCATCGGTGGTCATTGGTCTTCCGTGCATCATGGCCACTCCTGAGTGGCATAAACTCTGTCTCCTCTACTTGCAGATACTTCTATTCAAGAATCCATTCTTGGGTGCCACCGGACTCTTTCACCTTCTTTGCCAGCGGCATCTTTAATGAAGTCCTCCATTGTGGTCTAGGGCGGTTTCTAATGTCACTTCGCACCTATGCACCCCGCTCACCTAGTGTAGGTATCCTGATTTCTGGGATATCTATGGGTGGGGTGACTCTCCAAACTTCCATCTATCTCAGGGTTTCTTCAGGGTCCACTGGGAAGGGTCCTTCTTGAAAACTGCAACCGCAACATTCCCATTGACTTGCATTTTAGAATGCAATTTTGTTTCCACTCTGCACCGGCCTCCGTGGGTTTCCTGGGTACTTACCTTGGGTGGTTCCTTGAGTCTCCAGCTCTTCTGATCCTTCTGGGTCAAGTCTTGACTTCAGTCACAGTTCGCATTCCACTTCTTTAGTATATGGTTTGGTCTCCTACTGGAGACCACTGTGTATTTGTTATTACTTACCTATTTCCTTTCAAATATTGTGTGTATTGTGTTGGTATCTTTGGGTAGGAGACATACTAATGTGTTAGTGACTGTGAATAATAAATATAACTATATTTATTACTACCCTGTGTGTTTTTCTTTTGTTTAACCTACACTACGTGATTAGTTCTGGTAAAAACAAGCTGCTTAACACTCTTCTGGACTAAGCCTGAAGGCTGATCTCCACAGCTAACACTTAGAGAGCTGTCTGCATTAGTGCCGGGTGCTTCATTTAAATAAGTGTGCACCATTGTAGGAGGCTGGCTTAGTATATGGTGCATACTTATTTAAGTGAAGTACCCTGCATTCATCCAGTCAACCCTTATGGTGATTTTAGTGGTCTCACAACCATAGAAAGTTCTCGAAGTGGTAGCTGTGGAGAGCAAGCCTAGTCCAGGAGTGTTAAGCAGCTTGTTTTACCTGAACTAATCATGTAGTGTAGGTTAAATGAAAAACAACTACAAAGTGTATTTATAAAAATAGTATTTATTATACACAGTCACTAACACATTGGTATATCTCCTACCTGGAGATATAAACAAAATACACACAATATTTCAAAAGGAGTTAAGTAGCACAAATAAACAGTGATCTCCAGGGTGAAACCAAACCATATACTAATAATGTGGAATGCGAACTGCGACCGAAGTCGAGACTTGACCTAGAAGACTAAGAAGAGCTGGGGAACCAAGGAACCACACGAGGTAAGTACCCAGGAACCCGATAGAGGCTGTGAATCTTTCACTTCAAGGGATATTCCTTCGGTTATTCTGAATGCCCACAGGCCTGGAGAAGAACCTGGGTAGAGCACAGTCACAAGACCACGCAGAAGAATGTTAGGACAACAAGATCAGGAGCAGCAGGAGTCTCCCCAAATGCAGTCCAACGAAGTCCAGAGTACCCAGACGGTAGATGTAGAAGTGGTTTTGGATCTGAATCTTCTCCCACGACAAATCTGAAGAGCCACCTACAGGTAAGCCCTTAAGTAACCAAAAAAAAGTGTTGGGACGATTTTCGGGTCTCTCCCAGAAAATGGGCTTGACAGAGGGGAGGATACTCCCATGTCCTTCGTCCAGTTTCTCACCAGAGCAGGATTCAAAGGCTCCCTGGACTGATGTCAACTGGAATATGTAAGGAGGGCGCCAACTGTGCCCTTAAAAGCAGTCTGGTGGCCTAGCATAAACCCTCACCCCAGCCTAATGCACTAAGTCCTGTCTGAGAGGTGGTCACACCTCCCTCTGACAGTAAACCTATTGTTCTACCTTACTCTGCTTGAGCTCAGCTTAGCAGCAGTGCGGCAGAATCGTGTCTGTGGTCGGCAGCAGCACTAGCACTAAATGGGATCCTACATCCAACACTGCAGTCGGTATTGGGGTAGGATTCCAACATGTTTGATACCAAACATGACGGGTTGCGGTGCTGCCAACATAAAGTTAGACATCTTGTAATTGACTTGCTGTCTACTATATGTTTAACATGACTGACCGTACTTACAAAGACTGGAGAATTGATTCCAGGGTTTGTAGGGGGTTTCCTGCTCATGCAGGCCACCCTGACACTTATAGCCAAGCACCCTGCCTTCACGATTGAAAAGCCTGCCTTAGGGGTGACTTATAGCTGTTAAGTGCAGTGACCTAAAATATAAGGAAACTTGAGTGAGTGGTGCTAGCACCAGCTTACACAGGCTGCAACGGAAGGCCTGTAGTCACAGTTTGAGTGATCTCTCATGGGTGGCATCATATATGTGGCAACCCACCCCTGGTGTACCTATGCCCTAGGTACATTAGTACCATATATTAGGGACTTAGAAGGGTACACCAGTAGCTCATTAGGGAGTTACCAAAGTACTTACCATCGTCAAATTTAGGGAGACAGTGCAGTAACTGAGCTCCTGATTAGTAGGTTCCCAGTCAGACTAGTCAGAAAACAGAATGACACCAACAAAAAATTGGGGGTAACCATGAAAGCAGATACTACTTTCCTATACAACCCCCACGGACCGCTGCATTAAGGTGTGACAAACCTATCTCAGAAGCATCTGTCTGGACAATGAAGGTTTTGGAATAATGAGTACATTGTAGAATGGGAGCAGTGCTCATGGTCTGCTTCAGGTCATCAAATGCTTTTTGAAAGCTAACTGTCCACTGAACCTTCGTAGGCATTCTCATGGAGCTGAGATCATTAACGTTAGACTCTATGGACCCATAGCCTTTAACAAACCTCCTGTAGTACCCAGTCAGGCTCAAGACAGTTCTGACATGAGTCTGGATAGTTGAAGCAACCCAGTCCATTACGCTCTGCATTTTGCTCTCCAATGGTTGAACTTGGCCTCCACCTACCAGGTGACCCAAGTATACAACCTTACTCTGCCCTATCTGGTGCTTTCTGGCCTTGATAGTGAGGCCTCCATTTTGCAGGGCCTCTAGAATATACCTGAGGTGGACCAGTTGATCCTAAAGACAGCAATATCATCAAGATATGCTGCTTTATAGGCTACCAGGCCTGTTAGGACTTTGTTTACCAGCCAGCCAGCCTCTGGAAGGTGGCAGGTGAATTTCTCATACCAAAAACATCACAATAAAGTGATAATGCCCAATAGGGATTGAAAATGCCATTTTGGGCTAGGCCTCCTCAGAGAGTCTGATTTATCAGTAGCCAGCAGGCAGGCCAAATGTTCTCAGATACCTGGCTGAGGCCAAAGTATCAATTAGCTCATCTGCCCTTGGAATTGGATGGGCCTCAGTCCTAGTGACTGGATTGAGGTCTCCGTAGCATACATAAAACCTTATCTCTCTCTTACCATCTTTGGTGTGAGGTTTTGGCTCAAGGATTACTGGACTAGCCCAAGGGCTATCCGAAGGCTCAATGACCCCCAACTCCAGCATCTTTTGGAACTCAGTCCTGGTGCAGTCTCTGACATGGTCAGGCTGTCTGTAAATTGTATTATTCACAGGCAGACTGTCACCTGTATCCACTTCATGGAGACACCAGGTGGTTTGACTGGGAGTGTGAGAAAACTGCTTGAGGACTTTACTGCAATCAGCTTGCTGCTGGTCAGTGAGACTGCCTACCCAGTCAACTCCATCAGCTGACCCATCAACAGACCCATCAACAGGGTCCTGAGAGAGGAGATTAAGGAGAGGGTCTCTTTCTTCCTCCTGTCCCTCGTCAGTGGACATGAGCATCTCATGTCAGCCCTGTCAACAAAAGGTTTTAGGCAGTTCCCATGAAGTACCCTGTGGGGACTTCTAGGAGTACCTAGGTCAACCAACTAGGAGACCTCACCTTTTTTCTCAAGAATGGTGTGGGGTTCACTACACTTGTCCTGTGGAGGTACTAGAGCCACAGCCTCCAACACCCACACTATCTGTCCTGGCTGGTAAACTGTCAGCACAGCTTTTTGGTTGTGCCAAGCTTTCTAAAGCTCCTGGCTGGCCTCAAGGCTTTTGATGGCCTTCTTCATGTACTCAGCCCTATGTGAACGCTGGCCAAGGACATAGTCCACAATACCCTGTTTATGGGGTTTGAGAGGCTGCTCCCACTCCACCTTCACCAGACACAATAGACACCTAACTGGATGCCCAAACAAAGCAGGATAGTAAGACATCCCATTTTCGCCTGAGTTTTTCTGAGCGCCCCATGATCACGCCCTTGAGGGTCTTGTTGGAATTTTCAGCAAGCCCATTGCATTGTAGATGGTAGGGTGTGGTAAACTTGAAGTTTACTCAACACTCTTCCATATGGCAGTAATATAACTGGACATGAAGTTTGTGCCCTTGTCTGTTAAGACCACCTTAAGAAAACCCACTCTAGGAAAGACTCCCAGAAGGGCCTTAGGCACTACAGGAGCTGAAATGGTTTTAAGAGGAATAGCCTCTGGATACCTAGTGGCACTGTCCACCAACACTAGGATGTGACTGTGTCCAGATCTGTTGGAGGGTTTAAGGGACCAACATCATCTTTCAAATAGATCATATGGGACCCACTGACATTCCCTGCTTCCTCAGCATCAGCTTGCTGTCTGAGCCGTTGAAGCGAGGGGCACATTTCTGCCCCAAACTCAAGTCTGCCCTGGAAATCCAGCCTGCCCCCAAGAACTCTGCATGGACAGGCCCAAGTTCCTCTGGGTCAGTTCCTTCAATGGGACTGAGATCATCTCCCTAGGGAGACTGATTATCAGTGGAAGTTCGGGGGAAGATACATCTTTACCTTTCTGCTCCTTCTATTAGGAGCCAGCTGGTCCATTCTTTCAGGATACAGTGCTCCCTCGCTCCCTCAGTACTTAGTTAGCTGTTTGGCCTGAGCCCTGGTGACAGCAAATGCACTGGCAGGGATTCCCATTATCTCTGCATGTATCCTGAATTCTAGCAGGCTGAGGTTTCTAGATCATTGCCCAACAGCCAATATACAGGTAGGTCAGGAGAAATTACAACTGTTTTAGAGCCAGTTACTCCTCCCCAACAGAGATTCACAACTGCCAAGGAGTGATCAGTCCTGACCTTGCTGGTGTTAATCAGTTGGTACAACTGAACAAGTATGATCTGTTCAGGGTACACATGTATCCTGTCACCATTGTGACACTGGCCCCTGTATGCCTGTAAGACATAACTTCTTTTCCATTAATCAGAGGCTGTTGCCTGTACTTGTCCAAGTTAGTGGGGCTTACTAGTAGAGTCCATACCACTGTCACAGACAAGGACAGCCTGAGTGGGTGTTCTGACTAGGCCAGAACCTATTTCAGAACCCAAGGTTAACCCAACTAATCCACTGGGAACTGTACTACTGCTTGTACTGGTGCTAGGGGGAGCAGTTGCCTATGGGACTGTAGTAGTAGCTTCTTTGGAGCTGGCCTTAGGATATTTAGCATCCCTTGGCTTGTCACCTATTTCTTTACACGGGTAGCACCAAAGTTTTTTTTTCCATTATTGGAGTTTTGAAACTCACCCCAGAGTTAGATTTTTGGGGACTTTGTGAAGACTTCTTTTTGCCTTTATACTTCTCCCCACCATTCTCTTAAGACTTAGATGAATCTTGCTTCTTCTGGTCAACACCACCACCATGGTCTTTCTGCTTAACCCTGGTGCAGACCTATTTGTCTGCTTTCTTTCCCAATTCTTAGGGAGAAGTCAGATCAGAGTCCACCAGTTACTGGTGCAGTTATTGATTCTGACAATTATTAAGCATGTGCTCCCTCATCAACAAATTGTACAATCCCTCATAGTCCTGTACCTTGCTTCCATGATGCCAGGGTTGAAAATATACTAGACTAATAACATTAGTAGCTCTCAATGGGTTTCGTTGAACATAAGTAGCTCACAGTACAGAAAAGTGTGTCAATCGCTAATCTAGGTATACTAGTGCTGCCACCATTGGACTCTAGTCAAATTTTTTCCTAACCCTCTGGACTTCTAGGGTCTCTTTTTCAAGGTTCAACTGTTCTTGCTTGAGCTTGAGTCTAACTCTCTCAAGTTTGATCAGATGGTATTTCCTCTCCAAAGAGTCCTGCTAGAGATAGAGTTCCCGATGAAACTAACATAAGCATTGGAATGGACAGAGGAAGATCTAGACCTCCCCTGCATTCTCTGCACCGTCCCAGAAGGAACAAAGGTGGACCCAACTCTAGGGACACCCTCTGTACCATCAGTAGTATTCCCTGGGGGAAATCAGAGTTCACCAGGGTGGAGTCAATAGACTCCACCTGTGCATGCTCTTAATTAAGGTCACTAGAGGCAAACCCTCCTGACCCATCTTCTGGAGCATCCCCACCTACTTTGTCTTGCTCCTCTGACCTATCAGGATTCTGGAGGTCATCCAGTATAGGCACCTCTAAGAGGTGCTTAGTGGTGGGGTTTCTACCTGTCTTTAACTTTGTAGAGGTACACAGGGTTCTTAGTTCCTGGAACCTAAGATTACTGTATCTAGAGGGTTGGGATCCACTGGGTTCCATAACTAAAGACATGGTATCTAGGTGTAATGTGCACCTACCTACCCTAGTGAAAACTAAACTTCCTAAGTTTGGAGAAAAGGTTGTGCTAGACCCTCAACTACCAATCTAAAAGTTTAGCAGAACTTACTTGTCTACAAAAATATTTTATGTGTGGCAAATGCTAGTGAAGGTTTTTCATTTAATCCACTCCTAGATTACCTGTTACCCAATACCTTAAGTTAAAGCAGGCCGTTGTTTTCAGGTTTTTGACAAAAAGCACTTGGGTAATGCTAGGTCAAAGTACACGTGAAGTGCACTCTCCAACATGCATGTAAGACATGCATTATATTAACATCACCTTTTACTCCTTGACGACAAAAGACAGGTGACATTATCCCTTTTGATTCACAGTAAGATCCAAGGTAAAAAACAAACCTCTCTTGGATACGCATAATTCCACTCTGGCAGAAGGTATGCTCTTACTCCTTCTAAATTGTATTCTTTTCGTCATGAAAAAAGTATATAACCAAAGTCACGTTTGATAACAGGACTCAACTCTGTTATTAACCCCTTTCCAATGTAGGGTTTAATGATGAAATTAATATACAGAATGACCCATCGACCAAAGAAATGTTCATACATTTCTGACAAGTAGCTGTATCCAGCAGTTTCAATGGTATGTCTCCACACTTACTTGAATAACACATGCTACATACAGAGAGTATAGTAATACAAGGTTACTCCCCAGATAATAATTATTTGATTTAATATTTTATACAGTGTCCATTAAGCACACAGCCCTGAGGAAGACCTTCTTTTAAACACACCACTGGCCCACGGTGAAGGTCGAAATGCAGCGGCGTATGGTACATCTATGAGCGTGGCCAAGAGCTGTTACTTACTGTATAAATTGGTGCATATGAGTGTACTATCAATGATTAAAATCTATGATTCCATGTGTATAACAAGCTCCGATCACCTTTCAAAATAGGGCCAAGCAGTATTAGGTCATACTGCAGATAAGAGGGTAAAAATTGTAACTTGCCCTATTAATATGACAGTGTTGGACACTAGACATGTAATGTTGTCATTGTACGTTTTTTCGATCATATATTTTGTAAGTCTATGTTTGAATTTATGTATTGTATATTGGTCTATACATGTTTTTAGTTTCAAATCAAAAAAAGCAAATGTACAATGTTTGGTTTGTTTATCACATAAAACAAAAATGAATTGAAAATAAAGATACCTTGTTTTTTTCCAGTTATTTACTGATTTCACAATCAATGTCATAATTAATTCTATTGGCGCGATCTAAAGTTTGTTGTGCGCACAATTGAAATATTTTTTAATTATTAGCAGTCAAGTCAATGACGGTTGTAGAAACAAGTTACTGTTTTTTTTCTTCAGAATAGTAATAGATTGATGGTCTAGGGGGCATTTTCTTTATGATAAAGCTGATAAAGCACTTATTCAATTGAAGCACTCTGCACTAATCCAGACACCCCGTATGGTGAGTTTAGTGGACTTAGACAACCATAGAAATCTCTTTAAGTGGTATCTGTGGAGAACAGCCATCAGGCTTCAGGCTTAGTCCAGAAGGAGTGTTGAGCAGCTTGTTTTACAAGAACTAATCATATAGTATAGGTTGAGCAAAAAGGAACCACACAGTGTAGATATAAAAATAGTTATGTATTCTACACACTCACTAACACATTGGTATATCTCCTACCCGTAGATATAAACACAATACACACAATATTTCAAAAGTAGAACAGGTAAGTAGCACAAATACAATGAGGTCTCCACGGGTAGACCAAACCATATACTAATAAAGTGAAATACGAACTGCAACTGAAGTCAAGATTTGACCCAGAAGACTTAGAGAAGCTGGGGACCCCAGGAACCACCCGAAGTGAGTACCCAGGAACCCACGGAGGCTGTGTGCAGACTTAGAAGAACTGGGGTCCCAACGGACCACCCGAGGTAAGTACAGAGAAACCCCAAGGAGGATGTGTACAATGGGTAAACACAGCTGCGCACTCAATGCCAGTCAATAGGAAAGTCGCTGTTGCAGTTTTCAAGAAGAAGGACCCTACCCAGAGGACCCTGAAGAAACTTCGTGGAAGATGGAAGGTTGGAGAGTTACCCCATCCGTGGATACCCCAGGAACAAGGATACCTACACCAGGGAAGCTGAGTGCATAGGTTTGAAGTGATGTCGGAAACCGCAATGAGGACTTCAGTGAAAATGCCGCTGGCGAAGAATGTGAAAAAGCCCAGTGGAACCCAAGGGTGGATTCTTGAAGAGGAGTACTTGCGAGCAGAGGGGACAGAGTCCATGCCACTTGGGAGTGACCAGCAGGGACGGAAGACCAATGACCATCACTGTGGGAAGATGCAGGAGGGTTGATGGTGACCTTGTCACTGTGAGCACCAGGCGACGCTGACCAGGAGCCGTTCATGAGCTGTTCAAAAGTCAGATGTGCCTTGGCAGCAGCAACAGACATGGAAGAGAATGAAGGTGCAGTATCTGGACCAACAAGAGCCTAGGGACTTACCAAGTGCAGGAGAGTCAGAGCAAGGACCGATCAACCAGGGGAGCCCACTGAAGCCAAAAAAGACCCTCAAGAGGACCAACAGGCCGAAGGCACAGTAGTAGCAAGAGGACTTTGAGCAGTACACCGGGGATGCAGGCCCTCGTTGCAGAGGATGTGGTGAGGATGAAGACCTTGGCAGGAAGAGATGCTGGAGCCTGGAGATTCTTGTGGCCCGAAGATGGAGGAAAGAACCAACAAGTCTTGGCAATTGCAAGTTGATGCGGTGCACAGAGGTTCTGTTCTAGCGGTTCTTACGAAGGATACTGTCCTCAAACTTGCTGCGGAGACAGTGCAGGCCTCAAGGGAGTTATAAAACCACCACCTGTGTTGCTGAGCCTTTCGGAAGTCCGTGGGATGTCAGGAGAAGCAGACCGGTCATCTTGGTTGCGATGCCAGCAGATGCACGAGAGTGACTCCTTCACTCCAAGGGAAATTCCTTCAGATGTTCTTCATGCCCACAGGCCTGGAGAAGAGCCTGGGTGGAGCACAGGCACAAATGATTCAGAAGACTGGCAGGATGACAAGACCAAGAGCAGCAGGAGCTTTCCTAGATGCAGTTTTGGTTCCCAAACTGAAATCCAGAGTGCCCAAATGGTAGAAGGGGTTTCGGATCTGAATCTTGTCCCACAACAAATCTGAAGAGCCACCCACAGGTAAGCCCTTAAGTACCCAAAGAAAAGTGTTGGGACGAATCAGGGGTCCCTCCTAGAGGGGAAAAGACTCCCATGTCATTTGCTCAGTTTCGCGCCAGAGCGGGAGCCAACAGCTCCCAGAACTGGATTCAATTGGAGTATGCAAGGAGGGCACCAAATGTGCCCTTCAAAGCAGTCTGGTGGCGCTTGCAAGCACCCCCACCCCACCCCACCCCAGCCCAATACAATAAGTCATGTCTGGGAGGTGGTCACACCTCCTAGTGGCAGGAAACCTATTGTTCTACCTTCCCCTGCTCGGGCCTGGCTCAAAATGCAGGAGGGCAGAATCGTATCTGGGGTGGGCAGCAGCACTAGCTTGCTGTTAGACCCTGAAAGGCTGATACCGATAAATAGGGTGGCTCTCCAGTACATGAGATCCTACATCCAACACTGTATGTTTAAAATGGCTTACCACACTTACAAAGCCTGGAGAGTTGACTCCTGGGTTTGTATGGGGTGTCCTGCTAGTGCAGGGCACCATCACACTTACAGCCATGCACCCTGCCTTCAGGGTTGAAAGGCCTGCCTTAGGAGTGACTTATAGGTTTTAAGTGCAGTGACCTCAGATATAAGGAAACTTATATCTGTTGTGGTGATGCTAGCATCAGCTCACACATGCTGCAATGGTATACATGTAGTCACAGTTTGTGTGGTCTCTCATGGGTGGCTTACTACATGCTGAAGCCCATGGGAGACCCCAATTGGGAAGGTACCACAGTACTTATCATAGTCAACTTTAGGGAAAGAGCACAGCGACTGGGGTTCTGATTAGCAGGATCCCAGTCAGACTAGTCAGAAAACAGAATAAGACCAGCAAAAAGTGGGAGTAATCATGAAAGCAGATCCTACTTTCCTACAAACATATACTAAGCCTGCCTCCTACACTGGTGTGCAGCAGTTGGGATTTAAGCCTGCACTGTTTTACCAGCTGGTCTAGGTGTGGATTAAATGAAAAACCACCACTAGCATTAGGCACAAATAAAATATTTTTGTAAACAAGTAAGTTCTACTGAACTTTTAGATTGGTTGTTAAGGGTCTTTGGAAGTTTCGTTTTTACTAGGGTAGGTAGGTGCAACACCACACTACACCTAGTCACCATGTCTTTAGTTATGGACCCCAGTGGGTCACAACCCCCTAGATACAGTGTTCTTATGTATGAGGAACTAAGGATCCTGTGCACCTCTCTGAAAGTTAAAGACAGGTAGTAACCACACCACTAAGCACCTCTTAGTGCTGCTTACCCGAGGTGACCAACAGAAGATCAGGACAAAGTGGTGAGAGGGGATGCTCCAGAAGTGGTTGGCCCGTGTGACCTTAATTCTGAGCATGACCAGGAGGAGTCTGATGACTCCAACCTGGTAAACTCTGATCCCCAAGGGAATAGTACTGATAGTACAGAGGGTCTCCCTAGAGGTAGATCCACCTTTGTTCCTCTTGGGAGGTTGCAGAGAATGCAGGGGAGGACTAAATCCTACTCTGTCAATTCCAATGCTTCTATTAGTTCCATAGGAACCTCTGTCTCTAGCAGAAGCAAGGTCACCTTAGAGAGGGAATACTACCTGATCAAACTTGATAGAGTTAGACTCAATCTCAAACAAGAACAGTTGGCCCTTGATAAAGAGACCCTGGCAATCCAGAGGGCTAGGAAGAATTTAGGACTAGAGTCCCATGGTGGCAGCACTAGTGTACCTAGATTAGCGGTTGACAACCTTTTCTGCACTGAGAGCTACTTATGTTCAATAAAACCCATTGAGAGCTACTTATGTTATAAGTGTTGTATATTTTCAATGTTTAATATATGTATAATAACACAACCAAGCAAAAGCTTTCTAATTTAATCAGCTGGGCTGCACACAGGTGAGCTACTCAGAGGTGGCTGGAGAACTACAATAGATCACGAGCTACTGGTTGGAGACCCCCTGAAGGGAACCATACTTTGATACTAGGAACCTGAGCAGGTTAGTACCTCCTCACCAGGACGGGGATCATATCCATAAATGGATCACTCTCTGGAGTGGGCCTGTGAAGTACAGAAGGTCCCTCAAGAGCAGTGGAAAGCTATCCTGTGGCTTTTCTTTGCTAAAAAAGGAAGAGACAAGCTCCTCAGTGTAAGAGAAGAGGACGCTGATAATTACTCAGTCTTGAAGAGTGCCCTCATAGATGGATTTGGTTTACCGAAAGAACAGTACAGAGTTAAGTTTAGGGGCACACAGTAGGCACATACTCAAGATTGGGTAGAGTTCATAAACAATGCTATTAAGCCTCTGGAAGGCTGGCTTCGTGGAAACAAGGTACAGGGCTATGAGGGATTGTACATTTTTTAGATGAAGGAGCACATCCTTAATAATGTTCAGAATCCACAACTGCACCTGTACCTGGTGGACTCTGATCTGACCTCTGCCCAAGAATTGGGAAATAAGGCAGACAAATGAGTCCTCACCAGGGTTAAGTAGAAAAACAATGGTGGTGGAGGTGACCACAAGAAGGCAATATTCTTCTAAGGCCCAAGAGAAGGGTGGGAGAAGGGTAATGACAATAAGGAGTCTTCTCAAGGACCCCAAAAACCTGCCTCTGGGGTTGAGCCCCAAAACTCTAAAAAGAAACCTTGCTGCGACCTGTGTAAGGAGAAAGGCCATAGGCCAAGGGATGCTAATTGTCCTAAGGCCAACACCAAGGAAGCTACTACCTCTGCCCCTAAGGTATTTAGTCCCCCTAGCAACAGACCAAGTGGTAGTACAGCTCCCAATGGATTAGTAGGGTTAACCTTGAGTTATGAATTGGGTTCTGGCACAGTCAGAAATAATCCTGGGCAGAGTTGATGGAGTGCCACTATGCGAAGTTCCACGGAGTTGAAAAAACACTGCGCTCCACTCCCCTCATCTCCATCTACAATACATAGTGCACACTTTCTGCATGGTTGCTGGGTTATCCCCAAACTTTTTGCTTCTTCCTCCATTGTTTTTCTTGACCTGTGGTTCTTGGCTATAGGACTCTGGGCACTTAACCACTGCTGATCAGTGCTAAAGTGCATAAGCTCTCTGTATAAATTATTATTGTGATTGGTTATCCATGATTGGCTTACTTGTTTTACCAGTAGCTCCCTAGTAAAGTGCACTGAGTGTGCCAGAGCTGGTAATTCCAATGCTACTAGTGGGCTTGCAGCACTGATTGTGCCACCCACATGAGTAGCACTGAAAAGAGGTCTCAAGCCTGCCACCGCAGTGCCTGTGCGCAGTTTGTTAACTGCCCTGTTGACCTGGCCAGTGTACCCACTTGCAAGGCCTGACCCTTCTCTTTTCTTACACATTGGACACCTCTATGGTAGGCCCAAGATACCCCCCTGGACAGGGTGCAGTGTATGTGAAAGGTAGGACATGTATTAGTGTGAGTAACATGTCCAGATAGTGAATTACTGCCAATTTCGTTTTTCACTATTGAAAGGCTTTCTTGCCCATAGGCCAGAATGGGGAATGCTGTGTAACATGTTTACCTGCATATCTTCCCATAGGAGTGAGATAGAGCATTGGAATCTGGGATCCCTGAACTCAGAATTTAATAACACATCTTTTAGCAAAGATGGTTTTTAAATTCTGTGTTTGAAAATAGCACTTTTAGAAAGCTGCTGTTTTCTTGTTCAACCTTTCTGTGTGCCCCTTCCTGTTTGTGGATTGACTATCTGGTTTGGGGCTGGGGTGGCTCCAGGAGTCTGGGTGAGTCAGCACTAGGTTGAATACTACAATGTGCATTTGGAGTGATGGGAGGAGTAGCACCTGGGCCTAAATAGGGCTGTGCCTGCCTTCCACAATGCTGGCTCTACCTCCTGTGGTGCGTCTGATGACCCTGGCCCACACTGACAAATGGAGAAGTTGCCCACTGGCAGAGTGCACCCAGAACTGGTTTGGACTGGGTCCAGGACCCCTCACACATACAGAAGAAAGATTTTTGGGGTATAAATATGAGAGCTGAAACCCCTGAAAGTTAGACTACTTCGTGATCAAGAGGAATCTCTGCCAAAGAAGATCCGCTGAAGAAACTGAGGAGAAGTACTGCTTGCTGCGCGTCTGGTGTTGGCCTGCAGTTGCTGTTTCTACTGAGGAGAGGACCAAAGGACTTTGCTGTTTGCTGTGTCCTCTGCTAGAAGAATGACTTTGCTGTGTGCTGTGTCCATCTGAAGAAAAGTCTCCAAGGGTCTGAGAAGAGCTGGCCTTCTGTTTCTGAAGTCCCAGGCACAAAAGGGCTCGACCCCAGCTTCCCTGAACTTCCTTGCTGGGAGTTCCAGTCTGCCAGGAGGGCCTGTAACTGTGTGTGAGGCCTTTTTGCTGTTGGGAGCTGGAAGAGCGACACAATGAGAGAGAAGCGTGATGCCGCTGCAGCAGCCGCTGTCGCATCATCAAGGAAGCGTGTTACGACTGTCGCTGTTTGCCGTCGCATCACCGGAGAAGCGTGCCGCGAAACAGAGGTTACCGTTGCATCACGGGAGAAGCGTGCCGCCGCACAGAGGGTGCCATCACATCACCGGAGAAGTGTGTTGCAGTGCCTTCGCATCACTGAGGAAGTGCGCTGCTACTGATCGTCGCCACAACACCGGAGAAGTGTGTTGCCGTCACCGAGGGTGTCATCACGCTACCGGAGAAGCATGTCTCAGGGCCTGTCGCGGCTCAGAAAACTTATCGCATCGGAACTGGAGCGCAGGAAGAATCAACACATCGCCTTCTCTGCGACCCTCTTGTTTGTTTTACATTACGCATCCCAGGTACTTTGTGAGTAAAGTGTTGCATTTCATCATCTACAAGTTTATTTTTGCAACAACCTTTCTAAAGACATTCTAATGAGTTTTTGTATGTTGGATTTTTGTCGTTTTGGTCTTGTTTACTTTAGATAAAGATATTTCTTTTTCTAAACTGGTGTGGTGTCCATTTTTGGTGTTTTCACTGTATTACTGTGAGTTTTGGTACAAATAGTTTACACATTGCCTTTGGGATAAGCCTGTCTGCTCGTTACAAGCTACCAAGTGGGTGAGCAGGGGTTATATACAGTGTGTATCCCCCTTACCCTGACTAGAAGCAAGGGTTCCTATTTGGTCAAAGGTCCCTACCTCTGCCAACTAGAGACCCCAGTTCTAACAGTTGCCCCCACTTTTTGTTGAATTGCTGATGTACTTTGACTGAGTGTGTCCTGGGCTCCTGCTAATCAGGTACCCAGGTTCTATGTTCTTTCCCTAAAACTGCCTTGAAGCCTAAACCCAATTGGCATCTCTGACCACAGGTCAGCTCCTGGTAAATTGTACCACAGGTACCCAGGGCAGTGTGACCAGAGAAGGCCTCTAAGGGCTGCAGCACTTATTGTGCCACCCTTAGTGGTCCTGTACCGTGACACTCACACACTGCCTTTGCAGGCTTGCCACCTTTGTGAGCTTCCCCAGGCCAATTGTTGCTTTGAGCAACTGGTCCCCACTGGTTCTGACCCCCACTTTGGGCGGGAGAACCGGCGGGAAAAACAAGTGAGGAAGAGAGGTGGGCACACCTCTGCCAACTCCGCCCCTCAGGTGGGGGAGGCGAGGTGAAGCACAACTCCCAGTCCACGCCATCTTGAAGATGGGGGGACTCAGCCAACCTGGGACAGGCACATACCCCCTCCCTCTGGAGGGTGGCATAATAGGGGGTGTACCCACCCCAGGGAAGGGACCCATTGGTCCCTACCTTTTACCTACCTGTAACACCCCTAAATCTAGTATTTAGGGGCAGCCCTGAATCTTGCTTCCTCAGATCCAGACAAGAAACAAGAAGAAAAGAAGAAGGAGGACCAAACAGCCGTGCAGCAGCTAACAAGAGGAAGACGCCCACTGACATGGACCCAGCCCTAGCGGCCTGTCTCCCCCTCGAACCTGCTCCTGCAAAATCCAGGTGTGAGCTGCAGCCAGGCACCTCAAAACCCCGAAGGACCTACCTGATTTCCCTTCCAAAGACTTCTTATCCAGCGAACACCGGATTTGTTCAACTGCAACCTCTGGTAGCAGCCGGAAACCGCGAATTCGCCCCACTCTGCACCCACCGCCCACAGCCTAAGCTTGAGTGAGCAAAGACCACGAGGTGGTCACTCCAGCAATTCTGAACTGAGATCCGGTGACCCCTGACCTCTCACAAACGTCCAGACGATGCCTGCAGCCTAAATCCAGAAGGACCCCCTAACTGCAACCAGGAGCTGGTAAGAAGATCTGACCCCGAAACGCACCCCTAAACAAATGAATGGTGGGAATCTCACACCCAAGGAGTGGAGAATTCCAAATATCCAGAGTAAATATTAAAGATCACGCAGGGTCCAAGTCACCACTATTCAATCAAGGGACTGTTATTGACTCTCAGGTCCTTACATCCGACCTGCCGTTTACTAGGCCGTTATACTGAACTGTGCTGCTCTACAGGTCGGATATAAGGACCTGAGAGTCAGTGGAGAAGTGTGGCTCACCGGTTAGAGGCGGCAGACCCAGAAGCAGAGGTCGGCCTGGGACCAGGGTTCAATTCCCGACGCGGCAGGGTACGGAACCAATGTCAGCGGGCTCGATAAATCTCGCCTCGGTGCCTCTCTAACCATGGGTCCCATGCTCAGACTCTGGGCAATAGCTTGCTTAATCTCCACAACGGCCCGCTCGCTGCCGGGGATGCCCAATAGGGACCATCTCACAGGGAAAGCCAGGACGGGTTCCCCAGCGGTACACAGCGCCAAGAAACCCCAGGGTGAATGTGCGCTCTGCAAATTCATACTAACATAAAATAACATAACATAATAACAGTCCCTTGATTGAATAGCCGTGACTTGGACGCTGTGTGATCTTCAATATTTACTCTGGATATTTGGAATTCTCCACTCTTCGGGTGTGAGATTCCCACCATTCATTTGTTTTTCTTTGGACGGATCCCTCGACCTCTCGCAGTCCGGTTTCCGAGCCAACCACAGCACCGAGACCGCCCTCATCGCAGCCACTGACGACATCAGATCCCTGCTCGACAACGGGGAAACAGCGGCCCTCATCCTCCTGGACCTCTCCGCAGCATTCGACACTGTCTGCCACCGCACCCTAGTACAGCGCCTCAGCAACATCGGAATCCAAGAGAAGGCACTGGAGTGGATCATCTCGTTCCTCGCCGGAAGAACCCAGAGAGTCCGCCTCCCTCCGTTCAGATCCGAGGCCATCGAAGTCATCTGCGGTGTACCACAAGGATCATCACTCAGCCCAACCCTTTTCAACGTCTACATGAGCCCTCTCGCAGCCATCGCACGCAAACACAACCTCAACATCATCTCCTACGCCGACGACACCCAGCTAATCCTCCTCTCCCTCACCAACGACCCCGCCACCGCCAGAACCAGCCTACACGAAGGGATGAAAGACGTCGCCGAGTGGATGAAGAACAGCTGCCTGAAACTGAACTCAGACAAGATGGAAATCCTCATCCTGGGATCATCACCATCTACCTGGGACGACTCCTGGTGGCCCCCTGCCCTGGGCACCACTCCCAAACCAACGGACCACGCACCCAACCTGGGTTTCATCCTGGATTCCTCCCTCAACGCCGTCTCATCATCACGCTTGAACACCCTGCGCATGCTCCGTAAGATCTTCAGATGGATCCCCACCGAAACCAGGAAGACGATCACCCAGGCACTCGTCACCAGCCGACTGGACTACGGAAACACCCTCTACGCCGGAACCACAGCCAAACTTCAGAAAAGACTCCAGCGCATCCAGAACGCCTCTGCACGACACGTCCTGGACATCCCTCGACACAGCCACATCTCCGGCCACCTGAGAGACCTGCACTGGCTCCCCGTCAGCAAGAGGATCACGTTCAGGCTCCTCACCCACGCACACAATCAATCAATCAATCAATCATGACACTTGTATAGCGCGCTACTCACCCGGACGGGTCTCAAGGCGCTTGGGGAAGGGGTCTGCTATGAAGTGGACACAAGTGACAGTCTGCCTGTGGAGAATAATATTTACAGACAGCCTGACCATGTCAGAAATTGCATCGGGACTGAGGTCCAAAAGATGCTGGAGTTGAGGGTCACTGAGCCTTCTGATAACCCTTGGGAAAGTCAAGTAGTCCTTGTGCCTAAACCTCACATCCAAGATGGTGAGAGAGAGATGAGGTTTTATGTAGACTACAGAGGCCTCAATGCAGTCACTAGGACTGATGCCCATTCAATTCCAAGGACAGATTAACTAAATGATACTTTGGCCTCAGCCAAGCATCCTACTACATTTGACCTGACTGCTGGCTACTGGAAAATCAGACTCTCTGCGAATTTCCAGCCAAAACCAGCATTTGCAACCCCTAGTGGGGAATATCAATTTATTGTGATGCCTTTTGGTTTGAAAAAAGCACTTGACACATTTCAGAGGCTGATGAACAAAGATCTCACACGTCTAGAAGCCTATACTGCAGCATATCCAGATTATATTGCTGACTTTAATTTCATCTGGGAGGATCACCCGGTCCACCATAGATATGTTTTGGAGACCCTGCAAAGACAGGCCTCACTCGAAGGCCACAAAGTGCCAGATAGGGTAGAGAAATGTTGTATACTTGCGTCACCTGGTAGGTGGCGGCCAAGTTCAACCGTTAGAGAGCTACATCCAGACCATAAAGCTCCCACTACCCAGGCTCAAGTCAGAGCTTTCTTGGGCCTGAATGGGTGCTACATTAGGTTTGTTAAGGGATATGGATCCATTGTGACTCCCCTTGATGATCTCACCTCCAAAAGGATGCCCAAGAATTTTCAGTGGTCAGTTAGCTGTCAAAAGGCATTTGATGACATGAAGCAGGCCATGTGCTCTGCTCCCGTTCTGCAGAGTCCTGATTACTCCAAAACCTTAATTGTCCAGACACATGCTTCTGAGATAGTGGCAGGAGCTGTTTTGTCACATCTTAATGCAGAGGGCCAGGACCAACCAGTAGCTTCTATAAGCAGAAGGTTGACCTCCAGGGAGAAATGTTGATCAGCTATTGAGAGGGAAGTATTTGATGTTGTCTGGGCCTTGAAGAAATTGAGGCAATACCTGTTTGGTACTCACTTCTATGTTCAGACAGACCATATTCCCCTTTTATGGCTTAAATAGATGCAGGGTGAATATCCCAAACTTTGGAGGTGTTCCATTTCCCTACAGGGGATGGACTTTTCTGTGGAACATGGACCTGGCAGTAACCATGCCAACACAGATGGACTCTCCAGATAGTTCCACTTAGAAAATGAAGACTCAATTGGGAAAGGTTAGTCTCATCTCCTTTCATTTGGAGGGTGGGGGTGGCATTGTGTAGGAGAGTATGACCGGTTACCCCCAATGTTTGCTGGTGTTATTCTGTTTTCTGACAAGTCTGAATGGGATCCTGCTAATCAAGACCACAGTCATAGTGCTCTCTCCCTAAAATTTACTATGGTAGGTACTTTGGTACCTACCCAATTGGCTACTTGTATACCCCTCTAAGACCCTAGTATATGACACTTAGGTACCCAGGGTATAGGTACAGCTGCAGCATGTATTATGCCACACATGAGAGACCACATAAACTGTGACTCCAGGCCTGCCATTGCAGCCTGTGTGGGCTGGTGCAAGCACCACTCACAACAGATATGTTTCCTTATATCTGAGGTCACTGTACATAAAACCTATAAGTCAGCTCTATGGCAGGCCTTTTAATCCTGAAGGCTGTGTGCCATGTGATAAGTGTGAGGGTGCACAGCATAAGCGGGACACCCCCTACAAACTCAGGAGTCGGTTCTCCTGGCTTTGTAAGTGCAGTCAGCAATTTAATCAAGTCAATTATGGGATGTTTAACTATATATTGGCAGCACCAAAACCCGTCATGTTTGGTAGCAAACATGTTGCAACCCCGTTTCCAACACTGATTCCAGTGTTTGATGTAGGATCCCATGTACACTGGGGGCTCCCCTAGGGAGGCCCCCTGTATTACCTTCATAAGTAAAGTGCCTGTATTACCTAGGTGCTTTACTATGAACCAAAAATTAATTCAGCAGCTAATACTCCCAGAGAAATCTTCCGCATTGCTAAGACCCTTATAGAGCTCCCTTCCCCGAACCTCTGACAAAAATATCTGCAGAGCATTGCAATAAATTTGCAGACTACTTTCAGGGAAAAATTCAGAACATATACAACACATTCCCTATTACTCCATGGCCCAGCGACCCTCTTGTCCCGCCTCAAAGACTTGTGACCTCCCTGCAATTAACACGCCTCCAGATACCTCTGGGCATACATTGGAGGAATTGCCTCTCCTAGACCAGACTAAAAGGCTTACAGGATGAGACCCTGACTGTAGTGTGCACTGTTCCTACTGAACAAATTGTTCTATAATAATAAACTAACTTTTTACCACTTAGTGCAAAAACATACTGAATCAACATTTTCTTTTTTCAAGACATTGTTATTGAACAATAAATCATGAATCATAATACAATTCTTGTATTAATCAGCGTATTATTACGCTACCATATAACAACAGAAGTTGCCTTAACAAAACAAATTCTTAAATCAGAAAAAACGTAGTTTTGTACAATACAAGTTTTTCTATACAATTTATCCTTGTGTTACAATTCCCATATTAAACGGTGCATAGCTGTCATGAAGCCCAATGCATTTCGGGACTCACAGGTCCCTTCCCAGGGATAGTGTTCTGAGAGATGTCAATGTGCGCTGCACCGTAAAGCTATGCAGGAAAGATCATGGGAGTATCCTTCCCTCTGTCCAGCTCTTTCTCTGGGAGGGATCCCTGAATCGCCCCAACCCTTTCCCTAGGGTACCTAAGGGCTTACCTGTGGGTGGCTCTTTACTTTTACTGTGGGACAATATTCAGATCCGAAACCACTTCCACTTCAACCATCTGTGCACCTTGGACATTGTTGGACTTTGCCTGGAATTGAGACTGCATAAAGAAAGATTCCTGTTGCTCATGGTTTCGTCGTGCTGCCAGTATTCTGCGTCATCTGTACCTGTGCTTCATCCAGGTTCTGTGGGCATCAAAGACACACAAAATAATCTCCCATGGAGTGAAGGAGTCACTCCCCTGCATCTGCAGGCACCGCAACAAAGCTGACTGGTCCCATGGACTCCGAAAAGCTCAGTGATGGTGTGTCTGCAGCTCCCTCGAGGCCTCACCTGTCCTCTCAGCAAGTTTGAGGCCAATATCCCCCGTCCAAACTGCTGGAACAAAACCCCTGTGCACCATGTCGACTTGCCATTCCCAAGGATTGGTGACTCTGTCCTCAGAGATCTTCGGGCTCCAAGAAGCTCCAGCATTCAGCATCTCCTGCTACGAAGATCTTCGTCCTCACCACATCCTCTGTACCACCGGCCTGCATGCTTGATGAGCAGCTTGTGGTCATCTTGCGACTCCCCTGCCTCCAGCCTGTGGGTCCTCTTGAGGGTTTTCTTTGGCTTCAGCTAGCTCCCCTGCTTCCCTGCTCTGACTGTCCTGCACTTGGTGAGGTAGTTGCTGGTCCGACACCGCACTTTCCTTGTTTACCACGTCTGTTGCTGGTGCTAAGGCCTGTTGGTGCTCATGCTGGACACCGACCCCCTAGTTTCCAACTTCCGACATGGGCCAGTTCGTGAATGGCTCCCGGTCTTTCACTGTGTCGCCTGGTCCTCACAGCTACAGGGACATGGTCACCGTCAACTCTCCTGCATCTTCCATCATCAGGGGTTTTTGGTATTCCATGCGTCCTGGTCACTCCCAAGTGGCATAGACTCTGTCCTTTCTGCTTGCAGGTACTTCTCTTCAAGAATCCATCTTTGGGTTCCACCGGACTCTATCACCTTCTTTGCCAGCACCATCTTCACTGAAGTCCTCCATTGTGGTCTACAGCAGTTTCTGACATCACTACACACATATGCACCCAGCTTCCCTGGTGTAGGTTTCCTGGTTCCTGGGGTATTAATGGGTGGGGTGACTCTCCAACCTTCCATATTCCACGCGGTTTCTTCAGCATTCACTGGGAAGCATCATTCTTCTTTAAAACTGCAACTGCGACTTCCCAATTAACTTTCATTGAGTAAGCGGCTGTGTTTCGCTCTGTGCACAGCCTCCTTGGGGTTCCTGGGTACTTACCGTGGGTGGTTCCTTGGGTCCCCAGATCTTCTGAGTCTTCTGGGTCAAGTCTCGACTTCGCTCACAGTTCGCATTCCACTTCTTTAGGATATAGTTTGGTCTCTCCCTGGAGACCACTGTGTATTAGTCCTTACCTGTATCCTTTTGAAATATTGTGTATATTGTGTTGATATCTCCAGGTAGGAGATATATCAATGTGCTAGTGAGTGTGTATAATAAATATAACCATTATTTTATAACTACACTGTGTGGTTCTCTTTCGTTTAATCTACACTACATGATTAGTTCTGGTAAACCAAGCTGCTTAACACTTGGGCTTGTCTTGATTGGTGCCGGGCGCGTCCCTTAAATAAGTATGCACCATATACTGAGCCAGGCTCCCACAGGCACTCTTAAAGGACACCTTGCCACCATCTCTGCTTTTCTTCAGCTGCCAGATCAGCCTTCTTTGTTCAAATCTCCTATCGTTAACAGATTCTTTAAGGGCCTTACGCATCTCATCTGTTACCTCCATCTCTTTTTGTAATGCCCCAATGGGACTCAAATCTGGTTCCCACCTTTTTTATGTGTGCTCCCTCCGAGCCTCTTCCAGTCACCCCAGGTTGCTGACTCTCAAAACTGCCTTTCCTGTTGCCATCACTTCAGCACGCAGGGTGAACGAGCGGCAGGTTTTATCTTCTAAGCTCCCTTTTCTCTCTGTCTATCCGGATAAAGTAGTGCTTCGGACCAAGCCTTCATTCTTTCCGAAGGTCCTCACGCCTTTTCACGTGGGACAATCTATCACTCTTCCCACCTTCTATCCGCCCCTGCATCCCTCCAAGGAGGAAGAGAGACTCCACCATCTGGACCCAAAACGTGCATTGTCTTTTTATCTTAATTGCAGAAAAGACTTCCGGGTGGATGATCAACTCTTCATTGGCTATGTGGGTACCAAGAAAGGAAGGCCTGTTCAGAAATGGGCCTTCTCCCAAAGCTTGTCCTTTGCATCAAAATGCGCTATGCTTTGGTGAAGAAGGGCCCTCCTGTGGGGTTGCGTGCTCATTCCACCAGAGCAACTTTCGCAACCACAGCATAAGTACATGGAGTTCCAGTCCTTGACATTTGCCAGGCAGCAACATGAGCATCCTTCCCCACATTTACTAGACGCTACTGCCTGTCCGGGGGGATGATCACTTTGCCCGTTTGGTCCTATAGGACTTTCTGGTTTGATTTAGTTCGTAGACCCTCCTCCAGGGATAGTATTGCTAGGGTATCTATTCTAAGGTAAGGAATCTACAACTAACAGTCTCTATCGGATGAACAACTTACTTCACTCCAGTAACAATGTATCTGGTAGAGACATATGTTAGTTGTAGATTCCTTACTGCCCCACCCATCCTCCCTGCTCTGTGAACTGATTTCTATGGATAGGGACTCCCCTAAAGGGCCCTAGGTTGGACGCACCAGGGGTCAGTGTCTTTTATTGTTCTGTGCTTCTGGCGTGGAAAGTTGTGTTAAGAACTCATGTCAGTGTGCATGGACGGCGTCCATGTAGATCCTGCAATGTCATCCCGGTGTCGACGACGGACGTGGAGCCGCCCGACTCCACCTAACGACGCGTAGGTGTAGTGCTAAAGAAAAAAATCTCCAGATCTAGACTGACGCCTGGGGGAAATTCTAAGGTAAGGAATCTACAACTAACATATGTCTCTATCAGATACATTGTTACCGAAGGTAAGTACCTTGATCTTCTGTGTTATATGTCATTTTAAAACATAATTTAGAGCAGGGATGGCATCAGATTAAATTAAAAATGTGGTTGTTTTTTTGTAGTTCAAGTTTTTTCTGCAAAAAGTGTATTTAGGTGGGGTAATATTTGATGCCTTGGGAGGGTGTGTGTTGGTATAAAACTTTTGTTAGATTACCTAATTTTCGATTTTGCAGTGCTGAATTAATGGTAGGGTCTCTTTTGTCTGGCCAGTGTGTTTGCCATAGGCCACCATTTGTCTTCGTTCTCGATGCCATATGGCCGGGGGCCATTTTGTGTAGTGTCCATAGGCTGGCATGTATTCTTTGTCATCCATGCCTCCTTGCTTGTTGTGTGACCATGTGGCAGGCAACCATTTTATGTATTTAATATCAACAAGAGAGGTAGGGCGTAGACACTCCTGTACCCCGGTTCAATGTATTATAAACAACAAAGGAGTGACTGTGATACAAAGGAATAAATGTGATAGTTAAAAGGTTTGTAAGAAAAGAGCTCCACTGTGCGTCGCACGCGTGATCAATGCTCACACGCGTGCAGTACACACAGCGGGGTAGTCTCAAAGTCCCTAGTTAAGCCCAAGAGACTATCCTCAGCTGGAGGAAAGTCTATGGCTACCGGCCACATGCTCGACAACAACAGCAAGCAAGGAGGCTTGGCCACAGCAAAGAACACACACAGACCAATGACAAAATCACATTGACTGGCTACCCAAAATGGCTACCGACCACATGGTCTAACATTAACAGCAAGCAAAACGTCATGCCACAACACAGAACACACGGAGGTCTATGGCATAAGCATACTGGCTAGTTACACAAAATGGCCACTGACCACATGGTAGAATAACAACAGCAAGCAAATCAGCATGGCCACAACAAAGAACACATGTAGGCCTTTGACAGAAGCACACTGGTTGGCTACATAAAATGGTTTATAAACAACAAAGGAGTGACTGTGATACAAAGGAATAAATGTGATAGTTAAAAGGTTTGTAAGAAAAGAGCTCCGCTGTGCGTCGCACGCGTGATCAATGCTCACACGCGTGCAGTACACACAGCGGGGTAGTCTCAAAGTCCCTAGTTAAGCCCAAGAGACTATCCTCAGCTGGAGGAAAGTCTAGGGGCTTGCTGGTCACCCAATCATGGGTGGAGGGAGAGAACCCTACTTCTTTGAAGGACCCTCACTCACCACTAGTTGGTGACATGCTTCATCATCGGGTCCCCGCTGGGGTGACCAAATGCATTTTTTAATTAATTTTTTGACACATTTGCACAATCACAGTTAGTCACCTCCTAGTTTGGGCACTGTTGCACTCACCACATCCTGCTCCGCTGTAACCAGGCGTCGTAGCACGCTGGGGAGACATTCGGTCACCCCAGCGGGGACCCGATGATGAAGCATGTCACCAACCAGTTGTTGATGTTAGACCATGTGGTCGGTAGCCTTTTTGGGTAGCCAGTCAATGTGATTTTGTCATTGGTCTGTGTTTGTTCTTTGCTGTGGCCAAGCCTCCTTGCTTGCTGTTGTTGTCGACCTTGTGGCCGGTAACCATTTTGCGTAGCCAGTCAATGTGGTTTTGTCCTAGGCCTGTATGTGCTCTTTGTTGTGGCCATGCCTCCTTGCTTGCTATTGTTGTCGACCACGTGGCCGGTGGCCATTTTGTGTAGCCAGCCAGTGTGCTTTTGCCATAGACCTGCATGTGTGCTTTGTTGTGGCCATACCTTCTTGCTTGATGTTGTTGTTTGACCATGTGGTCAACAGCCATTTTGTGTAGCTAGCCGGTGTGCTTTTGCCAAGTCCTGCGTGTGTTCTGTATTGTGGCCATGCCTTTTTGCTTGCTGTTGATGTTTGACCATGTGGTCGATGGCCATTTTGCATAGCCAGTCAATGTGATTTTGTCATAGGTCTGTATGTGTTCTATGCTGCGGCCATGCCTCCTTGCTTGCTGTTGTTTGTTGACCATGTGGCCGGTGGCCATTTTGTGTAGCCAGCCAGTGTGCTTTTGCCATAAGCCTGCATTTGTTCTTTGTTGTGGCCATGCCTCTTTGCTTCTGACCTTGTGGCTGGCTGCCTTTTTGTGCAACCATCCTATTTTTCCAGTTTTCAAAGCCATTTTGTAGGAAGATTGATAGGAGAGGGCTATGTCTTTTTGTTTTTGTTCATTTTGTTTTACTTTTCCCTGATATCGGTTTAATAATATGCTTGAGGATCTTTGTAGTATATGTATATTATGAACATTGTTTTATATTATATGCATTTTTTGTGCATTTTACGCCTGCACCTCCTTGCCTTCCAATGGGTTTGTTATATTCCCCTAGTACACTAGCAATTCATTTTTTTTATTGTTCTAGTTGTTCTTAAAGATTTTGCTTAATTTAAAAAGAAAATTGTATTTGTTTTTCATTTTCCCTCCATCCATCCAGCCCTGTCTGCCATAGGCATACAGCCTTTTACACACCAACATTCATTTTTTAAGGATTATTCCATTTTACCCGGCACCTCTGCCTTCCATATTTGTGCACACACATTAGCATTCCTTTTTAAGGATTATTTCATTTCCCCCTGGACTCCCTGCCTGTCATAGGTGCACACACACCAGCACTCACTGTTCAAGGATTATTCAATTTTCCCTTGCACTTCCTTGACTGGCACAGGTGTTTACCTCAGATGCACATAAAGCAAACCGTTACAACTGTATGTTGTTATCCTGATCGAAAATGAAATATGTGATAGCGTTGCAGTTTGACCTTGGAATGGATACACTATTGGTGTTAATTATTCAGGATAATACCTTAAGTAACCACACTGAATTAAATTGTCTTTATCTGTACTAAGTTAAACTGCACCAATTATAATGCCACATTTCACTAAATGTTTTGTTGCTTGTTTGCTTTCAGTGCACAAGAGAATCACCCACAGAACTGCCAGACAGAAGGCCTGTAGAAAGCTATGTGACCACACAACATGTGACGTGAGCCATCCAATCTCTTCTGCTTGTGCAGCTAAGTTTCATTGCCAACTGACAGCTTCAAGATGGCCCAAAGAAAGGTGCTGCAAAGAAAGTGGCCAGTGAGTAGAAGAAGAAACAGATTTCCACCGCTGGTGTGCTGACCACAAACTTTTTCAGGCAACGTGCGCCTGCCGCATCTTCCTCTTGGGCCCAATGAAAAGTGCTGCAAAGAAAGTGGCCAGTGAGTAGAAGAAGAAACATATTTCCACCACTGGTGTGCTGACCACAAACATTTTCAGGCAATGTGTGCCTGCCGCATCTGCCTTTGGGGACCAAGGCGTAACAGCTGGAAAAGAAGAGATAAAACATGGAAACGTCATGAAAAAGGCGTTACAATAGGCGTGTATGAAGGTGTGTACTAGAAACGTCACTTGTCATGAGGTCACAAGTAGGTGGATCCATAAAAGAATCCTGCAATGTCAGCAGAAATATATGGCAGAGATGCGCGCGCAGCAGCTTGACGTGAGTCTGACGTATAACTGGAGGGCGAAGGGGACTTGACATTTAGCACTACAGGGGTAGACATAAGTCTAGGATGTCAGATCAACCTAATCCCAAATCATATCTGATATCATATGTTTAAGGAACTGTAATATCTGGAAGGGGAAAAGTCTCTCGGGCGGAGACTACACTATACTGGTTGTGAGTGCGTGTACATGTGTCTACGTGTCGGCCTGCGGGGTGAGGGGGCATGGGCCTACCATGGCAACGGAGTCTATGAATTACTTGCACGGAGACAGAAGGACCGGGTCCTCTGCTCCTGCAGCTGGGAGGATGTTTACTTGAGCTGCGAGACAGGAATGTATTTTCGAGGAGTGGAGCAGATAATTCGAAGGTTGAATGCAGTCTTGGCAGGCAGAGGCTAGGCTATGCGCCGGAGCCGCGCAAGGAATAAGGTGGGGGTCACTGGTACAGAGGTAGCCTGGGCTGAGGCCCTCGGAGTCAGGAAGCAGGAAAGAACTCGGAAAAGGCTCAATGGCATAATCTGGGCCTACTTCGCCAGGGCTGAAAAACGTGCAAAGTGCACCACAAAAAGACGGTGGCACGGCATATATAGGAACTGAATATTCAATCCGTTCATGGCGGATCTGAAAGAGGACATGTTAAAGATGGACGCAAATGTATTTGCGTCTTCATAGTTGGCACAGGAGGGAAATTACATGCACTGTAAGCTAGTACATGGAGACGGTGGGGTACTCGCTGGGGAACACTACTCGATCAAAAATTATATTTCCTCATTCCCTCCTTGTTCCCCACGGACCCTTCATGATACATCGATTCTCATTAATTGATCAACTTGTTCACTTAACATCATTTGCTCTTCTTTTACGCGCTTTGAATGGGAACTTGGATGCGGGACACATGAAGTGGCACACAGGCCGCAAATCGCCGGACCACATTGGAGACACAGGCAACAACTGAATACTACGAGAAAGCCAATACCTAGGAGGGATAGGATCTTCCACCCCCAGGCTGATAACGTTGTCCAGAACCAACCGGACCAAGTCCAGGTGCCTGGAGTCTGATGAATTAAACTTGCAATTTTATGGAGACGTGTAATAGCTTTATACACGGTTGGCGCGTTATTAGGAATGAAAATACAGCAGCTTGACCCGATGACCTTACAAGCTCCACCCCTATCTGCCAAGATGACGTCAATAACAAGACGATTTTGAAGAACAACAACCCGCATAGCGGACTGTTCCTCCGTTAAGTTACCTAGAGCTGAAGTGGTCTCAAGTACCACTGCTTCGAGGGTTCTGGTTAATCTACGAATTAGTTTACTATTTGAAACAGTACCTAGGTAGGGGAAGAAACCTTTATTAAAATCTGTATATTGTTCCCATGTAGTTTCAGTATAATCGACAAGCGGGAGATCTCTCTGGTATCTATGCTTAACCAGATTGGTGTTTCTATGGTAGTCAGGAGGGGCTAGGAAAACAGGTGGCAGAAGGAATGCAATGTAACAGGTACCATCCCAATCTAGAGGCAAACGGACATATGCAGTATGACCACAAACAAAATAGGAATGACGTATGGCCCTAAACGTGGATCTACCATGATCAGTGAAATCGACTACAGTGGTACATTTACTATGACCTAAGTGTACGGAACCATTCTTGCGAACACAGAGTTCACCGGTAACGGGCAATACTTCCATAGCAGGTAGAACAGGAGCAGCTTCGGATTCAACAGACAAACTCATAAATGTAACTGTGTAATTACCTAATCCATATACTTCATTTTCTAGATCAGTTCCAGTATCTACGGGGAGTCCCTCCTTGTCAGGGTAGCATACCTTAAGGAGAACTAAATTCAGGTTTCCCCAAACCCAGTTACCTTCGTAAATAGCAGCAGTAGAAACTAGGGAATTGAGCATTTTAAACCATGCACCACACGTGCCATTGTGAGTGAACGGGTATGGGAAAAGGGGCAAAACACCCTTGTTTTCTTGGTAAGGAGGGAGACGACCACATATCCAACAATTAGTAGCATTGGTAGTCTGATGGGAGTGATGTAACATACTAATAAAAGTGTTATTGCGCAGCGCAAGTCTGTAGGACAATTCGTGAGGCGGTAATTCACTAAAAGAATGTTCAGCAGTAGCATTATAGGCAGATTGTGTACGCTTGAATATAGGATAGTATATGTGCAGCAGAACACTAGCAGTAATAACCAGCAAACTTAAAAAAAACATAACAAGTAGTGTCACTATACAGCGACTACGAAGTGATTTGCAATATGCATTTTTCTTATGTTGTCTTTGTCTATCTCTCTCTCTATCTCGATCTAGGGGATACATGTCAGAAACTAATTTAACCGATTCACCTAGGGGAGGACTTAAACAATTAAACTGTCTGACTTGCTAGATCGTAATTTCAGTCTGTAGTTTTCTGAAGCAGTTTTCTCAGCCAAAGGGAGTTTCGTGTCAGTTTGTGGAGGAGGGCAGGGCTTAGAGTCCAAGTCCGAAGAAAGTCCGAAATATTTTTTAATATGGCTGGAATGCAGCCATCCCTTCCTGCCCTCTATTTTCACAGCTGTCCTCGTCGTGAGCAGAACCAACTTCGGGGATTGCCAGCGGGGCTCCAATGGGCTCTTCCGATCAAAATTCCTGACGAAAACGTAGTCACCAGGAACCACCTCATGGGGCTTCGTCTCGGTGTTGTCGGGAAAGGCTGCAGCTACCTGTGAACGACAAGATTGTAGTGCAGACATCAAGGAGGCAAGGTAATCTGTCAGCATAAGACAATCAACATCAGTTATTTTACGTGGAATAGGCGTCCCCCACATATTCGGTGGCCTACCAAAGACCACTTCGTACGGGGATAGCCCAGAACGGGAATGGACCACCATCCTCATATAGAAGAGGGCGACCGGCAAGGCAACTATCCAGTCTATACCTTTGTCTCTACAAATCTTGGAAAGTCGGATTTTCAGTGTCTGATTATGGCGCTCCACGAGACCTGCTGCCTCGGGATGCCGAACACAATGGAACTTCCACTGGTAACCTAACAGAAGTGTAATGTTTTCCACAAGTGCGGATGAGAACGGCTGGCCATTATCTGAGTACACGATACGGGGCAAACCATACCGTGGGAAGTATTCACGAACCAGTTGCTTGGCAGTGGTCGGAGCAGTATAATCGGGAACTGGGTATGCCTCTATCCATCGGGAAAGAGCACACACGACTACGAGGACATACTTAAATCCTCGACAACGTTCCATCTGGATATAATCCATCTGGAGGACTTCAAAAGGGTGATCGGGAGGCTGAAATCCACCTTGCTCTACGGGGATGCTTTTACCTGGATTGAACTGACCACAAATCATGCAAGTACGCACTTTCTGTTTGGCTGCTGCCCGTAAGTTTTTATTGGACCATATGTGTTGAATACTGTCTAGCATTGCCTTCTCTCCTAGGTGTGCTGGACTATGTATTGTGTTAATAATGACTTGTACCATAGAATCGGGGAGAAACCATGTAGATTTTCCCTTTGTCATCCATCCCTGATCTGTTTGGACCCCTCCTAGTTTAGTCCATTCCTTAATCTCCTCTGGTGTTGCATGTGACTGTATGTCGATCACATCATGTGCGGGATCCCTAACTGTCATACAATGTGATGGTACCACTATTTGTGTCTGGTCAGTTACATGAGTTCGGTTCTGAGCAGTTTGCTTTGCTGTTCGATCTGCCAGGTCGTTACCCTGGGAAATGGTGTCAGTAACCTTGGTATGTGCCTTACATTTCATGATAGAGATTGCAGTGGGTAGATGTATCGCGTCTAATAAAGCTTGAATGAGGGGGCCGTGTTGAATGTTGGCACCGTGAGAAGTCAAGTAACCTCTCTCTCGCCAAAGGACTCCAAAGTCATGAACGACTCCGAATGCATAACGTGAATCAGTATATATGTTGACTCTCTTATTTTTGGCTTGAATACATGCTTGTGTCAGAGCAATGAGCTCTGCTGCTTGAGCTGACAAAGTGTCAATACAACTGGTTTCAATGACTTCCGTGTCTGTCGTGACAGCGTAGGCTGCCACTAATTCACCTGTCCTTGTTCTCATACATGATCCATCCACATACAGTGTCAGGTCTGGATCCGGTAACGGAACATCTGTCAAGTCTTGTCTGGGCTTTGTTGTGATAGTGATAACTTCAATGCAATCATGTGCCAATGGATCTACTCCACTTACTGGCAATAACGTGGCAGGATTCAATGTGCTGCAGCGTCTGATTTCAATATGTGGTTGAAACAATGTCAGTTCGTAACCTGTCAATCTTGCTATAGTCAGGTGTTGGGTCTGAGTGCGATTTAAAAGAACTTCTACAGAATGTGGAACCTGTACTGTCAATGGGTGTCCTAACACAATAGAATCACTCTGTCTGATTGCTAAAGCTGTTGCTGCAACTGATTTCAAACATGCCGGAAGGGCTTGGGCTACTGGATCTAATGTGCTAGAAAAATAAGCACAAGGCTTGTGTGAACCTGCTTGTTCCTGAGTGAGGACTGACAAGGCAGTGCCTTCCCGTTCTGTGACAAAAAGTGTAAAAGGCTTACTATAACATGGTGTTGCTAAAACAGGTGCTTGACATAAGGCTTTCTTCAAGTCTTCAAAAGCTTGTGTATGTTCCTGAGTCCAAGGGAGGACGGACGAAGTCGCTGCCTCCTGTGTCGTTAACTGAATGAGTGGCTTTGCTAGAAATGCATATTGGGGAATCCATTGTCTGCAGTATGAAGTGAGGCCTATGAAAGCCCGCACTTCCTTTTGTGTTCTGGGTGGTGACATGTTTACGATTAACTGAATGCGATCGGGTGTGAGCTGTCTCCCCACTTTGGACAGCAAGTGACCCAGGTACACAACTTGCTGAACACAGAATTGTAGCTTCGAAGGAGACACCTTGTGTCCTTTGTCGGCCAGGAAGTTCAAAACAGTCAGAGAAGCAGTTTCACATTCGGGTTCGCTTCGAGCGGTGATCAGCAGATCATCGACATATTGAAGCAGAGCAGTGTGTACCGGCATGTAGATGCTATCGAGTTGTTTTTTCAGTGCTTGACTATAGATGCTGGGGCTTTCTGTGAACCCTTGAGGTGCACGGGCAAATTTGAAAGATCGTCCATTTAAACTGAATCCGAACAAATATTGGCTTTCCGGATCAATAGGAACACTGAAGAAGGCGTTCTTGAGGTCAATTACAGTGAAGAACGTCGCTTCTGAGTCAATAGCAGTTAGCAATGAAGAGATATCTGGGACCACAGGGTATTGTGGTACAATGCATTTATTCAATTCGCGTAGATCAATAACTAATCGATAAACAGGGGGAGCATTTGGGTCAGTACGTTTAAGAACAGGAATGATAGGAGAATTACACACGTTGGAGTCAGTTTCCACAACCACTCCTTGTGCAATCAGCTCGTCAATGATTCTCAGTAAAGCCACTACAGCATCTGGGGGTAACTTGTATTGTCGAATTCGTGGTAATACCACTCCTGCCTTGAGTGTGACTCGATACGGGGTAATGTGCATGCAACCTACTTCAGTGGGGCCCTGCGCCCACAAGTGCGCAGGGACGTTCTGCAACCGGGGATCCATATCTCTCAATACATAATGGCCTTTGAAATCTCGCAAGAATAATCGTACTCCCTCAGGAGAACAACAAATAATAGCTCCTAGAGCTTTCAGTGTTTTTATGCCTAACAGGTTTTCTGGACATGATTTCGTAAGCAATAAATCTGTAGTCCGTGTCAGAGGGCCTACTGCAAGAGGGAGGGGTTGTGATACTTCGTTAATAATGGGTTTTCCTGAAAATCCAAGGGACACGTTCTGGGAGCCTGAGAGGGGTGCCCCTGGTACTTCGTTATGGCTTATCGTGGTTCTGCTTGCCCCTGTATCAATGAGGAACTTTCTGTCTTTCCCTAATACTTGACTATGTACGTAGGGACCATTCTGATCTACAGGAACTTCAATAAGAGGCAAGCGGAATTCCCTCTCTAGGCTGTTTCATGTGTATCGCTGGTAATCAGGGTAATCGTTCTGTGCATACTGATACATTTGTTGTGTTGTGTTTTGTGTTGCGGTAATGGGCTGTTGCTGGGGTATCGCTACGGTCTGTGTGGAGGCTGGCATGGGTGCAATATGTTGTATATTCTGCGGTACCTGTTGTGAAGTCTGGTCTTGTCTAGGAGGACGCGGTCTCTCTTTAGTCTTACCCGTGGCGATATTATGTTTCAAAACTGCACAATCGTTTATATAATGACCTGGCTGTTTACAATAATTACATACACCCTTTACAGGAACTGTTGGATTCCCGGGATGGGTCGCACCCTTTTTCTGACCGTCGGCAGGAACCGACTGAGCAACTAACATTTTCATTTTTGTGTCTTTCATACGTCTTTGTTCATGTTCTTGTTCTTCTCTAAGTCTATTCTGGTGGTACTGTAACATTTGTAACATTTGTGCAGGGGTGTTAGCTTGCCAAGTGCTTTCTACTTTCAATACTCTATTCTTAACTTGGGGTAAGGAATTCTCGACTAGTTTTGTTACAAAAAGATGTGGATATGACTCGCTACTTGCTTTCAAACCGCTATTAATACCAAAACATTTCTCAAATCGTGTATAAAAATCACTAGTATCTTCATCGGGTTTCTGTTTACATGCTGAAATTGCACCCCAATCCTCCTTTTTCGTACTCAATAAGCGTGGCAACACTTGTACTAATAAACCTGGTAACGCTTTAACTTTATCTCCAAGCCCTAGGCCTGGAACTCGGGTATCTTCTTCATTTTGTAATCCAGCCCAATCAATCTTTGCATTTCCCACCTCCCACTCTTTTTCTTTGAGTTTCTCGTATATGCCTGGAGGTAGTAGTACTTTCAGTATTTTCATAAGGTCGGGATAAGTGTAATCGCCCATTAATAACATGTCTTTTATTTCACGGTGAAAACCTGCAGGGTCTTTATCATGACTAGGTACTAGTTTCTTCATCTCTAACAATTCAATTTTAGTTATAGGTGTATACACAAACACGCGTCTAAGCGTGTTGTCTGCGTTCTGTACGGGGTGCACTTCTCGCAACGGATTCTGTCTATCCATGTAATACATGGTCCTTCGTTCCATAACGGGTGCTGAGTTGATCTGCGGACCTAGGAACGCACTATACTTGTGACGGTGTTCTAGAATTACTTTAATCAGGTCAGTACTTAGACCTTTCCATCTGTTCGTGACCAGTTCAATTAGTATATCAGGCAGAGGGCCTGGATCAGAATGTTGGCTTTTATACAATAAGAGCAGATGCTGTATCATGTACATACCAGCTAAACGCTGTTCACTCGGTGTCAGGTTCAAGAACGTATGTGCTAGCGCATCATCACCATATTTCTCAGAGCTGTCCGCCCATTGCACGGCTGACCTGGCTAATTCTTGTTCATCCATGGAATCGAGTACATGGTACCCCATGCGCTCTTGAAGTACTCTGTCAGTAGCTTGGAATAAGTGTTCGGGTGTTCTAGGATTACACATGGCTTCCTGATATATTCTTTTACTTTCCGGGCGCACTGGGCGCATTGAATTATTAAATGGTCTTCCTTTACCTACGTAAGCCACCATTTCTCTAGCTGGCAACTGGGTTTGTTCTGATGTCTCGGCTTCCTCCTCCGCCTCCTCCTCTGAGGATTCCTGTTTGTCTGAATCTATTTCCGGTACGGGCTGCCTTTTCTCATGCATCTTAATTATTGACTTTCTGATTCTTCGGTACATATTATCTATACAGGCATCTTTGTCATGCTGTCCATCCGCTATATGCTGACCCCATTTGTGGAGTGCTTTTACATCCTCCGGGTTCATACCCGGCCTATCCACTTCTCTAATAAAGCAGTTTATAAGAAACCGCAATAACTTGCCTTTAGTATCCACTTTCTGATAGGCCATGGCCTCTTTAATACTTTCAGGCCCTACTCCTGTCTGAACAAACGTATATATTCGATCTAAGTGATCTGTCATTCCAGGTAACGTCATCAGGAAGTTCGTGACTCGCCGTAAACGTACTGATGCGAGTAACATTCTCTCGTCACTCTTTTTACCAGGTACTGGATCATATCTACAGTCTGCAAGGCGATCTCCATAAATTGTAATGTCTGTTCTAGGTGTACGCTGTTGCGCTATTTCTCTAAAGCTCAGACGTTGGGCTTGGGGCGGAGTCTGGAAACCTATCCCTCCGGACGCGCCTCCTGAGGCACCGGCTCCGAAAGGGTTAGTCGGGTTCGTATCAAGGGAAGTAGGAGGAGGTGGAAGAGGAGGAGGAGGAATCCGGGGAGGAGTAGCCTGTCGGGGAGGAAGAGCATAATTGTCCTGACCGTCCTGACCGTCAGGTGCAGGCACTGGTGGCGGTGGCAATGCGGTATTAACATATGTGGGAGCCACCTCGTCTAAATAGGAAGAAAGGAAAATGTCCTTTGCTGTCCTCTGGTGTGTTTTAGTCGGGAGCAATGGGGGTGGTAGGTCCTTCGGTACTTCGGGAGAGGCCTTAGGCAGGCCTTTTGACAAGATAGGGTACATGCCATTCATAAGTGTATTTCGCTGTCTGTCTACTTGTTCTAATTTTACTCTGATACCTTCCTCAACTAATGCGTTTTCTTGGGCCTTGTCAGGCTCCTCCTTATTCTTTCCTTCTAGTCTGTGAGCTTTTTCTGTGCGCCTATGCGACTCTTTACGCCATAACTCGATGGCATCTTTCTGTGACTGTCTGGCTTTCTTTTTCCATAATGCTTCTTCTACTCTCATGATGCAATCTGCATCCCATGTCCCTGCAGCGGGCCATCTCTGATTCTCTGACAAGTCTTTAGTGTAGTCTACCCACAAGTCGAGAAATAAAACAGCATCTAGGCCGTGTTTATGGTACATAAAGTACCCTGGAGTGTCCCTAGGTGGAATGGGAACAGCTTCTTCTAGAACCCCTTTACGGGTTTTTATTTGTCTTAGTTTGGAAAACAACGGCATTCTGAAACCTGGCTCTTACTTCAGATATGAACATGAACACATAAGACACGTTTAAGCACAGTAACGAAGATCGAACATTCACTCATACCACGACATTTGAATGACACCTCAAAACATTTCAAAGACAAACCACATTAATTACAATGACAAACCTACCAACCTAGTGCAACAGGATGTACCGCTAAACGGCACAGATACACCTTTTACAGGTGCAAACTAGATATACTGCTATACAGTACAGATACACTGCTGAACAGTGCAGAACAGGCTCGTGTACCCGAACCCGTCTTGATCGGCACAAACTAATGCGCTCGTCAGGATGCGTCCCTAGCAACGGTACTCACCAGGAAGCACGGAAACAGAAGGCCTCGGAAACCCTGGACTGGACTGGGCTCGGACTGGATTCGGACTCGACGCAGATACTTCGGAATCTGGTGGGCCTCGGTATACCACGGATCTTGCTCTCTCAGCTAGGCTCAGGTCGGGATCCTCCGCACTCCTCACCGCCTCGTCTGGGTGTCGATCGCAGCCTCAGTCACCTCCGTTGGCCTGAGGGAGATACAGGAAATCCTGCGGGTACGCGTAATTGTCCGTCCGGCTGTGGCAGGGGGCTAGGCCTGCAACGCACCTCCGGCGCGTGGGGTGGGGGAGGGGTCCCTATTCGGGCGCCAAAACTGTGGTAAAATCGATTACCAATACATAATTTATAATCAATAATCAATAAGAATAACTCAGAGAAATAAGAGGCAAAATCCGGGATATTGAGGTTAACTCAAAAGGGTTTTATTCCTGTAAAAGGAATTGGGTTATTGGCTCGAGCCAAGGTGGCATAACCATTCCATCACCACGCAGGTTCAGGAAGGGGCAGACAGACAACATATTGTTTACAGAAGTACATATATATAGTCAATGCATTACAATGTATGAGCATGTAGTAGGCGTAACAGCTGGAAAAGAAGAGATAAAACATGGAAACGTCATGAAAAAGGCGTTACAATAGGCGTGTATGAAGGTGTGTACTAGAAACGTCACTTGTCATGAGGTCACAAGTAGGTGGATCCATAAAAGAATCCTGCAATGTCAGCAGAAATATATGGCAGAGATGCGCGCGCAGCAGCTTGACGTGAGTCTGACGTATAACTGGAGGGCGAAGGGGACTTGACATTTAGCACTACAGGGGTAGACATAAGTCTAGGATGTCAGATCAACCTAATCCCAAATCATATCTGATATCATATGTTTAAGGAACTGTAATATCTGGAAGGGGAAAAGTCTCTCGGGCGGAGACTACACTATACTGGTTGTGAGTGCGTGTACATGTGTCTACGTGTCGGCCTGCGGGGTGAGGGGGCATGGGCCTACCATGGCAACGGAGTCTATGAATTACTTGCACGGAGACAGAAGGACCGGGTCCTCTGCTCCTGCAGCTGGGAGGATGTTTACTTGAGCTGCGAGACAGGAATGTATTTTCGAGGAGTGGAGCAGATAATTCGAAGGTTGAATGTAGTCTTGGCAGGCAGAGGCTAGGCTATGCGCCGGAGCCGCGCAAGGAATAAGGTGGGGGTCACTGGTACAGAGGTAGCCTGGGCTGAGGCCCTCGGAGTCAGGAAGCAGGAAAGAACTCGGAAAAGGCTCAATGGCATAATCTGGGCCTACTTCGCCAGGGCTGAAAAACGTGCAAAGTGCACCACAAAAAGACGGTGGCACGGCATATATAGGAACTGAATATTCAATCCGTTCATGGCGGATCTGAAAGAGGACATGTTAAAGATGGACGCAAATGTATTTGCGTCTTCATAGTTGGCACAGGAGGGAAATTACATGCACTGTAAGCTAGTACATGGAGACGGTGGGGTACTCGCTGGGGAACACTACTCGATCAAAAATTATATTTCCTCACAGGTTGAGATGGAGTTGGGCTGATTCGCTATTAGGAGTCAGGAAGAGGATGGAAGGACTCAAGACGTATCTACCTCAACAGCCAGAAGAAGGAAGGTATCGATTCTTTCAACTTCAGAGGGAAATCAAAATGATGATGGCTCTGAGGCCTACTCAGCTCTGTGGACTAGAGAGAGGTATGTAGAATTAGAAAATGCTGATGAGTGTGTGTGCTGGCTCAAATGTGAAACTGCTCTTATGTGGTTGTGGTTGGGGGGCTGTTGCTTGTAATTGGAGACAGACTTGTGATGCCACATTATGACATGATGCATGTACTTGGCTAAATGTTATGATCACAGTTTTGAGATTGTTCAGCCCAGCAGATGCATCTACTTGTCTGTGATTGGTTGTAAATTGCTCTCATTTCTCAGTTAATCGATCTGCCAGGAGTGATAAAGGAATTATTGCAGCAGCCTATACTCATGCTGTGCCTCTGAGTCTTGGTAGTTGGTACACTCCTCGTGAAGTTTACCTTTTTTCCTTCTCCTTGACTCTACAATATTGTTTCTGTTTTACAATCCGCAGGCCTCTTCTTCTCCTGTACAAAAGTTGAAAGCTCCATAACACTCCTGCTTTCCTAACGGGACTGGTTCAGCCAGGCACCTAAAACGGACATTCAGAGAAGATTGCAGAATGCAAATGCACCACCCAATTTGGCAATACAGTATAATTTTTCTTTTGACAATCATATTTTTTAAAACTATGTGGGATCACTATTTACAGAGGGAGCCAGGCTACACAAAATGTGGTTAGGGTTTTACAGTAATATTCAGAAGGTACTTTTAACTCCTGACTGTGTAACCAGGATACCCATATCTCTGTGCCTCTGACACGTTTGTTGACGTCTTAATACCCATCAAATGTTCCGTCCTGGTACCCTAACCTTGGTAGTGCAACAGTCCTTTATCAAGTTGTTGAGTGACCACCATAATCCTTCATATTTGCCCTCTACTTGCTTACTCCCAGTAACCCAGGTTCTTATGTCACAAACTCAAGTGCAGGTTGGATACACAATGTTCGGGCATCCAGGCACTCCCCACTCTGTACAGTCCTTCTCAGTCCCTCTCAGCACATCAGACTACACTTCTTTTCATGCCTCCTTAATGTGTAGTTTTCAAACTTAGATGACAGAACATTTAGATATATATTAACTTGGGGCTCTGGGGCTGAAGGACTCTTTGCAATGCATTTAACTGAACTGTGGCATACTTATTCCTTCATTTCCTTCCACAACAGATTGATGATAATGTGCTGCACATCACCCTGATTACTGTTGTTGTTTTGTAGTGTTGGTCTTTGTCACATTTTTCCTCAGATCTCCTTTCCCATCCATTTATCAAACCCCTAACCCTCTTCCCCTGAGCTGTGTGATTTATTGAGTTGTGGCTAAATGTGTACCATAAATGGATCACACACTTGGTGCGGCGGATGTAGTGAAAGCAACACCAACTCACTGCAGGATCTTATATTGCCAGAGTAATACCCCATTCCAACGCCACTTACTCACTCACGCATAAAAGGGGTCCATATTTTAGATATAGAACATCATTTGTCAACATCGTCATTCAGGCCTTGTGTTGCGTAAATGCTTAACCTTGTTGACTTCTCCTGACTCAAGGATTCTGAAACTTTAATTTGAATGAATTACTAGCTCCCCATAGCTCAGAAGAAGTTATTTTTGCTAGTTTTTGTTATAATATCAGGTATTCTTTGTTGTGTCATTGTGATAGTAGTCTGGTTTTAGTCTTTGTAAAACTATAATATAAATATAAACCACTAACTCTGTGTTTTTTTTTCAATTTAGTTGCCAGTGATGGATAATCCTTTTGATGAATCCTACAGTTGGAGCTCAAGTAGGTGGGACTGGAACCTCACTTGTGATGCCTTCCCTGTTAGTCCAGTGGCCTTCTACTACTACCACCATCACTTTCCGGTGCAAACTACTGCTGAGACGAGCGTTTGCCAGGCGTGGAAGCCTTTGTGTGTTTTGCAGCGCAGCAGAGTCGCTTGGACGCGCGCCTCCCGCCGCCCAACCCCCGTTCCACCTTGGGGTTAGACTGCCTAGCGGAGTACGGTGCTGGGAGTTTGGACTACACTCCCCAGCGTCCTTTGCGGCGCAACCCGCGATAATCGCGCGCCAGGAGGCGCATAAGTTGTCAGTCACCCCGGTCGAGAGGGGTTCACTTTCCGGTGCAAACTACTGCTGAGACGAGCGTTTGCCAGGCGTGGAAGCCTTTGTGTGTTTTGCAGCGCAGCAGAGTCGCTTGGACGCGCGCCTCCCGCCGCCCGACCCCCGTTCCACCTTGGGGTTAGGCTGCCTAGCGGAGTACGGCGCTGGGAGTTTGGACTACACTCCCCAGCGTCCTTTGCGGCGCAACCCGCGATAATCGCGCACCAGGAGGCGCATAAGTTGCCAGTCACCCCGGTCGAGAGGGGTTCACTTTCCGGTGCAAACTACTGCTGAGACGAGCGTTTGCCAGGCGTGGAAGCCTTTGTGTGTTTTGCAGCGCAGCAGAGTCGCTTGGACGCGCGCCTCCCGCCGCCCGACCCCCTTTCCACCTTGGGGTTAGGCTGCCTAGCGGAGTACGGCGCAGGGAGTTTGGACTACACTCCCCAGCGTCCTTTGCGGCGCAACCCGCGATAATCGCGCGCCAGGAGGCGCATAAGTTGCCAGTCACCCCCGTCTCGCGGGACGCCCGGAGCGAAGCCCGGGCAAAGGGCGGGCCCTCTGTGGCCGAGGTAGGCCGGGCTGGGCCCTGTCATTAACATTGTTTATTTTTTAAAGAAGGAAGGAGTTAGGCCCTTATTCAGTGGGGAAGGCTGGACCTTATAAATAGTTTTATACCACAAAAAATGCCACCCCACTCATTCCATTAGCCCTTGATTATAGGCAACACATCAGCTTCAGTCGGATATGTCAGGTATTTTATTTACCTTTGTTCTCAAAAGTTTTTTTCAAAGATTCATAACTTCTCATGGCAGAGAAGAAACACTGTACATATAAAAAATAATAGACATATTAACAACAATACAGTATTTACAACATGAACAGAATCGCAAAGTGAATCATACAAAACAACTGTACCAGTTTCAGGATGTTCAGACAAAGGTGCAAAATGAATATGCAAACCTCAATGACCATAGATGAACAAGGTTTTTGAACACTATTGGACAGAATCACATTCACAAGGAGATGTCACATTACACAAATGTTGTAATTCTAGAAACTCTCAGTGATCAGAAATTACGTCTCCTTTCATGCCGACGCGTTTCGAACTCCAAACAGTAGTTATGGGTTCTCTTCAGGTATCATTCCTCTAGGACAAAAACTTCACCGCGCGTAGGGATGGCCCCCACACGGACCGATAAACACTGAAAGGTACGTTCTGCAGCGCTTTGACATGAGGTCACAGCAGAGCTAGCTAGCATAGAACGATGCTTGAAATTGATTGTTTTAATTTAATTTCCCTCAGACGACAGTCTCATTGATGCACAAAACCCTACCTGAGAACAACAGCGACAAATAAGGTATTATCACTTCTGAATGTGATACATCACTAGCAGTCATAATTAAGGAGGTTACACACTGATATTCACACACTGTTACCTTTCTTTCATACACATACAGACAGAAAGCAACCAGGCCCTGAAGAGAACCCATAACTACTGTTTGGAGTTCGAAACGCGTCGGCATGAAAGGAGACGTAATTTCTGATCACTGAGAGTTTCTAGAATTACAACATTTGTGTAATGTGACATCTCCTTGTGAATGTGATTCTGTCCAATAGTGTTCAAAAACCTTGTTCATCTATGGTCATTGAGGTTTGCATATTCATTTTGCACCTTTGTCTGAACATCCTGAAACTGGTACAGTTGTTTTGTATGATTCACTTTGCGATTCTGTTCATGTTGTAAATACTGTATTGTTGTTAATATGTCTATTATTTTTTATATGTACAGTGTTTCTTCTCTGCCATGAGAAGTTATGAATCTTTGAAAAAAACTTTTGAGAACAAAGGTAAATAAAATACCTGACATATCCTACTGAAGCTGATGTGTTGCCTATAATCAAGGGCTAATGGAATGAGTGGGGTGGCATTTTTTGTGGTATAAAACTATTAACATTGTTTATGGCATTATTTACATGTTATACATTTGACAGTTAAGAGGAAGGAATATTGTGTGAAAATATTCAAGTTGCTTCCTTGCTATTTTCTACCGGTTAGTCATTACTGCATCTCCAGAGCCTTATTTATTGTTTTATATGGACATTGTACTATTTGGTGACCTTTTCTACTGGAGGTAAATTATTTGTATAACAACGAACTGTGAGAAAAATCTGCTGAAGATGTCTAAAAAGCTTCGTTCTGGAAGGCTAGTAGGAGGAAAACCTGGTGTAAAAATAGATACCACCCGCATGAGAAATAAATCTGTGGATAACCCCCCGTTGAAGGGTCAATGTCAACTTTTTGAGCTATGGGACATATCTACGGATAAGAAGTCTAACCCTGCTGTAAAGGAAGCTTTTTCCCCTACGGCCCAGGTGGATCTTACTCAAGCTGTTACCTCTTCTATGTCTCCGCCCTTGCTGACCGCGCCATCGCAAACAGAAGCAGCGGTGAACACCTGCCCTGTTCTTTCTGAAGGGGACGGGGAGAGTAAGCTTGGCGTTCATGCTGCAGAAGGAAACCTGGAGATCCTACTACCTATGCCTCAAGCCCTCACCTCAAATGATAGGTTAGGTGGGGATTCTCTACCATTATCTATTGATCTTGAACTTTGTGGACGCTATGTAAGTGCAGCTAATTTAGAGTCCCTTGAACATAGTAAGCCGTCTGGGGGTGCTACTCCCTCCGGGCTAATGCTATATAGTAGTACTCCCTCGTTAAATGGACAGGACATGTCTGATCTGTTGGACGCTTCCAGGAGTCCGGGCCTTAACCTCTCTGGCATTTGTCACCCAGCTGATGCTAGTGATAAACCTATATCAGAATCCCTGATTGCCCTGGAACAATTATTAGCCTCCATTTTATTTCTCCTGGGGAAATTTGTAGGCAGCTCGGATTGTATTCTGGACTCAGTTACCCAAATACTGAAGGCATTGTTACTAAAAACACCAGATACGAGGAGTGCTCTCCCTTCCAAGGCTGAACCCAGCTCTCCAAAGGGGAAAATAAATGTGCCTACAGTGAATTCTGGCATAAAGGCTGCAGCAGCAGTTCATGAAACTCACACTACTGTCCTGCCCTTAACTGCAGTACCCAATTGCGTTAAGAACTCAGTTCTCGAGATTGAGGACGAAAATAAATCTATTCCCGAGTCCAAAGTGGTTCAAGACCTATTTCCTATTTTCATGTCGGAAAATAAAAAAGAGCCTTCTGAAGTTAAACAAGAGGTAAAGGTAAAAAACGGTAAACATAGAAATAATAAAGGGAATAAAAGGAAACCAATCCGAAAATACAGGAAAAAAAGACAACAACGGATAATTTTCCAAAACTCCCTAGCTGTGTCTGAGAATGAAGAAGTAGACTTGGATCCAACTTCTACGTCCTTAAAGGCGGAAATTGAACTCTGTCCTCCAATAACTTTGGAAGTCTTGTCACAAAAGGAGGGTTCTGTTCCGAGTCCTTCTCCGTCGATAGCATCAAGAGCCCCAATCTTATATCAACTTGGGCCTCTTAATCCTTTGGCCTCTTCTTTCTCTCCTGCACCAGTGGTGGGAGACCATCATCCTCTCTCGCGCCAACCAAAAAACTCTAAGGTTCATGTTGACACTCTTGTGTTAGACTTTTTACCTTTATTTGATGCAGATTTATTGCTAAACAGAGCATGGCTCCTTAAGCGTTTTAGCGAGATTGAAAGTCTTCACCCAATTCAATCTAGGGACATTGAGCTAGTCTCCTTGTCTGGTGGAGACAGGGTCTCGAGTATAAGGGTCAAATTTTACTCTCCAATCATTGTTAATCTGGTACTACAGCAAGCTGAGAATTTTCAACGATCTGGTATTGACGTTCTGCCTGTTTTTAGCCTCGGTAATGCCATCCCTTCCCTGGGGTTGGCACTAAGGGGTGATAAACAAAATGGGGTAGCCTCCCCCCTTAGAGACCTGAAGATTTGGGTCTCTAAGGGGAAACGCTCGGTTTCTCAGGTAAAGCCACTCCCACTGATCCAGAACTCCTCTTTATCAGAGGATAATAATCGGTTCAATTGGCTGCATAGTGCTCTATCTACCAAGACCACAGATAACCCCAAATTGTTTCACCATCTTTAACACCTCATTGAAAATTATTTCTTGGAACGCGGCAGGGATTCATCGTAGCCCAGAGAAATTTGATCTTTTATTTTCTCTGGGTGCAAATGTGATCTGTATCCAGGAAACATGGTGTACTAATTTGTTGGATGTTTCGCAGGATTTTTATGTTCTGGAAGTTCCGGCTGCCCCTTCCAAGAAAGGTCATGCAAGGGGGGGAATTGCTTGTCTTTTATCAAATAAGTTACAGTGGAGATTTACCCATTATACTGACCCAAGTAATCTTTTTCAAGCTATAACAATAGCAAATTTGTTTGGCAACTTTAAAAACTCACCTATTGTTATTATTAATGTGTATATCCCTCCAGAAGAGAGTTTTAATCTCATATTGAAGCAGGTATTTAGATATATTGGCCAAATTAAAAATGTACCATCCCCCCCGGAAATTATTATAGTAGGAGATCTGAACTGTAAAATTTCCAACGCTAGTCTGAAACTCTTCAGAAATCAATCCAAAGAAGAGGCGCACTTTGTCCCCCAATCCCTCTTTCCAGAGAAGTTAGTGACCAACAAAAGGGGGAAGATTTTATTAGAAGAATTAGCGGCAATGGAGGGACTCATATTAAATGGGAGATTCCCGTCCGATGTGCCTGCTGAATTCACTCATAAGTCTCCCTTTGGGTCTTCCATCTTGGATTATGCTATCTCGGATTACGATCTGTTTCCTTGTATCCAGGACCTTAAGATTATTCCTACAACTCTGAGCGACCATAGTATGATGCTCATATCTATTACCCTAAACCCCCTGCCCACTGCACCATGGTCCCTTAACGGCAGTGACGTTGATTTCCATGTCTCCACGGGAAGGTGCTTTTGGAATCCTTCGGCCATTAATGGGGTCCATAATAAATTATGCGAAACTTTATTAGAATTAAATGAGTGGCGTGGTTTAGAAATAGTTAAATTTGAAAAACTCATGCGAAACATCATTTTAGATGTAAAAAAGGCTACCCGCCCTAGAAAAGGGGTAGTTGTGCCTAGTTTACTACGTAACCTGAACAAGGAAATAAATAAACTGGTCCGTGAGCAATATCTAGATAGAGCTTTGGAACGAGGAAAAGAAATTTCTAGATTAAAAAGAAAGAGATGCAGACTAAAAGCGAAAATAAAAAAGGAGAAGGAATATACAGTTTGGATCAACTTGAGGGAATCAGTTGCTCAGGGTAGGATTAGAGAATTTTGGGCAATAATCGGGAAGGGATGTGGTACTAGAATAAGTCCCCGCCCCATCCCTATAGCTGAAGAAGTATGGATCACCTATATCCGGGACCTCTATGCAGGGAATGGTACTTCAGGTGAAGATATTGTCCTTGATGCTACGCCTGAAGGACTCATTAACTTCCCCACAGAGGATGCAATTGAACTGGCTATAAAAAACATGCGCGCCTCAGGCGCAATGGGTCCTGACGAACTCCCCATGACGGTTCTGAAGCAGGATCCTACAAGCTGGAGTAAAATCTTATATCCACTGTTTAAAGCCTGCTTTTTGACTAAAAGGGTACCTGCTTCTTGGAGGGGAAGTATTTTGGTACCTATTTTTAAGAAGGGAACTAGGGATTGCCCCAGCAATTACCGTCTGATAGCCCTCCTCGACTCTATCGGAAAGGTCTTTGCAAAATGTTTACTTAATCTCCTTTCCGATTGGGTCGATGAGAATAATATTCTGCCTCTTGAACAAACTGGCTTCCGTAGGGGACATGGCACGTTAGATAACCTCACCACCCTCCATGTGGTTACTGATAAATATGTGCAGGTGAGAGGGGGGGTGGTGTACGCGGCTTTTATTGATTTCTCCACAGCGTTCGATAAAGTGGACCGTAGAATGCTGTGGAGAAAACTGGCAGCTCTTGGTGTTCCAGCCTATTTATTGGAGCTGGTCCGTACCCTCCATACAGAGACTTGGTGCAGTGTTTTGCAGGGGGGCGAAAGGGGGCTATCTCAGCAAATATCGGCTTTGAATGGTCTTAAACAAGGCTGCTTATTGGCTCCCCTTTTGTTCTCCCTGTATACTGTAGACCTACCCGCCACCTTGTCTGCCTGTGTGGGTATTGCGCCGGTGATAGGGGGGACCCCAATATCCTGCTTGATGTATGCCGACGATGTCCTTATTTTAGATCTGACTCCCAAAGGACTCTCAAACCGGCTACATGCTCTTCATGTCTTTGCTAGTGCTCATAGCATGAAGATTAACATATCTAAAAGTAAGGTGATGTGTTTAGCCGGTAAGAAGAAGTGCCGATTAAAAAATTTCGGATGGTTTATCGGTGGCCAAAAACTGGAGGTAGTTAACTCTTATACTTTTCTGGGGAAAATTATAGCGGCTAACTTGAGTGAGAGGCCGCATATTGACCATTGTTCACGCAAAGCCCTCGCCCATGGCAAGGGTTTAAATTCCCTCTATTTGGCTACGGGGAAAAGGCATTTTCCATGTTTATTGGAAGTGTACAGATCTAAAATCCCCGCTACGATACTGTACGGTATCGAACTTATAGATGTAAAATATTGGGACTTTTGCCATAAGGTCGAGGGGAAACTCTTAAGATCCCTATCCTCTTTAAATACTGCGTGCTCTTTGGCCGCGTGCAGGCTCGATTTCGGTCTCAGGGAGAAGCTGGGTACAGGGATTGTGCGCCCTAGTAAGATGGGTGGCCTGCCTGGCTAGAGCTGAACTGGGGACGATGAGAGCTCTCCTCAAAATTGAATTGCTGGGTAATTTTAATGAGTTTTCTCAATTGGTAAGGAATTTTAGGAAAGCTGCAATGCTCCTAAAAGTAGATGAAAACAAGTTATTTTTGTATTCTCCCTCACAGTTAAAACTCGTTTTAAAACAGGCCTCGTGGGAGTTATGTTTTCAGACAGATAAGAATTTAATCTGTGGGAAAAGAGACGTAGACCTTCTTATTAATTCCTATGTGATTAAGTCGGCCCAACCGTATGTCACATGGAACTTGCCGCATGGTATCCGTAGATTTTGGTTTCTTTTACGTTACGATCTGTTACCTTTAAATCTACTCTTATCTAAATGGTATGGTTCTTCTCCCATGTGCAATTTATGTAACCTGAGTACCCAGGATCTTATGCATGCTTTATTGATCTGCCCTGCGCTTCGTATATTGCGACTCAGATGGTTAAAACCCATTTGTCTTCATTTGGGCATTGCCACTTTGAACAGTTTTCTCCAAGCACTTTATTGGCCTCCTAATGAAATGTTCTGCTTTTATATTTTTAACTTTTTTAAAGGTTTTTTAGCTATTTATTAATATGTCTCTGGAGTTGTTCGTTATTGCTTCCGGTTGTAGACCTGTCATTGTTTGTTAATTCTTGCACACTAATATGTTTTTTCAATGTCATAATTTTGATATGTATTTGTTTTTTGTTTTTATCATTGTGAACTTTTATGTGGCCCTCTTTTGAGAGCCAAAACATAATAAATAAAATTGAATACTACCACCACCATTAAGAAGGCACCTTGAGAAACCCAACAGTACTGCTTTGGAAAATTGAGAGAGGTAGCAACCATCACTTCATTTACTCAGGTAAGAAAACTATGGAGTGAAGTGAACTACTTCAGTTAGTAACTAACTTCTACTGGACATAAGGACTTTGATTTTACTTTTTTGTCAAGGTTGTTGTAGGCAATATAGGCAGGGACAGGATACCCCCAATGGTCAATATATAGTTACAAAGGATAGTACAACAAAGGTATAATTAACTATAACTAACTGGTACACACTTTGGTAAGCGGATTATAGGCTGGGTGAAAATGCAGCAGTGCAAAATAAAAGTGAAACACAAAAATAGAAAAACTACTTCAGGCATAAAGTAGAAGACATTTACCCTTTAACTTCTTTCAACAATGTAAACCCACCCTATCTACTCACAACAGGCCTGTTGTATAGCATTTTAGGACCCTAGTGTGATTTTCCCGATTGATGCCCTTATATAGGGATAAATCACCATATCCTTATATAGGCATAGAAATCATACCCTTATTTAGACATAGCTCATGCAGTCCAAATATGGCATGACTACTTCCACTAGTTCCGAAAATCCACAACGATTTCTTGAAAAACTCGGCTTCAGCAGTTAGGGACTTCCCCTTTCATTGAATATTGATTTGTCCAAGAATTCATGGAGTTTTCAAAGAACTGAGACTCTTTGATCACGTTATTATGTCCACCTTTACGTCAAACTCGGCACCTTCATGGTATAAATATGCCCACACTTGCTATAGCAAACACATAGTGGTTTGGAGCAGTTCGACTATCCAGTTGCCTGACGCAACTCGCTACAACAAGTGCCGAAGGAAGCTGACCCTCCAGCATACGCACTGAGAGAGACACTGTCTTTTCTCTTGCCGAGAAATCCAGCTCCAGTGTTTCCAAGCTACCCTTGCAGGTTGTTGGGAATTCGAGTCCTGAGACAGAGAGATACCAGACCTCCTTCATTCTAAACCAAGGTATGGAGCTGATTAGACCCTAAGAGAAATCTTGGATAGATTCTTGGCAAAAAGAATACTAGATTTATGCTACACCTCACTTACTCCTTCCCTCGTACCAGACTTAGGTTAGGCACAACGGGATAGGCGTATTTAAGAAGCACCAGTTGAGTACTTTTTAACCTTCTGTTATTTATGTATACATTCTATGGCTTAGAAACCATACCATGCTTTTGCCGTATTATTTTATAATACTCGTCTTGCTGTAGGCATTATACTTTACAGCCAGTATTACGATTGTGGCAATTCATTTCTTCTGCATGAGAAAGAAGACTGTTCAATAAATACTTTTTATTGAAAACGCCCGTCTCCCTATTTCTCTGCACTTCTGGTGAAACGAAGCATGCACGAATGACTGAGTAAAATATCTATCTATTGTTTCCACGACTCTGAAGATCAGTTTTATCTTGGGGAAACAAAGTTGTCATGTTTATGCGGTTGTCAGAAACAAATCCCTTCTTGTTCATTCGAGAAAGTTTCTAGTGACCTCTGAGCTAGCTGGCACTCACAATTAACTCTAGTATATTCGATAGAGACCTAGTAGATCTCAGTCCTATATCTAATCTATAGGATATATTATTCCAATGCGCAGAACCTATTGGGAATATAGGAACTACACTACATGGCACCCAACGTTTGATAAGGCACTAATTTAACGCTAGATACTAGAGTAACTCAGTTGTGCTTTTCACAGAGACCACTTTCTTCCCGTAAAATACTCCAATGGAGGTCTAGAGTGGGTTAAAGGATAAAATATCCGCATAACTAAGTAGGACGAAAATCCTATGTATTAGTTTTTGGTTTTGTTCAACGTTGTAGGATACAGTGTTCCAAAATATTGTGCACCTTATCTTTGTTTCCTTGAAAATTGCTCTGCAAGACGTTCAACAAAATGTCGGATACCGACAAAGAGAACGGTAGATCCGGAGGCAATAATACCGGACCGGGTTTAGACGTTCAAGGTTTCCAACAAGATGACCCAGATGCTGTAATCATCCCAGAAAACTTAAGGAAAACTATTGCTATAAAGCTTATAGAAAATGGCCTATCACCAAGAGGTGGTAGGGTAATATTTATTGAGGTTTTCTATTTATGGATTATCTTCCCAGATGCAAATCCAACAACACATGTGTTCCACTTCTATAAGATAGAGGAACCTCTAGCGGAATACGCTCCTTTTGAGGACGTTGAAATTCCATTAACCTCTTCAGCGCTAATGACAAGGGTAACTCGTCATGGAGTTTCCATTGATTTCAATGGAAATCTCATTAGAGGAGCTGCATTCCCTTAGCAGCCAAGTGGTTAACATACCAAGAGCATCAGCTCTGGTTTAAAGGCACCCTACAACATCAAAATCACATTACCAGGCTTGGTCCACTAGGTAGACCAGGAGCAACATGGCCGGTACTAGCCAGCTATACACCACATCCTGACATTGAAAGAATGACAGGTCCAGAACTATTAGCTCAGCTAAAACAATTAATTTAAATACATAGACAATTGGTTCAATATGTCATGTGGACTCTAACAGCCTAACCTGCTTTAAGAATTCCACAGCACACCCCTCATGAGGGGAACACAGACAAAATTACACCACAGACTATGCAATCGGTCATCAGTAAATTACAGACGCAAAAGGAACAAATCCCATTCTGGGTAGCTCAAAAAATGACTCAGATAGAGGCAGTATGTCCTGATAGTACACCTCATGAGAAACACAGGATTCTAACAATCTGTTTACCAATGGGGATTGCACCACACCTGGAGGACTGTGACACTTGGGGAACAGTCTTTGCTGCAATTTACACAAAAACACATGGTGTTCCGTCCATGGCGGTAATACAAGACGTCCTGAAACAGATTCAAAATGAATACGGGGCAGGACCTGCTTTAAATCTCGGTATGAAATTACTGAAGGATTTCAAATAGGTCTCAGCTATAATATTAGCCAATATTAAAGGTGAAGCAGCATCAGTGGCAATCTGGAAAAAACTAAAAGAACTTGATATAACTGAGCAACCACACGAACTGGCCAGAATAATAGAAAAATCCCATGAAGAACTAGGAAGAGATAGTTTGGGAGTGAAACCAGTAAAACGAACTAACAGAAAATCCTGAAAAAGTTTTTATTAAAAACACAATCACTACACCTAAGAAGAAGTGGGAAAATACTAAACAGACACTTCCTAAAGAGAAGCGTTCCCAATCCAGAGGTAGGTCTCCTCAATAGGAGCCCTCTGGAAAGAGATATAACCTCAGAAATAGGGATAATTTTAGAAAACCTGATAAATATCAAGATACTGATACACGTTCCTCTTGTACCTTTCAGACTTCCTTGCAGAAATCCGAAAGAAAAGGACGATCAGAACACAAGGAAGAATGAGTGAAGTCTAAAGACGATCAACACATTCCAAAAAAAAAAAGAACACTCAATTCTCCAAAAAGAAAGTAGCAAGTATCAAAATCAGACATGCCGAGGATCTTGAGGACACAACTCAAGAACGGGGAGTGGGCCCAGACAATGCTGGACAGCGCAGCAGAGGTCACCATAGCTCGCAGGATCCTGTAGGATCATCTGGAGACAATGGATCTGAATGAATGCTTTCAAGTTGAAACTGCAGATACCAGGGTTAGTGTACCCCATAAGTTATATGAAGTAACACTCCGGATAGAGAGGGGACATAACTAGAAAAATAAGAGCACTCTTTTGGGAGAAGCTCTCAAAGGGGTATGACATTCTTCTAGCTGAACAAGACTGACCACCAGAATTTGTCAGGGAGTGCCCACATGGCGAGGAAATCATTATGCCAGCCTTCTCCAATCATATTCCTATTCATAATAAATACACCTATTCCAGAAAATGGGCTGTTGCCCAGGCTCCAGCATTATATACAAATCATGTGGGATGGGATGAGGATTCTCCTCACCCAAGGATACAGTTAAAAAATCAACCTACTGCTCAGAGACAGTATCCACTTAAGCAAGAAGCTAAAAAACAGGTCAGGGAGATCTTAGATCAACTTGAATTCTAAGGGGTGATTGAAACATGCACCTCGGCAATGAACAATCCTTTGTTTCCTGTCTCCAAACCAGACGATACATATTGTTTAGTTTTGGATTACAGACATTTAAACTTTTGTTGCAAAACTTTTGCAGTGCAAAATGTAGATAGTACAGCACTGATGTAATGTAATGTACAAAATATTTTTAAAGCGCAACTAACACCAGACGGTTTCTTGGCGCTCGAGCACAAGGGGGAAAACAGTCCACAGAACAAAAGGTGTTAGTGATAAACATTACAGAACAAATGAGTTTTAAGAAGGGACCTGAAGCGAGTAGATGAGGAAGCAAGTCCTATACCTAGGGGGTGTGAGTTCCAATGGGAAGGGGCAAGAAAACAAAATCTCAAACCTCCGTGTTTCTTGCGTTTAAAGACTGGAACCTTAAGCAAGGCGAGATACGAGGAGCGGAGGTTACGGGCGGGGACATAAGGGTGTAGTAGTGAGGAGATAAAATACGGACCCGTTCCGGCAAGGGACTTTAAAATGATGCAACCTAGTTTAAATTTACAACGCTCGGACACGGGAAGCCAATGAAGGGATTTTAGCAAAGGACGGACGTGTTGGTGCCTGGGTTGATGGTAAATGAGACGCGCAGCCTGGTTCTGAACAAGCTGTAATCTCTTCATTAGGTATGCCGGGATGCCAACGTAGAGAGAATTGGCGTAATCTAACCTTGAGATGACTAAGGCTAACAGAACTAAAGTAAGGGCCTCAATGGTCAGAAAACGGGCAATCTTTCGGACTTTCCGCAACTGGAAAAAACTGGAAGAGACTACGGCATTAATCTGGGGCTTCATTGTAAGATCGTTACTAATGATCACCCCCAGACTTTTTGCTGAGTCGACTGGACTGGGGGAAGACCCAACCTCGCAGGACAAAAGGTGGATTTCCATGGATTGGCAGCACCCCCGACAAGAACCAGCTCAGTCTTGTCGGGGTTAAGTTTGAGCTGATTTGCCCCCATCCAGTCACTGATGTGGCAGAGGGTTGACTGAAAATTGACAATGGACTGGTCCAAAGAGTCGATATTGAAGACCAGCTGAATGTCATCCGCGTAATTAAACGCGGTGACATGGCTACCTCGTAGAGAACGAATAAGGGGGGCAGAGTATAAATTAAAAAGAAGGGGGGATAAGGAGGAGCCCTGCGGGACACCACAGGTCAGTTCGACCCTGTCCGCGGTAAACTGCGAAAGCCGGACCGCCTGGTGGCGATTGCTTAAAAAGGAGCGGATCCAGTCAAGAGCCGTACCCTGAACGCCAGCCTCCCCGACACGGTCGACCAGAATATCATGGTCGACCGTGTCGAAGGCGGCCGACAGGTCCAGGAGCACCAGAACCTGACTGATGTTGGAGTCCGCTCCACTTCGCAGTTCCTCCATGACTGACAATATAACAGACTCCGTAGAATGGGCGGGTCTAAAACCGGCCTGTTGGGGGTCAAGATAATGAGAGCGATCGATGAAGGAGCTCAAGATGTTGGCCACATGAGAATCAAGAATTTTACTGAGGTAAGGGAGAAGGGAAATGGGACGGTAGTTGCTCATGACCGAAGGGTCTGCCGTTGGTTTTTTAAGATAGGCACAACCTCTGCAACTTTAAATAAGTTGGGAACTAAGCCAGAGGAGAGAGACTTATTCAGAAGCCCCAAAGGGAGAAGCGGACAGGCTGTGAAGGCCTCACGAAGGATTAGGGGGGGACAACAATCAGTGGGGGACCCAGAAGCAACCTTATTTAAGAGAGCTAAAAATTCCTCCTCCAAAATAGGAGGGATCTGAGTCAATTGCTGAGGGTTGAGAGAGGACAGGGAAGAATTAAGCATAGGGGAAGGGGAAGGACCCGCAAGAGAAATGCTATTTTTAATGTTGACAATTTTATCCACAAAGAATTGAGTGAGGGAATCGCAGAGCGCACGGGAGGGAGGAGGTTTAATGGTGACCCTATCTGGGTGTGACAGCTCCTCCACAATGGAGAAAATATCTTTAGTTTTGGAGGCCGACTCAGCAATCTTTTTAGAAAAATAAGAGGTCTTTGCAAGTAGGACCGCTGTTTTGTACTCTTTGAGCAGAGACATGAAACGCAGTCTCGTGTCAGCAGCATAGCCTCTTCGCCAGCAGCGCTCGGCTTGCCTAAGACCGAGCTTTAGGCCTTTGAGATCTTCGGTAAACCGCCTTTGTGCGTCGTGCAGGCGCTTGAGCTTGATCTGCTTGAGAGGTACAACAACGTCGCTGGCTGATTCAATCCAGCACGTAAGGGCGGAGGGTGGGTGTCAATAAGGTCAGAGTCAGAGGGAGAAGGAGTTGAGGTTCTAAGAAGGTTAACAAATTCACTAAGGTCAGCTGTATTCCAGTTCCGGGCCGAAAGGTTACCCTCTAGGGCCCTGCTGGGATAAGAGGTGACCGTAAGAAGGAAGGAGATAATGGAATGGTCTGACCATAAACAAGGAGAGATGAGAGGGGCGGAAATATCCAGGTTCAAAGTCCAGACCTGGTCTAGGGCGTGACCTTTGATGTGGGTCGCTGCGTTTATGTGTTGGCTGCAATTCATTCCAGATAAAAGATCGGAAAACATAACAGAACAAGCGCTCTCCTTCTCGTGAGTGGGCCAGTATTTAAAGTCTCCTAGAACTAAAATTTTAGAGTGATTAATCACTAATTGGGAAAGCATGTCGCCAAACAGCATTGGAAAATCAGGCATCGACTGAGGAGGGTGATATGCTAGGACAAAAGTGAGTGGAGTCATTGGAGATCCCAATCTCTACACAAGAAGGTCAACCAAAGGAATACTAACAGTTGACAAAGTGGAAAATCTGATTGGATATTTAATAATAGCTGCTACCTCGCCTCCTGGCCTGCCGCAGGCTCTGTTCGCTTGGAGAATATAATAACCAGTGGGAATTGCAGCATGAATATCTGGGGAAGACTCCTCGTTAAGCCAGGTCTCAGTCAGCAGCAATATATCAGGTTTCAAGGAGTCTAAGAAATGAAAGATTTCCAACTGGTGTTTTACCAGAGAGCAAGTATTAAGATAGCTCACGTTGAGTTGGGAATATGAGGGCCCTGTGGTAGGAAGGGGATCAAAATCTGGAGAGGTAAGTGAAATGGGGAGAAGGGCTGGGGCCGAGGACAAGAGGAAGTCTATCTCAGGGAAAGTTTCCCTGACACAGAGTAACCCCAGTGACTCAAGTCTAGTCCGAGTAAACAAGGTGAGAGGCCGATGGGAATGCAATAAAGTTAAATCAGAACACGAGTATCTAAACAGACGGACAGGGGGACTTGCCCCTTGCCCCTTGCCCCGGCCGGTCGCGGACGGGCACAGACAATCTTACCTTAGGTGCACCTTCGGCGCGCCATCATCTTGTCCGCTGCGCTTCCGGGGGGCAATTCCAATTTGAGGCTAAACCCCACCCCCAACTAGGCCACAGCGCGCGTCACCGCCGGGGTCCAGGTCCTCACCAAGATGGCGCCTGCCCTACACAACAAGCGGCACGTCAGCCGTGATGGACTGGGCAGGGAGGCACACCTTGCTGGAGGAACGGGTATTAAATCACCCGCAGTCTGGCCCGGAATAAAATCAGGTAAGGACAATGAGGGAAGTTAATTTTAAAAATATCAAGCGGGAAGCACGATTAAAAAGTTATTCGGCGGAATAGGGAACGGGTAACAGAAGAGCTCCACGCAGTGTCACTAGCTCGCAGTCTGCCCCCAGCGCTCAGTGGACCTTCGGGAATGCATTGTGCGCAAAAAATATAAAACTACATTAGATATTTCAAACGGATTCTTCTGTTAAAATCGCGCACTGAAAGCAGGTATTTGACCGCTTTATCAATAATGGGGACACAGCAACACTTCTGTCGTCTCCCACAGGGATTCAAGAACAGTCCTGGATTATTTTCAGCCAGATTAACAGAGTTACTACAAACGTATGATGATGAGGCATTATCGTATGTCGATGACATCTATCTTATAGATGATGACTTGGACACGCACTTGAACAGAGTGAACACCATAATACTTGGTTTCGCATCTGAAGGGTACAAATTCAATTTTAAGAAATCAAAAATTGCCCACCTCAACTCCTATTCTTAGGATATTAACTTTCAAGTGAAGGCAAAAGCCTGGCAGCAAACTTTTTAGAGAAATGTGCACTGCTCCAACCTCCAAAAACGCTGAAAAACTTACAGTCGATACTAGGATAACTGAATTTCGGAAGAACTTACATTCTAAATTACGCAGAAAGGGTAAAACCTCTTTACGAACTAATCAAACCTGATTTCAAAACAACTACTTGGACTCAAAAACACACAGAAATTTAGCGTTCAATGCAAACAGACATGTTAGCAACAAAACATTTACAAACACGCAACAACGTATGCAACCTTGTAATCTGAATCATCCCAGGGAGATGCGGATTCAAATACCTAACCTTTAATGAGGGTGAAAAGGTATCCATTGCGTATAAATCGCACTTGTACACACAAGCTGAAATGACGGCGGTTCAAACTGCAGTAGCAAAGGAGAGAGCTCTCGCACAGGGAAAATGCATAATGGTCGTTATGCCTGCACCTGCCTTAGAGGCAGTGACAAAAGCAAGCATTCCGGATGCAAAAGCTTTACATCCAAGATGGATACAATGGGTTAACTCTCTTGCTGCAACAGACGTTGAATACGTTTTTGACCTGTACTTGAAAACACAAGAATTTCTCCAATACGAACAAGAATGTCCTCTGCCCACTGAGATTCTGCCTCTAGAACATTATGGATGTATAATCTATATAGACGGATCAGCACAGCCCGCAATTGGGAAAAAAAAACTTATAGTGCTGCGTGCGTGATTGTTAAAGGTCGCTGGTGCGATGGTAAATTTAGACCTGTGGTCACAAAAACTCAGTCCTTAGGAGACTGTACAGCTCAGCGAGCTGAACTACAGGCTTTCAAGATGACCCTGGAAAATACTGATCGCGAATTCCCCACACTAATAGTGCGCGATTCGTATTACTGCGTCCAGTCTTACAATGAATACTTGCAGAATTGGGTTCAAAACGGTTTCAAAGACGCAAAAGGTGGCACAATCAAGCATAAATTGCTTTGGGAACAAGTAGTTCTATTACAGAAAGAACTACAAAAGACTCACGTGATCCATACACTGAGTCATCAGCGTGATGGCGTTCACGTTGATGGGAATTCATTGGCTGATGAAGCCGCGAAGGCAGCTACGGAAGCCGTTTGCACAGCTCGTTCAAAAACAAAAATACTCAGCGAAATAATGCAAGCTGTCACTGCCTCAGTAAAAGACAGTGGTAAAAGACTTCCGAAAGGCTTTCCACTCAAGTACTCCTATATAACTGATGCGAATAATGTTCCTTTTGCCCGAATCCCTGGAGTGGGGGATAGAGTAATTCCTAAAGTGTCAAGAGTGAAACGCCCGGCGCAGACGCCCCTTCTAATTTTGGATAAACCATTAGCATGTGTTAACCTGGACCACTGCAGTCCCTTACAGAGGGATGGCAACTATAAATATATCATGGTTGCAGTGGTTTCCTGCTCAAGATTCATTTGGATGTGGCCTCAGTGCTCGGCTGACGCTTGAACTGTTATAAAAGATTTGCGAGTCTTTATCGGTATGGAGGAAAGATTTTGCTTCACCAAGCCGAATTAAATATCGAGAAGCCATTAAAATATATAAAAAAGAAATTAAAAATGCACAAGCTCTGTACTACCAGGGAAATTTTTTAAATTGCTAACAGTCTTCTTTCCTCTGCCACATCCTTGGTTGATACAGAGAATGTCCAACTGCGATGCGACCAAATTGCTGATTTCTTCGCAGAGAAGATACAAACTATTTATAACTCATTTCCCCCTGCTACGGTCTCTCAAAGACCGGTATTAAATGGTGGAGTTGATTTGCTTTTCCCGAGCCCCCAGCTTGAACATTTTCCCCTCTTGGATCTTGATACCTTGGAAGGGCTGCTTAAGGAGCTCAAATCGGGCTCTCCTCTTGATGTTGCCCCCCCTCCCAGTGTTCTTCAAAAAGTAGCTGAAGTAGTGTCACCTGTTAATCTTGATTGTATAAATTCCTCATTTAAAACTGGGATTGTGCCACCGCAACGAAAACATGCCAGAGTTAAACCGCTTCTTAAAAAGTCTAACCTTTATCCTGAGAATTGGGGAAACTACCGCCCAATTTCCTTGCTGCAGTGGTCAGTAAACTTGGGGAAAAACATGTCCACTCAATCCTATCTGCATTTTTGGAAAATAATAAACGGTTACATGCCACACAGACTGGTTTTAGACCCCGACAAGGAACAGAAACAGCTATGCTGATGGCAATAGAAGAAATCAGGAAGATTTTTGACGACGGAGGCTGCGCTGTCCTTATCTTGTTGGATTTTAGCGCAGCCTTCGATACGTCAACCATTACCTCATGATACAAAGACTGAGGGATGCTGGAGTGACTGGACTTGCACTTAGGTGGCTTCAGTCCTTCCTTCAGGAGAGGGTATACTCGGTCTTTGAAGGAGATTGCTCTACGAAAGCTATATCATTGACTTGTGGGGTGCCCCAGGGTTCTTCCCTGAGCCCCACAATGTTCAATGTTTATATGAGTTTGTTGGCAGAAACAGTACTCCCATTTGGGGTAAAGGTTGTATCTTATGCTGACGATACTCAATTGATTGTCTCCTTATAACAGTCTAACCGTTCTGAACCTGATCTGGCTACGTGTCTTCAGAAAGTCTCGGGATGGATGGCCAGCTCCTTCCTGAAGCTTAACGGAGCTAAGACCGAGCTTATGCTCTTTGGGAAATCTGCTCCTTTAAGCATCAACCATCTATGGCCTGATTGTTTGGGTCCCAAAAAATCGAGTTAAGAGCTTAGGAGTATGGATCGATTGTAAGCTAGATTTTGGAGATCAATCACGCACAGTTGAAGCACACTGCTACGGGTTGATTAGAAGGTTCAGGAAGATACTTCCTATGCTTCCGTTTGCAGTAAGACGATTATTGGTACAGGCCATTGTAATGTCTTGGCTCAACTTTGCTAATGTGCTTTATTTGGGAGCCCCCTTGGCCACTACTAACAGACTACAAATTGTACAGAATTGTGCAGCTCGTATGCTAATGAATGTTGCTAAGCGTACCTCCGCTAGGCCAGCCTTGTCCACTCTTCATTGGCTGCCGGTTCAGCAAAGAGTTCAATTTAAGGCGCTTTGTATTATTCACAAATCTCTAGCAGGAAAGGGCTCACTCCTGATCTGTTCTTGGAGTAAACGGTATGTACCCAACAGGACCCCCAGGTTGGGGAATAAAGGCCTACTGTGTGTGCCTAAAATCAAATATGCTCGAAGTGGAGGGAGTCTGTTTGCATATAATGGCCTGGGACTCTGGAACAGTATTCCATTGCACATACGTTCTGAAGCGGACCATCTTAAGTTCAGAAAACTTGTGAAAACTTTCCTTTTCCAGTAATTGTCTCGGGGAACACCGGGTGTCTTAGCCCTGGGATGCCCTTGGGTAACCACGCGCTTTAGAAATGCTCTCTCATTCATTCATTCATTGGCACATACGCAATCGTTACGCTACATTCTGACCAGGGTCCTGCGTTTAGCTCCAAAGCTTACAAGGAGGCCATGGCCAATTTGGGAGTTGCATTGCGATTTTCGAGTCCATTCCATCCTGAGGGAAATTCGGTTGTGGAGAGAAAAAACCGGGACATAAAGCAATCTATAACAGCTAAGTGTCCAACGTAGCCTTAATAACCTGCCAAGAAATTCTCTGGGTGGAATCACTCCATATGAAATCCTGTTTGGTACCAGAATGATTGTCGAAGACCTCGATCGTCATACTTCAGTGGTAGAACAAAAACCCTTTAATATCAAAGACCGTTTGGCTGTTTTGCAGGACTTAAATGAAACAAGAAAAAGTCTAAGCAACACCATACAAAGGCCAACGACCACTGAATGAAAACCAAGATTGGGGATCTAGTCAGAGAAAAAATAGCGGATAAGAAGGCATATGGGCCTTCGTACAGAACACCGGTACCTGTATTAGCGGTCCACGGATCAAGAACAGTGTTACTACCACCCCTTGCTGGGAGAAAAGAGAACAGGTCCGTATCCATCGACCTGGTCAAACCACATCATGTGGCCGATAATAAGTAGTAGGCCCAGTGGACTCCAAAGATGTAGCAGAAGACCAAATGTTGCTACCATCCAAGAGGTTCAAACTAAAAGACTCATCACCTTTGAAGAATCTACAGTGAGAAAAGTAGGACTATGCGACAAAGCCATGGAACTTGTGCCTCTAGAAATCCAAATAACACTTCGTCAAGAAACTCCTGTCTACAATGATGTAGCATCTGACTATACTAACATGTCAAGGGACCAAGCAGCTCCAGCGATTTCGAATAATCCGGATGCAATACCAACAATTGACAGAACTGCCTCTCAGTGAGCCCGAAACAACACCAGCAAATAAATCTTTCAAGGAACAGTTAACGGACCTTTGTCAACAGCTTGCAAATACATATCTGGTTTCACCATGGGTTGAATTTTGTATTGTGCTATGGCTGATTCTCGTTTTAAGTTTGGGAAAGCTGATAGATTGAAAATATAGTAAAATGGACACAGCAAGTAAGAATATCAACTTGCTCCTGAAGCCACACAAATCATCTCATCGTGAACAAAGAGACCTGTCATCAGTGAACATCTCAGCCATTCCTCTACCTGGTGGTTTAGCATGGGACAGAACTGAATGACATTTATGGTCCTGTTGAGCTGTTGAAGATTCCACACCAATTTAAGGTTTACTTGAGTGAATTTGTTTCACCCAGCACATTTTCTGATGATTGGGACTTTGAGACTGTTAATACGCCATCTCCTCATCATGCTTCAACATCCTACGCATGCTACGCAAGATCTTCCGGTGGCTCCCCACAGAAACCAGGAAGACGGTCACCCAGGCACTAGTCACCAGCCGTCTGGACAACGGAAACACCCTCTACGCCGGAACCACAACCAAACTTCAGAAAAGGCTCCAGCGCATTCAGAACGCCTCAGCACCACTCATCCTGGACATCCCCCGACACAGCCACATCTCTGGCCACCTGAGAGACCTGCACTGGCTCCCCGTCAACAAAAGAATCACGTTCCGACTCCTCACCCACGCACACAAAGCTCTCCACAACCAAGGCCCCAGATACCTCAGCGACAGCCTGACCTTCTACACTCCCACCCGCCAGCTACGCTCTACCAGCCACGCCCTCGCCGCCGTTCCCCGCATCCAAAGAGCCACCATGGGAGGAAGATCCTTCTCCTACCTGGCTGCCAAGACGTGGAACTCCCTCCCCATCCACCTCCGCCTGACCCAAGACCACCTCTCCTTCAGGAAGCAACTCAAGACCTGGCTGTTCGAGCAGTAGCGGACCCCCCTCCCCCAAGTGCCTTGAGACCCTCCGGGTGAGTAGTGCGCTATACAAATGCTTTGATTGATTGAACATGATGGCAGACTTAGAAATGTCAGCAAAATTTCCAAAACATGAACATTTAGAAGGTTCATCAGATTATGAACAAATGTATTGTTTTAATCATGTTGGTCACCATTATTTGTACAAATCTGCAATTCCTAGAAATGTTTTAACTTATAATCAATGGGAACATTGTCCAACGCACCAAAGGGTAGCTCTAAAACATTTTATGAAAAATTTCCATACTTTTCAGGTTTCAATACCACTGATCCAGAAACATTTTATTTTAGAAATATTAATAAGACAGGAATGAAAAGTATGATTACTAATACGAGGCAAATTAATTCTGCGGCCTTTTATGCTCAATTGTCCACATTTTGGTTTTAACTGTTGGAAAGACAACATTGGGACAAAAACTGTCTGGCCACTATAGGTGTGGCAGAGTATACTCAGACATGAGTCCCTTTCTCACTGCACCATCAGGATTCAAGCAAGCCGGGCCGAAGACGGCTGAAATGCCAGAAACCGGTCCCCGGTAGCTTGTCTCCTTTCTGGTGAAGAATTGGCTTGGTAGTTTAGTCTGCCCTGTTCCCATGATGCACTGGGCCAGGGACAGACTGATTTGCATTTAGCCAGGTTCTGAACTGGGATGGTGCAGTGAGATAAATAACGGTGATGGATCAAGCCCTGATCTTTGGACTGGGTAAGAGTGGTCTGCTTAATTCAGACACTCTGTTCATCACCAACCCCTTTTCTGAAACGTTTTTGGCCACTATAGGTGTGGCAGGGTATACTCAGACATGAGTCCCTTTCTCACTGCACCATCAGGATTCAAGCAAGCCGGGCCGAAGACGGCTGAAATGCCAGAAACCGGTCCCCGGTAGCTTGTCTCCTTTCTGGTGAAGAATTGGCTTGGTAGTTTAGTCTGCCCTGTTCCCATGATGCACTGGGCCAGGGGCAGACTGATTTGCATATAGCCAGGTTCTGAGCTGGGATGGTGCAGTGAGATAAATAACGGTGATGGATCAAGTCCTGATCTTCGGACTGGGTAAGAGTGGTCTGCTTAATTCAGACACTCTGGTCATCACCACCCCCCTTTTCTGAATTGTTCCAGAAGGGCTTCATATGGATGCGGAGGGACAACATACAGCTGACCACATCCTGAGGGGCTTTCTTGGGAGCTTGCTCCCAACCCTCTTAAGGCTGTGAGGCCCTCTGACAGGTTGACCGGACAGAAGATCAAAGGGGCTGAATCGAACCCACTTCCACTGTATCTCACTGTAAACGAACAACAGGCATGGCAAGAGGACATCCTACTTCTGCCTCAAAGGCTCTTATAGGCCCATGATCATGCCTTTTAGAGTCTTTTTCACCCTTTCAACAAGCCCATTGATTTGGGGATGGTAGGGTGTGGAGAACGTGTTGTTACTCCACACTAAGCTCTCCAATTGACAGTTCCCTGCCATGCCAATCCCCATCAAAGTCTATTCCTAAAAATAATGCAAGCTGGCCATCATTTTCTTCCTACTCCGAATTTGCCCTAGGCAAAATTCCCAGTGCATTGAACCCAGCCAACCACTCTGCTGACCCACTTCCGGCAAACGCAGTCAAAGACCTTACTCCTCTGCTTCTACCTCTCTGGTCTAAGATCATAAACAGTTCCCTCCAACAAGGATGCATCCCAGACACCCTCAAAGTAGGCCAGGTTTCACCCATTCTAAAGAAGCCCACTGCAGACCCCACGAACCTAAACAACTATCGCCCAATCTCCAATATCCCCACCCAAGCCAAGTTGCTGGAAAAATGTGTACATTTACAGCTAACGAAACATATTGATCATTTTGACCTACTCAACCAACACCAATCAGGTTTCCGTGCTGGCCAGAGCACAGAATCAGCCATGACACACATCATTGATGATGCGCTGCAAATACTTGACCAAAATGGATCCTGTTTACTCCTCCTACTTGACCTATCTTCAGCCTTTGATACGGTTAAACACGAGAACCTGTTAGACCTCCAGAAATCAGAATGGGCTTATCTGGGACAGTCCTAAATTGGTTCACCTCATTTCTCCAAAATCTGACACAACAATTCAAAGTCTAGAACACCCTGTCCAAGCCCGTCCCAGTGACCCTGGGGGTACCGCAAGGATCAGCACTATCTCCAACACTGTTTAATCTCTTCCTGGAACCTCTAACGGAAATTCTACAAACCTCTAACGTACAATAGCACATGTATACAGATGATACACAGCTATACCTCAAGGTACACTCCTTAGAGGATATCAAACTATTCAACAAAGCTCTTAGGAACACCCAAACTTGGCTAGCAGAAAATCATCTTAAATTGAATGCCCCAAAGACTGAGTTTCTTCTAATAGCCCCACCGGCATAAATCCCGAAATTGCAAGATTGGATCAAACATATTACGGCGTTCAACGTACAATCGACCATTGTGGATTCAGCGAAGTCACTTGGAATAACTTTAGACTGTAACCTCAACATGCAAAAACATATCAGCAATGCTACAAAGGGAGCTAACCTTCAGATAAACACATTGAGGAAACTAGAACCCTTCCTACCACACAATGACTTTAAGCAGGCAGTACAAGCTCTGGTTATCCCAGCGTGGAATACGGTTGCATCACCCTCTGTGGCCTTCCCAAAGCATCAACGGCACCCCTTAGAGCTCCAATCAACGCTGCAGCAAGACTCATAACTGGTTCTAAACGTAGCTCCCACATCTCCCCGGACCTCCAATCCCTGAACTGGCTACCCCTTGATGCGAGAATTCAACTGAAAATTGCGTGCATGACTCACAGAGCCTTACATCAAAAGACCCCCAGCTACCTGGCACAGAAACTGACGATCTCTGATGGTACCAGATTCTCAAGAAATGCAGAAAAATTACTACTGAAACCACAAAAATTCCATAAGAAAAAAACCTATAACAGATCCTTTTCTGGGATGGCACCTAGAATTTGGAATGCCTTACCCCCTGAAATCAAACTTAACCCTTCCACTACTGCTTTTAAAAAGGAAGTTAAATCCATCCTCTTGGCTAAATACACATGAGTATGGTCTGCTGAATCAATGTGGTGAAAGGCACCTAAGCTCTCAACCACAAGACACCTATTGATGCCAAATATAACAATATTGTTTTTCTTTATCATTTTCTCTGTATTTCTGTGTGGATCTACTCTTATTGCCTGTATATGTAACATTTACTGTTTGTATAGCGCTCTGATATCCGCTATAATCTTGTTCACGCTTTATAAAACTTTTCAAATAAATAAAATAAATAAATGTATGCTGACATGAATTTGGTACCCTGGTCAGATGGTACCTCCTTAGGTAACATAACTAGGTTAAAGATCACCATCTGTGCCCTGGCTACTGAGGGTGCAGTCACTGTCCTCAGAGGTATAACCTCCAGGTACATGTTGGCAGGGTCCACCAAGACACAAAGATAAACCTGTTGCCTAGAGGCCCAACAATGTAGATGTCCAGCCTTTTAATGGGGTGCCTACGACTGAAGCGGAACCATTATAGCCTTGCGCTTCCATCATGACTTCCACCTGGCCCGGTAGATGGGACTTGATCTGTATAAAGCATCTGAGGACATCTTCATCCAGGACCATTAGAAGCATGCCAACGGTCTTTTCTTGCCCCGGGTGACCTGCCGGTAGAACATCATGAGCCAGCTCCAGTAGGAAAGCACTGTAGCACTAAGGGGAGCACCAACACATGGGTTGTACAAGGCTCAGGAACCTTAAACTTGTTGTCCAGGAGAGCGTTCTCCCTGTAGCTGAGGCGATCTCCAGAGATAGCACTGTACGCGAGAACGAGACGATAGAGAGTATAAGTGTTATGGAAGTATTCTACAGACTCAAGAGACATTAAATATCAGAGATATCATCTAACCTGGAAACCTCCTGTGGATCTTGGATTTTTGCTTGAGCATATTCAAAGGTATTTGGATGTGAGCTTTTTTGATCCTGATTGGGATTTCAGTGAAATGTTAATATTTTACACAAAACCCCTGTTGCTAATGATGGGAACTTGTTTCTTGTACTCCTCACTGACCCAAGAATAGGGCTGTGAGAAGTCCTTGCAGTAATTGTGTTTGTGGCTATCCTAAACAAGGCAATATTTTATCTCTGGAACACTCGTAAATTGGATATGCTTCAAATAAAATAAGCCACACAGGAGAATGAGTGCTATAATGGCAATAGAACTAAGTGAATCATAAGCTTAAGAGTTGTACCATTATAGTATTATATGTGTTTTGTGAATATTGAACCAAATAAGGAAAAAAATACACAGATTGGTATCATATATGCATATTTCCATTGCTGCAATTCATGTGATGTTTTACAATTAGTGAATGAATATGTGGTTGTCATGATAAACACATTGAGATGTCTGTTGAAGTTGTAGGTATCTTGTAATGTAAATTTGGTTGTAAGTAAATATACAAAGTGCTTCTCACCTTTGTTCTACGAATAAGGGTGTTTGGGATATAATATGTACTTATGTACTAAGATGTAAATATTGTCAGCCTGAAAGCAACACTTTTTGTGATTCAATATGCAATTAAGAGAGGATATGTTATACAACCGAAGAAAGAATAAAATTGAATTTGTACATAAAAAGGCAAATTTATCCTCCTATTTAGTGTTGGGCCACATATGTATTGATGTGAGATGAAAGATGGATAGATGAACCACAAAGTAAATGATATGGTCTCTATGAGCACCAGAGGTGTCACCAGATGCCTGTGCCTGGGCCTGCCGTAATAGTCCCTCCAGAGTAGAGCACTCCTTCTGCACTGTACATAACCTCTTCTTGGTGGGTCCTCCATCCTTCTGACAATTGGACAGTTCAGGTAGATTTCCCAGGGTGGAAATATCCTCCCCTTTAAGTTCTGTGGCCTCATCCTGAAGCTTAGCCTCCTTGAATCGTGAGAATTTCAGGAGCGGATTTCCCACACACCTTACCCTTCCTCTTTTTGGCAGGTACCTAGGCGCTTGAGGTCCTCCTGATGACCCTCTTGGACAGCCCCGAGCCGTATGGTCACTCACACCCACTCAGACAACTCCAACATCTCCAGGTGGTATCAGAGTGCCACCTCTTTCCAGATGGTTTGCTCTTGGTCATTACTAAGCAGACAATCCACAGGCATGGATGGACTCATAGCTACCTTCTAAGAACCTGAACCCCCCATTCAAAGGGAACCAGAGCGACTAGGTAGTCACTCTCATGGTTGTCAGCTACTACAACCTGGTGGACTATGTTAGGGAGTACCTGCTCTTAGGACACTAGCTAACATCTAAGTAGTCATGCTGGCTTCTATGTATCTCATAACCTCCACCCGTTGCCCATTAATGGTGACCTACTGCCAGTACTTTCTAGTGTTGATAGGCATGTGGGCCTTTGTGCACAATCTCTCTTTCACACAGGAACACTAGGGAAACCTCTACACTCACCCCCCCCCCCATACTAACTGGGGCACTTTTTCCCCAATCACTGTTCTAGTCAGCCCCAGTGTCTGCCCACCAGTGGGGGCACTGTGCCTGCATGGTCCATTGGACATTATCTTCTATCGGCCCAACCTGTTGGCACTCATAGCACTTAGTGGTAAATTGAATGGGTTCATTAACCATAAGTTCATTAACCCATTCTTCTTTTTCACAGGTGTGGTTTGGGAATTGTTCGCTGTGTAACTATTTAGGGGACCTTTAAAGTACTCCTTGTTTTTATTTTTACCTCTTTTTTTTCTGGTGGTGACCCTGCCTACCCTTGTGCTTTTCTCTCATAGATAATGTCTTGTGGACCGTAGGGCTAAGACCACGGTCCACCTCATTATCAAGCTCCCATAGGTCAGTGAGCTTACCATTAATCAGGTTTTGGCACAGCTCTGCAAAACAAATACTGAACATGTTCTTCCTTGCCATCAAATTGCACAGCCCTTGGTAATCTTTCAGTTCACTGCCCTTCACTTAATCATCCAGTGCAGTGCAAATGGAATCCACACAAGTTACCCAGGTCAGATAGGGTAGATTCTGGCTGTCCCCGAACTTCTGCATGTACTTTTCTGGGGTGAGGCCATTCTTCTTGATAAGAGTGTACTTCAATAATGGATACTTCATCCTGCCCTTCTCTAGGGCCAGTAGGGTATCTGTGGTGTACAAAAAGGAGACCACACGTAGATGTATGAGGTAAGTGAAGCTTTAATTGATCACACCTCATCCAACGGCACTGGCTCAGCAACTGCCGTTCACAGAGTTCTCTACCATCAAGAACCCTCGTACTAACTTTCCATTACTGGCATCATTGCTCATGAGATTCCACTCCACAGCATCCCTCCCATCGCTAGGTATCAGACTCCAGAGACTGTCCCCCAATCCTCTTTAGGGACCCAATGCATCTCCAGAGCAACCTCGTTATCTTCAAACCACTTATCAATGTCATCTCCCACAGCAAAGTTAGGCACTAGATCCATTGAATTGCAGACTCTCTGGTCTCCATGGGGCAATGTGGGTATGCTGCCACATTATTGCTGGACTCCGGTTGTTTAGCTTTGATGTCCAGCTCTCTAAATATCAGCTCGTTGACCATTCTCCTTTCCTCCCTGGCCAGTTTATTTTCTTCTATGACTCTCTGGGCTGCTGTCTCCTCCATCTTGAGAATAGCTAACTGCAGCCTAAACTCCCTTTCAGCCTTCCTGTTCTCCAGCTCCTCGGGAGACAGGCCTTGGGTGGAAACATTGCTTTCTGCTCCGGGGAGGAGTACCATTTCAGGAGACAAGTTATGCTCTGTGTGCTGTACTTCCAGAAGCTGTTCCCAGGTCTTCCATTTGCTCCACCACATCATCTTCCCCTCCTGGTTGTGCTCTGCTGCTGCCAGTGATTGATCAACTTCCACATGCCCTCGGAGCCTCCTGGAGCTCCAACCTACTGGTGTTCCTTTTAGTTAGAATCCCCCTCTCTGTACAGATCTCATTGTGCTCAACCACAGTGTAGTTATCCAGGTTGGCTAGCTCAGACAGTCAGGTAGAATGAGGGTAAATTTGGAAAAAGCTAAACCAAAGAGAATTTAAAAGTAACTCAAAAGGGTATAAAATTATTTATCTGGGATTTTAGTGTTACCCCAAATCACTGTATGGTACTTCACCAACACATGTCCTAATCTCACCGCTGATCACCAATGTAGGAAATTGGGTTACTGGTAGCGGCGGGCAGAGAACTCCACTCCGCTGGTGGAGCTTGCGGATTTTTTCCTACTCCGTGTTCTGTTGAGAACGCAGAGTTTAGGCAAAACTCCGACTCCGCAGCGGAGTGGAGTTCTGAGCCCCGGACCCCACCTTTAGCTCCCCGCCTCCACCCCCCTAATAAATATTTTAGGAAACAAAATAAATAATATTTAAAAAAATACACTTACCTTTATATGTGGTGTCTCCGGGCCGTCCTCATTGTACGCACATTGTGATAGGACTGCGCATGCGCGCGCAGTCCTATCACAACGTACAGGGTTTGCAGAGACCATGGCGAGGAGGAGGAGGGCAGCCCGGAGACACTGTGTATAAAGGTAAGTGTTTTTTTCTAAATCTTATTTGTTTTATTTCAAAAAATATTTATTAGGAGTTTTTCCCAACTCCGTGGAACTCTGCATAGAGCAACTATGCCAGCTCCGTCTGGGCCTGGTTGAGCAGGGGGGAAATCCTTCTTAAACAGCTACCACAATTCTTGTCAGGGTGAAACACAAGCAAACCTCAAATGAAGTTTAACCCTCAACCAGTCAAACAGTAATAAAGTGAAAGCAAAACACGAGAAATGCCACACCAATTTAGAAAAATACTTTAATAAATTATTTGATACCAATAACCACAAAAATCCAATCAGTGGAACCAGAGATATGCAATTTTAAAGATTCAAGTGAAAACCAATCTTAGAAGCACAAAGCACTAACTGTGATCACCTGGTAGTGCAGACCAGAGACAAAGTCACAAGTTCAGGCCAACCGCAAAGGATCTGGTTAAGCCCACTTAACAAAGTACCTTAAATCCAGGTTGCGGAGCATTGCGAAATCCCTCTTAGAAGTTCATAGGTCCTGCATCGAGGATGGTTCGCACAGGACCTTGTGAGTTCCAGACCTCGGTCTAGGCAAGCTCTCCTCTCCCCGGCTGCGTCGCGGTGCTCTGCTCCGCCTGCAGTCGGTCAGCCCCTCTACGTTGCAGGGTTCAAGACTACCCTGGGTCAGGTCGCCCTCAGGCGCATGGTGTTTGTCCTTCTGTAATTTTTGTGGTTTTGTGTGAACGTGCTGTTTGCTGTGTCGGTGTCTAGATTGTTGTTTTGTTTTGTTTTTTGACTATTGTGTTCCTTCCATTGCTCTCTGTTCGCCCCTTGCTGTGGGCTGTCGCTTGCCTCGTCTCCCCTCCATTTTTCCCGTCGCCGCTGAACCCTCCCCCTACTGCCCCACCTCCCATCTCCTCCCCCCTCCCCCCTCTTCATTATGGTGACCACTACACGGTCCCGCCACTGGCGCTCCGAATACAAGTCGGTATGTGCTTGGACTGCGCCCAGCGCCAGACCCCCTGCAAGCACCACGATGCCAGATGCCGCTACGACGCCAACACCCTCCACGCACTCAACGTTGGCCGATCCTCCACCTGCTTCCAGGCCACCCGATGCTCACCCACCAAAACTGCAGCTACACCTGCCAGCGCACCTGCCGAAACTGCAGCTACACCTGCCAGCGCATACCTGCACGTCCTGCCCACCCCACCAAAGCAGACCACAGCCACCTCAGATGCATACTGCTCAACACCCGCTCCATCCACAAGCAGGCCATCAAACTCTGGGACCTACTAAACTCATCCTCCCTGGATGTCGCTTTACTGACGGAGACCTGGATGAACTCCTCATCGGCACCCGACGTTGCCATAGCCATCCCGGATGGTTACAAGATCACCCACAGGGACCGCACCAACAGACCAAGAGGAGGAATCACCATCGTCCACAGAAATACCCTCGGAATTTCGAAGACACCCTCAGCATCGCCGAACACCTGCACTTTCAGATCCACATCGATCCCAACACCACCCTCAGAGGAACCCTCATGTATAGACCCCCCAGACCCCAGCCACAGTTCATAGACTCCCTCACAGATGCCGTCAGCACGCACGCCCTGGCCTCCACAGACTACATCTTTTCTGAGACCTGAAGTTCCACCTCGAGAACACCAACAAAAGCAACTCCACCTCACTATTGGACAACTTCGTCAACCTCGGACTCAAACAGCGTGTCACAACACCCACGCACTCCACTGGACACATGCTCGACCCCATTTTCTCCACCAGCAGCCATGTCTCCATCAGCCACATCACCGAACTCCACTGGACCGACCACCGCTGCATCCACTACACCTTCAAGAAAACCACCGCACACAATGACCAGCAAAGAATCGCCCACCGCAGCTAGAACAAGGTAACTGAAGACCAGCTAATCACCACTCCTACCCAAGACCCTCCGACCTACCACACCGACACCAACACAGACGCCTGCAACCTCAAGCAATGGATCGGCGACTGCGCCAACACTCTCGTCCTGATCAAGAAACTCACAAACAGGCGCACCGATAGAAGAGCCATCTGGTTCACCGCAGACCTCCAGATATCCAAGCAGCAGACCTGCCAAAAACTAGAGAAGAAATGGCGCCGCGAGCAAACACTGGACTACCACACAGCACCTCAAGAACGCCAGCCGAAGACACCACCAACTCATTTGAATGGCCAAAAGGACCTCTTCAAGGAAAGCATCGACAACAACGCACACAACAGCAAAGAGCTCTTCAACATTGTGAAGGAACTCGCCAACCCCAGCTCCAACTACATCCCGCCGTCACAAGACCTCTGCGACTCTCTAGCTACCTTCTTCCACCGCAAGATCGCAGACATCCACAACAGCTTCAACGCCCAAACCTCTCCGACAGCCGCCGACACCCCAGACTCACCGCCCCCCAGTCACACTGGCCACCTGATCTCCTGGAACCGCATCAACGACAAAGACACCATCAAAACCATGAACATCATCCACTCCGGCTCACCATCAGACCCCTGTCCCCAACACATCTTCAACAATGCGAGCTCCATCTTAGCACCCCAACTCTGTAAGATCTTCAACAGCTCATTCGAGACCGCTACCTTGCCGGAAATCTAGAAACACGCAGAGATCAACACCCTACTCAAGAAATTCAAAGCAGACCCAAAGGACCTCAAAAACCTCCAACCCATCTCCCTGCTCCCGTTCCCGACGAAAGTCATTGAGAAGATTGTCAACAGACAACTGACCCAATTCCTCAAAGAGAACAACACCTTGGACTCGTCTCAATCCGGATTCTGCAGCAACCACAGCACCGAAACTGCCCTCATCGCCACCACCAACAACATCAGAGGGCTGCTGAACAGCGGCAAAACAGCGGCTATCATCCTCCTGGACCTCTCGGCCGCCTTCGACACTGTCTGCCACCACACCCTGCGCACATGTCTCTACAACACAGGGATCCGCGACAAAGCCCTGGACTGGATCACCTCCTTCCTCACCGACAGAAACCAGAGAGTCTGCCTCCCTCCATTCCGATCCGAAGCCACCAAGATCACCTGCGGCATACCCTATGGATCATCCCTCAGCCCGACCCTCTTCAACGTCTACATGACACCGCTCACACGACCGCAACATAGTCTCACATGCCGATGACCCCCAGCTGATCCTCTCCCTCACCAAAGACCCCGCTACCCCCAAAACCAACTTCAACGCAGGGATGAAGGCCGTTGCTGAATGGATGAAGAGAAGCCTCCTGAAACTGAACTCAAACAAGACGGAGGTCCTCACCCTCAGCTCCACCCCTTCTGCCTGGGATGACTCCTGGTGGCCGGCATCGCTGGGAACTGTGCCGACACCTACCGACCACTCACGCAACCTGGGGTTTATCCTGGAATCTTCTCTGTCAATGACCCAACAAGTCAACGCCGTCTCCTCTTCCTGCTCCAACACCCTCCGTATGCTTCACAAGATCTACAGATGGATCCCCACCAAAACCAGAAAGACGGTCACCCAGGCCCTCATCACCAGCAGATGGACTACGGCAACACCTTCCTTGCGGGAACCACGGCCAAACTCCAGAAGAGACTTCAATGCATACAAAACACCTCCGCACGCCTCATCTTCGATATCCCTCACCACAGCCACATCACTGCCCACCTGAAGGACCTGCACTTTCCCATCAACAAGTGGATCACATTCAAGCTCCTCCCCCACGTTCACAAAGAACTCCGCAATGCCAGACCAGCATACCTCAACAAGCGACTCACCTTCTACACCCCAAACCGCCAGCTCCGCTCCGCGGACCGTGCCCTCGCCACCGTTCCATGAATCCACCGAACAACCATTGGTGGCAGATCCTTCTCCCACCTCGCCACCAAGACATGGAACACTCTCCCCATCCACCTGTGACAGACCCAGAACCTGCTGACCTTCAGAGGACTCCTCAAGACCTGGCTGTTTGATCACTAGCTGCCCTCTAGCACCTTGAGACCCTCACGGGTGAGTAGAGCACTTTACAAATGTCTGATTGATTGATTGATTGATTGAGCAGCAGTTCTGAAGAGCTGCAGGATTGTGATGCAAGGTCTTGCGTCGAGGATGCTTTGAGAAGGGCTGGATCTGAGGAGAGGTGCTGCTTCAAGGCAAACAAACTTTACAACGCAGTCATTACATCGCACTACCTTTACATAGCAGTCATTACATCGCATCATCCTTTACATAGCATGTTATTGCAACACAGCCATTACATTGCATGCCACTACAACGCATGTCATTACAACGCATGTCACTACAATGCAGGCATTACATCGCAAGTCATTACAATGCATATCATTACAACGCATAGTACCCTTACACTATCCAACACTTATTGCACTCACTGAAGTTAGAATAATAATTATCACCCCTACACTATCCAACACTTACCTCAATGTTGCACTTACTGGAGTTAGAATAGTAATTATTACCCCTATACTATCCAACACTTACCCTAAATGCGATGTAATGGTATGCGTTATAATGGTATGCGTCATAAAGTTATAATGCAATGTAGTGGAATGCATTGTAAAGGTAGTTTCTGAAAATGCAATGTAATTGGCATGCGATGTAAAATAATGCGTTGTTAATGATGTAGCGATGTAAAAACTGCGCTGTAAAGGAATGCATTGTAAATATTTGTGTTCTAATGTCATTCATTCTCCTTCAAGGATGCATCTCACTGCGATGGTTCAGATGCACCTTCAGACCCACTTTCAATGGCCCAGAGCTGGGGGGGCACCACTTGGGGAGGTAAGGCTCACAGCGGGCAGAGTCCAGATACTGGGATCAAGGAGTTGGATCCTTTATTGTCCCTGAGACTCTGATCAGGAGGCCAGACAACTAGCTTGTGGAGTCACTCTGGTAGTCATGGGTTCAAGATGCAGGTCCAGTCCTTCTCACTCAGGCAGCAGGGTAGCAGAGTAGAGGTCCTTTTTACAGAGCAGCACAGCAGTCCTTCTGAGTCCTCCACAAGTGCAGAGGTGTACTGAAGAATTGTGTCTGAGGGTCCAATATTTATACCTAGTGCCAGCTTTTAACCAGGAGAAGGTTCTGAAGGTGTCCACCCTCAGAGGTATTTGGAATTTCCTGCCTCCCTGCTCTGTCCCCAGATTGCCTGGGGGTGCAATATACTTGTGAGTGTGCCCAGGCAGAGACTTTCTTCTGTGCAAGTGTGGTAAGTGACATTCTCTCCCTCATCAAGTTCGAGATGGCCTATTCTGCTAATGTGTATTTCCTATTTGTCTAACTGTCTGGAACCAATACACATAAAGACGAACTGTCAGCTACATCTAGTCATGTGTCCCAGGATTCAGGCACCAAATGGTTAGGGCAAGAAAAAACCAACTTTCTAAAAATGGCTTTTTCAGAATTGTGACTTAAAAAACAACTTTACCATTAAAGAGGGTTTCAAATTACAATTCTACAGGCACCAAACGCAATATTCCTACCTGCTTCCAATTGAAATTTATCACTTATTAAATGTAATAAGTTATCCCAATGTTATCCTATGAGAGAGGCTGGCCTCATAGTGAAAAATGAATTAATTATTGTTTCTCTACCAGGACATGTACAACTTAGCAGAATATATCCAGCTTTGAAAACAAACTGCACCCTGCCCTATGGGCTGTTTATTGCCTACCATAGGGGTGACTTATATGGGATAACAAGTGGGGTTTTAGGCCTGCTAAAAGTTTTATTTTGCCAGTTCTGAATAGCAGTTTAAAACTATTCACATAGGCTGCAATAGCAGGCCTGAGACATGTTTAAAAGGCTACTTAAGTGGGTGACGGAATGAGTGCTTCAGTCCCACTACTAGCATTTAATTTATAGGCCCTGTAAAGTAAATTAAATGTGCCAATTGGGTGAAAGCTAATGTAAGCATGTTTTAGGGAGGGAGCACCAGCACTTTAGCACTGGTTAGCAGTAGTAAAGTTAAGAGTCATAAGGGCAGCAAAAGTGAAGTCTGCAAAAACAGAAGGATTGAAGAAAAGAACTTGAAGCAAACCTTTGCCAGTGATGTCAGTTCCAACAGTCCCCATGAGAGCTCTGAGATTTTACATCAATCACACCAAAGAAGACTGATTGGACGATCATGTTTTTGTGCGTTCTCTGTAGCAAAATAATACAACACTGTGTAGAAGCTAAAACATTCCTGCTGAATCGTTCTTTGTATCGAGATCTGCTATGCATTTGCTAAATAGCAGCCTCTGGAGGTACTGCATGCTCATTCTACCCGGGCCAAACCTGCTACCACTGCGTTAGCCTGGCAGCTATGCGAGTGTCCCTCCGTACGTACATAAATCACTATTTTCTAGACTTTCTAGTTAGAATTCGTTAACAGATCCATCTCCAAATAGGTACTGATTTGGTGTCCGTTCAAAAGGTAAGGAATCTGTGGCTACAAGTCCCTATCAGACGAACTAGTTACTTACGTGCGGTAATGCTCGCAAGAACTACTTACCTTCAGTAACGCTCCTTCTGGTAGAGACTCTGTCTAGCCAGTGATTCCTTACTGACACTCCCATCCTGCCCATTCTGTGAGTGGACTCTAGCCATAATTAACATCCCAAGTTCAGGAATTTCAACATTGGTCTCAACTAATTTATTATTGTGGCTCTGCGTCTGGGGTCATGGACAGCTTCAAAAGCAACTGACGTCAACACACATGTATAGGCTCTGCACCTCATTTGCAGAGCTGAACGGCCTCTATGTGAAGCCAAGTGGTCCCCTCTACCTGCGCGCAGAGGTACTGCTGACGAGTTTTGAGATCTAGTCTGATGCCTGGGGAATATTCAAAAGTTGAGGAATCTACAGCTAGATAGACTCTACCAGAAAGAGCCTTACTGAAGACAAGTATCTTGATTGTTGTCCTTTTTGTTCCACAGGCGTTTTCACTGGAACTCGAATGCCATTGTTCTGTTTTTCTATCAAGAAATGCAATTGATTATTTCTCAACTTGGATGCCCCATCTAAAACACCAGCAATTTAGACAAAAGAGCATGGCTTATTATTATTGACATTTTGAAAGTATTCTGCACCAAATGTAAGAATTTGACCCCAAAACGTTTTACAGGGTACTGGAAACCAGTCCTCCTTCGGAGAAAATGCTTAGCAATTACCATCAGAGTTGCTGTAATACGAAAAGCCAAAAATAAAAAATATTTTTCCAGTTTATCATCAAAAAAAGAATTTTCGAGGTTAAGGGTCTCTGAACATACACTGTAACTTATTTATGAATACTGTAAAATGAAAAAAATATTTTACAGCATCCGTTTATACTATTGTATATACACCTTTTCTCTATAATGTTGTGATTGTTCTTATAAATTACATTTTTTCTTAAATAGTACCAAGTGACAGCATTTTAGCTATTTAATTATACTTAGACTATTTGTGAGCAATACTTGATTTTAAACCAGTGTTAAAGAGACTGCTCATTATGCTAAACAGCTGGTAAGGCCCACCTGACTCTCCCTGAGGGTTGGTTGTTACTATTTCCTATGCTTTGCAACTGCTCATTTCAACCTTGCCTCCCTCGCTATACGTCCTCATTTTCCATATAAAGTGGATCTATATGTTTCCCCCTGTTGCTCCCATCATTAGTTTCCACCATCCTTATCTGTAGGTCAGTGCCTTCTTTCCTCCTTATTTGCTGCAAGAACTTTGACATAGACAAGGCAGAGCTCCATTGTGGCGGGTACAGACTGATCCGAGCCAATGTGAGTGAACAAGAGGGTCTGCTGGGATATTGAATGCTAAATGAGTTGGATGGTTTGCTCCTCCTTCAGTATAAAGTATCCCAGTGGAGAAGTGTGGCGCGCCGGTTAGAGGCGGCAGACCCAGAAGCAGAGGTCGGCCCTGTACCAGGGTTTAATTCCCGACGCTGCAAGGTACAGAACCAATGTCAGCGGGCTCTATGAATCTCGCCTCGGTGCCTCTCTAACCATGGGTGAACGTGCGCTCTACAAATTCATACTAACATAACATAGCAGACGTTCTCCTCCCTCTTTACGTGGGCCTGCACTAGCTGAGAATTACCCATGGGTGGCTGTTGGCCCCCCATCTCCTTTGTCATACTTGATAGTTTTGTGGCAGTGGTGGACGAGCTCGCCTGTGTCCAGCACCACAGATTGAACTTGTCCTAGCTGTTGTATCATCTTGCTTGGGTTTTTGTAACACTGGACTCCCCAAGAAGTTTTCAGACAAACTGCAAGAGTTCAAAATGATGCAACAGGATTGGTGTGACCTCAGAGGTAGAGGCATAGGATCCAGAAACTAAGGCCCCTGATAAAGAGAGATTCCACTTTAAAAGATTGTGCATAGTACACAGGTCTGTTCACGGCGAGGTGCCTTATCTACTTTCCTGGGACTTCAGTTTATTCTTTCAAACCTATTGGTCATTCTGCCTCCTAAACTTAAAGACCTTGAAAGGAAATCTTTCCCTGTGCAGGGCTCTTACTCCTGGATCCCCCATCCTGATCCACTGAAAAAGGACAGAGTCTTCCTGTAGTTCAGATGAGAACTAAAGACTTATCAAGTCCACTCTTCATGAGCCTGAACTCCAGTGACCTCGGCTAATCTTCTTAGCGCCCAGCCTGCCTGTGTGATTTTTTCTGTGTTAATGTTTTGCTTAAGCTTTGCATCATTAGAGACATTTAAGATGCGGTTTATAAAGTTATTCTCTTTTTCTTATATATGCTCTTATGTCTATAGCATTCATGTTTCCTCTCCATCATCCCCTTTGTCCACATGCTTTGAAACTAATATTTGTGGTTCACGGTACAAAAACTATATACATATAGGAGCCCATTCACAGAAGCTTTTGGAGTTTGTAAAGTAGTATTAATGTAGCACTCCTGCCTTTGTGAATCGGCCTCAAAACATCTAAAGTGGGAAATGTCTGGGACTATTTGTATTCAAATGCTACTGATACAAAGAACTCTGCTATCTTTGCACTTTTTCTAACCAGGAGCTGGAGTTTCAAGCCCAAGTCACGAAGCAATGTTAGAGACAGGAATAAGCAGTGGTGGCTCCTCCGCTGTGGCGGAGGAGCATCACCCCATCGGCTCAGAGCCAACAGCTGAAAAATAAAACAATATTTTATTATCATTTTATTTTTCAGCTGCTGGCTGAGCCAGCGTGTGTAAGGAAAGGCGGGGCCAGGGCAGATTGGGCAGAGTGATGTGCACTGCTAAGTATGCATGCCAGCAAACAGACATGTGCAGTTAGGTTTCTCCAACCCATCTGTATTACACTTCTGCGTTGGAGCGATGTAGCATAGACTCCCTGTGCCAGAGCAGGTATTAAACCAGCCCACTCAGGCTAATCCCTGCACTGCTCTCATTCAGCAGGAGAGCAGCACAGGGATTGCATTGGGAGTCCCTGATGCTGTCCCAGGGACTGCGGGGAGCATGAAGCAGAGGAGCACCGAGGCACGAGGCGGTCAGCAGTCTGGTAAGTTTAATTCATTTATTATTACCCCCTGTGGCCAACTTGTGCTCCCTCCATGCTCCCCTCACACCTCCTCCACCCACTACACCACTTTTTATTTGTGTCGGCCGCCACTGGGAATAAGTATTTTTGTTGTACTTCTTTCCTTTCACATAAATGCTTTTGTGAATCAGCCCCATTGTGTCTTATATCGGAATATCTAAAGGTGTTGATCATTGGTATTTTACTTTAGGACTAAGATCTTCTCAGCAATCAATACCTAATGTAAAGTGGCTGGAAAGAAAGTGACACCTAATGGAAGAAAAGATGGACAGAAGGAACATGGTGTCCCTAAATATATATGACTTTAGTTTCTATTGGAAACTTAAGTGGGAAATTATCATGCCGATGAGCCTGCTACATGAGACACAATAAATATTTCCCCGAAGAATGTAATATTGAGCACACACTGAAAATGTTTTATATGGCAATCAGACAAATTTGAAATCAATCCACTTGCGTCTTTATAGGCAGTCAGCACAGTGCTTTCCTACAATTGGACACATGGGCCCATATGTAGGTAGCCCAATTGCGATCGTAAATGCTGAATTTCACAGATTCGCAATTAGGGGCGTGTGCTATGTAGCACACAAAAACCCACATGCAAAATAAGAAATCACAAAATTTGCGATTCCTTATTTTGCAATTGCATTTAAGGAATCGCAAATTGCGATTCCTTAAATGCAATGTAGGAAGCACCCAAGTTTTGCGAATTTTGGCTTAAGGAATTACAAAATACCATCAATTTGTGATTTCTATGAAAAATTCACTTTTTTACATATTTCAAAGTGCCATGTGGGTCACATACATGTGATCAGGGGTGCAAAAGGGTGTCCTATTGACACCCTTGCAACCCTGAAACTGCATTCTCAATTTGCGATTCTCTAATTGAGAATCACAAATTGAGAATGTCTTCCCATCGAATGAGAAGGTATTCCTTATTTGCGAATAACAATTTGCGATTCGCAAATAAGGAATAAGTAGAATTCGCAAAAAATTTTGCTAATCCTACCTACATTGCATTTTGCAATTCTCTAATTATCGCAATTTGAGATTTGCAAAACACAAATTACCTACATATAGCCCATAGTCTCTTCCCCATAACCCAATGATAATCTGCACAACATCCTTCTGGCGTAGCTGAAGTTTATTCAGTAAGGTAGCAGGGAGATGTGCATTAAGGGGTTTGCAGCTGTCTAATCTGAAGCTTCAACGAGGGTCACTCCCCCTTTGCAAATCAGTTATCACCCCAACTCGTGAGTGGGTAACTGATCAATATCTTGCAACCGGAATTGTAGTCACACACTATTGATACATACTATACCGAAAGGCAATTTACAAGGAATATCCCTTAAATGCCCCTTCAAAATTGACGAGTGGCCAGATACCCCATTGTGTGATCCGCTAAAACTTATTCAAATCCAAACCAGGGTTAGTACATGTGAATAACAATGCAAACCCATTCATTTTTAGAATACTAGGGTTTACGACCAGAGAGATCCATAATGCACCTGACTCAAATATGTCACATTGTTAGATTTGGGGGTCTCTAGTTGGCACAGGTAGGTACTTGTGACAAATAGGGACCCTTGCCTAGTCAGGATAAGGGGATTACACTCCTAAAATAACCCCTGCACACCCCCTTGGTAGCTTGGCATGAGCAGACAGGCTTTATTTCAGAGGCGTTGTGTTTAAAGCATGTGTGACCACATACAGTAACCCAGTGACAACACTACAATGGAACACCACACAGGTTTTATATAAAAAATAAGCAGACTTTATATAGAGTTACCACAAGACCATAAACAACAAAAATACACAATTCTATTACTTTAAGATGGTAGATCTAATCTTAGTTCAGTTCAGTTCTTAGATGGGACTTAGGTCTCGTTGCACTTCCACGACAAGCAATGTCGAAGCGATAGGAAATGCGGCAAAAGTTCAGATACAAAGAAATAAAAACGTGAAGATCTTCCAGAAGCGGCACGCTTCTCGGGGATGCAAGAAGTTCTCAGTTCAATGTTGGACTGCTGCGGCGACACCCTGATGATGCGACGGCAACAGCTCCAGCGGTAACACTTTTCTCCCACGATGCGTGAAGCTTCCGCTCGATGCGACAACTACAGAAGCGCCATCTACGATGCAAGGGCAGCAGCTCAGACGGCGGCGCGCTTCTCGGGGATGCGAGGTGCTCTTGGTCGATGCAGTGCAGTGCGACAGTTCCAGTGGCAACACCCTCCTTCAGGGTTGCGATGGCAGGCACAGCGACAGCGACATGCTCCGACCTCCTTGCGAGATTCTTCTCCTGATGCGGTGCAGTGCGACAACTACAGTGGCGACACCCTCCTTCGGAGTTGCGACGGCAGCAGCAGCGATGGTGACATGCTTCCTCTTGGTTGCGGCCCGCTTATCTCCGATGCCGTGCAGTGCGACAGTTCCAGCGGCGACTCCCTCCTTCAAAGATGCGACGGCAGGCACAGCAACACGATTCTTCTCGTTGAGTCGCGCTTCCAGCTCCTTGTGACACCCAGTTCCTCAGAAGGCCCAAAACAGCAGAAGGAGCTTCCAAAGAACTCAGGGGAGCTGGGGGGGGGGTGAAGTCTGTTGTCCCTGAGACTTCAACAGGAGGCAAGCTCTTTTCCAAGCCCTTGGAGATCCTTCACAAGTTGAAAGCAAAGTACACAAAGTTCCTTTCTCCTTCCTTTGGCAGTACGGCAACCACTGCAGGCCAATCCCCCAAGCAGCACTTCAGCTTGGGAATAGTCTCTCCTCAGTTTCTTCAGGTTCCTCTCCTCCGTAAAGGTTTCTTCTTGTAGTTCAAAGTGATCTAATTTAATGGGATCAGGGTCCCAATATTTATACCCCAAAATCCTTTGTTCTCTGAGGAAAGAGGGGCATTTGCCCAGTCCAAACCAGTTCTGAAGCACTCTGTTTACCAGACTTCTCCTTTCCTTTCACAGTGCAGGGCAGGCACAACAGACGCCCCACAGGAGGTGGAGCCAGCATTGTGGAAGGCAAGTACAGTCCTGGAGCACTTTGTTTACAGGACTCCTTCTCTTCTTTCAGTGTGCAGGGCAGAGACATCAGCCGCTCCCCAAGGGGTGGAGCCAGCATTGTGGAAGGCAGGCATAGCCCTATTCAAGGTTCAGGTGCATCATCTACCTCCCATCTAGATGCAGATCTCTCTATTCACCAGTGGGTGACTCAGCCTGTCTCTTGGAATTGTCCTGTCACTCACAAAACCAGACAAAGGAATACACAACCTAGCAGAGACAGGTTTGAATGGTTAGACAAGCCAATACCTACTTCCTAAAAGTGGTATTTGCAAACACAGAATATTAAATCCAACTTCACTAAAAGATGTATTTTATCATTCTGAGTTCAGGCATACTAAACTCGTATTTCTGCCATGTTCTCTGAGACAGATAGGATTATAAAATGTAATAACTCCAACAGCCCATTCTGGCCTATGGAGAACAGGTAGCCTTGCAATAGTGAAAAACAAATATGGCTGTAATTCACTATTAGGAAATGCCACACACGCCAGGGCTTGTCCTACCGTATACTTACAATGCACCCCGCCCTTGGGTCTACTATAGGGTGACTGATATGAAGAAAAGGGAAGTTTTAGGGACTGGCAAGTGGGTGCACTTGCCCAGTCAGCATAACAGTACCAGACTGCACGCAGGCTCTACAATGGCAGTCCTTACAAGGCTGCTTCTGTGGGTGGCACAACCAGTGCTGCAAGCCCACCAGCAGCATTTGGATTTACACGCCCTGGGCACACTCAGTGCACTAGACTAGGGTCTGACAAGTAAACCAAATAGCCAAACATGGAACCACTGATTAATACATCAATTTACAAAAGGGAGCACTTGCACTGTGGCACTGAATAGCAGTGGCACAGTGCCCAAAGCACCTAACACCAGCAAAAATACATGTGGCAACAGCAAAAATGGAAGGGAAACCCAACGCCAATGGTGCCAGGTCTAACACATGTGTATTTGTAAAGCGCTCTATCGCCCACAAGGGTTTCCTGCTGCTGTACAGGTGTGTGTGCCTATCTCTGTTCAGGGCCGGTTGGTTAATGGAAAAGTCCGGTCTTCAGCTTTTTGTGGAATTCAACAAGAGAGTAGGAGGCTCTGTTTTGGAATGGGAGGTCGTTCCATGCTTTAGGAGCAATGTAAGAGAAAAACAGTCCTCTTGATCTGGTTCTGTGCATGCATGGGATGTGTGCAAGTAGGAGTCCTGCAGATCGGATGTTTAGGTGGTTGATGGAAGGATATTCAACTGTTCATGTAGGTGGTGAGCAGTGCCTTGAATGTGGGTGTTAGGAGTTTGAAATGAGTGTTTCTCTGGATCTCGAGCCAGTGGAGCTACCTGAGATGTGGTGTGATGTTTGTTCTCTGTGGGAGGTTGAGGATGTGTATGGCTACCAAGTTCTAGATGATTTGTGCTGCTGGGTGATCCCATCATAGAGGATGTTCCCGTAGTCCAACTTGCTGGTGACTAGAGTATGAGTGACAAGTTTTTGGGTATTGCTTGGGAGCCATTTGAAGATCGTCCTCAGCATCTCCAGGTGTGGAAGCTGGATGCAGTGGCAGCATTGACTTGTGCAGGCATGTCCAGTTTGCTGTAAATGATGATTCCAAGGTTCCTGGTGTGGTTTCTGGGTGTTTGTCCTTGGTGTGGGTCCGAGTATGCCTGGCCACTAGTTGAAGTCCCATGGTGAGGTGTTCTTTTCAAAGATCGGTAAATCTGTCTTGTTGGTTTTGAGCTTCAGACAGTTGTCTGTCATCCAGTTAGCTCCTTAGGTCATGTAGGCAGTGCACCAGTTTCTTGTATTGGAGATCTTGCTCAAGAGTGAAAGTATAAATTGCATATCATTGGTGTAGAAAAGGATGTTGATGTTTTGTGCGCGGATGACTTTGGCCAGGGAGATCATGTAACAGCGAATGGTTTCTTGAGCATGCATGTAATTTTGGTGTGTTTCCAGGTGTTTGGGAATGTGGCTGAGTTCATGGAGACAGTCAGGATGGATGTTAGTGCTTTGCTGACAGGTAGGAGTCTTTTGGTGAAGATGTGGTGGGGGCAGGTTTCAGATGGAGCCACAAAGTGGATGGACTTCATAGTAGTGGCAGTTTTGGCAATGGTTAGGGTGGGGCATGAGGTCAGGGTTCATTCTTCAATCATCATGAGAAGTTGACTTGCGATGGTGACTGAGTCTGTTTGAGGGTCGAAGTTGCCATGTATGGAGGTGATTTATTTACATAAGAATTCCGATAGCTTATTGCAAAGAACTTGTGATGTTGCTGGAGGCTGCAGGAGGTGCAATGACATCTTAGATGATGGCCAAGATTTCTTTGCTGCAGTTTGTGCCAGTGTTGACGCATTTTGCAAAAGATGTTCGCTTAGTATTCCATATCTGCTGGTGGCATTTAATTAGGGTAGATTAGAAGATGTCTTTATCTGTGGAGTCTTGAGTTGTTCTTGATTTGTGCTCCAAATGCTTGCAGTCAACCTATGTTCCTCTATATACTAGCTGGCCAGTGGTGGGGCTCTTACTGTTGGATTGTGCTTGAGTGAAGCCAAGGTGTTGACACTTGGAGTGATCTAGATGTTGTGTTTTTTTGTGGCTTTTGGCAAGATGCTGGTGTGCAGAGAGGGTGGACGTACAGTCCTCTTCTGTGGTTTGGTGTCTGCATTTAAAAATCCTCTTCAATGGTAAAGTCAGATTTTAAATTGTAATTTTGAAAATGCTACTTGTAGAAAGTTGGAATTTTCCTCCCTAACTATTTTGAGCCTACATCTAAGTTCTGGGTCACATAACTGGGTGTAGTTGGCAGTTGGACTTTGTCTATTCCTTCCAGACAGCTACACAAGAGACGGATTTGGGTACCAGGGTGAGGGAGTGGGGCCTAGCTTCGCACAGCCCCACTTGCAACTGAATAGGCTGTGTCCTGCCTTCACACAAAGGACTTGTAACTACTGCATTGTTCATGCAGTCAGATTGGATTCAAGGGAGGGGAGGGAGGAAACTTCAAAGGGAATTCTCTTGAAACTTCTCCTTTGTCATAGGAGGAGCCTTGTGTAAAAATAGGGCCCACAGACCCACTATTCAGTTCCCTTTCTATAGCTGCAGAAGGACTGTGAGGCCTGCTTGCTGCTGTGGCCTGCTGTGTACTTCAGAAGATTGCTTTGCTACACCAGCAAGGACTTCTCTGCTGCTTGAAGCCTGCCGTGAACCGTCACAGCCTGTCCTGCTGCTTGAGCCCTGTTCCACTGCTAAACCCAGGACTACTAGAGTGACTCCCAGGGCTAGTTGGCTAGCCTCCTGACCAGAGCCTCAGGGAAAGAAAAGGCTCAAACCATCTTTAACCCACACTAGGAATCAGTCTAAGTGGGTCCAATCCCCCTCAAGAGGTGCTGCTCCAGTCCTGGACCCTTGATGGTGGTGTTAATGATGTCCACATAGCCAAACTAAATGTGACGTAGAAATATTTTGGCTAAAAAATGCTCTTCCAACCAAGAGGAGTCTGGGACCAACCTGCAACGGCTTGACTGAGCAGCAGCTTCCGTTAAGTTCTACTCCGCAGCACCAAATCCTGTTCAGCGGCTCTTCTCCAAAGGGGTATACGGTCTGGTGGAACTCTTGTCGGCTACAGCCTCCAGCTTCATCCCGCTGAAGATTTCCAACTTCCATAAAAGAGACTAAGTCAGAGCGTAGAAATCTTCACTGCAGCTTCACTCAGTGGCTACCCGACGACAAAGGCTCTGCCAGGGACACACCCGGCAGCCTTGCCCTGCCTGAAGGAATGCGCTGACTGGGCCCAATCCACTCTTTCGATCCGACTTGTGCTTATGATGGTCGGCCATATTTTTTTACTCTGACCCTGCCTTGTGCGACTAGATATTCACGCTTGGTGTGTTGATCTTTTAGGTGCTCGTTTTTACTTTAAACTTTTAAAATTCATATCTCTGGTTCTACTGATTGGATTTGTGTTTTTTGATGTCAAATAATTAAAATGCACTATTTTGTTCTGAATTGATGTGGTTCTTTCATGTGTTTTAGTTTTTACTTTACTACTGTTTGTGTGCTGCATAAATACTTTACACAATGTCAATAAGTTGAGCCTGACTCCTTTTGTGCCAAGCTACCAGAAGGTTAAGCAGAGGCTAAATAATTTTTTATTATTATTACATTTGTAGAGCGCTAATCACCAAAAATGTGTATAAGCGCTGTGTCATAGAGCGGCCGTCCGCGTTCCGTTGTGCCGCTGAAGCCTGCTGATGAACCTAATGGACCTAACCAAATGCCTCTAAAAACAGCATTGTCTTAAGCCTTTTCCTAAATGGAAACAGTCTATCTTCATTGCACATGTCATCTGGAAGCTTATTCCACATCTGGGGAACACAGACTGAAAAGGATCTGCCACCAAAAGTCACCATACTGACACGGGGACAAACAAGGAGACTAGCCTGTGATGAACGAAGCTGACGGGCCGGTGCATAAGGCTTCAAACCGTCCTCGATGTATTTAAGGGCTGCACCAAACAGGGATTTGTGTGCAATACACAAACCCTTAAAGGTGATCCTTTGTTTAATAGGCAGCCAATGCAGTTGACGCAGCAAGGTAGTAGCATGTGCTCTGCTGGGCAGTTTGAATATCAGCCTGGCAGCGTCATTCATCACCACCTGGAGCTTCCTCAGAAGAGTGCCAGGCAGACCAATGTAGACTGCATTGCCATAATCCAGCCGACATAATATTAGAGCAGTCACCACCGACTGCATAGTGGTGGAAGACAACAAAATTGTTAGTTTCCGGAGCTGGTGCATCAACCCAATGCAGCTTCCCACAACAGCTGACACCTGGGTCTTCATAGTCAAGCCAGAGTCCAATTTAATGAACAAGCTTTTCACCACTGGCACTGGCGTTGGAGTAGTGGCAAGCTCTTGGGGCCAGAAAAGGCTGGACCAGGGAGAGGAGGCTGAGGAGAGTACCAGAACTTCTGTCTTATCAGGGTTCACCTTAAAAGTGTTGGAGGTCATCCAATTCATGGTGAACTGAAGGATATTCTGGATGTTCCTCTGTGAGCCACCGGAGTTGTCAACATGGACAATTAACTGAGTATCGTAGGCGTAGTTAAACACCTGGCAGTCTGCCTTTGCCAGGGCCTCAATCAAGGGTTGGAGATAAATGTTAAAGAGCAGAGGTGACAGTGCCGAGCCCTGCGGAACCCCCCAGCGAAGGCTGCTCTGTTTTGATATAAAATCTCCTAAATGGACCTTCTGCCGACGATCCTCCAGAAAAGAGGTGAACCACTGGAGGGCCATCCCGGTGACTCCCAGCTGCCGTATCAAAGGCGGCTGAGAGATCAAGTAGGATTAAGGCTGAGTTGGTCTTCTTGTCAGCTGCCAGTCGAAGATCATCCAAGGCTGAGAGCATAACTAACTCTGTGCTGTTATGTGCCCTGAACCCAGCTTGCGGATAGTGTAGAAGGTTATGTTGTTCGGTGTGTAGTGCAAGGGCTCTCAGGACATGCTGTTCAAGTACCTTAGCCAGAAACGGTAGTTGGGAAATGGGGCAATAGTTTTTCAGATTCCTAGTATCTAGTAATTGGTAACTTTTGTGACTCACCATGGCATGGATTGTGGCTGTTGCTTGAGCAGGGTGAACATTCCACTCAATCAACAACCCCATTTCTCATAGTCTGTATATAAGGGTTCTTCTCACGCAGAATTTGGGTGTGATGTGTATCTTAAAAGTGAAGTGTTCCATGTAGCTGGAGACGTTGTCCATTAAGGTGGTACAGTTGATGGTGTCTTCAAATATGATGGTGACTTCACCTCTGGGCCTTTGCTGATGGTCTTGCCTAGCAATCGTATAGCCGGTTGGGTTGGCTGCAGCAATTTACCTGGCAGAGGTTGGAGTTAGCCATGTTTCCATGAGGAAGAGCAGGTCCAGAGCATGGTCGTGCAGTAGGTCCCATATCTGCCTTGAACCCTAATAGCCTGTCTTGCTGCTTGAGCCCTGTTCCTCTGCTAAACCTATGACTACCAGTGTGACTCCAATAGCTAGTTGGCTGGCCTCATGACCATAGCCTCAGGGAAAGAAAAGGCTCAAACCATCTTTAGCCCAGTCTGAGTGGGGCCTATCCCCCTCAAGAGGTGCCGCTCCAGTCCTGGCCCCTTGATGGAGGTGTTAATGGTGTCCTGATAGCCAAACCTATTGTGATGAAGAAACATTTTGGCTACAAACTGCTCTGCGAACAGAGAGGAATCCAGGACCAACCTGCTTATCTATCCACTCAAGGTCTATCCCTAACAGCTTGACTTTGTGGCAGCTTCTGTTAAGTTCTACTTTGCAGCACCAAATCCTGTTCAGTGCGCCTTCTCCAAAGGGGTATCCGGTCTGGTGAAACTCTTGTCGACTACAGCTTTCAGCTTCATCCCGATGAAGATTTTCGACTTCCAAAAAAAAGAGACTAAGTCAGAGCGTAGAAATCTTCACTGCAGCTTCGCCCAGTGGCTCCCCGATGACAATGCCTCCTTTTGCGACACTCCCTGCAGCCTTGCCCTGCCCAAAAGTATGCTCCGACTGGGCCCAATCCACTCTTTGTATCCGACTTTCGTTCCATGACGGTCGGACATATTTTTTTTACTTTGACCCTGTCTTATGCAACTAGATATCCATGGTTGGTGCTTTGATCTTTTAGGTGCTCGTTTTTACTACATACTTTAAATATTCATAACTCTCATTCTACTGATTGGATTTTTGTTGTTTTGATGTCAAATAATTAATTAAAATGCACTCTTTTTTCTGAATTGGTGTGGGTTTTTCGTGTATTGTGCTTTCACTTTACTACTGTTTGTGTGCTGCATAAATACTTTACACAATGCCTCTAAGTTGAGCCTGACTGCTTTTGTGCCAAGCTACCAGAAGGTCAAGCAAAGAGTAAATTAGTGACTTTTGTGACTCACACTGGCAGGGAATGTGGCTGTGCTTGAGCAGTGTTCGCATCCCATTCAATCAACAACCCCATTTCTCACAGTCTGCATACAAGGGTTCTGCCCATGCAGAAGTTGGGTACGCTGTGTCTCTTAAATGCGAAGTGTTCCATGTAGCTGGTGATGGTGTTCATGAAATGGTACATTGATGGTGTCTTTGAATATGATGGTGAATTCACCTCTGGGCTTTTGCTGACAGTCATGCCTAGCAATCATATAGCCTGCTGGGATGGCTGAAACAATGTCCCTCGCAGAGGTTGGGGTTAGCCATGTTTCCATGAGGAACAGCATGGTAGTGCTGTAGGTCCCTGTGGTGTTGATACATTCCATGTTTGGAATGTATCTTGCATCACAAAGTAGAACATAGAATTAATGTGGGAAGGGAATTCGAAGTGGGACAGTTGTAGAAGTATTTTGATGAAGATGGGCTGGAGAAGTTAGATGCAGAGTTGCCAATAAAGTTTTATCTTTATACTCAAACTGGTGGGGTATACTTTACAAGCTGGCGACGGAGGAGCAACTCTGCGAGGACCCACGGAAAATAGAAAATCAAGATTGAGAAATTAAGTGATTGATAAAAATTTAAGAAGAAGACTGGGTTTAAGGTGAGCCAAGTGCGAGCGGAGTTGATTACTGACAAGCGTGTGGTGAATAAAGGAACATTATACCAAAATATTAAGGAGATATTGTTTACCGTTAACTGGAAGCACGAGAAGTCTGCGCGAGTGAAACACGAGGAAGATTGATGGCACCTAGTGACAGATGCAAGCGCAGTGACGTGTAGAGCTATTGAAAGAGAAGATGTACTAGTCCACAGCGTGTCGCACGACACGTTGACAAAGCACTTCGGCGGCCATATTGGATTGGGACATTCATGCATAGCGCTGGAGCATTTAAAATCAAAGGAAGTTGCCGTTCTTGAATTACAAAGAACGCAAAAGAGAATCACCACACGGAGGAGGCACTGGGCAATAAAGAAGACTATTGGAAAGGTATGGTGAGTCTAACACCATTGTGAAGTATTGAGTGCTTGAGGAATAACGCGCATTTGTAATTTTAAGCAAAATAGGACAGTCGCATTGAAGCTGGTGTATATAATAAGAGTACAAGCTAAAGGGAAATTCGAATAACAAAGCAAGCTGCATAGAAACAATTTTTTTTGGGTTATCACTTATAATATTATTCAGTGATATGAGTTTCATTCAGTATTTAAATACATTGATGGGAAACATTTACTGAAAACTGACAAGTATATTGAAACAACTAAGAAGGTAAATAAGAAATAAAAGGGAGCAAAAATGTGTGCAGCACAACCGTTTACCTTAACACCACCTAGACCATTTTTAACAGAACCAGGTGAACCACGCATTAAGTGGCAAGAATGGAAAGTGTATTTAATAAATTACATGGTCACTATAAACAATGAGAATATGACACCGGAAATAAAGAAAGGAATATTATTACACTCTTCAGGACCGGAAGGTATTAGACAGTATCATCAAATGCAAAAGAAGGAAAGACGTGAAGCGGAAGTGGATGTGTACGCAAATGCTTTAGAGGACTTAGAAGGTTATTATGCACCTACTGTTTGTGTAGCTATTGATAGATACACATTTTTCAGATGTAAGCAAGATCAAAATTAGAAAATAGATGAATATTTGAGTGTCTTAAAGAAGATGGCTGAGAAATGCAGATTTGGTCAAATAGAAGAGGAATTGATAAGAGACCAAATCATTATGTTAACGAACAATAGAAGAGTATAAGAGATATTATGGACTATGGGGGATGGCACATTGAACAAAGTACTTGCTGTAGTGAGGAAGGCAGAAGTATCAGTAAGGTGTGCAAAAGCAGCTCTTGATGAAAATAAGGAGGAAGAGAAAGAGGAAGTTTGCGTTGTAAAAAAAATGTCAAAAGGATACAACAAGAATACAGATAAGGACAAATCGAAGGAATGGAAAGGAGACAAGAAGACTAATTATCCAATAAAAACTGAATATAGAAGAGAAGGTCAAGCGAATCTAGCGTCTTACAGGTGTTGAAGCTATACTCATTTGGCAAATAGTAAAACTTGTAGAGCCATAGATCAAAAGTGCACTGTTTGTGGATTAATTGGACACTATGCGAGAGTCTGTTATAGGAAGGATAAAACAACGAGAATAAAATATGTGACTGGAAAGAAATGAGGAAAAAAAAGTGAAGAAGAACGTTCTGATGATGACAATGAAATGTTTATTGTAGAAAATGTTGTCTTACATATAAAGAGTGAAGGAAGAAGCGAACCCAAATGTGAGATTGTTGTTGCTGGAGTGTGAGTGACGTTGGTAGCTGACTCAGGGTCGCCATACACGATTGTGAATTTGGAGATGTGGAATGAGAAATTCGTAAATGAGATTGGAGGAGAACTTAAAAAGAGTGATATTAACCCCAAGAGTTTCACTGATGAGAGCATTCTGATGGTAGGATGCAGGGATGTAACGTTTGAATTTAAAGGAAGGAACGCTGATGGAAGGATGTATGTGGCTGAATATGGACCTAGTGTGTTAGGTTAGAGAGATCAAGGAAAACTTGATATAATTGTAAATCCTAATGGGAAGGAGCAAGTATTAGTGTTAAATGATGATGATGATGAGTTAGGTAAAAAAAATAAAAGAAGATTTTAAAGATGTTTTATCTGGAAAAATAGGTATGCTAAAAGGATTTAAACATAAAATTAAGCTTAAGGAGAATGCCGTACCAGTAAATTTTAAAGTGATGAATGTTCCTTTTGCAGTGAGGGATGAATTAGAGAAGGAATTACTTAGGTTGGAAATAGCAGGAGTGATTGAACGGATTGAATCCTCGGAATGGATGTCTCCGACTGTTGTAGCGCGTAAGTTGAATGAAAAAATCAGGTTGTGTGTGGATTTGAGGGGTGTAAACAAAGAGAATCAGGTAGATAAGTATCCTTTACCTAGAATTAATGAACTGTTGGCCAAAACAAAGGGGATGAAATGGTTCTCCACTGTGGATTTATCATCTGCGTACCATCAAGTACAATTAATAAGGAGAGCAGGAAGATAACATCATTTATAACTCCTTTTGGATGTTTCCAGTATATTAGGATGCCGTTCGGACTGGCCTCTGCGGCGACAGTTTTTCTGAGATTAATGAGTGAAATCTTGAAAGAAGTACAGAGTGTTTTGTACTTCTCAGATGACATTTTAATAATGGGAGAAAATAAGAGAGTACATGACCAGAGATTGGAAGAAGCGTTCAATGTTCTCAAAGAAAAAGGTTTGACAGCTGAGTAGGGAAAATGCTAATTTGCAAAAAGAAAAGTAGCATATTTGGGTCACAACATTGGAGTGGATGGTATCTCTCCAAAGAAAGAACTGATTGAAGCGGTTAGAGGTGCGCCGGAACCAAAAAACAAGGAGGAACTGCGTTCATTTTTAGGACTCGCAGAGTACTATTCAAAATTTGTACGTAATTTTGCAGAAAAGTCGTATGATTTAAGAAAGCTGCTTAAACAAGGGAGCAACTTTGATTGGGATGCCAAATGTAAAGAGGGTTTTGCAATTTTGAAAAGAGATATTTGTAATGCTACACTTATTAAGGGATTTGATCCAGATTTAAGAAGTACATTAACTGTGGATGCTAGTGGGAAAGGTTTGGGCGCGGTTTTGCCACAGAAGGAAAGAGGGAACAAGGAAGTTGTGATTGGTTTTGCATCGAGAAGTTTAACACCTACTGAAGAGTTCTATTCAGTGATTGAGTGAGAGACTCTTGAATGTGTGTGTGGGGAATAGAACACTTTAGGGCATTTTTGTGGGGAAATGAGTTTGATGTGAGGACGGATCATAAGCCTTGGTGAATTTGTTAACAACAGGTGGAATGGTGAAAGCATCAGCAAGAATAGCTAGACTTTCAATGAGATTGCAAGATTACAATTATAGAATAAGGTATGTACCAGGTGTACAGAATAGGATTGTGGATTGTTTGAGTAGGATTCCATTAGCGATAAAAGAGGTGCCAAAGAGTAGTTGGGATGACTATCAAATTGCTTTGGTTGAGGATGAAAGTTTAAAATCTATAGGAAGGGAAGAATGGATTTCTGAATAGGGAAAAGATGAGTTCATGAAGCTGCTTAAAGGAAAAGTTTTAAAAGGATGGGGAGAGAGGAAACCAGAAGTTGCAGAAGAAAGAAGTTATTGGGAAGTAAGAAGTGAGTTAAGCGTGGAATCTGGGTTTGTGAACAGAGGAGGAAAGATTATGCCACCAAAAGGTTTGAGGAAAAGAGTGATAGATTTGTGTCATGAAGGACATTTTGGTATTGTGAGAACCCAGAAAAGGGTTAAATGTTCTTATTGGTGGCCAGGAGAAGACATTGAGGTAGAAAGGGTGGTAAGGGAGTGCCGGGAATGTGCAGACTCAGATATGAATCTAAGAACAATGAAACCACAATTATCCAATGTGCAATGTCCAGAAAAAGTTTGGGACTTAATTGCAACAGATTTTGTAGGTCCTGTGCAAACAAAGTATGGAGAAAGTACATTTATCATTGTTTTAATTGATTATTTCATTAAATGGGTTGAGTTGGAAATTGTTGAGAAGGCTGATGCAGACACTGTAATCAAATTTCTAAGTCATGTATTTTTAAAGGAAGGATTGCCAAAGAGAATTATAAGTGACAATGGTACACATGTTACAGCGTTAAAAGTGGAAGAGTTTTTGAAGAGGAATGGTATTATACATGCTAAGACATCGGTATATCATCCATCAGGAAATTGTGCAGTAGGGTGATTTAATCGTGTCATAAAGGGGACTATTCAAATTGCTTGTCAAAACAAAAAGAATTGGGAAGAAGAGATAAAGAATATGCTGCGGGGTTTTTAACACCATATCTCACAGGTCAAAGTCCGTTTGTATGTGGACTGCACATCTATCACAGCCAATCTAAACCCTGTAAATAGGTGAGAAGCATAACTCATGGGTTCACAGTTTGTGCCCTATAGGATATTCACCTGTGTGGAATAGGCACCATCATACAGAACATATTTCCATGTTTTGTGATCCTATAAGTTCAGAAAATGTGTGATTAGAGAGAACGAGCACCTATATCCAAATATACATTCACAGTTCATGTATTTATAGGTGCTGTAGGTGTTGTGGCTATACACTTATGTTCTACATTTCCACCTGTAACCTTGCAGCAATTTTGAATCAAATAGGCACATGCTGAAATAGGCACATGCTCTAGCGGACATCTGATTTAAAAAGGAAAAAAGCATTAAGGAAAGCCAACTGGTGTCATGGGTGAGCCCTATTGGCTTTGCCAATGGCTGTTTAATGCGTGGACAAGCCATAGTTATGCATGGTTTATATATTTACTTGTTTATTTACGTGAACACGAAAACAGAATTTTGAGAATAATCACTGTACATGGCACCAGGAAAGCAGTACATATGGTTAAATGGCTACTTGGCTGGAAAGCATTTAAGTGAGGTAGGTGTATCATGTAAAAGAGATATTACAATTACAGAGTACATACATATTTGTAAAGACTTACCATTGAGGCAGAGACTATTTGAGTTCCTTGATTGGGGCACAGGCTTTGACCAGTTGGCCCATATTTGTTATCATCAGAACCTTCCTCCAGTTTGATGGTAATCTGGGTGTCATAAGCACCTATAGGTAGTTCAGTAGGGGAATGTTGACTGATGTTGGCTATAAAGAGGATATCTGAAAGAAACACGTTAGTGTTAGATTCCTTACCTTAGAATATCCCCAGGCGTCAGTCTGGATCCGGAAACTTTTGCGTAGCAGTACCCTTGCGCGTCGGTAGGCGTCGTCTGCAGGCGTCTCCTGCGGCTCCGCGTCCGTCGTTGGCGTTGTGCGCCGTGATGACGTCGCTGGAGTATATAGACGCCGCCTCCGCGCGCTGACGTCAGTTCTTCTTTTTTCCGCGCCAGTGGACGCAGATCTGAAGAGCGGTACCCGGTCTTTTGACCAAGTTATTACTAGTTATTTACTATCTTTGTGCCTGGTAAGGATGCCCGGTTTCAAGAATTGTGACGGTTGTGACCACACGATGTCGGTCACGGACCATCACCGACTCTGTCTCCGGTGTCTGGGCCCCGACCACGACGTCGACGCCTGCGTCGATTGCCGGGCTCTGACTAACAAAGCTAGGCGGGAGCGGTCCCGCAAGCTACTCGAGCTCCGGGTGTCGGCCCCGCGTCGAGAGCGGTCTCGGTCCGGCCGGAGGTCCAGGGAGCGTTCGAGGGAGCGGTCGCGGAGCCGCGCCGGGCGCTCCGGAAGTCGACATCACTCGTCGAGTTCGTCAGGTAAGAGACACAAGAAGTCGGGGCGTCGTCATCGTACCCCCGACTCCCGCGCGATGCGGCCGGGGGTTCGGGTGACCCAACCCCGCGGCTCCGCGAGAGTCGCCGGCGCGGCCTGCCCCATACCCTCAGGTCCCTGGGCAAGGTGCGACGCCTGAGGAGATAGAGGCGTTCCTCATGGCCATGAGGGCCCTATCTTCTCCGGCGGGTTCCACGGCGCCTACGGGCCCAGTGTACCCGTCCGGGGGCCCTAGCGGTTCAGCTGACCCTACCTCGACGCCGTCGGATGCTCCGACACCGGCGCCGCCGGTGGCGCCGATTCCGGCGCCGCTAGGGCCTTCGGGGTCGACGCCGGATGGACGTCCATCCAATCCGGCGCTGATTCCATCGGGGTTACCCCCGACGCCGCCCCCGCGCAACGCCGGTTCCTCGGTGCCGGCTTCGGGCGGCACCGGGGCTCCGGCGCCGGCTCCGGGCGGCGCCGTCCCCATACCCTCACCGAATCCGGACGCGGAGTCGGACCGGCGTCGCTCGACGCCGGGCTCGACGCCGATGGGGCCTGTCGACCCCGTGGAGCCGGTCTACATGGTTGACACCGACTATGGTGATGTTGTAGAGTACGGTGAGGGCTGGGAGGGGTCTGAGGACCCTCTGTCACGCGAGTGTCAGTATGACATGGACTGGACAGGTGATTTGGGGGACGCCAGTGGTTTGGATGACTCTCCTAACCCTGGTTTTGTCTCTCCTCCTTCCGTGGCATCGGAGGAGGGAGCTGCCTATTCAGTGGTGTTGATGAGGGCTGCCAAGGCCTTAAACCTTGAGCTCCCCGTCGCGGCCGTGAGGCCTAACATCCTCACTGAGGTCTTCAAACCGCGGTCATGCCCACAGGAGCCTCTGCTGCCGTTTAACGAAGCCTTATCAGACGTTCTGTTGGGCACTTGGTCCAGGTCCTCTTCAGGTGCGCCTGTTGATCGGAACGTGGCCAGACGCCACCGTCCTTGTCCGGACGACCCCACGTTCCTGTCCACCCACCCCACCCCTGAGAGTCTGGTGATCCAGGCCTCTACCTCCCAGTCCGCATTCCCGTCGGCCCCGCCCGATCGGGAATCCAAGAGGTATGACCAATATGGCAAGAAGGTCTTCTCGTCCCTGAGTTTAGGACTGCGGTCTTGCAACACCGCTTGCCTCTTGGGCCGCTACACCCACTCTGTGTGGGATACGGTCGCGGAGCTGCTGCCAGAATGCCCCATGGAAGTGCGGGCAAAACTCGGCAAAGCTGTAGCTGAGGGCCGAGATGCAGCTACATATTCTATTCGATGTGGTCTTGATACGACCGACTCGCTAGGCAGAGTGATGTCCACGACGGTGGCGATTCGTCGCCACGCCTGGTTGAGATCCGCCAACTTCTCGGCAGATGTCCAGAATACTTTGATGGACATGCCGTTCGATGGCTGTCATCTGTTTGGTGACAAGGCGGACCACGCGCTGGAACGCTTCAAGGACTCCAGGGTCACGGCAAAGTCCTTGGGTCTCTCGACCCAGCGCCAGCAAACGGGTTCGTTTCGCTCCTTTCGTGGCCACGTAAGGGGCGCCCCCACACGTGCTGCCAGCCACGCACCGCAACAATCACTTCAACGCGGTGGCGGCCGTGGAAACCGCCGTGGAGGCGGTCGGGGTCAACGGCGGGGTCAGGCCACATCTCCCCCCGCAGCATCTGCCTCAAAATCCTCCTAGTCCGTGCTTTCAGGCCCACGTGAGGCCAGTGGGTGGCAGGGTTCGCCATCACCACGCCCGCTGGCGCACGATCACAACGGACAGGTGGGTGCTGCAAATCGTCTGAAGGGGCTACTCCCTCCCCTTCGAGACCACTCCTCCAGCCATGCCACCGCAGAACCACCGTGTGTCGGGGGACCACTTGCAACTTCTGCAGGAGGAAGTTACAGCCCTCTTGGCCAAGGGGGCCATCGAGCGCATTCCTGGGCCAGAAGTAGGACGTGGTTGCTATTCCCACTACTTTCTGGTACCCAAGAAGGACAAAGGGGGCCTACGTCCTATCTTGGACCTAAGGAACGTCAACGGCTTCCTCCGGAAGGAGAAGTTCAAGATGTTGACTTTGGCTCAGGTCTTGGCTGCCCTAGACCCGCAAGACTGGATGGTAGCGTTGGACTTGCAGGATGCGTATTTTCACATCCCCGTCCTGCCGGCCCACCTGCGTTACCTGCGGTTCACGGTAGGCCAGGAGCACTTCCAGTTTATCGTGCTCCCCTTCGGCCTTACAAGCGCCCCACGGGTGTTCACGAAGGTGTTGGCGGTGGTCGCAGCCCATCTGCGCAGGTTAGGGGTTTCAGTCTTCCCCTACCTAGACGACTGGTTGTTGAAGGCGGGCTCGCCCCAGACAGTCGTCCACCACCTCCAGATGACGCCAGACCTCTTGCACGGCCTGGGGTTCTCCATCAATGTGCCGAAATCACACCTGTGTCCCTCTCAAAAGCTCCTTTTCATCGGAGCGGTTCTGGACTCGACGCAGTTTCGGGTTTATCCTCCGGAACGGCGGATCCGGGATATTCAGGCGTTGATTCCCATCTTTCAGCCGCTATCCCGGGTTTCGGTCAGGTTGACGCTGCGGCTGCTGGGGCTGATGGCTTCCTGCATCCTTCTGGTGCATCACGCCCGGTGGCGGATGCGGGCTCTGCAGTGGGACCTGAAGTTTCAGTGGGCCCAGCATCAGGGCAACTTGTCCGACCACGTCTTGATCTCGAAGGGCACTGCGAGACAACTGCAGTGGTGGCTTACGGACTGCGATTGGGTCAGGGGCAAGTCCCTCTCCCTTCCCCAACCGGCGCACGTTGTCGTGACGGACGCGTCCCTCCAGGGCTGGGGAGGCCACTTGGGAGAGGCGGAGATCAGAGGCATCTGGTCTCCGGCGGAGTCCCGGCTCCATATAAACCTGTTGGAGCTGCGGGCGATTCGTCTAGCACTGAAGGCATTCCTCCCCTTTGTCAACGGGAGTGTAGTGCAGGTGTTCACGGACAACACCACCGCCATGTGGTACTGCAACAAACAAGGCGGGGTGGGGTCGTGGACCCTTTGCCAGGAGGCTCTGCACCTCTGGCAGTGGCTGGAACGTCAGGGCGTGACTCTGACGGTTCAACACCTGGCAGGTTCTCTGAACGCCAGGGCGGACGAACTCAGCCGTCGGTGCTCGATGGATCACGAATGGCGTCTGAACTCGGACGTGGCGCAAGGCCTCTTTCGGCAATGGGGAGAGCCTTGGTTAGATCTATTCGCCACAGAAGAGAACGCACAATGTCATCAGTTCTGCGCGTTGGAGTTTCCAAGACGGCACTCGCACGGCGACGCCTTTCGGCGCGAGTGGAGTTGCGGTCTGTTATACGCCTTTCCGCCTATACCACTTCTGCCCAGAGTGCTGAAGAAGATCAGGCGCGACCGGGCCCAAGTTATTCTTGTGGCTCCGGACTGGGCTCAAAGGTACTGGTATCCCGAGCTACTCAGCATGTCAGTCGGTCCCCCGATCCGCCTGCCCCTTCAGGAGGACCTTCTGTCGCAGCAACAGGGGACGGTCCTCCACCCGAACCTGTCCAGTCTCCACCTCCGTGCTTGGAGATTGAGCGGCGGCAGTTGAGGCCATTTGACTTGCCTCCTGAAGTCTGTAATGTAATTCTGGCAGCCAGGCGTCCCTCCACGAAATCGGTATACGCCTGTCGGTGGAACAAGTTTGTGGCATGGTGCACAGCAAAGGCTGTGGATCCTCTTTCTGCCCTTCTCTCCGAGGTTCTTCTGTTCCTTCTCTCTCTTGCCCAGCAGGGCTCTGCTCTGGGCACTATCAAGGGCTACCTTTCTGCCCTTTCAGCCTTTCTTAGGCTTCCTGATCAGCCTTCTTTGTTCAAGTCCCCAATTGTAACGAGATTCTTGAAGGGCATCACACACATGTATCCACCTGTTCCGTTTGTGATGCCTCAGTGGGACTTGAACCTGGTTCTAACCTTTTTGATGTGTGCTCCCTTTGAGCCCCTTCATTCTTGCCCTCTCCGTCTCCTGACTTTAAAGACGGCTTTCCTGGTTGCCATCACCTCTGCCAGGAGGGTGAGTGAGCTCCAGGCTCTTTCTGTCAAACCTCCTTTCTTGTCCATCCATCCTGACAAGGTGGTTCTGAGGACTAGACCTTCTTTCCTGCCCAAAGTAGTTTCTGCTTTCCATATCGGGCAGTCCATCACCCTCCCTTCCTTCTTCCCGCCTCCGCATCCTTCAAATGACGAAGAGCGGCTCCACCGTCTGGAACCAAAACGTGCGCTTTCATTTTACATGGATCGCACACGCCAGTTCCGGGTGGATGACCAACTGTTTGTTGGCTACGTGGGTGCGAAGAAGGGACGGGCGGTACACAAACGGACCATCTCTCGGTGGGTCGTTCTCTGCATCAAAGCGTGCTACTCTTTGGCTCGGAAGGAGCCTCCTGTTGGGCTGAGGGCCCATTCCACTCGGGCCACGGCGGCTACTACTGCCCTGGGCCGGGGAGTCCCCTTGCAGGACATTTGCCAAGTGGCTACGTGGGCCTCGCTGCACACATTTGCGAGGCACTACTGCCTGGACAGTCAAGTCCGGAGGGATGGCTTCTTTGGCCGTTCTGTCCTCCAGGACTTTCTGGTGTAGGAATGTATTGGTTCGCAGACCCACCACCGGGGTTGGTATTGCTGGGGTATCTATTCTAAGGTAAGGAATCTAACACTAACGTGTTTCTTTCAGATGAACGAGTTACTTACCTTCGGTAACGATATATCTGTAAGAAACATTAGTTGGTGTTAGATTCCTTACCGAACCCACCCATCCTCCCCGTTCTGCGAACTGATACCTAGGGTTAAGGACATCCCTTTCAGGGCCCTAGTTTTAAATGGCACCAGTGTTGGTTCTCTCATGGCTCTGCGTCTTCTGGCGCGGAAAAGCTGTGTACAAAGAACTGACGTCAGCGCGCGGAGGCGGCGTCTATATACTCCAGCGACGTCATCACGGCGCACGACGCCAACGACGGACGCGGAGCCGCAGGAGACGCCTGCAGACGACGCCTACCGACGCGCAAGGGTACTGCTACGCAAAAGTTTCCGGATCCAGACTGACGCCTGGGGATATTCTAAGGTAAGGAATCTAACACTAACTAATGTTTCTTACAGATATATCGTTACCGAAGGTAAGTAACTCGTTCGTTTGGAGGAATTGTACGTGTGTTTGTAGGGTTTCTGGAAAAGTGGCATCCAAGTTTTTCCTGGTTTTGGGAGTTTCCAGAAAAGATGTGCACATGCAAGTTGTATTTGTCTGATAAAACACTTGTAGAAAAAAGTTTAAAAACAAGCAAAATATCAGTTGTAGATGTTAACTAGAAGATTCAATAATGCCTATATTGCTGTTTATTTCTCTACATTTAGAAACTACTGTACCACGTAAACAATGCAAATACCAGCCATTAATCTGTGTTTTTTCTGAGGCAGAATTTAACTGTATCCCAGGTCTGATCAATCTCGGTTTGGCCCAATATTGTCAGTTGATGTACATTCTCATATAACATGGCCCAGGGTTTCGAGTAAAAGTATAATAATAATAACAGAAGTTCAAAACATCACCAGAACCATCACAGCAACGTTTCTCTCCTTTAATCACAGTCTGCGACTATGCTTTAAAAAATAAGGACGGGACACCATTCGTTGATCTTGTTCTTTTGACTGGATCCCCATATCCTATTTGTGCAACCACTTCAGAGATCAGTATAGGTCAAACTCTCCCATTCTCATTTTAATATCATATTGTTTGCAACATATCCCCAGGTGCTCATTGAAATAAGTGTATTGCACTTCAATGCCTAAAAGACTCCCAAGTAAATACAATTCCATTAATAGTTCATGCATAAAGCTCTAAATATGAACGTTTTGTCATCATAGAAACTACTATTTCATAAAATGTCAATCCTTCCTTTGCCCAAAATGCTTAATCTGTACTAAATGTAAAAATAAGTTAATCTACTTTTAATAACAACTATCCCTAAAGCACTTTGAAGGCTGCCACTGTGTAATACCACTTTTGATTTCAAGAGCATTTCTTTAAAAAATCTCTCCTCCTCATACCCATTTGATTGGATCTGTCTTACCCAGTTTGTAAAGCCAGTAGTTAGATGTAGAATTACCTTGGACTCAAACAAGTTTTTATTATGAACGGCAGTGAGTAGCCGCCAATCATCCTATCACAACGAGGAGACCCTTTACAATGTCTTGCCTTACTTGTTGGGAACGGAGGGGCTTATTTACAAGGACCTTGCCCCGCCAATGCGTCACAAATTGCGATGCATTGGCGGCGCAATCACGACTTATATACAAGGTAGTATATCTTTGAAGATGTGTCAATTTTTGGACTCCTGCGTCAAACGGAACCTGCGTCGGAAATGCCTGTGTCACATAAATATTTATATATGCAAGGTAGCATTCCATCTTAATTTCTTCTGTTAACCTGACGCATGGATATTTATGACATTTTAGCAAAGTGATGCAGCTGGGACTTGAGTGGTGCAGAGGTATGATAATGTAAAAAACCCTGTGCCTGTGAAACCCATGCGTAGGAAATGACGCATTGACATTGCTATACAAAGAGAAGCTAGACAGGACAGTGTTGCAACCACAATTACACCATGGCAGTAGTAATTTTACATCTGGGAGTTGCAAAGAGATTACAACCATGATCCACCTCACAGCAACCACCAAGCCCGCCCCCTCACCACGACGAAGGCAATGCAGGAGAAGGGAGTGAGTTTATCGCCAGCGCACAACTCTGATAGGAATCAGGGAGGATGAGGTAATTACCCATAACCGGCTGAGGAGGCAGTGCATTGTAAATCTGCAAGACCTGATTGCCCCATGGCTCCAGCCAACAGCTAAAAGGTCTACCAAAATCCTTCCACTGGTGAAGATCATGGTGGTATTACACATGCTGGCATTTGGGTCCTTCCAGATAACAACCGCCAGAGTGGTAGGAATCTCCGAGCCATCTTTCTCAACAGTCCTTTCATCCATCCTGGATACCATCATCTTTCTGACACTCCATCATCTCCTCTTCCCCAACACACATGATCTGCAAATGGAGACCAAACAAGGCTTCAATGCCATTGCTGCGTTCCTACATGTGCTTTATGCCAAGAACTGCAAACATGTGCAACTGACACCTCCTGCAGCCACATCCCACCTCTACAGGAACATGGCAAACACACTCCATAAATGTACAGGCCATCATGGACCATCGGGGCCTCTTCACCAATGTGCTGGCCAAAACCCCTGGGAGTGTGCATGATGCATACATATTCAGTCACTCCATCATTAATGACCGGTTCTAGAAAGGACTTAATGGGAATTACCTACTTGTAGGTAAGTACAACTCAAATATCTAACACACCCACTAACAGTTAGAAATTGATGATATAATAGCCATCCATGTTTCTGTTGATGCAGATTTGAACATAAGGAAGAGGGGTGTGCATCATGGTACATCTGTCATGCAAACCCACAAGTTACCAATGTCAAGATATGCAAAGCCACTATGGCTTCTGTTTAATGGTGGAAGAGTACAGAGCAATGCATGGCAGAGCCAAATGCTGTGCAGCATCAATGTGTGGAAAGGGGGATACCATGGGGGTTGTGGTGGTGTCTAGAGCCACTTCCATGGTTCATCAGGCATGTCATGTATCCCACCACCCACATCTGTAGTTTACCATGGGCATGCATGTGTCCGTTTAAGGCATGTCTCCGATGTCATTATCTACCAAGGGAGTACCAACTGCACAAATGTTAGATCCACAATCAGAAAGTTCCCACATGTAGTGGGAACACATAACATAGAGTTGACAGGAGTCTCTCCATATAGACATCACAGAAAACTACAGGGTCAACATGACAGTCAGGATGTAGAATTGTATGATGTATCAGCCCATGTTCAGCATTTGCTATAACAGGGTAATGGAAGACATATGTGTCAGCCTATCAACAACTATGGACTGCATTTCCAAACCCTTTTTACTGCCGGAATGTCACTTTTTGTGATGTTCCAGTGGCCCACAGAGCTTAGCCATATCTACATACTGCATGGCTTTTGATGGCCTTCTAGATATGGAGTGAGGCAAGTCGCTGCGTTTCCTTACACTACGACGGGGAGGCATACCATGGGTGTTTCATTGGTTGTTCCCACTTAACAACCATGGCATTTGACACATTCCCAGACCTACAGCAAGTTGTAAGCCTGGGAATGTGTCAAAAGCCTATGCCTTGGCTTCGGGGCGGCGCAAAGAGGAGATAAAACATTTCTCCTCCTTTTTTCCTCCTCCTGTGTAAGCTGAATTCTGCAGCACACATAGAAAGAGGAACTCGTCTCCTTTGATTGTAGTTGTGCAGGAAGGTGTTCCTTCCTGCACACAAACAATCATTCTGTTCTCAATGAGGCCCTGTATGACTAACACATATTGTGAAAACACTTTTAGAAATCTGTATGACAGTGTAACTACACAACACACATGGCCTGTCATGCATCAGTAACACTTTGCAAAATATTTACAGTTGTCCTATCCCTTCTCTTTCAGCTGACCAGGGATATGGGATCCAGCCGAGGGCAATGACCCCATATGCATACCCACATACTAAGCTGAAAAAGGCCTGCAACCAGGCTTTCAGCAAGACCAGGAACATTGTTGAGTGAACCTTTGAACTGCTTCGAAATGTCAGTGGGGAGATTGCTCTAGTCCCCCTCCAGTGATCTGCAAAATAATCTTAGTGTGTGACATACTACACAATATATGTGTGCGTACTAATGTACTCTGGGACAAGCACCTATAAATGCAGGACCCGAAGGAGGAGGATGCCTCGGAAACACTGCTGCAGGCAATCGCTGACAACCACTCATTATGCAACATTTCTGTACGTAGTCCACATATTTTGGAATGGCAAATGAACCAACATATCATAAAGGTTAAACATGAGTATGAATGTTGGAAACCATTACTTGCCTACGCATTTATGTCGCAATCCCAGGAAACATGTACATACAAACATTTCATCAACTAGAAGTAGCCCTCACAAATTTACAATCAGGTCAGAAGCCAGGTCTCAACACCAAAGCCTCAGAAACAATGCACTGTGAATTGTCATGTGTGGTGTTTTGCTTGCGGCTTGGGCGTTCCCACATCAATGTGTCAGTAAAAAAATACTTTTGAGCAGGAAAGGTGATACTCTAGGAGGAAAGGTGACTTTTCTGTAGTAAACGTGACTCTTTGGTATGGAAAGTCATGCATCACCCCTAAACGTGACATTTTAGTAGGAAAAGTGACTCCATAGTATGTAATGTGACTTTTTAGTAGTAAACATGACTCCTTTATATGGAAAGTCACGCATTACCACTAAATGTGACGTTTGAGTAGGAAAGGAGATTTTTTTTGTAGTAAATGTCACGCTTTGGTAGAAAAAATGATGCTTTATCACTAAATGTGATGCTTGAGTGGAAAGAATGTCGGACGGAAGCCATGCATCAAGGCCAAACCGCAAAAAACAATGCTTTGGGCATAGTGTTACTCGCAAGTTGACTTTTTCACTAACGAAGTGTCCGAAAAAAAGATGCTTCAGTAGGAAAATTTACGCATATGTGAAAAACGTGACACATGGAAATGATGCAATGGCTCAGCCATGCTACGAACCAGGAGGTGTGAAGTTTCTTTCACTTTCACTTACTGTCTTTCAGTCTGCACTGGCTGGTGGAGGTGTTTGTTGTTTGCTGAAGAGTTTGGTGTCCGTATTATGGGGCAGATTTATGAGGCCCTTGCGCCTCTTTGCGCCGCAATTGCGTCACTTTATTTGACGCAACGGCGGCGCAAACAATCCGCCCTATTTACAACGTGACACATCTAGGAGATGCATCACGTTGTAAAGCCCTGCGCCATAAGGAGGCGTTCCTGCGCAGGGGGGGGGGCGTTCCTGTGCAGGAACGCCTCCTAAAAGTGGCTGAGTGAAATCTATGAGATTTCACTCAGTCACTTTCAGGCCAATGCTGCGTCAAAACCCTGCGCCTGCTTGAAGCAGGCGTAGGTCTTGACGCAGCACTGTGAAGATGGGGCACCCCGAGCCTTGCTGGAGCTGCGTCGTGCTTGCGACGCAACTCCAGCAATGCGCCACCTTTACGGCACAGATGCGTCACGCATCTGTGCCGTTTTTGCCCCATGGTGCGCCGCATTGTAAATGCGGCGCACCATGGGTGGCGGAGCTGTGGCGCACTGTGGCGCACATTAACTGGCGCATCCCTGGGGATGCGCCAGTTAACATAAATCTGCCCCTATGAGTCTAAATTGTCACATTTGTCCAGTAATTGTAGTTTTGTGTTGTTTTGTGTAGTGTATTGTAGAGTGTTTGTCTCAATAGGGGTTAATAGTTATACCGATGGGATAAGAGCTAATGGTTTTTGTAGTTGGGGATAAGGTGGCAAGTGGGTGTAGGGAGAAGTCAGTCAGGGGCAGGCCCAAGGACCTGATGGAGGAGTAGTTTGTGGGCCTACTGTGGCTGTTGGTTAAATATTTGCCCAACATGTGTGGAAGTGGAGGCAGGGTTATCCAGAGCCACCCAACCCATGAGAGGAGGTACCAGTGGGAGAAAGATCACTTTCAAATAAGCAGAACTTTTGATATTGATCAAATATCCACCAATTGAAGTGCTGTTGGGTCGATATTGTCAGCTGAGAGTAGGATCTCCTGGATCACCTGGGGATATAGGTTGGTGGGACTATTGGTAAATACCTATATACCATGAACTTGTAGCTTTTTGGCTGTAGCAAAATACTCTTAATGGTTTTTTCTTTGGAAGAGCCAGATATGTATGTAAGTTACTATGGCATGATACGGGCTAACTCATAAACACTGAACATGACTCAGGGGCCTGTTCCAAGGAGCATTGCAACAGCCAAATGAGACCATCTATTGCAGGGGAGGCCCATAGGTGATGTGGAACCCATCCCGCACTGTACAGGTAGCATTGTCACCCAGCCTGCTAGGTCATTGCTGATTATGAACTGTGTGGGCCACCCGTCATGTATGTTGCTGGGGGCGCACTCACACGTCATCAGGCCACAGGCTGGATAGGGTTTTTATGCTCCCCCACAAAAATGGTCACACTTCCGTTATTAATTTACAGTGCACTGGTCACATGTAAGGAGTTAAGTGAAGGAGGCAAACAAGCAGGGTTATTGCATCGTATGGGTAATTAATATTTTGAAACATTTGTTTAAAATCAAAAATATATCTTTAAAACATATTTAAAACAAGATAAACACACACAAGTACAGCAGTAAATATCATTAAAACCCATATACCGGATTCAGTTAAGGAGCTGGAATCACAAAGGGGACATTCACAGCCAAGGTTTGTATGGATTTTAACACTTTGCTTCAAATTATCCATGCTGCGTACAATAATTTGGAGACAACCACCATCACAATCGAGGTGGTGTCACTTTTGCATATTCTATATGCCTTTCCTCTCGTTAATAAATGTAAAGATCTGCACATTGGAACAATCCATTTGGACCATGGTTTCGCAAAGAGGGGACAAAAGAACAGCACATGTTCGTTACTTTCGCTGCTAGCTTGGCAGCATGGACAACAGTCAGATTCCTGGTTCGCCTTCCTCTACTTAACAGTAAAGGCTGCTACAGGTAAACACCCATATCTAAATTGTGGGAATAGAGTTTGTGCCCCAGCGTCTAAAATCCAGGAACTCCTTGCCCTCATACATAGATCTGGGGACCCACAGGGGTTTGCACTCCTTGCTTGACCTTAAGATGGATGCCAGGGGACTCTTTTCACCACGAGGAGCTCTGAACCTGGAGTCTGTCCCTTCCTCACCTCTCCTCTCATCATCTTCGTCCCAGTGGCCAGCAGGAGAACTTTGCTGAAGGCTCTCCCCAGTAACACCAGAACCGATGTCTCTCCTGACCTTAGTTCCCTCCTCCGCCTCCTCCCTACCCCTACCCCGCTCGAGTCTTGACTTTGGATCACCCGCGATCCACTGCTGATGATGTCACATATTACATCATTCATGACATGATCAGTGACAGTGATTGCGGGTGCGCGAGTTATACTTAGTACAACTAACTATAACAGAGGAATTTCAATGGTTTTGTACAAGTGAAACGTCCAGCTAACTATAACACCCCTAAAGCCTATGTTTTTTTCAGTGAATTTCTAATTCACTAACTATAACGTCTGAAACCTATGTTTTTTTAGGGAATATATATATATATATATATATATATATATATATATATATATATATATATATATAGTATATATATATATATAGTCAACACACTTTTCCAAACAAAAGTAGTTGACGCCGTGTCTGTGCTCAAAATTAATTTAATGCCAGCTGAAAATGCTAGACGCGTTTCGCCTGTCATGCAGGCTTGTTCACTAGTCCTGCAGGACAGGCGAAATGAGTCTAGCATTTTCTGCTGGCATTAAATAAATTTTGCGCACAGATACGGCGTCAACTATTTTTGTTTGGAAAAGTGTGGTAGGGGATTCTTTCCCTCGAAAGACCAAGAAGGACAACAAGAAGAAGCAAGCGGCAAAAGCGGAAGATACAACTTGAGGAACCGCACAGTGATAAGGAAATGAAGTCGTTGGCTGTGAGGCAGGAGCACAGAGCGAATGTACGCTTATATGTCCACAGGGGAGACAACTCGCAGGCGTACCAGGGAGACGGAAGGCACGGCACCAGAGAGGGATGACAGCCACGAGGCATCCACAAGTGCAGAGAATGTCACAGAGGACACCGGTGCACCAACAACGCAGCCACCATCCCAAGACCTTGAGATTTCTCCACATCTGCAGGCGTCCCCAGAACGTTCAGGATCCCCTCTGCCTCTGTCCTCACCTGAACTGCCTGCGTCACTGCCTCTAACAACACCTGCATCACAAAAGAGCAAGAGGCATGTAGTTGCCCCACTAGTCCCAATGGAGTCATCAGCAGGTGACATGGAGGGGGATGACACTCAAACCTTGGCTGGGGAAGGAAGCCCTGCCACACAGCAGTCCAGTGCAGAGGGTGCCCGTACAGGTAGCAGACGCGGCAGTCCCAGAGATAGCAGTGTTGCAGCACATGTGGAGGGTCCCAGTGTCGTCCGTGGGCTGGAGGGTAGCATGGTCAAGATTCAAAGGATGCAGGGGAAGGCCATCCAGTCTTTGCATTGCCAGATGAGGAACCTGAACACAAATATGGAAGACATAGGGAAGGGCATCAGAGAACTGGTTGATGTGAACAAGGAGATGTCTGCAGGGATGAGGGACATGACACAATCGGTGCAGCTTCTGTGCAGTAAACTGGACCAGGACATGTTAGCAAGGCGCAAGGAGAGGCAGCATGTGCAGCAACAAAGTAAGGCAATGAACCGCCTGGCCACAGCCACTTCCCTGCTATACAGACGATGCATCAACATGCAGGAGGGACTCACACACAACAACAATGAGGTGTCTAGGGGCGTTGCTAGGATGACCAGTGCTGTAGAGGTGCTGATTAATGCACAGACAGCACACACTGCTGCTCTGGATGTACCGGAAAGTGAGGAAAGCACCAGTAGGAGCAGCATGACAAGCCCCCTTGTTGTTGAGACACAGAGGAGCAGCAGGCACCATGGTGAGCCAACAGCCCAAACACACAGTGAAGAGAGCCAGCCACTTACATCTGGCACTGGTAGGCGTGGGCGGAAATGACTTGTACAGTAAATGGTGAAGTGACCCAGGACTACCATTATTAAATGGATTAAATTTGTGTTGCACATTTGTGCTTTTGAGTACATGTGTAGTGCCAAATATTAAACTACGTTGGGTGCATAATCTACCTGTCTGTGTCTCTTCACTTACTTAAAAGTAATTGCGTGTGATCTCTGCCCGTCTGTGTCTGCCATCTGTTAGTGTCGCAACTCCTGCTGTGTTGGGTTCAGGCAGTGCATGTTCAGCATCAAGGTCCTCATAGTCGCTCAATTCCACCTCAGTGCCCTCCTTAGTAGCAAGGTTGTGCAACATTGCACAAGTTGCAATCATCTTACAGCAGATGATTGGTGAGTACTGCCATGCCCCTCCCCTTTTGTAGAGGCAGCGGAACCTGCTTTTTAACAGCCCAAAGGTGCACTCCACAATGTTCCTAGTAGACTTGTGTGCCACGTTGTATTGTCTCTGGCTGGGGGTTGAAGGGTTGAGGTAGGGTGTCAGGATGAAAGAGCCGACGGCATATACACTATCCCCTATTTTAAAATGAGAAAGCCATTACTCACATGCACACATACATCTGCAATATGTATCAAGGGAGTGTCACACAGTGTTTTACCTAGCAGGTATCCTTTGCCAAATTCCCTCGCTTTCAGGCGTGTGTAGATCCCACTGTTCTGAAAGATGTAGGAGTCGTGGGTACTTCCTGGGAATGTTCTTGGCATCACAGATTAACTGTACATTGATTGTGTGGGTTGACTTTCTGTTTCTGTATATGTACTCTGTGGCAGCAGGTAGGCATATTGGGATATGAGTGCCATCAACAGGCGATTATATATGGGAAATTTGCAAAAGTCAGTCTTGGTCTTGAGAAGTTCAGCGTGAGTTTCAGGGAAGCTGATGTAATGATGCATTCAGTGCATCATGGCCTCTAGGAACTTCCTGAAGAAAGGGCAGCTCTGGGTCACCCCACCTACCGCAGCAATCACACTCTGGTAACTCCCAGATGCAAGCAGGTGTAGGCTACACAGCACCTGCACATTGAGGGGATGGCGTGCGCCCTTGGGGTTGGGTGCTCTAAAAGTGGGTGCAGGTCCCTGATCAAGTCCAGAATGGTGTGGGGGTGTAGCCTGTACCTTTGCAATAACTCTAGCTCAGTTAGTTGAAATAGTGTTATCCTCTGCCTGTAGACTTGCTCCTCCCTTCTCCAGACCCTCTCTCCTGCTGCCTGTAGCCGTAGCCACCTTGCTATCACGTAGTATGCCGCCATTCTGGTCCCACTTTTGCATTTTGGGCCCTTTTTTTTGTCCTGCACCTGGTTAGCACCTGCTTTCAATTCATGGTAAATACAGACTCTTAAATACTGAATTCCATGAAATTCGGTATTTTAGAAGTTACCTACATCTCAAAACTCATTTTTTAGCATTTCTTATTTACCGATTCGGTAAAATTACAGAATCTGTAAAATTACCGATTCGGTAAAATTACCGACTCGTATTTACCGATTCGGTATTTTTTGTGACCCTACATCTCAATATCCATATACCGGTCGGTAACTGCCGAAATTCGGTATTTTCGGCCGTTACCGACCGGTATTTGGCCACCTACATCTGGCCCTTAGTTATTAACCTATCAAGATACACCCTAACAAAAGCTGAAAATGATCTCCTTAACAAAGGGCTTTCGTTCTGTCCCGAAATTCATCAGGACTCCATAGAAACCGAAATAGATCTATATAAATATGTGAGAAAGTTGAAGCTCAAAAAATACTTTGCCAAGCAGCCATCTAGAGCAACGATTGACTCAAATCAAACATCAAGCATGGAGGAATCAGAAACATATAGGATTGCAGAGACATCTACGCTCCGCATTGCATATGAATTAGCAAATGAAACAAGAACTTCCCAACTAACAGATACTCAAATCTTGGAGGAAATGGGTGTTCAAACTGACAAACGAATACCAACTCACTTCAAAAAGAAATCCAAGTTTTGTCCCGCCCTCCACCCTGGCAACAAGATTGATATCTTCTATGATCTGGTGATGGGAGACTCAGAAACAATGTGAAATGTCTCTAACATCAACAATCGGGAGAATCTAACTAAAACAGAACGCTTGGCCATGCAAACATTGAAGAACAACAATGAGATTGAAATCAAACCGGCCGAAAAGGCGGTAATATTGTGGTGCTGGAGAAACAACACTACATAGAAGAAGCAATGCACCAACAACGAGGGTAGAAAAACTGTAAGTTTCTACCAATGAATCAGACCAATTTAGCTCATACTCTACCTGAGCAAGAAACTGGACATATGGCAAGCAAAGGGACTTATAACGGAGGATGAGAAAAAGTTCTTGATGGTGGAGAATCTCATCATGCCTACAATTTACTTTCTTCTGAAAGGGCATAAGACACTGAATAAACCACAGGGCGCCCTAATATTTCAAGTTGCGGTAGCTTATATGAAAATGTATCAACCAACGTGGACCACTTTCTAGTACCAATAGTCCCAACGCTAAGTTCCTACATAAAGGACACTGGAGATTTTTTGTGCATATTAATGGACACTCAATGGCAACCAAGCTACCTATTGGTAATAATTGACGTGATGTCATTATCCAGCTCAATCGACCATGACAAAGGACTGCATGCCGTTCAATACTTTTTGAAACAGAGACCCATCAATGCATTGGAGTATTTAAAGCTGCTGATAGACATGATAACCATGTGTCTATATAACAATGTCTTACTTTTCAACAAAAAAAATCTATGTCCAATGCTGAGGTACCGCAATGGGAGTTTCCTTCTCTTCAAGCTATGCGAACCTCATGATGGGGTGGTGGGAGAGTAACATAGCTTGGAGAGAAGAAAACGGCCATCACATGATGAACGTAGCCCTCTGGCTACGTTTCAACAACAACCTGTTTCTATTGTGGAAGGGAACCGAATCAAAATTTCAGGCTTTTTTTGCAGTGCTGAATGAAAACGATGTGGGACTGAAATTGACATACAACCTAAGCCCCAAGTAGATTGAATTCCATGACACCAACGTCTACATAAAAGATAATCGCATGCACATAACAGTACATAGGAAGAAAACAGCCACAAACAACCTGTTACATGGATTGAGTTTTCATCCCCAAACAATTAAAAAAAGCATACCGACCGTATGGAGAAATATTACTGATGAAAAGGAACTGCTCTGAAGATCAGGAAATGGAGAAAAAATTCAAAGCGGATATGAATATGCAGACATTAAAAGAGGAGAACTTAAAGCAAGACCAAAAACAAGTGCTGAGACATTAGTGAGTAAAAAAGAGAATGAAGAAAGGAAAGGAAATGGAAACGATTGTGACAAAGCAAACAGGAATGAAACAAGACATGCCAATGCTGATAAACCATGATTGATTCTCACCTACAGCAAAGAGAGCCACAAAATCCAGAAGACACTAATAAGATACTGGAATATATTGAAAAAAGACCCAGATATAGGCAACATCATAGGAGACAGACCGATGGTATCCTATAGAAGAGCACCAAACCTATCAGGCCATCTAGTTAGGAGTCATTTTGAACCTAAAAAAACAGAATCATGGCTCCAGTCAAGATCTAAAGGCTTCTCAAAATGCACCGCGTGCAAAGCCTGTAGGATTGGCAAGAATCTGAAGAATCTAAGGGACCCTGCCGGAAAGACATTTGAAATAAAGGAAACCATAACTTGTGATTCAACCTTTGTAGTATACATGATCCAATGCTTCTGCGGAAAACAATACATAGGAAGCACAGTGTGTCCCTTAAAAAAGCACATATTGGAACACTCTCACGCAATACAAAATATGGATAACACCTACGCTATTGCAAAGCACATGAATACACACAGAGGTAAAACATGGTTGGACATCAAGTACTCAGGTCTCGTAACAGTTCCTCCAAATGTAAATGTAAATGTAAATGTGAGTGTACTTGTAAAGCGCACTGTCACTCCATGGAGTATCCTGGCTCTGAAAGACCGCTGGGGAACCCGTCCTGGTTTTCCCTGTGAGATGGTCCCTTTCTGGGTATCTCCAAGGTGAAACCAGGCATCCCCGGTGTCTGTGGGGGGCCGTGTTAGAGATGAGGCAAGCTTAATGCCCAGAGTTGCCGAGTGTGTTCCCTGGTTAGAGTAGGCACCGAGGTGAGAATTATGGAGTCCATTTTGACCCTAGTCCATGACCGTGCCGGGTCGGGAATTGAACCCTGGTCCCGGGCAGTTCTCTGCTTACGGGTCTGCCGCCTCTAACCAGTGAGCCACACCACTCCACAAATGAACGAGGAGACAACCGTACACAAAAACTACGGAGGCTGGAATAAACGGATGATAATGAGATTCAAAACCAAGCATCCAATGGGACTGAACAGAGATGAGGAGATGCATGTTCACCTATAGGTTCCAAAAATACAAATGAATAAGGGACATCTCTGTAGTCACACTATCAACAACTCATTGATGAAGATCTAATATTGTGAATGGGCGAAACTGCTGTTGCCTAAAGACTGAACCTGAGAAACATGAACTACCTGCCACTGCTGGTCAAAAATGTATTGCTTGAAACGAAAATTGTATATTTGTTGTTCTCTGTAAGAAATGCTTGTCTTCCTAAAAATGTTGGCAATGGTGTACTAAACAAAAGAGAGCGCAGGAGATGCAATAGATCATACATCCCAATCATAAATAACTGAAATGTCTCAGTACATGAGGATAGCAATCTGTCTGTCTCGGAGGCAAGTGTGCCGCAACAAAGGATGAGGGCACTGCCACTCAGCCCTACATTTTTCTTGAGGCACTTAGTCAAACATTACGGTCCCTACAACCAACTGCTCAAATATACAGTTGTGTGGTTGTAAAATTCATGGGGTGGCCATGAATCAAGTGTGCGTTTACTTCTACTTTAGAGCAAGTACAAACATGGATGTAATAATTTTAACATCCTTTGCTGAGCGACACCCAAGCCTCTGCATATGACAGCAAAAACAACCTAGACAGCATTGAATAAAGTTTGATGAAAAGTGGAAAAACATACTAGCACTCCCACAATGCACCATGAGAGGTATTAGTGTGCATATTTATATAAAGTAAAAGAGAGAAAGGACCAATGTAACATACTGCCATGATCAGGAACTACGGTCCGAAACGCGTAGGAGAAAGACATGATTTGAAATAAAGAAAAGTATTATTTCATTGTGGAAAAATACTTGCGAGACCATGACCTGCTCTCAACGCGGACACCAACTGGAATAGTGCTCCCACTGTATAGGACGTTTGAGCAGTGATATATATATATATATATATATATTCACTGAAAAAAACATAGGTTATAGACCATATATAGTTAGGGATTAGCATTTACAAAACCTTATTTTACTCACACAAAACCATTGAAATTCGCATATATAGTTAGTTGCACTAACTATATATCGCGCACCCGCAATCCACTGCTGATGATGTCACATATTACATCATTCATGACATGGTCAGTGACATCACTGATGACATCACTGATGACATCTCAAATGACATCTAAAATGACATCACTGATGACATCACTTATCGATTGCTTTATGCTGTAGAAAAATGAAAAACACACAACAAACCTGGACCATTCATATTTTCAATGTTTCTGCGTACTACACTTTTTAACCCTTAATTATTTGAGCTGCTTCATTTCACCTGCTTTTTTAAAAAAATAAAAAAAAATCGGAAACAGTGGCCATTTCTTCGAAACTAACCAATCTACGTGTTACAACTACGTTTGCTTTTTCAAAAACCTTTAATAAAAATGTTGGTGCCCAAATACGGGCTTACAACCCCGTGGGCCGGCCACGGAGCAGGCTGGAACTGAAAAGGGGGGGGGGGTATTTATTTGTGGAACACATAACAGAGAGTCAGTGGTCGTTGATTTCATAGTAAAAAGTGCGACAAGTGCAACAAAATCATATCGATAATTCATTGTGAGCAAGTACCAAAAGTGTCGACAATTCGAACCTTCAATAATAAATACAGTAATCAATGATGCATTAGAAGTTAATATCAATTCATTGTTCGAACGTGTAATCAGTACCCGTCCCATGTCAATTCATTGTTCGAACGTATAATCAATACCCATCCTGGATCAATTCATTGTCCGAACATATAATCAGTCTTATCCCATATCAATTCATGTGCTAAAAACTGCATACATATCTCATGATATCAAGGCTGAGCAATCCGGGCACAACAAGGAGTTGAGAGTTTCATTTGTACCGGCGCCATTTTGGGTGAGGTCAGGAAGGTCCAAGTATAGTCAAAATGTCTCCACCAACTCGTGGTTGGACCGGGACCTCTTTCGGCAGTCCAAAAGTTTTCGTTGAAGGGTAGCAGAGGGGACTGCCGACATGAACCATCAGTCAAAGTGGGGTGGGAGGCAACAATCTCTCCTACCGGGTCATACTGGTGTCCCACCGGAACTTATCAAGTTGGTAGTCTTGCAGGATTTTGGTCATTTCTAGACTGAGGCTGGCGCCGGCATGAGCGCGCCGACGTCCTGCGGCTACGTCGTGGTTGTTCCGTGGGTGATCATGGCAGTCATTCCCCATCGGGGTCGGGGGCCCCCGTGGCTCTTATAGAATCTTCAAAGTTGAGGAGAACGTTTCTGGATGCAGGACTCATTTTCTAGTTGAACTCAGAAGCGTTGTTGCACTGCAACAGTGGACGAGACCCCCGCTGGGTGAGCGGAGCATCATTGCCTCGCAATAGTGGACGAGACCTTTTGTTGGGTGAGTGGGGCGTTGGGGGTGCAGCTGAGGGGCCCCCACCTGGGGGGGTGGGAGAGGCTCGTTTGCGCCGCCTCTCCCTCCCAGCGCACCCCACGCCGACACCTGGCGTTGATATCCGTGATGTCCGGACCAGGCGATAAGAGGGGGGGTGGTCGGAGGCTGAGGCAAGACATCCCCCCCCCCTTGGCCTGCAGGGCGCCGCTTCAGGACCGAACGGGGAGCTCATACCAAGCCGGGGCCAGACTAGGAGATACTAGGGGAGGGGGGGTCGGTGGCACCTGCAACTCTCCAGTGTTGTCGCAGCCAAAGATCCCGTCGGCCTCGGCTCCTCTCCTGGTGCACCTTACGCAACGACCCTTTTGTTGGGTGAGTGGAGCGTTGGGGGTGCAGCTGAGGGGCCCCCACCTGGGGGGGTGGGAGAGGCTTGTTCGCGCCGCCTCTCCCTCCCAGCGCACCCCACGCCGACACCTGGCGCTGATATCTGTGATGTCCGGACCAGGCGATAAGAGGGGGGGGGGTCGGAGGCAGAGGCAAGACATCCCCCCCGTGGTCTGCAAGGCGGCAGAAGAAGGGAATCGGGAGACCAGTACATTTTGGGCCTTCCACCCCACCCCACGGCTGATTAGCCGGGCCACGCCCTGCACGTGTCGAGGCCTCATCTTCCGGATGGGCGTAACCGTGGTCCTGTTGCACTTCGGGAGTTTCCGGAATGGGGGTAGGTATCTGCTGATTTGTATCTATTTCATGTTACCGTTAATGGGCGTGGCGGGCGGTGGGACAGACATGCTTGGAGCAGTGGGGGGGTGGCGGAGCCTAGCTACCTCGTGGCTGCCGTAACGTCAAGCTTGGCTTTTTTCACCACTTCCATGTTTCTTAAGGTATTGGTGAAATTGTTTTTGATGGTAAAATGATGTGACTCCTGCAATGTGTCGCTTTTGCGGAACAGATATATGATGTAATTGTGTTGTTAATGTTACGGTGTACATGTAAAAAATTATGCATAAGTGTTGCACGGGCATTGTAGATACTCTCCTATGTGTGCTTAGCAATTTCAAGTCACTTCCTCCGGGTTCATGTGCCTTGTAAATACGTCCCCATGTGTGTCTGGTCATTTGAAGTCATTTTCCTTGTAGTGTAAGGCCCTTGTATAAACGCCCCCATGTGTAAAATTAATTACTTTGCCCTTAAATGTTGCGTTTTCGGTAATTTTACCGAATCGGTAATTTTACCGATTCGGTAATTTTACCGAAAATGCAAGATTGAAATGTGGGTAGCCAATTTTCCATTGGCACATGGCTTTCAGAATCGGTATTTTACCATGGAATACAAATCCATGGTAAAATACCGATTCCTGTGTACATGCACATCTGTGCATGTACACATGTGCCATGTGACAGATAGACGTGTCTTTAAGGCATGTCTGTGTGCCACATTGCACACATGCCCGTTTTGGGGGTGCTAGATGGTGTCAAAGTGATACCCCCTTCACCCTTGACAAATTCGGTATTTACCGATTCGGTAAATACTGAATCGGTATTTGAATTGAATCCTATGGGCTTCAAGGCCCATAGGATTCAATAGGAAATACCGATTCAGTATTTACCGAATCGGTAAATACCAAATTTTTAAGGAATCGGTAATAAATCAGATGTTGGTACTTACATCCCATTTACCGATTTTGAAATACCGAATCGGTAAAATTCGGTAATATTCGGTATTTCAAAATCGGTAAATGTGATTTACCTACATCTGGCCCTAGGTGTATTATTGTTTTACATAAAATGTTTTAAAACTTTGTTTGAAATGAAATGCATGCACACTTAGGGCCAGATGTAGGTGGTCGTTTCAGGCCATTTACCGACCGGTTACGGCCGTTTTCGGCCGTTTCCGATCGTTAAATGGCAAATCGGTATGTAAGGGCTTAAATCCAAGGCCACGTGTAGGTAAATCTACATTTACAAAATCGGAAAAATAATTTGTTCGTTAAAATACCGAATCGGTAATTTTACCGATTCTGTTAATTTGTTATGTAGGGGGGAGTCTTCTGAGTCCCAAAGGCCTTAACGAATCGGTATTTTAGCATGAAATCAAACTTCATGGTAAAATACCGATTCCGGTGTGCATGCACATGTGTGCTCGCACATCTATGTAATGTGAAAGGCAGACCTGCCCTTAGGGCTGGTTTGCTTGCTACATGGCACTTGTGCCTCTTTTGAGGGTGTCAGAGGGTGTCAAAGTGATACCCCCTGCATCCTTGTGCATACTTGTTTTTTTTATAGCATTGTCGAATCTAGTTCTTACTGTTATTGATTTACTGTTTGGTAATAGTGGTTAATAACATTTTTTATTATATTTCACCACAGATTCAACTGCAGATTATTTGGGAATTAGACAAAACGTCAAAGATAGCTTGACCCCGGGAGCCGGCCGCTTATGTCGGGTGCGATCTCAGGCTACACCAGTGCTATAAGACTTGGGGAAGGGGTTGGAGCCAAGCGTCTTCTCCGAGTCCGTGCCATCACACCGCCCCTCGGGGGCCTCCGTCAAGCGGTTTAGGGAGGTGCCATATCACATTGTTTTCAAATGCAGTCAGGTCCACAAACGGCCCCCACTTACTTTGAGAATAGTGAAGCTGCAGCAGGTGCAAATAAGGTTTAGACAGTGTTACAAGCGCTGCTCAGAACTCTGAAGTATGGCACCCAACATCCAGGACTTATGCCATTTGTGGAAAGCAGTGACATCGAAGCAACTCAGGGACCAAAACCATGAACGAACACTCATGTATTAAAATTTTAGTATTGATGCTTGACTGAGGCCAAGGAGATCAGAGTGCATGAGTCTCATGCTCGATCGATTGAGCTAGCCGGATCGGGCAACAAAAAGTATAAAATAATTATGTAAATAGTTATTTAATAAAATGTTTTACCCTGTTACTTTGCTGGTGTGTTGTATATATTTATAATATTTGCATAGGGTTTGTCGTTGTTTTGGGTGGGGTGGGTGGCGGAGCCGTGCTGTCTTGCAGCCATCATCGTGTGGAGCTCAGTTTATCTCACTAGTTTCGTATTTCTCATGAAGGGTTGTTCTTAATGTTTCTATTTTAGCTAGGTCAAAAGGAGATCCCATTAGTGGCCTACTGATTTTGCTCGATTCCTTTTGTTTTTTTACACGATTTTTCACTATCTACAAAGACTAAACAGAGTATTGCGACTCTGTGCTTGTTTGTAAATAGAGAATGAACCAAAGAGAACCAATTCTCAAACAGTAAATGCTTGGATAACAATCAATCAAATGGAGAGAGAAGCAGACACGATGGATTAGAACGGGGGCAAAGGCCTGCGTTAACTACCCTTCACTATCTGCAAAGAGAGAGTACTACTAAGAGAAAAGAGCGGGGGTGGGGGGCAGCGTTCAAAGCACATCAGCGTGCATAAACACGAAAAAGTTTTGACCTATCACGTACTTGACATTTGACAGTTTTTGATATTTGCTATTAAAAAACCATTGAAATTCACAGAAAAAACCATAGATTTTAGACCATATATAGTTAGGGATTAGCATTTACAAAACCTTAATTTACTCGCACAAAACCATAGAAATTCGCATATATAGTTAGATGCAATAACTATATATCGCGCACCCGCAATCCACTGCTGATGATGTCACATATTACATCATTCATGACATGGTCAGTGACATCACTGATGACATCACTGATGACATCTCAAATGACATCACTGATGACATCTCAAATGACATCACTGATGACATCTCAAATGACATCACTGATGACATCACTGATGACATCAATCATGTGATAATACGATTAACCTCTTCAGACTCTAATATAACCTTAGATACACTCAGAGTAAACAGACACTCACAGATTGTCACTCATCCATGGAGTTACTCATACACCTAGTCAGTCATGCAAAGAATCAATCACACCTCCATTTCCTCAACTATACAGTTATACACACCTTACTTATTCAAACATATTCTAACATATATTTACTCTCTTATACAATCACTGATACAAGTTTTCAATGATCCATGCAGCCACTCACACATTCACTAGCTCTTATACACAGTAATTTATATATGTGAACTCTCATATGTTCTTTGTTTTACATATGTACTGACTTTGACATGTAGCATTGAGATATCCATTCACTCACCAATACACTCATGCACACAGTCAACCACCCATACAGCTGTTTCCACATGCAGTTTTGAACCCATACATCTAGAGAATCAACTGTTCATACATCTATGCACAGAGTCACACACCTTCCAGACACCCACACACACACACTCACTCTCCCATACAAATACTTGGGCAACCAATCAATAACCCATATAGTTACTCATATAGGTACTGATCAACACATGCAGCATCTTACACAACAACAGACATACTGATGCACACATTCAGACAGTTTAGTCACTAACCCATGCACTAAGTGAGACACATTTAATCATTTTGTCATACAGTCAGTCATGCACCTACTAAATCCTTCATCCAGACACTTATACATCCACTCATTCTTCAATATTAAGACATATTTTAACTTTACAGAAACTTACAGTCACTGGATGATGTCATCAGTGATGTCATCAGTGATGTCACTGACCATGTCATGAATGATGTAATATGTGACATCATCAGCAGTGGATTGCGGGTGCGCGATATATAGTTATTGCATCTAACTATATATGCGAATTTCTATGGTTTTGTGCGAGTAAATTAAGGTTTTGTAAATGCTAATCCCTAACTATATATGGTCTAAAACCTATGTTTTTTTCTGTGAATATATATATATATATATATATATATATATATATATATATATATATATATATATATATATATATATATATATATATATATATATATATATATATATATATATATATATATATATATATATATATATATATATATATATATATATATATATATATATATATATATATATATATATATATATATATATATATATATATATATATATATATATATATATATATATATATATATATATATATATATATATATATATATATATATATATATATATATATATCATCCAAATGCCCAGAAGCTTTGCAGGACGCACTCGGCAGCAAGCCTTCCTTTCGGCGTACCTGTGACAGCTGGTCCCACACCCGGATTATTTTTCGTTTGCCTTACGCGTTTCGAGACCTCACGTCTCTCATCAGAGGCAGCTTCCACAATTGAGTGGCAAGTTGTTCCTTTTAATTGTTCACATTCATGCGCCACAATAGATGTTCACGCCCACTTAAAGTTGCGTATATCATGAGATTTGCATGCTGGTAGTTATAGTCCAGAGGAACACTTCATTGTTTTAGTAAAACAATGAAGTGTTCCTCTGGACTATAACTACCAGCATGCAAATCTCATGATATATGCAACTTTAAGTGGGCGTGAACATCTATTGTGGCGCATGAATGTGAACAATTAAAAGGAACAACTTGCCACTCAATTGTGGAAGCTGCCTCTGATGAGAGACGTGAGGTCTCGAAACGCGTAAGGCAAACGAAAAATAATCCGGGTGTGGGACCAGCTGTCACAGGTACGCCGAAAGGAAGGCTTGCTGCCGAGTGCGTCCTGCAAAGCTTCTGGGCATTTGGATGAGATAAATTACACGGGGGCCCTCGTCGTGGCAAGGCGCACCATCTTGAAACCTTAAGAGGCTGTGGTTGAAACCATGTTCAAACCTGATCAGCGCAGCGAGTCTGACAAAATCTGCTGGCCAAAACACTCCGAATCCTACCAAGGAAATACAAGCTTTTATCAACACAATGTGAGTTGGAACCTACTAAAGGTAAAACAATGAAGTGTTCCTCTGGACTATAACTACCAGCATGCAAATCTCATGATATACGCAACTTTAAGTGGGCGTGAACATCTATTGTGGCGCATGAATGTGAATAATTAAAAGGAACGCATTGTGATATGTGACGAGCAAAGAAATCTCCTCAAATGGGAAACGGTCAAAACTCCCCAACCAAGAGAGAACAAGGGGCAGTGTCGGTTAGAAATAACGAGGCAGAATTCTGGTACTCCACATGCATAAGGATAATCGCAAAATGAGGACTAAAAAAAATAAAAAAATAAAAATAAAAAAAAAAATAAAAAATAAAAAATAATTAAAAGGAACAACTTGCCACTCAATTGTGGAAGCTGCCTCTGATGAGAGACGTGAGGTCTCGAAATGCGTAAGGCAAACGAAAAATAATACGGGTGTGGGACCAGCTGTCACAGGTACGCCGAAAGGAAGGCTTGCTGCCGAGTGCGTCCTGCAAAGCTTCTGGGCATTTGGATGAGATAAATTACACGGCGGCCCTCGTCGTGGCAAGGCGCACCATCTTGAAACCTTAAGAGGCTGTGGTTGAAACCATGTTCAAACCTGATCAGCGCAGCGAGTCTGACAAAATCTGCTGGCCGAAACACTCCGAATCCTACCAAGGAAATACAAGCTTTTATCAACACAATGTGAGTTGGAACCTACTAAAGGTAAAACAATGAAGTGTTCCTCTGGACTATATCTACCAGCATGCAAATCTCATGATATACGCAACTTTAAGTGGGCGTGAACATCTATTGTGGAGCATGAATGTGAACAATTAAAAGGAACAACTTGCCACTCAATTGTGGAAGCTGCCTCTGATGAGAGACGTGAGGTCTCGAAACGCTTAAGGCAAACGAAAAATAATCCAGGTGTGGGACCAGCTGTCACAGGTACGCCGAAAGGAAGGCTTGCTGCCGAGTGCGTCCTGCAAAGCTTCTGGGCATTTGGATGAGATAAATTACACGGCGGCCCTCGTCGTGGCAAGGCGCACCATCTTGAAACCTTAAGAGGCTGTGGTTGAAACCATGTTCAAACCTGATCAGCGCAGCGAGTCTGACAAAATCTGTGGCCGAAACACTCCGAATCCTACCAAGGAAATACAAGCTTTTATCAACACAATGTGAGTTGGAACCTACTAAAGGTAAAACAATGAAGTGTTCCTCTGGACTATAACTACCAGCATGCAAATCTCATGATATACGCAACTTTAAGTGGGCGTGAACATCTATTGTGGCGCATGAATGTGAACAATTAAAAGGAACAACTTGCCACTCAATTGTGGAAGCTGCCTCTGATGAGAGACGTGAGGTCTCGAAACGCGTAAGGCAAACGAAAAATAATCCGGGTGTGGGACCAGCTGTCACAGGTACGCCGAAAGGAAGGCTTGCTGCCGAGTGCGTCCTGCAAAGCTTCTGGGCATTTGGATGAGATAAATTACACGGCGGCCCTCGTCGTGGCAAGGCGCACCATCTTGAAACCTTAAGAGGCTGTGGTTGAAACCATGTTCAAACCTGATCAGCGCAGCGAGTCTGACAAAATCTGCTGGCCGAAACACTCCGAATCCTACCAAGGAAATACAAGCTTTTATCAACACAATGTGAGTTGGAACCTACTAAAGGTAAAACAATGAAGTGTTCCTCTGGACTATAACTACCAGCATGCAAATCTCATGATATACGCAACTTTAAGTGGGCGTGAACATCTATTGTGGCGCATGAATGTGAACAATTAAAAGGAACAACTTGCCACTCAATTGTGGAAGCTGCCTCTGATGAGAGACGTGAGGTCTCGAAACGCGTAAGGCAAACGAAAAATAATCCGGGTGTGGGACCAGCTGTCACAGGTACGCCGAAAGGAAGGCTTGCTGCCGAGTGCGTCCTGCAAAGCTTCTGGGCATTTGGATGAGATAAATTACACGGCGGCCCTCGTCGTGGCAAGGCGCACCATCTTGAAACCTTAAGAGGCTGTGGTTGAAACCATGTTCAAACCTGATCAGCGCAGCGAGTCTGACAAAATCTGCTGGCCGAAACACTCCGAATCCTACCAAGGAAATACAAGCTTTTATCAACACAATGTGAGTTGGAACCTACTAAAGGTAAAACAATGAAGTGTTCCTCTGGACTATAACTACCAGCATGCAAATCTCATGATATACGCAACTTTAAGTGGGCGTGAACATCTATTGTGGCGCATGAATGTGAACAATTAAAAGGAACAACTTGCCACTCAATTGTGGAAGCTGCCTCTGATGAGAGACGTGAGGTCTCGAAACGCGTAAGGCAAACGAAAAATAATCCGGGTGTGGGACCAGCTGTCACAGGTACGCCGAAAGGAAGGCTTGCTGCCGAGTGCGTCCTGCAAAGCTTCTGGGCATTTGGATGAGATAAATTACACGGCGGCCCTCGTCGTGGCAAGGCGCACCATCTTGAAACCTTAAGAGGCTGTGGTTGAAACCATGTTCAAACCTGATCAGCGCAGCGAGTCTGACAAAATCTGCTGGCCGAAACACTCCGAATCCTACCAAGGAAATACAAGCTTTTATCAACACAATGTGAGTTGGAACCTACTAAAGGTAAAACAATGAAGTGTTCCTCTGGACTATAACTACCAGCATGCAAATCTCATGATATACGCAACTTTAAGTGGGCGTGAACATCTATTGTGGCGCATGAATGTGAACAATTAAAAGGAACAACTTGCCACTCAATTGTGGAAGCTGCCTCTGATGAGAGACGTGAGGTCTCGAAACGCGTAAGGCAAACGAAAAATAATCCGGGTGTGGGACCAGCTGTCACAGGTACGCCGAAAGGAAGGCTTGCTGCCGAGTGCGTCCTGCAAAGCTTCTGGGCATTTGGATGAGATAAATTACACGGCGGCCCTCGTCGTGGCAAGGCGCACCATCTTGAAACCTTAAGAGGCTGTGGTTGAAACCATGTTCAAACCTGATCAGCGCAGCGAGTCTGACAAAATCTGCTGGCCGAAACACTCCGAATCCTACCAAGGAAATACAAGCTTTTATCAACACAATGTGAGTTGGAACCTACTAAAGGTAAAACAATGAAGTGTTCCTCTGGACTATAACTACCAGCATGCAAATCTCATGATATACGCAACTTTAAGTGGGCGTGAACATCTATTGTGGCGCATGAATTTGAACAATTAAAAGGAACAACTTGCCACTCAATTGTGGAAGCTGCCTCTGATGAGAGACGTGAGGTCTCGAAACGCGTAAGGCAAACGAAAAATAATCCGGGTGTGGGACCAGCTGTCACAGGTACGCCGAAAGGAAGGCTTGCTGCCGAGTGCGTCCTGCAAAGCTTCTGGGCATTTGGATGAGATAAATTACACGGCGGCCCTCGTCGTGGCAAGGCGCACCATCTTGAAACCTTAAGAGGCTGTGGTTGAAACCATGTTCAAACCTGATCAGCGCAGCGAGTCTGACAAAATCTGCTGGCCGAAACACTCCGAATCCTACCAAGGAAATACAAGCTTTTATCAACACAATGTGAGTTGGAACCTACTAAAGGTAAAACAATGAAGTGTTCCTCTGGACTATAACTACCAGCATGCAAATCTCATGATATACGCAACTTTAAGTGGGCGTGAACATCTATTGTGGCGCATGAATGTGAACAATTAAAAGGAACAACTTGCCACTCAATTGTGGAAGCTGCCTCTGATGAGAGACGTGAGGTCTCGAAACGCGTAAGGCAAACGAAAAATAATCCGGGTGTGGGACCAGCTGTCACAGGTACGCCGAAAGGAAGGCTTGCTGCCGAGTGCGTCCTGCAAAGCTTCTGGGCATTTGGATGAGATATATATATATATATATATATATATATATATATATATATATATATATATATATATATATATATATATATTACCTACTGGCGGTCGCCAGTAGGTAGTTATAGTTACGATTTTTTTCAATGTTAAATCTCAAAATTCTATTTGGAATAACTTTGGCACCGGTTGACGAATCTGCCTGAAAATTTCCTGAAAATGGCCTCGTCAAGCTCCGGTTCTCCCTTAAAAGTTTGGGGGGGATACGTCAAGCGGGGGCTGAGATAAAAGGGGGGTCCCAAAACACGTTTTCCCCATGTTAATTTCCATAGGGCGGTCGATTTCACTTTTAGCCCGAACGGCTAAATGGATTTCCACCAAACTTGGCAAAATTGTAGGGACTGGTAGCCCGATGTGCCTTTGCTATGTCTCAAGATATGTGCTCCAGTGGATTTTGAGTAATTTAGGTTCCAAAAAATATATATATCTATAGGCGACACGCGACTTGCGCGCAGAAAGCTGATTGGCTCTCAGTTGTCTGTAAACATTCTAAACAGTCCGGAGCGGCCGCCATCTTGTGTCTCGGTAGGATCGAGACACGAGAGGTGGGCAAAACAAAGAGGGAAATGACCATAAGGGGCAGGGTAGACCCCCCTTGACCCCCTAGGTTTGATGTGGGGGCTATAAAAGGGCCCCGCGGGGCATTTAAAATATTTTTTTCGTTTTGCGCGGGGGAAGTGCCCGGTACGCGCACCGGGGAGCGGCCCGGGGAGCGTAATATGAGGAAAAAAGATGACAGAGTTTTTAAAAAATGAAGTTTTTATTTAGAAATTGGAGGTAGTTCTAAAAAGAACTTTTTTTTTCTTCTTTTTGTTGTTTTATATTTTTTTTGTGTTTTTTGAACTTTTTGAACTTTTTTTGGCTTTTCAAAACAGTTTTATATTTTTTTTGTATTTTTTTAGGGGGAGAAACAAAAAAAGGGAATTGAAACTGGCTCAACTGGAGCAAAAAAATAAAAAACCCAAAAAATTACTTCTTTTTGGGGCACTTGTGATTATCACCTGCAAGGACGATGAGCTTAACACTTTTTTCACCATAGGCGATAAGCTTGCCACATGCAGAACAAGTGATTTTAAAATCCGCAAATCTTGGCTGAATGCAAGGCATCATCTCGGATGTTTCTGGTCCTGATGAAGTCGGTTGGTTTGTTTGGGAGGTGGTCCTTGACGACTTGGGGAGGTTACTGGCCAGTTCCCTGAACTCAGCACGAGAGTAGTTGTTTGGGTGCTTTCTGGTCATATGACGAATCATGGTATAGTTACCAAATGAATATTTTTTGTTTGGGTTGCCCCGTGAAAGTTCATCATTGCAGATTAGGCAAGTTACCTTGGGTGCATTAACTTTTTTCTTGCCCTCTGGGATTGAAAAAAACTCCCATATAATGTGTGGCTTGGGTTTGTATGGAGTATTTTCTTCAGGCAGCCATCTTCTCCTCCCCTCCTCCTCTTCCTCTTCCTCCTCCTCCTGTTCTTGACCACCAATATAATCTTGAGGTGGTCCTCTTGGTGGTTGTGGTGGTGGTGGTGGGGCAGATGCACCAGCTGCTGCTGCTACTGAAGCCATTATTAATATCAAAAAGGTACAGAGATGTACAAACAGGCCTTCCTTAGTCAAAGGACAAAGTCAGAATAAGGAAAAAAGGTGGGGTCTTTCATAATTTAGAAAAAAAACTGTCCTGAACCAATGAGAAGTGTTATTTTCAGGTCACAAGACCAGGGGCTTCATCATTATGAAACTAAAACTGTTATGAACCAATGAAAAGTGTTATTTTCAGGTCACATGACCCGACGCGCTTACGCTACGCGCCCCGGGGCGCGCCCGGGGGCGCTTCGGGTCGCGTAGCGCAAGCGCGTCGGATGTTTACGTTGCGCGATCGTATTCGCTCGAGTACTTCCGGGTGCGCTTACGCCGTGCGTATCACGCGGACGCGGCTACGCGATACGTCATGATCATGTTTTCGTTCGCGATATTGGCGCTTACGGGACGCTCCTCGGAGCGCGCCCGGGGGCGCTTTATAAAAGTACGCTTTTCGGGGTGCTCCCCGGGAAGCACACCGGGAGCGCTCCAAAGCAAAAAATAAAAAAATAAAAAATGGGAAAAATTGTAGGGACTGGTAGCCCTATTCTTAAGTGGTTTTTACGAAAATTAACTTTGATAAAATATATATTGTGCTACATTGGGCTATATATATATGCCAAAATGCCAAAATGTAACCCAAATGTAGTCCAATGTAGCCCAATGTAGCCCAAAGATGGCCACCAGAGACCAAAAAATGTAAATGTAGCCCAAATTTCAACTAGATGTAGCCCAACTGTAGCCCAATGACAGAATGTACCAGAGTGTTCTAAAGAACAACTAGAGTGCTAACAGTCTTATTTATAAAGTGAGACTTATAGTTAGGAATTAGCATTAAAAAAACCTATGAAATTCACTGAAAAAACCATAGGTTTCACACCAGTTATAGTTAGGAATTAGCATTTAAAAAACCTATGAAATTCACTGAAAAAACCATAGGTTTCACACCAGTTATAGTTAGGAATTAGCATTTAAAAAACCTATTAAATTCACTGAAAAAACCATAGGTTTCACACCAGTTATAGTTAGCTGGAAATTTTACTGATATAAAACCATTGAAATTCCCACGTTATAGTTAGTCGGACTCACTATAACTTGTGCGTGCAATGCACTGCTGATGACATCACATATTACATCACTCATGACATGGTCAGTGACATCACTCATGACATCACTGATGACACCGTCCTTGTGACAGAGTGACAGACCTCCTTTCACTGTAAAGTAACCCTTGAAACACATATTCAAAAATAGAAACTAACATTTTCAAAAAAGTGGAGATACCTATACCAGTTAGAACAACCAATTCAGTAATTCCACCATTTATATACACATCCACTCATTCATCAACAGTTCTATATAGTCAGTCATACATATACTCACTCATCATATGTAGTGAGACACCTATACATCCGTTAACACACCGACAGTCTTCCAAAAGTTGCTCACACACATACTCACACATGCAAATAAACTATTGAACATCCATTTTTTAGCATATACAGCTATACACACACTACCACCTTACTTCTAAAGAAACTTACACATACTTACTCTCTTAAAAAATCACTTATAGAAACACATACTTATTAAAACAAGAATTCTTTCAATCTCTCACTCTCATATATACTCACTTATATACATCAATACTCACATATACTAGATTAAAACATATGTAGTTACTGATAAAGACACTAGTAAGACAGTCATTCACTTACTAACACATACATATACACAATCATTCACCCATACAGTCCGGCACATATGCTGTCTTCAAAACACATACAAACAGTGAGTCAGTCATTTATGCATCTATGTGCTAAGTAACACTCCCACCAAATCATACAGACACTTATACTGATACTAAAAAAAACATCTAATAACCCATATACACACATATGTAGCTACTCACCAACCCATGCAGCCACTTATACATAAAGTGAAACACTGATACATATATTTAAATATTTAAACATTACTCACTAATATATGTATTCACTAAGATACACTTAATAAGCCAGTTATTCAATATTTTTTTTTAAACCATCCATTTAGACACTTATTTAAACATTTATTCTCCCATCGACCTTTACATATACATATATAAAACATATTTATTTTTCAGAAAGACACACATTCACTGGATGGTGTCATCAGTGATGTCATGAGTGATGTCACTGACCATGTCATGAGTGATGTAATATGTGATGTCATCAGCAGTGCATTGCACGCGCAAGTTATAGTGAGTCCGACTAACTATAACGTGGGAATATCAATGGTTTTATATCAGTAAAATTTCCAGCTAACTATAACTGGTGTGAAACCTATGGTTTTTTCAGTGAATATATATATATATATATATATTCACTGAAAAAAACCATAGGTTTCAGGCCTTATATAGTTAGGAATTAGCTTTTAAAAAACCTTTGAAATTCACTCAAAAAACTATAAGTTTTAGGGGTGGTATAGTTAGCTGGACATTTCACTCATGCAAAACCATTGAAATTGCTCCTATATAGTTAGTTGTACTAACTATATTTCGCGCACCCGCAATCCACTGCTGATGATGTCACATATTACATCATTCATGACATGGTCAGTGACATCACTGATGACATCTCAAATGACATCAATGATGACATCACTGATGACATCATCCAGTGAATGTGGTTTGCTTCGTTATTTAAATATGCATTATATCTATATAGCAATTTGCATTGAAGTATGAGTGGATATATAAAAATAAATATTTGGATGGACGACTTTAACAATGTATAGTGTCTCACTAAATATAGTGGATAGTGACTAAACTTTGTGAATATCTGTATCACTTTGTCAGTTGTTGTGTAAACTGGTTCTCCAGTTGGTTACCAGCTATGTGAAAGTCTATATTAGTAATTCATTAGTTAATTGAGTATTTGTATGGGAGAGTGAATGTGTGTGTGGTTCGGTGGAGGGTGTGCGACTGCCCAAAGATGTGTGAATAGTTGATTCAGTAGATATATGAAGTTAAAACTACATGTTCTAACTGTTGTTTGGGTGAGTGAATATCTTTATGGGTGGGGTGATGAGCAAATATATTTCTCAATGGTACATGTCCAACAAACTAGAAAAATAAAAGGCAGTGTATGTGTCAGCTGTATATAAATTAGTATACATAAGACTCAAAGATTGTGTGAGTGACTGTATGGATAACTGTATACTTGTAATAATGATTTTATAATATACTAAATATGACTTACTATCTAAATGAAAAAATGAAGTTGTGTTTGTATACGTGTGTAGCAAAGTAAATATGTAAGTATGATCCATTGTTTGCATAAGTGAGTAGGATAACTTCATATGTGAATAGGTTGTGTGCCGGTGTGTAATGTCGATAGAGGTGTATAGGTTTTTTTGCTGGTGTTCTATTGTTCATTGACAGCATGTATGAGTGAATCTACAGGTAAGTGATTAGATGTGTGTATACATCTAGGAATCAATGAGTGGGTTTTTTAAATACTTGTATTGCTGTGTCAATGGATTCAAATATGATACTCTGTATTTTAGAAAGAGTGATGAAAGATTTTACTAGTGTATGAAAAGGTGTATGTGATTGTCACGTGGATGATGTCATCAGTGATGTCATCATTGATGTCATTTGAGATGTCATCAGTGATGTCACTGACCATGTCATGAATGATGTAATATGTGACATCATCAGCAGTGGATTGCGGGTGCGCGAAATATAGTTCGTACAACTAACTATATAGGAGAAATTTCAATGGTTTTGTATGAGTGAAATGTCCAGCTAACTATAACACCCCTAAAACTTATAGTTTTTGAGTGAATTTCAAAGCTAATTCCTAACTATATAAGGCCTGAAACCTATGGTTTTTTCAGTGAATTTGCAAGGTTTTTTAAATGCTAATTCCTAACTATATAAGGACTAAAACCTATGGTGTTTTTCAGTGATTTTGCAAGGTTTTTTAAATTCTAATTCCTAACTATATAAGGCCTGAAACCTATGGTTTTTTAATTGAATTTGCAAGTTTTTTTTAAATGCTAATTCCTAACTATATAAGGCCTGAAGCCTATGGTTTTTTCATTTAATTTCGAAGGTTTTTTAAATGACAATTTTTAAATGTATTATTTTTATTTTTTTTATACTGATTTACTACATTTTTGCAGGCAGGTGTTCAGAGGGCACGCCCCCTTTTTACAACACTTTACACCTCTCTGCAATGCAGCCCCCGGGCGTGTTTACAGAGGGGCAACTAATTCCCCTTGTATACTGGGGGTCTCTGGGGGGCAACTAGCCCACCAGGAGCCTCCAGTATAAGCCAGGGGGCTGCATTGCAGAGAGGTGTAATGAGGCCACACCCTTTTTTACACCTCTCTGCAATGCAGCCCCCGGGCGTGTTTACAGAGGGGCAACTAATTCCCCTTGTATACTGGGGGTCCCTGGGGGCCAACTAGCCCACCTGTAGCCTGCAGTATGCGCCAGGGGGCTGCATTGCAGAGAGGTGTAATGAGGCCACACCCTTTTTTACACCTCTCTGCAGCACAACCCCTGGCGTGTTTGCAGAGTAGGAACTAATTCCCCTTGCATATAGGGGATCCCTGGGGGCCAACAAGCCCACCAGGAGCCTCCAGTATGCGCCAAGGGGCTGTGTTGCTTTGCCTTGGGGGCAGCAGTCCCCGGGGAAGTGTGGGGGGGATTGTGGACCCCCATACTTCTTTATCACTATGCCCCCACAATTTGGCCCCCCGTGGGGTAATTTTTTAAAAAACAGACCAGGTTTAAAAAAAATTGGTCCTTTTTTGTTCTTGTGGGCCCACCTGGGCAGGCCTAGGGTGTCAGGGTGTATCTACCATGCCCCCTTTTTGTGTTCTTCACGTTTGTTTTTTTGCTTTCTTTTGCCTTTGTCTATCGAGCACAAGATGGATGCCAACACTTCCTGGTTAGAAGTGTTGACAGCCAATGAGCATGCAGCTTTCTCAGGAAGGCATGCTGATTGGCTAATCCACATTCAAAAGGGGAGAGGGCCGAAATAGTTTAAACTCCAATACCCCAGGCTCCTTGAGGCAACTAGTTTATCACACACAAGGGGTATATAGAGTGCACAAATACAACAAAGGAAAATTCCCCAATTCGGAAAAACTGTCCTCACTCACATACCGAAGTATGTGACATGCTTCATCCTAGGGCCTGCTACAAACGCCCTGGTGTAGCCACATCCAGGGCGGAGCATTAGGGAGGGGGAAAATAATAAATACCACGTTACAAGACGTACAACACAATCAGTCAATACGTACAACGAATAACATACATGAGTGATAGAACGTGCAAGTGAACACCTCGTGGATCTGATGTGAGTGCAATGGAAAAAGTGCAGTAAGGATGTGTTTAAAACTGATTAAGGGTGCCAATAGAAAGAAATACTTTATTAAGCCCAATTTTGATTCCCTTATCAGGTTTAAAAATGAAAAAGGATGGGAAAATGTCTTATTGAGAAAATGAGGTTCCTCAAGACTTCCCTCCTACCACTGCTGATTGGCTGCCACTGTCTATCAACACTCCAAACCAGGAAGTGTGGGCAGCCATCTTGTGCTTTGGTAGATCGAATGCACAAGAAAGCAGTGAAACAAAGGTGCAAAAACACGCAAAGGGAGCAGGGTAGAAGCACAAGGACCCCCCAGGCCCCAAAATTAATATATTTTTTTTAATTAAAAATTGTTTGAGACATTATTCATTTTTATTTGTAATTTATGAGATAGTAGTGAAGTGATTGTGGTATAAAGTGAGACTTATAGTATAGAGTGCAACATTTTTGTGTTACATAGTAAGTTTACTCATAGTTACTTCCCTTCTCCCACTATATTTTCTCCATGTGTATTTGACATCTCTTCTTCATCTCCTGCCTTCTTTCTTTCACTGTCTGTCTATGATGCACCCTATCGCCGCCATTTTGTGTAGTTTCAGAAGAGAGTGAAATGTAATAGTTGAGAACGTGAAAAGGGGGCAGGATAGAGTGCCCCTGACCCCCTAGGCCTTCTCAGGGGGTACCTGAAGGATCTGTTTCTGCTTTCCTGAGAGACAATGGTATGGGTTGCATATACCACAATAACTTGCGTTACAACATGCAAGATATCTACAGAGGAAATGGTGTACATTTCTCAGATGAGGGGAACAGAGTCTTTCTCTTGAATTTTAAACTCAGCATTGGTACCTACTTGTAGGTACTTAAATCACCCACATAACACAACAGCTCTTTTTAGAGATACCCTACCTCTAAGTACTCCAAATTCTTATTTTACACAATTTCCTTTCACTGTTTTTCCGTGTGGTACGCTCAGGGTACGCGTATCTGGAAGAGTACATGGGAATGCACCCAGCGCTTACCTCGCGAAAATTTCACACAAAAAAAAGTTTTTTTTGCCCTTCAGGGTCCTTCTAGGTGCCCCTCAGAAAACCTAGGGGGCCAGGGGCTGTCTACCCTGCCCCCTTTCAATCATTTCCCCCTTTTTTTCCACCTCTTGTGCCTCGATTCTACCGAGACACAAGATGGCGGACTCTCCGGACTGTTTGGAATGTTGATAGACACCCGAGAGCCAATTAGCTTTACGCTCGCGCACTTTCGTTGCGCGCCGGGTGCGCTGACCGGTAAGCATACCCTGAGCGCTCGAAGCGCGCATATAGATATATACATTTTTTTAAAGTTAATTTTCGTAAAAGCCACTGAAGCAATTTTCACCAATAATGGAAAAGGCACTTCTGCGTACCAGTCCCTACAATTTTGCAAAGTTTGGTGTAATTCCATTCAGCGGTTCAGGCTGTACCGGTGTCTGAACGTCCTATGGAAATTTACATGGGGAAAACACTTTTTGGGACCCTCCTTTTTTCTCGGCCCCTGCATGACGAATCCGTCCGAATCTTCCAGGGAAGGAGCGGAGCGGAGCTGGCCTAAATTTTTGAAAATTACACGCAAATTCCTCAACCGGCGCCAAAGTTATTCTCAATAGAATGTTGTGGATTTTCTATGGAAACTTGGTCCTAACTATATATACCTACTGGCGACCGCCAGTAGGTGATATGTATATATATATATATTTATATATATATATATATATATATATTCCAAACCAAAGTTTTCCTGCGCGATTGCGGCTCGCCTCAGCATGCGCCAGGAATACAATCCATGGACCAGATTTTGCGGTGCTCAACTTTCTTTTATTCGCTTGTCGGCTTCATGACGTTTCGGCACTCAGGTGCCTTGCTCACATGACAGCAAAAATTAGTGAGAGTGAACTATTTAAAGTGCAAGTGCTGTGCTGTGATTGGGCTCCGTCGAATAGAGCTAGAAAGCAGACCCAGTATCACTTCAATGTATAATACATTTCATTTGAAATCCTATATATATATATATAAACAAGAGGGGTGCCCCGATGAAGACATCACACTCGAAGGAGTTACCGCACACCACTGTCGGCAGCAACAGTTGCAGCTTTTCCCCAAAACTCCATGTCAAAGTCGCCATACGCGTTTCAAGCACTATGTCTGCTCTTCATCAGTGGCTCAAGTAAAATCACGTAGACAGCGTTTTTTTTTAACGAAGTGCTTTACATACCCCAATTCATATTAAACCGCACAGAATTATACGGTCTATGTTTTGGAGTGTTTTTGAATTTTCGTTGAATACCAATATGTGTATAACATAGACCGTATAATACCATGCGGTTTAATATGAATTGGGGTATGTAAAGCACTACGAATCCCATAATGCACGGTAAAAGGCTGAACTCTAAATTTGGGCATACTGGTACATAGAACAGTACGATCACTAAGGTAATTGTACTGATTAACTTAAACTCAAGATGTGGGACCGTGAAGAATATTGCAGTATATTGTACATTCTTACCTGTGACTGCTGAAAGTAATATGTAAATATTGCCATTTACGATATGTATGTACCATTTAAAGATGGCAGTCCCCTTTCCATGTAGATGAACCAAAAGTGGGTTTTTTCTATGTTTCTTTATAAGCACGAACAAAATCTGAAAACGTTGTGTGAACAAGCGCTCTGTGAGCGCGAAACGCGTCACAAGGTTTATGACTCAATAAATCTCGCTATTTTGGCTTAAGAGACCCGACTCCTTGTTTTGCTCGAAACTGAGTGCTCGAAGGTACGCCGTTTGTTTATGGATGTTTATTACCGCTGGTTACGAGCCACCCCTTGCAAGGCGAAGGATTTCCAGCAGGAGCAACGTTGTTGAAAAAAATAATAATTATATATATGTATATATATATATATATATATATATATATATATATATATATATATATATATATATATATATATATATATATATATATATCAGCATAAAAAGGCCAAATCTGATTCACCAACATTCTCAGCTCACAGAAAGACCAACGAATCCAAAAATGCTGGTAAAAGGTAGTTTATTCCAATAAAGTTAACAGCAGCGTGGCATACTTATATATATATATATATATATAAATATATATATATATATATATGAAAAGGAAAGTCGAAGCGTTGTGCTGTAGAAAAGACGACAGCGGACCCAATCTTTAAGGTGCAATTATTTATTTGTGCAAGTACCCTGCACCTCAGCCATGACTCGTTTCGGGACCCCTTTGCCCTTGATCACATGACACGCAATGGAGTGATTCTCAACAATTTAAAGTGAAAGTGCACGTTGCTATGGAAATCCTCATCATAGACATAAACGAAATACAAATTTAGCAGCTTGTCTATTATAAAAAAACACAATGAATACTGTTTTAGAATCACCAACCTGTTTACAAATGATAAATAAAAATCATTAGTAAAACCAGAAAGATAAAAGGTCATCACAATTGCCGCTAAAATAGCAATTAAAAACCATTTTGACATTATATCATGTAAACATTACATGCTTGTGGGGATTGAGTCTGGAAATAATTGTAAAATTCAATTACTGACAAATGTAATATATTACACATCTCTCAGTAGTCATTCCAAACATCGACACTGCTATGTACTTCTGCTGATTTATTACGTCAGATGATAGTTCACGATTTATGATAAACAAAGTTTATCAGTAGCAAAGTGCAAAATTGTGCAAAAACTAGTGCAATAAACCTGTGCAAACCAAGATGTGCAAAATACGCAATTTACTATCTAAAACCAATAAGTAATAAATGCATATTTTAAGAAAGTTTGTGTTAAAAAGAATTGATTATGACTTTCAAATCAACTTTAGTCTTAAAATGTTTAAAAAACCAGATCATTTATTTGAGATATATTATTCCCATAGGGACACCAAATAGATAACTCGCTATCAATTAAAAGACAGATCAAAAACAAATAGGTGAATATGCTAACTGATTATAAGCACGTATAGAAATCCTCCCATGCATTTAAACCATTGGGATGTTTACTATCCAGGTTAAGAATGTAGTGGGTTTCTAATTTACGGAGGATTCCCTCTCTGTCGTCACCTCTTCTCAGGGGCATGACTGCATCTATTACATAAAATTGTAACAATCTCAGATCTCTTTTGTGACAGTCATTAAAATGTCTTGCGACAGGATAAGCCTCCTCACAGTTAGTGATGGCCCTCATGTGCTGCAACACCCTCTTGTGAACTGGAAGTTTAGTACTTCCGACATATTTGAGTGCGCAAGGGCACTCCAACACATAAATAGCATATTGAGTCTTGCATGTTAAATATTTGGGGATGGGAATTTGTTTCTCAAAAAAGGGAGAGGTATAAGATCTTTTATTGACCCCATGCTTGCAGGCTTTGCAGGTCATGCATTTACAAAAACCCGTCCGGGAGCTGAGCCAATCGGTTTTGGCCAAGACCTCTGGGCTACTGCTCACCAGGCTGTTTAGCATTAATCCTGCCTTTCTATATGTGATGGTGGGGGAATTCAAAGACCCCATCTTTAGGATTGGGTCATTCTGGATAAGTGCCCAATGTTTACACATGCTTTTCCTGATCGCCTGATGTTGTTTGTTGTAGGTTATTATTAATGGGATGGGATTAGGTTCAGTCACTGGGTGGTCTATTTGCTTCATGGCTTTTGTTATCAGAGCTACATCTCTGGGTAAGGCCTCTGATCGCTTGATGACTGATGTAATTATTTTATCCGTATAGCCTCTTGCTAGGAAGCGCATGCGGCAGGCTGCTTGAGCTTCCACCACATCTTGTTGTCTGCTGCAAATGCGTTTGATGCGTAGCATCTCCCCGTAGGGAATGCTATGAATCAAGTGGCGAGGATGGTGGCTAGTCGCATGTAGCAGTATATTGCTGCCGTGGCCTTACGGTGCAGTTTAGTTTGGATTGCCTGTTTGTCAATAAAAACTTCAACATCCAGAAAGTTCACTGTGGATTTACTTACATTGGAGGTGAATTTTAGGTTTAGGGAATTATTATTCAGATCATCAATAAATACATTCGATAACCTCTCATCCCCTCTCCAAATCAAAAACAGGTCGTCAATGTACCTATGTATACATACCAAATTATTGTGCATAATTTCAGCAAACTGGACTCCGAGAACCTGCCTCTCCCACAGCCCCATATGCAGACACGCATAGCTGGGGGAGAAGCAGGAACCCATTGCCACCCCTCTAGTCTGCTGAAAGCACATCTGCTGAAACATAACAAAAGTTATTGTATAGGCGCATTTCAATCATGTTCACAAGGATATTGTTATGCGAATGTCAGTGCAGTGGCCTCTTGTCCAAGAAATGTTTCACAGCTTTAAGGCCATCAACATGATTGATGCTGGTGTAGAGAGAGGTCACGTCTAACGTGATAAGTAAGTAATCCTCCTGCCATGTAATGTCTTTTAACTTCCTAAGGAAATCTCCTGTGTCCTGTATAAAGGTGGGTAAACTAGTCATGTGTTCCTGTAGAAAAAAGTCGATATATTTGGAAGTGTTTTCAAGGAGGCTGCTACAGGCGGAAATAATGGGTCTGCCCGGTGGATTAGAAGGATGTTTATGAATTTTGGGTATAAAATAAATGCAGGGTATCACCGGGTGATCATTTTTCAAACATTTAAACTCATCAGAGCTTAACAAACCCAAACCTTTCCAGGCCACCAGTTTTATATAAAAGCTGTTCCAAAATGCCTTTACTGTTGCCACATCCAACCTTTTATAACAATCATTGTCATTTAGATGGTGCCAAGCCTCTTCCATATATTTCTCCCTCGGCCATATGATAACGTTCCCACCTTTATCTGCCTGGCGAATAATCACAGATTTGTTTGCTTGTAACTTTTTTTATCAAATCATGGTATTGTTGATCATGTTTAGAATATTTGTATTTGTTCCGTGCCACCTTATGCTGCAACTTTTTGATGTCTGTAGTTACTAAATCATGGTAGTAGTCTATGTTGTCCTTGACCATTACCAGACAAAAAGTAGATTTTGCTTTAAAATCTGTAAGACCGGCCCCCATTGTTGCCTGGTACATATCACTTGCTGATAATTGAGTACTTTCACTTTGTAAACCAACTAAATCCAATTTTAGACTCATATCACCTGCTGTTAGAACACCAGGGCTATCCACTGCAGACGCAGTCCCACCTGGTGTTTTCTCCTTTGTCGGTTTTGAGGCAAAAAACTTCTTGAGTTTCATCTTTGGTATATACTGAAACACATCAACCCTCGTTTAAGCATATTGAAAACTGCTGGCAGGGCTATATGATAGTCCCAGAGACAGGATTTGCATTTCTGCTGTGCTGAGCTCAATTTCAGACAAGTTCACTACAGACATCGCATTAGTTGCTGCCATTATTGTGGTGTTTGCTTGCGTTTCCAATAATTGTTGGTTTTCTTGTTTCTTCCCCGCACACTTGAGTTTCCTCCATTGGTGGCGCTTGTATTTTTTGAATTGTTGGGTTTTGATACCCTGGGCCTTAGTATATCTCCATCCTACTGGCGGTCGCCAGTAGGTAGTTATAGTTAGGACCAAGTTTCCATAGAAAGAGCATATTTTTTATTTTTATAACTTTGGCATTGTTTGATAAAACTACATGAAATTTTCCAAACTAATTCTTTGTTTATATCAGCTCCTAAGTTGAAAGTTTGGGGGTGATTCGTCAAGGGGGGGGGGCTGAGAAAAAGGGGGTCCCAAAATGTGTTTTCTCCATGCAATTTCCATAGGAAACTTCAGACAAGGCTACAGGTTGAACGGATGAACGGAATTACCCCAAAGAAGGGTCTTGGTCTAGAAAGCACGCTTTTGTTTATTTGGTGTAAATCGGTTCAGTAGTTTTGGAGATATATCAAAATTTACAGAAATCACTATTTGGGAATGTGCCATCTGATTGGTTGAGGTGTTATGAGCACGAGCTTGCTGCTTATTGAGTGCGAGCGCTGCAAGCAGTTGCAACCAGGAGGTTTTGGCCGCCATATTGTGATTTTGTTGAAACAAGTAAGGGGAAAAAAGGGCAAAAAGAATAGGAAAGAGGAGAATAGGAGCACTGTAACCTATGTGGGGGAGGGTGAAGCGAAGAAGTTACTCCTACCGGTCTGTAAGTGTGGTGTTGCTCAGAGTGATATGGTGCTGAGATGAGATGCTGCTACTCTCGGGTATGATACCGAGAGCCTAAACCGTGAGCTCATTGCTGTAAAGTGATGTGCTCTGGTCTTTGTAGCATATGTGTGCAAGTAGTGTTTGTAGGTTTGAAGCGAACTACTGACCGCTACTGTGCATTTATACTATATCGGAAGTGAAGTAGTCACGCATACCAGTGTGAAGACTCGGGGATCAAACCGAGCTGATTGCTGTAAAGTGATGGGCTCTGGGCGCTATAGCATACTGGCCGCTGTGGTATGGTATACCTGGGTAAGTAGTATTAGTATGCGTTTATACTATGCAGGGAGTGGGAAGCGAACTACTCACCCCTACTGGTCTGAAGACTCTGGGATTAAACCATGAGCCCATTGCTGTAAAGTGATGTGCTCTGGGTGGTGTAGTATACCTGTGGAAATAGTGTTAGTCTGTATTTGTACAATAGAGGGAGTGGGAAGCGAACTACTCATCCCTACCGGTCTCAAGACTCATGGATGAAACCATGAGCTCATTGCTGTAAAGTCCTGTGCTCTGTGTAGTATTCTGATGTAAGTCATAGTAAAGTGATAGTAAGTAATACTAGTAGAATGTAAGTAAGTAAGGTTAGAATGTAGGGCTGTCATGAGGGGAACCTTGGGGAGTTTGTACGTGGTGCTGGAGAAGACAGTTGCCTTGCTGTCTGCTCCTGTTGGTGGCTGTTTAAGCTGTCTTGTTTTCCTGCAATAAATCTACTTATCTGATCCACTGTTGTCTGCCTCTTCACTACATAAATTTAGCGACGAGCGGGAGAAGGTAAAAAGAAGGCAGCACTCACCAATATTTTGAGCTTGCTTGCGTTGTGTGAAGACCTGTTTTCTTCGTGAAGCTGTTTTTAGCCATCCCAGGGACGTCGGCTCATTGAACTATGTCATCCGACCTCTGGTTGGATTTATATTTTTAGATTTTGGGCTTCCTCTGCCTCTTCAGTACACTCTGGTCGCTGTACTACACGTGTGCAAGTAGTGGTAGTATGCATTTATACAAATTCTGTAGTTATGCAGTAACAAATGCATCATGGCCCTAGGGAGCATCACCTTCCAGGCGCAGCTCATACAATGTCCCGGGGTGTGCATCTGCGGGACATTTATGTTTGCTATTAGAGGGCGGGTGCATGGCTTCCATCCTGTTCAGGGGGCTTCGAGGCCAACTAAAGTCCGGGGATCGCCACCCTCCGGGGTTTTACTTAAATATGCAGAATGGGCCTTGCCAATCCCTGAAGCCTCGGTGGCCCTGGGCGTTGCCTTATTGGTTCTGTAATCACATGGGCAGTACTCATGGTGTTATAAAGTGAAACACTCATAGAACCCTTGCAGTTGTAGAATTACGCAGGCTTCATTTATGTAATAGTCTGTTGGTTTATTTTTGGTAGGTGCACCGCAAAATGACAAATGTTTTCCCTCATAACCTCCTAAAAACTGCCGATTTTCACATTAAACTACAGACAAGTGTTGTCAGAAAAAGAAGACCCATACACTCACTTATTTATTGGTAAAAAAAATAACCTTTATTAAAACAACACAAATAAATGGAAGCGCAACTTTATTCGAACAAACAACAGTATAACATGAAATAAATGGGTGTAACTCCTCTGGAAGCAGCGTACAAAACCTGCAAGACAAAAAAGAAACATAAGTATGTGTGCCATGTCCAAGAGAAAAAGAAAGGTAGTCGAAATGAAAAGAAGATAGTGAGAATGGGCCAGAGAGGGAGTTGGTGAAAGGGAGAAGGAAAGGGAGAGTCAAAAGAACAGAGGGAGGAGGAGACAGAGCATCAGCCTACTGCACCCGGCCCTCATTGTTCACCTCCCATCACCCTGTGTCTAGGACGCTGGGGTCCACGAGAAAGAGTGCGGTCCAGCAAGTCCTTAAAATGAAACAGATATGAATGAGGCCAGAGATTACATTATTATCTATGGCTACAGCCCCTTCCCCCGCACTGTGCTCATTTGCAGCTCCTGTGCACCGAGGCTTCACTGCTCACCTGCCACCATCAGTGTGTCCAGCGATGTGCCAGTGCAAGCTCCGACTCCGTAGTGCCTCTCTCGGCTGGCACAGTAGGTCTCCGGTCGGGGACGGTGTCTTGATACTACGATGGAAGGCATCAGAATGCCCAGGGCATCGTCACAGGGTGAGCACCTGCTCCCCCTATTTGGCGAAGCAACTCAGTGTCTGAAAAGGGAGAAATAATATAATGCTGGAAATGTCTTGAGGTAAATGAAGGTTAATTTCAAGCTTAGTAGAGAACACCAGTTGAGTGCATCTTTCCTTCTTGAAGTACGATCTATCAACTGTCAGTGGTAATCGTGGTTCAAACAGGAGTTGGAGTGCACAAGAATAGACAAGGTTAAATAATAAAATGTTATGGCAACTTTTACATACAAAGGAACAGAGCACATGCTAGAAGCATTAATGTGCGCATGTAATGCAGTGTCGCAAGCCTGTGTGCATGTAAACTTAGTAATTGGCTCACTACCGTGTTCCAAAAGCCAACGCCACGTGTCTGTAGGGCAGCGGTGCCCGCTGGCTCAGGCCTACAGTCTGGTCCAGCAGGTCCTTAAAATGAGACAGAGATGTGACTGAATGAGGTCAGAGATCACATTGTTACGCACTGCAACATTGCTTGTTCGCACCTGCGCAGCCAGGCTGATGCACCCCACCCCTCCCGCAGCCCTGCACTCAATTGCAGCCCCTGTGCACCCAGGCCCCACTGCTCACCTGCTGTTAATATTGTGTGTCCAAAGAAGACGGGTAGCAGTGTTCACAATTCAGATCCAGTTTTGATTGCCAGGATGGTGTAAACCTCATGGATCCCTTTTTTTTTATTGCACATTGTGATATGCAAGGTGGATGAGGCAATATCACCTGAGGCAGTGTGGAAGAACTGGGACTTGTGGCGTTGTGGTTATCCTATTTATACGTACGCAAAGTGGGCTGGGCTTGCGTACGCTAGGCCAGCGTAGGGTTGTGAATAATTATTCCAGGGACCTGGGCGTTGGTCAGTTCCTGCCTGGCCAGGAAGTGTACTTATGTGTGTTTCTGTTGCAGTTTTGACGTCACAGAATGCGCAATTTACATTAATGTAGCATGTACCATGAGGGCGCAAACTATCGCTAATGAGATGCTGTTCGAAAACATTGAATGGACAACATCACATGTTGTTGTCAAGGTTGTGGATATGCACAGACACACATGTCAATTGTGTGTGGTATTAATGAAAGTGTTGCTTTTGAAAAGCACACACATGTGAATCTGCTCGGATGGAGGGAAGTTCAGCATTGAGGCTACGTCATACATAGTGATAACGCTCATTACAGTCAAGCAATGTATGTCAAACATGAATCTGAAAGTCTCACATATGACACAATACTAAACTGGTAAAGCCTGACAACAGAGCATACTGAAACACAAATCTACACATTACTCTTTACTGTTTGTCACATGTGATCTAAGATGTGCACTCTGCCAGTGGCTGATGATACCCCTTCGAGGCACCAATATCCAGGCCGAAAGGCAGCACAATAATGTGCACACACACACACCTGGAGCATCATGTAACACACATTTGTTTTTTGATGTAATGTTTCAGTTGCATTGCCATCACACGTGGAAGGCTAATGAACAGACCATGAATATTGATCAAGGTGATCGTTGCATGTTGTGTCTACTATAAGATATGTGTACACAGCAACAGCACTTTTCAAAAAAGCTCTCTAAGCAGAAGGCTTGTGTCTCATCAAACACTGTAGAGAGAATGACTAAAATGTGTGAGGTCCTCCAACTGTTACAATGGGAAATGTTATGGACTAATCAAATGCTTTTTTTTAAGGCCACATGGCAATCGCGCATCGAGCGCACAACGAGGCCGCACTGACGGGGTTTTGGGAAAATATATTTTTCATAATATAAGTTTATTTCAGTTAGAAATATATAAATGTTTAAAATAGTTTAGATTATCGCTTGCTCTCATATACACTTTAAAGTTATTTAGATATAGTTTGGAGACATAAAACAAAATGAGGGACTGGCGTACCCGTCGGGACACCATACGTCTATGACGTAACACAGGGCCTGGCAGCGTGCATTGGTCGCATACGCAACGCGCAGCGGGCGAGACCTTATTTATACATGACGTAACGCGTGGCTTGGAACTGCCTACCCGTCTGATACCAAAGTTGCAGCTGGCATGACCTCATATGTATATGATGTTGCACGGGAAGGGGTGCCACAAACCCATTTGATACGAAATGCGCATCATTTTTGAGTTTAGCAATATGGCGGATAGGATTCGCGTGGTGATAGAGTTTGGTACACTACTGGTATGGGACTGCAGTTATCTCAACAACAAAAACAAATATATACATATTTTGGGGGAAGATATAAAACATGACATCATTTTTAAAGTTGAAAAAAAAGGATAAGAGAATTCCAAAATATTTATTAAAAAAAATAGAAAAAATATAGGTTTTATAAATATACAAATATTAAATTAACATTTAAAAAACCTTTGAAATTCATTGAAAAAACCATAGGTTTAACAGACGTTATAGTTAGAAATTAGCATTTAAAAAACCTTTGAAATTCACAAAAAAAACATAGGTTTCAGGGTTGTTATAGTTAGTTGGACATTTGACTCATATAAAACCAGAGCAATTTGCCTGTTATAGTTAGTTGAGCTAATTATATCTCGCGCGCACGCAATGCACTGCTAATGATGTCACATATTACATCACTCATGACATGGTCAGTGACATCACTGATGACATCTCAAATGAGGTTGAAACACATCTTTGTGCCATTAAAAGTCTGGAACCTTGCATCTCAAAAATCGGAGGGGTACTATGTTAGATCTGGGGGTCTCTAGTTGGCAGAGGAAGGCACCACTGTCCAAATATGGACCCCTGCTTCTAATCAGGGTAAGGGGGAATACACTCTTTAGATCACCCCTACTCACCCCCTTGGTAGCTTGGCATGAGCAGACAGGCTTATCAAAGGCAATGTGTAAAGTATTTGTACCAACACTCACAGTAACACAGTGAAAACACCACAAATGGAATCCACACCAGTTTAGAAAAATAAAGTTATTTAATCTAAACTACACAAGACCAAAACTCCCAAAATCCAACCTACACAGTTCAAGAATATGGTTTTCAAAGAGTTCTAGAGTTTGCATTATAATAATCCACAGTTGCGTCACGTTTAGCACAAAGTACCTGTAGATGCAACAAAAGTTCCAAATGGAAGCTGCAGCATTGAAAAACAAGCCATGCGTCACTCCTGAGACCCTGGGGAGGCGATGTGACAGCCCCGCTGGATACAGCTGGCGTGTTGCGACGAATCTGGTCTGTGTGGGGAGGGAGGCGATACCTTGAATGAATTCCAGTGCGCAGGTTTGGTAAGAAGCCTCTCGCACAGGCACGATGCGACTATCTTCGGGACGGCGATGATCTCAGGTGACGCGATGTGCAGTGCAGCGTCGATCTTCTCCTCTCGCTGCCCCATGATGTAATGGCTCTGCGATGATGCTCGCAGCGACGTGATGCTGTCCGCAACCAAGGCGTGCGGCGATCTCACCCAGTGATGACAGGCTCTGCGACGATACTCGCAGCGACAAGAATCTTCCCGCACCGGGGTGATACGTTCCGCAAGTGAACGATGCGTTGGTTTTTGCAGCGGCAACAGGCGCTGCGACGATCTCGATCTTCGCGGCGGTGGGAATTCCCTCGCACTGTCGGGGATGCGCTCTGCAAGGGAACGATGCGTGAACATTTTAGAGTGTCTTCCTTTCTCCTTGTCCAGCTTCCCAAACAGCAGGCACAACTTCCAGAGGCCCCACAATTGGATCAAGCAATTTAAGAAGGGCAGAACTCACTCAGCAGAGTTCAGGGGGAAGCTGGGGGTGAAGTCCTTTTGTTACTGGGACTTCTTAACAGGAGGCCAGCTCTCCTCAGGCCCATGGAAATCTCTTCAAACAAGGGGACACAGCACACAGCAAAGTCCTTCTTCTCTCCTTGGCAGCAAAGCAACTGCAGGTCAGTCCACAAGCACACAGCAGGACAGTCCTTCCTCTTCAATCTTCCAGCTTTCTCTTTGGCAAAGGTTCCTTCTTGATTCCAGGATGATCTAATTTTCTATAGTCTGGGTAGCCCTGCCCAGGGGTGTACCTAGGGCCATCTATAGGGGTGTCCAATGTGTACAAAAAAGGAAGGGTTAGGCCCGGGCAGTGCAGGGCAGCATGGCAGTTAGCAACTGCACACAGGCACCCTTTGGCAGGCCTGAGACACCATTTTAGGGCTACTCATGTGGGTGGCACAATCAGTGATGCAGGCCCACTAGTAGCATTTGAATCACCATCCCTGGCACACACAGTGCACTTTACTAGAGACTTCTTGGTAATAGAAATATACCAATCATGGATAACCAATTACAATAACAATGTACTCAGGAAGCACTTGCACTTTGACACTGATCAGCAGTGGCAAAGTGCCCAAAGCATCTAAATCAGCAAAAACTAAATCCAGCACAGCATCAAAAATACAGGAGCTGGAGGCAAAAAGTCAGGGGAAACCACACCTAAGATGCCAGGTCTAACACATTAAAATACAGAATTTCCTCACAGTTCTTTAAAGGAAAGTTCCGGAATCTGTGGGGATTCACAGAACCACCCATTGGTCCCACACTTCTTCCAATAAAGCCAGTAACCCACTTGTGTGGCTCATGTGTGGGGGGGAGGGACAAATTGAGCCTTAAATCAAAATTAAAAAAAATTTATATTGTCAAAAGGTTCACAGACCCCACCATGGGTCCAAAGGTCTTCAAACCTACCCCCAGATGCATCAAGAACCCATTTTGCTATTCCTTAATAGCGAAAAATGACGATACGCTATTAAGGAATAGCAAAATGCAATGCATGAAGAAATCACAAAAAAAATAGCGATTTCTTAAAATTCCTAAATTGCAACTCGCAAATTGCGAGTCGCAATTAAGGAATACCTCCCCATTTATTCCTATGGGCCTAGAGGGAAAGACATTCTCAATTTGCGAATCGCAATTAGCGATTCGCAAATTAAGAATGCGATTTCAAGGGTGTCCAAAGGACACCCTGTTGCACCCCTGAAATTGATCTGTGCACATATTTTGCGCACACACATGCCCTCAGGGCATGTGTGTGTGCAACATGAAACTTTGAAAAATGCACTTAAGTGCATTTTTCAAAGTTTTTGCAAATTACCATGAAGTTCAACTCCATGGTAATTTGCGAGCCCTATTGGCAAAATCGCTATTTTTTAAACTTTAATGCATTGCATTTAAGGAATCTCAACTTGAGATTCCTTAAGTGCAAGTAATCGCAATTTTGCGATTTCTTAATTTGCGATTTGTGCATTTGGGATGATGCATCCCAAATGCAAAAATACCGGTTGCAAAGGGGCAGATTCTGAGAATCTGCCCCTTTGCGAGTGGATTTTACTTTGATGCATCTGGGCACATGTCTATGTGCCTACGACTCTCTGCAGGTTTTGGGCCCTTGTTGGCCCTCATGCCAGGACTGTGGACAGGCTACTGGGTCCAGTGATCCTGTGGGAGAACCAAAAATGTCCCACACAGGTGTAGGTTTGCAAATCTCCCCCCCCCCCCCCATCCCCCCCCCCCCCAAAAATAGAAAATATTGAGAAAAAAAAGAGGCTTCCCTGCTGAAAGGTTGTGCACAGCTTGAGTCTGGCTGCCTGAGTAGATTCGGCAGGTAGCTGTATTCTTTCTCATGGATTGTTTGTTCCTTAGGTATGGCTTTTTTGGTTTCCAGGATTGCTTGCTGAACTATTGGTGGGGCTGACAAGGGAACCGGTGGTGGGTGGAAATGGAGGAATGTTCACCTCGACATGCGCTTATTATGGATTCAGTCTGAAATGTGTAAGTGATTTGAAATCAATTATCGTCACATGAGTTAAAGTATTACTTTTAATATAGCAGAAATCAGCCCTCCCATCACCGGTCCAACGCAGCGGCACTCAATCTTTGCAGGTAATAAATGTTTCCCAACAGCGCGGTCCGTGCACCATCTTGTAGCCACGTGACTGGGCGAGCTCGCGCCATACAAAGGGCGCCAGCATGAAAAAAACAGAATGAAACCGTAGCATAATTCAGATTTGTTTTTAGAAGAACTATTAATTTCCTTGTTACTAAGCCCCGTAATAGCCAACCCTTTAAAACCATTGATCCATGGCCGCCATTTCCTTAAGGGTTTTAAATGTGGTACCAGGCTCGTGAAATACGTAGCTCTGATGAGATATTCTTTGCCTGCAGTCAAACTAGGAAGCAGCTCATTGGCCTCGCAGCGTGACACCCTTGTGTTCTTGTGTGCACTCGATACCATTAGGCTCGTAATAGCAGCGCCATCATCACATTAACGTCTGAAAGGTTCGGTTTTGATGCTTGGTTTAAGTCTCTCGTTTACACCTGCTGCATACTAAGGAGCCCGTGCGAAGAACACGCTGTACCATGAACGCATTGTTGCAGAGCACTTTAATGAAGGAATTCAGCTGGGAACACAGCTTGCATCCATGCTAGAAAAGTATTTTTGGTGCACGCATAAAACGTGGGGATGCAGATTAAAAATTCACGGTTTTATAACAACCTGTATTTTCCTTAAAATCTGCATTTGGATGGCGACACATTTACTAGATCAGATGCACACACAAAATGAAAATACTAGAAACTATGTGATGGTCTGTAACCTTTTCCAAATTATTGATTAAACGATTTCTTAATTAAATAAAAAGTCACAGTTGCATCCAAAACGTGTCACTCAATGATGCGTGGCAGTGAAAGTTGTAAAGATATTTAAGTACGTCGGCATCACCCTCAACCACAAACGACGTATTCACCTAATTACCACAGTAATTATCGAGATAAGGTCACCGCAGGGCAGAATTAAAAGACCATATAAAAACGCTACACGCCAGGCTAGCATCCTCTCTGCAAGTGAGAAGCTAAATGAAGTCAGGGACACCTCTTCCACCCTCCCCAATAAGGCCCCCTCCCGGTCCAGGCCCGGAGAGAATACACACAAACTCCCTATCAGAATTGTTCCCGCTTTTATGATGTCACCGTCTCCTCCTCTGCCAAGTTCATGTGCTACCACATTACTTTAAACAGTACTTGGATTCTGCCAAATAGGTCCATGATTTAAAAGTACCAACATTTCCATAGATAAATACCTACATCCCCTCAGGCGGTAAACATTTATCCAGCTATCCGATCCGAGAGCTAATCTGCATCGATACAGTACGTAATCACGCACCATTTGTGTCAGGTGAACAGATGAACGTTGCACGCCTCTGATGCATAGAGCAACAGCAGCATTGGTCCCTATCCCTTTAGTAGTAATGGCATCAACCATATTGAGTAACTGCAAATTAAAACAACAAAATAAGCCTTACTACCCTCAGAAGTACTATTTGGCCAAAAGAATAACGTTCGCTAAAACTGCCCTGCAATGAAATAAAGTCATTATATAATGTATGTTGAACCTTGCCTTCTCTGCAGGGTCACTCGAGATTTTTGCCTTCCTCTGCCGTCCCCTGCAGAACCCCTTCTAGTTCACTTTTAAAACTCTGCACTTTTTCATAACCAATGGTAAAGTGCTTGTGCGCTCTCTCCTTAGAGCATGGTAAATTGGAATACACCCAATTTGTATGTTTAATGAACTTGTTAGGTCCCTAATAAATGATACAACCTATACCTAGGGCATGTGAATTAAATGCTACTAGAGGGCTGCAGCACTCTTTGTGCCACCCACTAAAGTTGCCTTTAGCAATTTTCAGGTCTGCCGCTGCAGCCTGTAGTGCACTTTTAAACTGCCATTTTAACTTCGCTGAAAAAACGGGCTACTGAGAACTTCCGGCCCTCATTTACACCACTGAGGCTTTTGTTACAGGGGGGAAATATTGCAGCACTGCTGCAAAACCGACCCTCTGTAACAAAAACAACCCCCATGTGCCAAAAACCAGCTCTCACCCTTCCGGCCCGCAGGGAAAACTATGGCCAGTCGTTCCTTGAAGGTGGGACATGTGGGTTTAATGTTTTGCATGCACTGGCAATGAAAAACTCTTAATGTTGTTTTTCACTGCTGTAAAGCCTATCTGTCCCAAAAACTAACACTGAGTTACCTTATTATGTTATGTTATGTTATGTTATTTTAAATTAAATTTATTAAGCGCACGTACGCCCGTAGGCTTCATGGCGCTGTTGGAAGATTTGCAGAGACATAACATATAACAGAGAGAGGCAGAAATTAACTATGGGTAGGCTTGCCTAAAAAGCCAAGTTTTGAAAGCCTGTCTGAAAGCCAGCAGGTCTTCATGAAGTCTCAGTGTCAGTGGCAGAGAATTCCACAGGGAGGAGGCCAAGAAGTGAAAAGAACCGCCTCCCTGGCGTTGTTTCCTAATACGAGGCACCACTAACAAGTTCTTTTGACCTGAGCGAAGAGCACGAGAGGGAGTGTAACTAACAAGCAGGCTGCTAATAAATCCAGGGCCTTACCTTGTAGAGCCATAAAGATAATGCATCCAGCTTTAAATGTTGCTCTCTGCGCTACTGGCAACCAGTGAAGACTGGCCAGACCCGGCCTGATGGACTGCCATTTGGGAATCTTACAAATCAGCCTGGCCGCTTGGTTCTGAACCAGTTGAAGTCTCTTGAGCTGCCCAGCTGAAAGACCCAAATACAAACTGTTGGAATAGTCCAGGCGGGACAGCACAAGGGCGATGATAACGTGGATCAGAGCAGGGTGAGTTAATAGGTGGGCAATCTTCTTGATCTTACGAAGTTGAAAAAAACTTGAAGATACCACAGTCCCTACCTGACTTTTAAGCGAAAGATCTTCGTTAAAAGTGACCCCTAGGCTTTTTACTGTTTGGGACTTGGCTGGAGGATTTCCCATTTCTGGAGGCCAAAAATGTGGCCCCCAGTACAGTTCACTCTTCCCAGGCAAAATCAATTCAGTTTTGCCTGGGTTGAGTTTCAGGTGATTTAGGCTCATCCATCTCTGAATGTGGACCATGGCCTCCCGAAATTCGATGGCAGCCCTAGGGGAGTCCAGACGGAAGATCAGTTGCAAATCGTCTGCATAGTTAAAAATTAAAGCTCTAAACTTTCTTAATGAAAACAACAGGGGTCGTAAATACAAATTAAATAAAAGTGGGGACAGGGACGATCCCTGAGGGACTCCGCATTCATTTTTAATTTTAGGGGCTGTAAAGGTTCCTAATCTCACTGCTTGGGTGCGATCCAAGATAAATGACTTCAGCCATCTCAAGGCCGAGCCTCTAAGGCCTGCCTGTTCGACACGGTCGACCAAGATGGTGTGGCCGACCGTGTCGAACGCGGCCGACAGGTCAAGGAGTACTAGTGCTTGATGAATGTCCTTGTCCGCGTTGCATCTAAGTGCATTCTGGACCGCCAATGTCACCATCTCGGTAGAATGCCCCGGTCGAAACCCAGCTTGATTGGGTTCTAGATATCCAGTGGTTTCAACGAAGCTGGAGAGACAGCTAGCAGCATGTGCCTCCAGGATCTTTGAAAGGAATGGCAACAAGGATATCGGACGATAATTTGATGGATCATGAGGATCCAGGCCAGGTTTTTTAATCAAGGGAATGAGTAGAGTGTGTTTAAACCCTACAGGTACCTTTCCCTGATCAAGTGAGTCATTAAGCAGAGGAAGGATCCCTTGAGGGATGGAATGCCCTATTTCTGTGAAGATGTAGGGTGGGCAGATGTCGTCGGGTGAGCCAGACTTGACACGTGCCAGGAGAGCAGAAAATGTTTTAGAGTCTATGGCAGGGAAGGCATGTAATGTAGCGGGATTATTAAAAATATCATCCAAAGGAGATGATATAGGAGAACTTGCAATGTTGCGTTTTATAGTTACAATTTTCTCTCTGAAGTATTCATTCAGAGAGTCACACAACTTCTGGGTGGGAGCTATTGAGGGAGCTGTCCTATCATCGTCGCAGAGCTCATTAACTATATTAAATACATCTTTAGTTTTATTGGAAGTGGTTAAACATTTTTGGGAAAAGTAATTGGTTTTGTGTTGGTGCAGGATTTTTTGGAACTCCTTCCTAGCAGCGCAATACACTTTTCTGTCTTGTGGGGAGTAATTTTGTCTCCATTTCCGTTCCTTTTGTCGTACCCCAAATTTAAGATTTTTCAGTTCTTGGGTAAACCATTTGTGGGCATCATTCCCTCTAATGCTAGAGACCAATACCAGGGGGGCTGAGAGGTCAGCTGTGTTGCGTAAGCAGTTTGACAGCGCTCTCTCACCAGTGTCCAGGTCATCGTGCGGCAAAGGTACAGATTTACTTAGAACATCAATGAATCCCGGAAGGTCCATAGATTTCCATTTACGGAATTCTTTACCCATGCATGGTCTGGACTTAACATTTCCTGGTATTTCTAATGTGAAATGAATAACGAAATGATCCGACCATATGCATGGACTAATAACAGGGTTAGGTAGTGGTAGGTTGTGCGTCCAGATTTGGTCAAGGCTGTGACCTTTATGGTGGGTAGATGAGTGAATGTGCTGGGTTAAATTAAGGTCTGTGAGCAGGTCTTTTAGTTCAGCAGCTTGGGTATCTGTGTCTGTGCTGTCGAACCAGTAGTTTAGATCCCCAATTAAGATGGTTTTAGAGTAGCTGACTACGTATGAGGCCAACTGCTCAGCCAGAAGAGATGGATACTTGGCCATGTATTGGGGAGGGCGGTATATCAGCACCAGGATGAGGGCCCCACTTTCAGTGTCAAGCTTGATCACCAGGTTATCGGTGTCCGGAAGGGTCAGAGAGGGTAATTCCCTAAAATGGAGGGATTTCAGGATAATAGCTGCTACGCCACCTCCCGCCTTCCCGGATGTGCGATTGGATGTCAGAATATAATATTCTGAGGGAAGTGCTACAAGAATATCGGGAAGGGAGTGAGGGGTTAACCAAGTTTCAGCAAGTAAAAGGATGTCAGGTTTTGCCTCCTTCAGGAATAGAAAAATTTCAAATTGGTTTTTAACCAAAGACCGGGTGTTGAGGTAGTAACAGCGCAAGCTGTGCGTTACAGTGGGTGCAGGTCGGAGCTCAGAAGTAGATGGTAAAACAGGCTGAGCGTCGTTCACTGGGGAGGGGGGGGGGGAAGAGAGTCCTAGCCGTTGAATGCGTGTCAATATATGTGGAGATAGTGAGTACTGACAAGAAATAAGGTGGATGAGGACGCAGGCTTAGAAGTTCCAAGGACGAGTACTTCACAAATTGGCCACTGATTACACTGAATACGTGCTATCTATAGTTTGTGATAGGACAGAAACATGCTTTTTCCACTCAAATTAATTATAATTTCAAATCCTCTTTAATGGTAAAGTCATAGTTTGAGCTATGATTTTGAAAATACTACTTTTAGAAAGTTGTCATTTTCCTACCCACCCAAATGTGCCTTTCTGACTATGTTCAGGGTCACATGACTATGAATGGCTCTGCAGTTGAAGGTTGTCTATTGCTTGCAGACAGTGAGATAAAGAAACCTAGGTGTGAAGGCAGAGGGTCTTCCTTTGTGGATGGCTGGGGAAGATGTACCTGCCCTGATTGCATTTCAAAGGGGTCTGCCTGCCTCACACACAAAGGAACCTGACACCAGGCCTTCCCTGGCCTTTGTCACCCTAGACAGTTTGGAGCCAAACCCTGGGGGAGAACTGACCAGAACCAGTTTTGGGGAAGGGTCAGGGAATTCCCTCTAACAAAGGCTGGCATCAGGTATAAAATGGAAACCTTCAGGACCTCTCATCAGGACACGCCTATACCTGTGGAAGATTCAGAAGAATGATTACTCTGCTCTCAGAAAGACTGCCCTGCTGCTGGAAGGACTGCCTTGCTGTCTGAAGATGGAAGTTTGGGCCTGCTTGTCTTGATACCATTCTACCCAGGTTGACTTCAATGGTCAGTTGTCTGACCTCCAGTGGGAGGTACAGGGGCATAACAAACTTTCAGAGGCCTCCCCACAACTGCCCAGATTCCCAGTACCAACTGGACATGCCAGAGCACTGCTGTTGGCCTCTGCTGGAGTGAGTCCTGACCTCCAGAGGTGCCTCCAGGCCCTGGCACCTTGGCTAGCATCAGTGTGAACTCCTCCTCAAGAAAAGGTGAAAATCCTGGGCTCCTCACTACTGTAAAGTGACCTCTTTGCTCCAATAATTGACCACCTGTGATAACTGCCAACACAAAGCTCCAGCAGTACCTGCAATGAGAGACCAGATCTTCATGGCATCAGTAATCATCCATGATGATCAACCAATGTGAAGCTCTAGTGACAACAATCTGCGATGCTCAACTTGCTCCTGGCGCCAGCAGTCTTGCGTCGCAGCCCTTAACTAACCCGGGCAGAATTCTTCGCTGCGATTTTGAAAAAGTTAACTTTTCAGCAGGACTCCCCTGGAACCTGTCTCGATCCCACATTCCATCACAGTTGGCCTGGGGTCTCTGGTTGGCACAGGTAGGTACTTGTGACAAACAGGGACCCTCTCCTCTAGTCAGGGAAAGGGGATTACACACCTAAAATAACCCCTGCTCACCCTCTTGGTTGCGTGGCGCGAGCAGTCAAGGCTTATTTCAGAGGCGTTGTAAGTTAAGCAGTTGTGACCACATACAGTAACCCAGTGACAACACTGCAAATGGACACCACACAGGTTTTATATAAAAAAATAAGTAGACTTTACCACATAAACGACACAAATACAAACTATGATTACTTTAGGATGGTAGATTAAGCTTAGTTCAGTTCAGTTCTTAGATGCGACACTCTGCGTCAATGTACCTTAAGTTGCGTTGCGCTTCCATGACAAGCAATGTCGCAGCAATGGGAAATGTGGCAAAAGTCAGATACAAAGAAATAAAGACATGAAGATCTTCCAGATGTGGCACGCTTCTCGGGGATGCGAGAAGCGCTCGGTTCGATGCGTGGACTGCAGCGGCGACACCCTTACGATGCAACGGCAACAGCTCCAGCGGCGACGCTCTTCTCCACGATGCATGATGCTTCCGATCGATGAGACAACTACAGCGGCGACATCCAAGATGCGACGGCAGCAGCTCCGACGGCGGCGCGCTTCTCGGGGATGGGAGGTGCTCTTGGTCGATGCGGTGCAATGCGACAGTTCCAGCGGCGACATCCTCTTTTCTCCGGAGTTGCGACGGCAGGCACAGCGACGGCGACACGCTTCTTCTCGTTGAGTCGCGCTTCCAGCTCCTTGCGACACGCCGTTCCTCAGAAGACCCAAAACAGCAGCAGGCACTTCCACAAGAACTCTGGGGAGCTGGGGGGTGAAGTCTGTTGTCCCTGAGACTTCAGCAGGAGGCAAGCTCTTTTCCAAACCCTTGGAGATCCTTCACAAGTTGAAAGCAAAGTACACAAGGTTCCTTTCTCCTTCCTTTGGCAGTAAGGCAACCACTGCAGGCCAATCTCCCAAGCAGCACTTCAGCTTGGGAATAGTCTCTCCTCAGTTTCTTCAGGTTCCTCTCCTCAGTAAAGGTTTCTTCTTGTAGTTCATAAGTGATCTAATTTCATGGGATCAGGGTCCCAATACTTATACCCCAAAATCCTTTGTTCTCTGAGGGGAGAGGGGCCTGTGCCTAGTCCAAACTAGTTCCTTTTGTTTTTGGCATAAGTTTCATTGGCTTTACACCCAATTAGCATAAGTTAACTTACTTATAAATCTTTATTATCCCTCTGACTTACCCATTGACAGGAAAGAGGTAGAATCCTGTAATTTTCTGATACATACTAGTTTCACAAAATAAGATGCAGAACATGTTTTAGCGGGGAGAGGTAAATATGTGTGCATTCCATTTTATTATGTACGTAATGGCTGACGAGGTGAGCGCTTATCAGCGCACCTGGAGGCATGATGGCCATGAATCTGAAAATAAAATTCACTACAAAAGCCACTACCCAAATATATATGAGACTTAAGAGCCCTGCAGAAATTTCAAGTAACAGATACATCAGTACATGGATTACATTATTGCGATTTCCTTTTTTTTATTGAAATCAGACATGATACATTGGAGTACCTTGATAATAAAGATTATACAATGGGTAAGTTGAGCAAAATAATCAGAAGAAGAACACAAAACAACATATCTTTCTAGCATTATCATTTCGTTATACTTCACTATAAGCGTGATTAAATCTATTCCTTTACTCAACCCCTTGTCTGTTTCGTTCCTCCATCCAGACAATAAGTGGCTTCCAGACTTTCATACCTTTTTTTCTAGCTTTTAAGCATTTACATTTAAATAAAGCAATTTCCTGTTTTCCAATAAAAATTAGTCCATTTATCCACTGATAGTAAGTTGGTGGTTCAGAATCCTTCCATACTGTGGCAATCAAAATGCGTGCTATTGCTAAACTTAAAAACACAAAATCTCTTTGTGGCACATCAAATTGCATTGTTACATCAAAGCCCAATAGCATTAATGTAGAGGAGATCTCAACATTCCTACCCAGTGTCTGTATCATAAATGACTCAATTCCCATTTTTAACTCATCTAATTTTACACAAGAATAAAACATATGTATCATGTCAGCATCCCAGTTTGACATCTTGGGCAACTATCCGACTCTCTTTTCCCCCATTTATGCAGCTTCAAGGGTGTGTAGTATAAACTATAGATCGTTTTGTACTGTTGCACTTTAAGGTTAGATGACAAACACATTTTTAGCTATTTCCAGCACCTTATCTATATCAAACTCCCCATCATTTAGTTTGCTTGACTAATTTGCTTCTGTTCTTTCTAAATCATTAGGCATACATTTTTGCAATTCCTGATAGAAATCTTTTATTCTACTTTTGGGATTACTCAAACTGAAGTATTGGTATGGGGTCAGAACTAATACTCTATTTTGGGACACCTCTCATGCAATTCCTAACCTGTAGATATTTAAAACATGAATCACTTTGTAAATCCTATTTCTGTGCAATTTCTATAAACTGCAAAACAACAGTTGATGGACAGAATGCAGAACAATGTCATGCATTCACCCCAGTACAGAGATCTGGGCCTAAATCCATCGTTTTTTTGCACTCCACACCACCCCAGTTCAGACATGGCCATATGCAAATCAGCCTTGACCCTGTGCCTCATGGGAACAGTCCAGCCCGAACTGCCAAGCCATCTCTTTCCTGGACCGGAATCAAGCATCCTAGGACCGGTTTCTGGCTATCATCCGTCTTCAGCCAGGATAGCTTGACTCCAGTGGTGTGGAGAGCATGGGACTCACGTCTGAGCATACCCATCCCACTTGGGGTGACAAAATGCAAAACAACAGTTGATGGACAGAATGCAGAACAATGGCATGCATTCACCCCAGTACAGAGATCTGGGCCTAAATCCATCGTTTTTTTGCACTCCACACCACCCCAGTTCAGACATGCCCATATGCAAATCAGCCTTGACCCAGTGCCTCATGGGAACAGTCCAGCCCGAACTGCCAAGCCATGTCTTTCCTGGACTGGAATCAAGCATCCTAGGACAGGTTTCTGGCTATCAGCCCTCTTCAGCCAGGATAGCTTGACTCCAGTGGTGTGGAGAGCTTGGGACTCACTACAGAGCATACCCATCCCACTCGGGGTGACAAAATGCAAAACAACAGTTGATGGACAGAATGCAGAACAATGTCATACATTCACCCCAGTACAGAGATCTGGGCCTAAATCCATCGTTTTTTTGCACTCCACACCACCACAGTTCAGACATGGGCATGTGCAAATCAGCCTTGACCCTGTGCCTCATGGGAACAGTCCAGCCCGAACTGCCAAGCCATGTCTTTCCTGGACCGGAATGAAGCATCCTAGGACCGGTTGCTGGCTATCAGCCGTCTTCAGCCAGGATAGCTTGACTCCAGTGGTGTGGAGAGCATGGGACTCACGTCTGAGCATACCCATCCCACTCGGGGTGACAAAATGCAAAACAACAGTTGATGGACAGAATGCAGAACAATGTCATACATTCACCCCAGTACAGAGATCTGGGCCTAAATCCATCGTGTTTTTGCACTCCACACCACCCCAGTTCAGACATGGCCATATGCAAATCAGCCTTGACCCTGTGCCTCATGGGAACAGTCCTGCCCGAACTGCCAAGCCATGTCTTTCCTGGACTGGAATCAAGCATCCTAGGACCGGTTTCTGGCTATCAGCCGTCTTCAGCCAAGATAGCTTGACTCCAGTGGTGTGGAGAGCATGGGACTCACGTCTGAGCATACCCATCCCACTCGGGATGACAAAATGCAAAACAACAGTTGATGGACAGAATGCAGAACAATGTCATACATTCACCCCAGTACAGAGATCTGGGCCTAAATCCATCGTTTTTTTGCACTCCACACCACCCCAGTTCAGACATGGCCATATGCAAATCAGCCGTGACCCTGTGCCTCATGGGAACAGTCCAGCCCGAACTGCCAAGCCATGTCTTTCCTGGACCGGAATCAAGCATCCTAGGACCGTTTTCTGGCTATCAGCCGTCTTCAGCCAGGATAGCTTGACTCCAGTGGTGTGGAGAGCATGAGACTCACGTCTGAGCATACCCATCCCACTCGGGGTGACAAAATGCAAAACAACAGTTGATGGACAGAATGCAGAACAATGTCATACATTCACCCCAGTACAGAGATCTGGGCCTAAATCCATCGTTTTTTTGTACTCCACACCACCCCAGTTCAGACATGGCCATATGCAAATCAGCCTTGACCCAGTGCCTCATGGGAACAGTCCAGTCATGCTCCATCCATCACCACCCCCTTTTGTACCGCTTTGTTTGTCATAAGTTGGCAGGGTATGCTAGGGTGGCAGAGTGGGCTAAAGAACGGTGATGGATTAAACCCAGATCTGTTGACTGGGTTTGAGTGTTTGATTGGTTCAGATGTTCCGTCCATCACCACCCCCTTTTGTACCGCTTTGTTCGCCATACGTTGGCAGGATATGCTGGTTGGCAGAGTGGGCTAAAGAACGGTGATGGATTAAACCCAGATCTGTTGACTGGGTGTGAGTGTTTTATTGGGTCAGATGCTCTGTCCATCACCACCCCCTTTTGTACCGCTTTGTTCGCCATAAGTTGGCAGGGTATGCTCAGACGTGAGTCCCTTGCTCACTTTTCCACTGGATTCAAGGAAGTCGGGCTGAAGACGGCTGAAATGCCAGAAACGGGTCCTCGGAAGCTTGTTCGGGTCCAGGGAAGGCTTGGCTTGGCAGTTCGGGCTGGACTGTTCCCATAAGGTACAGGGTCAGACTGATTTGCATATGGCCATGTCTGAACTGGGGTGGCAGAGTGGGCTAAAGAACGGTGATGGATTAAACCCAGATCTGTTGACTGGGTGTGAGTGTTTGATTCGTTCAGATGCTCCGTCCATCACCACCCCCTTTTGTACCGCTTTGTTCGCCATAAGTTGGCCGGGTATGCTCAGACGTGAGTCCTTGCTCACTTTGCCACTGGATTCAAGCAAGCCGGGCTGAAGACAGCTGAAATTCCAGAAACCGGTCCTGGGAAGCTTGTTTCCGGTCAAGGGAAGGCATGGCTTGGCAGTTGGGCCTGGACTGTTCCCATTAGGCACAGGGTCAGACTGATTTGCATATGGCCATGTCTGAACTGGGGTGGCAGAGTGGGCTAAAGAACGGTGATGGATTAAACCCAGATCTGTTGACTGGGTGTGAGTGTTTGATTGGTTCAGATGCTCCGTCCATCACCACCCCCTTTTGTACCGCTTTTTTTGCCATAAGTTGGCAGGGTATGCTCAGACGTGAGTCCCTCGCTCACTTTGCCACTGGATTCAAGCAAGCCGGGCTGAAGATGGCTGAAATGCCAGTAACCGGTCCTCGGAACCTTGTTTCCGGTCCAGGGAAGGCATGGCTTGGCAGTTCGGGCTGGACTGTTCCCATGAGGCACAGGGTCAGACTGATTTGCATATGGCCATGCCTGAACTGGGGTGGCAGAGTGGGCTAAAGAACGGTGATGGATTAAACCCAGATCTGTTGACTGGGTGCGAGTGTTTGATTGGTTCAGATGCTCTGTCCATCACCACCCCCTTTTGTACCGATTTCTATAAACCTGCGCATTTCTGGATTTACATAAACATCTGTCAGCATTACAATCCCCTTTTCTTCCCATTTTCTGGCCATAACATTCATATATGTTTGTGTGCAGGAGATCAGAATGCCAGAGTGACGAATAGTTGGTGAACCTGTTGATCACACACGTTTTCACTATCTTTCTCCAGTTTTTAATTGCATAGTCAATGCATTTGTACGCTTTCTTTTGATATTTTCTCGAGTCATCTTAATGCTGAAATAATCCACCTGCGGCTTCCCCTATTGCCAATTCATAAATAGTTGGTATTTCCCCCACATAGTTTTGGATCTTCTAGCGCCAAGACACCCTCGGGTAATCGTGCGCTCAACAAGTTGTATAAAATAAAATAAATAAATGGTAGTAGAGAATACCCAGATTTTGCAGGGCCTTAGCACAATAGTATAGCTGTATATAAGGAGAGTTCCACCCACTTTGATCGATCGATTGATTCAGATATTTATAGGCACGTCGAGTTTTCTAGTAGCTCCAAATAAAATTAATAAACATCCCCTCAATTTTCCGTATTTTTTTAGCCATTAATTCTGGATGGTCCGCATTAGATATGGAATTTTTGCAAAAAAATAAATAAAAAAGAGTCCAAAACAGTTCCTGAGCACTTTGTTTACTAGACTTCTCCTTTCCTTTTACAGTGCAGGGCAGAAACATCAGACGCCCCACAGGAGGTGGAGCCAGCATTGTGGAAGGCAAGTACAGTCCTGGAGCACTTCGTTGACAGGACTCCTTCTCTTCTTTCAGTGTGCAGGGCAGAGACATCAGCCGCTCCCCAGGGGGTGGAGCCAGCATTGTGGAAGGCCGGCACAGCCCTATTCAATGTTCAGGTACACTCCTCCCTCCCATCTGGATGCAGATCTCTCTATTCACCACTGGGTGACTCAGCCTGTCTCCTGGAATTCCCCAGCCCTGTCACTCACAGAAACCAGACATAGGAATACACAAACTAACAGAGGCAGGTTTGAATAGTTAGACAAGCAAATACCTACTTTCTAAAAGTGGTATTTGCAAACACAGAATATTAAAATTAACTTTACTAGAAGATGTATTTTATTATTCAGGCATACTAAACTCGAATTTCTACCATGTTCTCTGAGCCTGTTAGGATTTTAAAATGTAACAATTCTACAGCCCATTCTGGCCTATGGGGAACAGGTAGCCTTGCAATCGTGAAAAACGAAAATGGCTGTAATTCCTATTAGGACATTTCACACACACCAGGGCTTGTCCTACCTTATATTTACAATGCACCCTGCCCTTGGGCCTACCATAGAGGTGACTGATATGAAGAAAAGGGAAGGTTTAGGGACTGGGAAGTGGATGCACTCGCCCAGTCAGCATGACCGTATCAGACTGCACGCAGGCTCTGCAATGGCAGACCTTAGACACATTTTACAAGGTTGCTTCTGTGGGTGGCACAACCAGTGCTGCAGGCCCACCAGCAGCATTTGGATTACACGCCCTGGCACACTCAGTGCATTAGACTAGGGTCTGACAAGTAAACCAAAATAGCCAAACATGGAATCACTAATTCATACATCAATTTATAATAGGGAGCACTTGCACTGTGGCACTGGACAACAGTGGCACAGTGCCCAAAGCATCTAACACCAGCAAAAATACATGAGGCAACAGCAAAAATGGAAGGGAGACCCACGCCAATGGTGCCAGGTCTAACACGTGTGCCCTCCAGCTGAAAAGTGGGGAGAACTACACTAACTCCTGGGAGTTCTCTTCACTAAAGTGGAAAAATCTGGACAGACCATCAGCGTTGACGTGTTCTGTACCAGGGCGGTGTTACACCGTAAAGTCCATACCCTGTAGGGAAATAGACCACCTCAACAGCTTTGGATTCTCACCCCTCATCTGCATCAACCATCTGAGGGGCCTGTGGTCTGTCTGAACCCGGAAGTGAGTCCCAAACAGGTATGGTCTTAGCTTCTTCAGTGCCCAGACCACAGCAAATGCCTCACGCTCAATAGCACTCCACCTCTGTTCCCGTGGAAGTAACCTTCTACTGATAAAGGCTACAGGTTGATCTAGGCCCTCCTCATTCATCTGTGACAGAACAGCCCCCACACCATGCTCTGAAGTGTCTGTCTGGACAATGAACTCTCTTGAGAAGTTGGGTGCCAGGAGCACGGGCGCTGTGCACATGGCAGCTTTCAGGGCCTCAAAGGCTTTCTGACAGGTGTCAGTCCAAATCACTTTCTTGAGCTGCTTCCTGGAAGTCAGCTCTGTCAAGGGTGCAACAATGTTGCCGTATCCCTTGACAAACCTCCTGTAATTCCCTGTGAGACCTAAGAAGGCTCTCACCTCTGTCTGGGTTTTGGGTGGCTCCCAAGCCAGGATGGTTTCAATCTTGGGTTGTAGGGGTGCCACCTGGCTGCTCCCAACTTGGTGTCCCAAGTACACCACAGAACCCTGCCCGATCTGGTACTTACTCGCCTTGATCGTGAGGCCTGCTTTCTGCAGCGCCATCAACACTTCCCAGAGGTGGCGCAGATGTTCCTCCCAACTGACACTGAACACTGCGATGTCATCCAGGTAGGCGGCACTGAATTCTCCTAGTCAAACGAACACCTGGTTGATCAACCTCTGAAAGGTGGCACAGGCATTCTTCATCCCAAAGGACATAACACGGAACTGGAAATGCCCATCTGGTGTGGAAAATGCTGACCTCTCTTTTGCCCCATCAGTCAAGGCGATCTGCCAGTACCCAGATGTTAAGTCAAACGTGCTGAGGTACCGTGCAGCCCCTAGCTGATCAATGAGCTCATCAGCTCTGGGGATGGGGTGCCCGTCAGTCTTCGTGACTGGATTGAGCCCTCTGTAGTCCACACAGAACCGGAGTTCGGGTGTGGCACCCAGCGCTGCAGCCTTTGGGACCAAGACCACTGGGCTGGCCCAGGGACTGCTAGATGACACAATCACCCCAAGTGCAAGCATCTTTGAGACCTCCTCTTTAATGCAAGCCCTCACCCTGTCAGTTACCCTGTAAGACTTGTGCTTTACAGGTAAGCTGTCTCCTGTGTCCACATCATGGACGCACCAATCTGTGACACCAGGAACCAGGGAGAACAGATCAGAAAACTGTCCCAGCAACTGGCGGCAGTCATTCTGTTGCTCAGGGGTCAGGGTGGAAGAGAGGTTAACACCATCCACTGACCCATCTTGCTCTGAGGCAGTCAGGAGGTCAGGAAGAGGCTCAGTCTCCTCCTCCATCCCAGCATCTGTTGCCAAGAGCATGCCCACTTCAGACCTCTCTAAGTGGGGCTTAAGGCGGTTGACATGTAGGACCCTCAAGGGGTTCCTAGGAGACCGCAAGTCCACCAAGTAGGTAACCGGACTCCTGCGCTCCAAAACCTCAAAAGGTCCGGTCCACTTATCTTTGAGCGCGCAGGGCTCCACTGGGGCCATGACCCACACCTTCTGTCCAGGCATTCTGGTCATACCAGCGCTTCATCTCCTCCTGGTTGGCCTCCGGATTTGCCTGAGCGAGTTCACTGAAGCGCCTGGTCTGGTTCCTGAAGGCCAGCATGTAGCTATATACATCCTGGGGAGGTTTCCTGCGAGATTGCTCCCAGCCTTCTTTAACCAGACTCAGAGTTCCTCTGACTGGGTGCCCATAGAGAAAATCAAAGGGACTGAACCCTAGAGATTTCTGTGGCACCTCACGGTATGCAAAGAGTAGGCACAGTAAAAGGACGTCCCACTTATGCATCATGGGTTCCTCAAGACCCATTATCATGCCCTTCAGGGTCCGGTTATAGCTTTCAACCAGCCCATTTCTTTGGGGGTGGTAAGGAGTGGTGAACTTGTAAGTTACACCGCACTCCTGCCACAGGTACTTCATATACTTGGAAATGAAGTTGGTCCCCTGGTCAGACACTACCTCACGAGGGAATCCCACTTGGGGGAAAATTCCCATCAGTGCTCGTCCCCCAACGAGGGCCGCCACTGTCCTCAGAGGTATGGCTTCCGGGTACCGGGTGGCATGGTCCACCAAGACCAGGATGAACCTGTTGCCCATGACTGTCTTGGGGTCCAGTGGCCCCACAATGTCAATCCCCACCCGCTCAAAGGGGGTATTGACCACAGGGAATGGCTGGAGAGGAGCCTTGCGCTTCCTCCCACTCTTTCCACTTGCCTGGCAAGTCTGACAAGTTCTGCAATGAGTATCAGAACTCTTGCGCATTTGGGGCCAATGAAAGTGGGTGACAAGCCTCTCAAAGGTCTTTTCCTGCCCCAAATGTCCTGCTAATGGCACATCATGAGCCAGCCCCAGTAGGAAGGCTCTGAACTTCTGGGGTACCACCAGCACACGGGCTGACCCAGGTTCAGCAACCTTAGGCTCACTATACAGGAGACCATTCTCCCAGTAGATCCAATGTGATCCTGACTGATCACCTGCTGCCTGGCTTACAGCCTGTTGCCGCAGGCCCACAAGAGAAGGGCACTCTCTCTGCTCCTCGCAGAAGTCTTCCCTGGTGGGACCTCCTTCTTGCTGCCAATGGGTCAGCTCAGGCAGAACTCCCAGTTCAGATATCTGTTCCCCGGTAGGCTCCAGGGCATCCCCCTCAGGGTCTACCTCCTCCTGGGCCATAGGAACTTTGGGGGCTGGTTTCCCGCACCCCTCGCCACTTCTCTCTACAGCGGGTTCCTGGTCCTCCCTCTCGGGCTCCAGGTCCTCTTGAGAACCCCTACTGGCTGACATTGACCGGGTGGTCACGCACGCCCAGTCAGGTAGTCCAACCATCTTCAAGTGAGTTGTTTTCTCCACCTTTTCCCAAGGGGAGCTCTCCAAATAATTTCCTAACAAACAGTCAACAGGCATGGCGGGCCTCACAGCTACCTGAAGAGTATCAGAGCCCCCCCCCCCCACTCACAGGGAACCTGAGCCATTGGACAATGATTCTCAGTGTTGTTGGCATTAACAACTCGGCAAAATGCATGATGGACAATCTGCTCTTGAGACACCAGGTGACACCTGTCACACTGGCTCCTGTATCTCTAAGAGCCTCCACCTTTTGGCCATTGACGGTCACTCGCTGCCCATATTTCTTAGTGTTCCTGGGCAGCTGAGCCTCTGATACCATCTTACTGTCTCCTAAAGAGACCAGGGTCATCTGTGCGGTACCCCACCCACCTTGGACACCAATCTCCTCCCCCAAGGCTACACTAGCCATCTGCCGGGGCGAAGCACCAGTGGGTGCTTGTTTACCAAACAGACGGCACCTGGGATCACTCGCTTTGTGACCCAGATCACCACACTTGTAACATTTCAGGGGCCCCCATGGAACATGACTACTTGAAGGGCCCCTTGCTTTCTCTCAGGGGGCCGCTGGGAACCTTTCACGGGGTTCCCTTGGGGACTACTTTGGGGCCCTCTGCGGAACTCCTTCCATTTACCCTTGTCCCCCCCATTCTTCTGCTGGGGACCCTGCCCACCTTTGGCTGAGTCTCCCATGTGACCCTTGTGGACCCTGGTGCTGACCCAGCTGTCCGCCTCCTCAGCAAGCTTCCTAGGGTTAGTCAGCTTGCTATCAGATGCTTGCGCAGTTCTGGAAAACAATTATCAGACAAGTGCTCCCATGCAATCAAATCAAAGAGACCTTGAAAATCATTAACCTTGCTGCCCTTTACCCAACCATCCAATGCTCTGCAAAAGAAAGTGACATATTCAACCAAAGTACTGTTTCCTAACTTTTTGCATTTCCTGAACCTCTGCCTATAGAGTTCAGGTGTCAAACCATATCTAGACATCAATGCTTCTTTCATGTGGCTGTATGAATTGTGGACTTCAGAAGGCAGGCCTAACAATGCATCCCGCCCCCTCACTAAGGAACCTTCCCCACAACCCCACTCCCCAATCTCTCTCAGGGACCCGGTGGGAAGACATGGCTACCTCATAGGCTCTGAACCACTGACCAATATCATCATTTTTGTAAAACTCTTTAACCACATCCTTGGGAATATACACTCTACTTTCTGTATGTACAGACAGTACGCTGCCACCAGAGGGAGTCATTTCCAAACTTTTAGCTTTTAACTCCAACTCCCTCAAAACTTTTTCATGCTCAAACTGCATTTTCTTTTCCTCAAGATCTAATTTCTATTTTCTATTTCTAGTTGCCTATCAACCTTGAACCTGGTCAATTCCATTTCATGCCTTCTTGATCTCTCTTTCAGTCCGCCAGCTCCTCTGGAGACAGACTCTTGTTAGAAGCACTGCTACATGTGGGGGAAGGTATTTTCCTTTCTCCTAGGCCCACTGGCCCTTCTTGTTACTCAATTGCATCATCATCCTCCTCAATCACCGGCGTTTTCCTTGCTTCTACCCAGGCGCCCAGCGCCTTGTAGAATTCTTCCTTCACTTTAAATCCAGAAGTGGAAACATTGAATTTCTTGCAAAAGTACTTCATCTGCTTTACTGTGTAGCGTTCCAGCCTCTCCTCTTCCCATTCGCAATTAAGGGAGGCTACAGATTCTGCTCTCTCTATTGAATTAGGCATCTTTCAAAAATAGGCAATCTAAAAATCAAAAAGGAATCTACCAAAAGTATGCAGTATCGTTATGATCTGCACTCACTAAGTAGTGTTCACCAATCACTGTACATGAGTCCCAAATGCAAATCCAGAATTCCTTCCGCTGCCTACCAATGTTAGATTTGGGGGTCTCTGGTTGTCACATGTAGGTACTTGTGACAAAAAAGGACCCTCTCCTCTAGTCAGGGAAAGGGGATTACACACCTAAAATAACCCCTGCTCACCCTCTAGGTTGTGTGGCGTGAGCAGTCAAGGCTTATTACAGAGGCGTTGAAAGTTAAGCAGTTGTGACCAGATACAGTAACCCAGGGGCGTGTCTGTGTTTATTCCTACCTCGCTGAACTGTGTTTTTCCGGTGGTGCTAGAGAGCAGACTGAGGAGAGTGAGCAGAGTGCAACCAGGAGTAGGAGCGGCGGAGGCGGCGGCAGCAGCGGCGGTGATCGCGAACGCGAGCCAAACAAAGCACCGAAGCCTCAGATGAAAGCCGCAAAAAAGCGGCAAACACTCAGAACACTTAAACACCTAAATACGAGAATCGGCGGTGAGGTGGGGGTGAAGAGCCGCGGAGAGAGCTGAGGGAGAGGACGAGGGACCTGGTGAATTCGGGTAGTTCCGGACGTTCTGGGAGATGCGGGTATTTCCACCACCACCTTTGAGCCCGTGCCTGTTCCGAGCCCTACGATCCTCAGGGGCACACGAGCTTCCTAGGTTCTTTGTTTCTTTGTTTCTGCCTCACCTCTCCTTCTCTGACGAGCCTGTGAGTAATCAAGCAGGCAACCAAGCAGGCAGGAGCTCATAGTCCAGAGCCCAGAAGCGAGGTGTACGGAGCAGAATACAGAGAGGATAGCTGCCCAAGCCTGCCAGCCTGCACAGCCTGCACAGCGAGAGAGAGCACGAGCAAACACATGGACGCTGCGGACACTGTGGGCGTTGTGGACACTGTGGATACTGTGGACACTGGTCGCGCACCACGGAGTTGAGGCACTGTGGCACTGTGGCCCCCGACTAACCTTTGGCTTAAATAACCGCTTCACAGCTGAACCATCCAACCGGCCTCACCACCGCATAGCAGCACTGCATGTTCCGTAAGTGTTACGCAACGCAGCACAGCATTTAAAGCATTAAAAGCTCAAAAACACAAGTGACGTTGTTTAAAAAGCCACAAAATCATAGTTGAGAATATCTGGCATTTGCACGTCAGGTGAGGGTCGGCGGGGGGGGGTGTTTTCTACTGAAAGGACAGTGCAGGGTTTACTGGACCCCCTCCCCCTCTTGGCTGACATCAGCTTCTTAGTCATCATGAGATCAGGTAGAGAAAGAAGAAGTATTTCTACAGTAGTGAGCAACCGGAAGAAGTAAAACAAGCTACTTAATGCCTCCTCCGATAGCCTCGAAAAATTAACAAGGCCAATAAAATCTGGCACAAACACAGACAACAACATCTTAGTTACCCTTGTGCATGAAGCAGAGGGTTCAGTTCTAGGTCAAACAGATCAACAAATTTATAACCAACAGAACCCAAAAAACCTCTTGTACAACCTAAAATTTTCTCCAAGTTTGCCTTTGTAAAAGATGCTGGGGCCGTGCTAAACCATATGAGCCCCACCAAGAAGGGCCTTCCCGCCCCTTTGCTTCCGGAAATAATCATCCTAACAAAACACGACGTTGCAGACTCGGCAAGAGCCTTAAAACCGGCATCGGTATTGGCGAGTCAATTGGTCAATGAAAGTCCACCTAAACCTTACAGAGACTCAACGCCTAATTCAATTACAGTAGCAAACAGCTTTCAATGTTCTGAAACCGATGCAAATAACCCCAGGTGGCAAAATAAAAGCTTTGAAGTGAACAAGGACGCAAGCGTGATAAGAGACCATAGAGCAGATGAGCCAGCAGATGAGCCCGACGATCAAGCCAAAGAGCCATCTCTCAATGAGCACTTAGAACAGCCATCATCGCTAAACTATTCATTCCACGCCACCTCAGCAATAAAATCACAGCGGGAGTCCCCTGATCTGGCTTTGGAGTTAAATAACTTACACCAAACAAATCATCCTGGTCCAAATACGACCCAGCACGTGCCAGCAAGACCTGCACACACCGCTGCTTTGGAGTCAAACATCTCACCTCAAGTGAGACTCTCGGTTTCAACTATTACTCAGCACTCAGGGTTAGCATTAGTAAACCGCGCATTTCCCTTCATAATTGAAGAACGGGAGACAAAGGCGGACACACCTGCCCATGGTAAAGGTGTCACGCTACCTCATGATACAGAAACCAAAACGGTTGATTCCCCAAAGACTCTAAACACAGAAGAGAGCGGGCTCTGGGCATCACTGTTAAACACCATGAACCTCACGACAAAAGCAATGGAATATCACTCGGATAAGATGGATATCCAATGAAATCTGCTAACCCGCTTAACGACCCACGTCATTAACATCGACACCAAGCTATTAGATCTGAACGAGTTGTTCAAAAAAGTTCAATCAAAAATCACAATCAACCCACCAAGCTGTACTTGTTACTCAATCATTGATAAATTATCATCTTTACCAGATGTAATGAGTGAGCTCTTAACTGACATAAAATCTATAAATGACTCCCACAGAGCAGCATGGGCAGTAGCAAGCAAGGAAAGAAAAAACCCAAATTGCGAGATAAGAGAAAAAATCCAATCGGTGGTTATTCCCATTGCTACAATGGCCTCAAACAACTTATCTAATCACCCTAAGGAATCGAACGAACAGAACCCACAACAAACGGGAGGGGCACCCAAGCTCCGGCATGATGAAAACCAGCAGAGTTCAACCAGAGAGCTGTCCGCCATTGCAGAAAGCGGGAAATACACATGCAACAAACAACTGTCTGCTAAACAAAGAAGGAAAATGAAGAGAAAAGGGAGAAACAAGATGGGCTCTATAAGAACATACTTCCCACAAGCAAACAAATTGCTGCCGGAATTAGAGAAAGAACAAAGAGGCACTAAGGATGATCTAAGCAAAAGGTCAAGGAAAAGCCCTCCAACCTCCCCTGCTCTTATAAGCCCAGAGGCAATGTCTGCCAAGAACATAGCAACAGACGCTGATTTTATAAGGGGTTCAGCTGAAGAAGCTTGTGTACAAGTTGACTTAGGGGTGACAAGCAAGTGTTCAAAAAACCCCTTTCACATCAAGTCAATGAGGTTACAAACTGCGGACAACCTGGTGGTACAATCAACCGGAGGAACTAATCCTTGGAATTCGTCCATCTGTATCTCCACATTAGCAAGGAAAAACGAACCCAACATAACTTTGGACAAGGAACCCCCGATTCAGAGAGAGCAAAACCCAGGATCAACCCAAAGCACAGCCCTAGAATTAACATTGGGGCAAAGACAGGACAACAACAAGCACAAACCCTGTGACCCTACTGCCAACTTGGGTCAGCTGATGCAACCCCGTGACCCTACTGCCAACTTGGGTCAGCTGACGCAAAGTGAATGAAATGAAATGAAAATGATGAAATGAAAAGATAATTTATAAAGCGCGATGGCTACCCTGGGGCGTCCCAGCGCTGCAGAGGTTGGGCTAGGCGGAGTACGGTAGACTTAAACTAATTTTTAAGATGATTTATTAAAAAGATGATTTATTAAAAAGCCAGGTTTTAAGGAGCATTCGGAAGGTGAGTAGTTTAGGTCCTGATCTGATTGAGAGGGGGAGAGTGTTCCAGATCTTGGCTAGGTTGTAGGAGAGCGACCAGCCTCCCCACCTGGCTCTCTTGATTCGGGGGACTGTGGTGAGAAAAGAAGTCCCGGATCTGAGGAGATGATTGGGATGATAGGCATTTACCAGGGGGCGATTGATAGCAGGGCCTGTTCCCCAGTTGGAGCGATGGACAATACACATGGCCTTGAATTCGATCCTCGATTTCACAGGAAGCCAGTGGAGATCTTTCAGTCGAGCTTTGACTGAGACTCGTCGCGGGATGTCGAGGAGAGTCCTGGCGACACAGTTTTGGACAATTTGAAGTCTATTGAGCGTGGACTGTGGGGCCCCAAGGTATAGGGCATTTCCGCAGTCAAGGCGAGATAGAATCAGCCCTTGGACCATGATCCGTCTTGAGTGGAACGGGAGAAGGGGGAGGATTTTGCGAAGTAGCCTCAGGAGCCCGAAGCATGTGGCAGCAAGCTTAGTTGCCTGTTAGTTAAAATTGAGTGTTCTATCCAGCCAAATGCCGAGACTTTTGATTTGTTCTTTGGGTTCGGGGGGCAGCCTAGGCAAAGGGGCCAGATGGAGTCAATAGATTTGGTGATAGTATTTCCCAAGAGCATAATCTCTGTTTTCTCCCCATTCAGTTTTAAGCAGGAGGCCGACATCCAGGTGGCGACTGCTTCCAAACATTTGTATAGGCTGTGGTGGGAATTGAGAGGGGGGTCCAACGCCACCACCAGCTGTGTGTCGTCCGCATAGGTGACAATTTTCCCTCTAAAGGGGTGGACGACATCAGCTAAAGGGCTACGGTAAACATTAAAAAGGGTGGGGCTCAGGGAGGAGCCCTGGGGCACCCCACAGTTCAGCGGTTTGCTGGAGGAGGTGAAATCTTTCTCAAATACCTGAAAAGATCGATCTGTGAGAAAGGATCTCAGCCAGGTGAGTGCCGTTCCCGAGATTCCTATCCTACTGAGACGGTGGAGAAGAATGTCGTGGTTTACAGTGTCGAAGGCGGCACTAAGGTCGAGCAGAACGATGGCCGAAGACCCACCACTGTCTAAGATTCTTCTTGCCTCCTTCCTCACTGCGACCAAGGCTGTTTCGGTTCCGTGAAGGGGTCGAAAGCCCGTCTGTGAGGAATCAAGTATGTCGTTTGATTCCAAGAAATGTGTCAGGACTGAATTGACATATTTCTCTAGTAATTTGCTGAGCCAGGGTAGCAGAGAGATAGGTCTATAGTTGGAGGGATTGTTTTGATCGAGGCTGGGTTTCTTTAAAGTGAGCAAGCGCCTTTAGACTATAGCAATTGCAAGAATACAGCACGGGTATCAACAGCCAATTCGGGTCTGCCGACCCAAAGAGAGCCAAATTCCCAAGAAAGCTCTCAAGAATACAGTAACTGCAAAAGCATAGAATGGGCATTAAATCCCGAACAGCGGCAGGGGGCCACCAACCACGAAGAGCCCAAAACTATACTCTTCATTCCTGACTACAGATCCAAAGGTCGCGAAGATATTCTAAATCGAAGGAATATTTTACGTGCTCTGAACTCTATTACATCTTTAGCTACGCTAACTACTCAAGATTTGGAGGCTGTTGAATTCATCACTCTCAAACATCTATCTGAGCAGGAAATAACAAAAACAATCTGGAACTCTGGAGAATCGGCGAAAAAAATCTTAAGAGAGGAAAACCAATTAAAAGCATGGGGAATTCGAATCAAACCATTCTTCAACCCAGGCTACCCAGCTCCATTACTCCGCAATCTACAAGAAAATGCTAACTTGAATTTGAGCAAACACCGTCCAGATATTCCCATAAAATCAACATTGAGAGGAGCATGAGGATGCTCAATCGAACGAAAGGTTGGTGCACCCCCTCTGCAAAAAATCAATGGTCTTCCGACCCAAAAACAAGAATGGGACTGGATTGCAAAAACAATTACCTTCAGACAGTGCAGCCAATGACAATCTGCAGAGCGAATTGGTACCCCCTCAAATACAAATCGGTCGCTTAAATTGTGTTCTTGGAACATAAACGGTCTAAGAGCAAAAATCACCAACAAGGATCTATTGCTATATTATCAGCAGCATGACTTAATACTGTTACAAGAAACCTGGTCAGCAGAACCGCTCCATCTTCAGGGCTTTAAAACATACCAACTCCCAGCAAGGAGAACCTCAAAATTTGGTCACGAGAAAGGTGGTTTAACGATATACACCTCGATACAAACAATTAACCACGTAAAAGAACTGTTAAATAAAAATATTTCGGGAACTGAAAACGGGATCACTGCAGTCCAGCTGGAAATATCAACACCGGGTTCCAATAGGCAAGAACTTATCCTGGTTAATACCTAACTGCATCCAAAGGGAAAAAAAAACAGCGCCACTGCCCTGGTGACAGAATTGAACAAACTAATAACGGTAGTGGACAATCCGAACCTTATTGTCTCAGGAGACTTTAATATGTTCCTTTCAAAATCATCAGGGAAGAACTATCCAATGGAAGATTATTTGCATGACAGGGGGATTCCGCCTCTGGAAGTATGCCCTTTGGGCAAACAAACAAATCTATCAAAAAGCTTAACAGAAGACCTAACCAATTTGGGTCTGATTTCGGCAAATGGGTGATCACTGGGGGATCGTCCCCAAGCAGCAACCTTCCACAACTCGGTCACATCATCGGCGATTGACTACACCTTCTTGTCTTTTTCACTGTTCGCATTAGTACAAGATTTTAAAATCAAAATATCTGACTGCAGTGACCACCTCCCGCAAGAACTGTCACTGGGGGCACAAGGGTCAGCGCTAAAATTGTTAGCAAATGGCCCAAAGCTGACGACCTCAGCAAAATGCAACAGAATTAAGTGCAACACTAGCGACCCAGTTCGATTAATGCAAGAAGCAAAGATGTGCTGGGAAAGTGCTGCTGAGCTGAACGATAGCAAAATACTCGCCTGGGAGTCCTTCTTGAAATCCTTTGGCCTAAAGAACACCAAGCTTAATGTCGCTAAAGAAATCGAGGCACGGACAATCCAAAACAAAACATCTCCCAGCCCGACAAGCAACCCAAAAAATTACCCTCAATCTGCTCTAACGCCTAATCTAAGGGCAGTAAAAACAGCCATCAACAGAACACTTCGCGAGCTGTGGAAAGATGGGAGCAACAATGACTCAGCGTCTAAATTGAGATCACTAAAGTGTAAAAAGAATAAAATCCTGTGGCGAATCAAACAAGAAGCCGCGGAAAAAACTTGGGCAATACTTCTCCGATTCAAAAAATAATAACAGTGCAAGATTTTGGAAAACTGTTAATAAAATAGATAATCCGAATGCCCCTGGAGTGAACTCCCACATCACAGAGGTATCCTGGGTAAACTATCTGTTCCAACACTTTAATGATGAAGTACCAAGCATGGGCCACCGAAATCCGGAACTCTGCAAGCCGATCGCAACGGCCCTTAAGCCCCTAGCTGCGGACACCAACTTCCCAAGTTCGATTGAACAACTGAAGGGACAAATTGCGAAAGGACGGAAGGAGGGAGCCCCAGGCCCAAACGGAATCTCTCCCATTGTTTATAAACAAGGCCCAACCCATTGGGCTGAACAACTCCTCCCGCTCTTTGTAGAAACCTGGAAGGCTGAACAATTTCCGTCCTCCTGGAGGGGTTCTATAATAGGCTCCAATCTATAAAAAAGGCAACAAGAATGAGGCTAAGAATTACAGACTCATAGCTCTTATAGATATAGATGCAAAATACTTTTCAGGGCTACTCTTGGAAGAACTAACCTCCTGGGCGTCAAATAAAAAATGAATCCCTATCAACCAGACTGGATTCCAATAACTGAAATAATTGAACTGATTGGACTACCGGAAACTGTCGATATGATTGTAAACAAACACACATTTTAGCCTGCACGAATGTTATGATTTAAAGCACACACAGCAACATACACTTCCAGCCACCTGTGGTAATTGATTGCGGTGGTAAGGGCACTCAGCCCAGGAACCATAGAGCCACACCCACTAGCGCAACACTGCAATAGTTATGTCATAAACACTGAGCAAGAGTTCATAGTTTAACATTGCATACAAACAAACAGTCGCACAGGGTACGCTCACCACCGCACTACCACAATAAGACTGGAAGCAACTGATCTCACCCACACATATCTTTTTTGAAATAGACACCACATGCATGGCAAGAAAAAGGCACTTAGTCCGATAATTATTGATCTTTAAAGATCCTAAATCTAAATGATGCATTTATGTTTTCACAATCGGTGTACAATATTGCATACCATATAATTGTATAAAAATGCACTTTGGTTAAATGAAATGAATTTAACTACAATGCCCACAATGCAATGTGTGTCACATGTGTATATAATGAGAAAGTGAAAAGGGACACACTGTCTGAAAATCTGCCGTGACCAAGAACGCTACGTTCGAAACGCGTAGGCGATCACAGTTGTGAAATAAAAACTCTGTTAATAATTTCCCCGAGTTGATATATATATAAGCAATTACCAGTGTTGACCTGCACTACCCCATTGCCCAACATTTCCAAGAAAAGCATCAATCCAACAATTCCCTCTTGAGATTCTTTGCTGTTGAGCAGGTTTATCTGGGGAGGAGGGGAGGTAACAGAGAACTGGCTTTAAGAAAGAAAGACTCCAAATGGATCATGAAGTTAGAAACCACATTCCCGGGAGGACATCATTTAGATGAAGAATTAGCCACTCATCGACATGAGGATTGAATGTATTAAGAATGGGCTTGGTTCTTCCATTATCATTTATGCTGTGTTGATATACTTCTTTGAAATGTTATGAGTATATCTGACCTCATGTTTTCTTCTTATTTTTAAATTAGTCTCTTTTTCTTATTTCTTCACTGGAGGAAAGGAAGGGACCCTTCACTTTTCAAGCACTCACGGGTGCCCTACCCTATTCTTCATCAGGATCGATTCTGCATTATCACTTAAGATAGGAGACTTTTTAGTACACTTGAGCATTCTTTAATTTTTATGATTCAAAGTTTTGCGTTTGTTGTAACTATTGTTATGTACCATTGATTGAGGACCCCTCGTACTGCCACTGGGTTTTTCTACAACTGATATCCCATCATTTTCCTGCAACTACAATTTTGAGCTATTATGCATATCATTGGGGTACTAGACCGTTTGATAGCTGTACAAGTGGTTTTCTGGGGCATTAGTCCTCCAGCAACTTTTCATTTTGCAGGGAAACCTTAGCAGATTGCAGATTTGAACTGCTTGTAACATGGAGCCTTGAATGCGGTTTACATGGCCTTTCTATTTTGATTTGGTTTGTGACCCTTGTAGGGTAGCGCTCAGCGACATGTTCTTACGGTGGAAAGCCGCCTTCAAACTATACAAATTACGGCTCTGTGTGGGATTTTAAACTTATGAAATTCCGTTTTCCAATTTGTGCTTGAATTATTTAATTGTGAGCATTGTTTTTTTGTCATGTTTATTTTCATGATATTATTTTTGCAGTTTCTGTACTTGAATCTATACTGTGCACACAACAGAATCTTGCTAGGAGAAAGATATTAAACTTACCTTCTCCAATATGTCTGCCAAGTAGGACGCCAGATGGGGTTGAGAATTGGTGCCTCTTCTATGTTTATTCATTATTTATGCACGTCCGTGTAGAACTGTTAAACTAGTGTGATCAAGACACATCTGTGTGTCAAAACGCATAGCGGTTTGAAGGATGAAAACTTATTTTCAGCATCCAAACTTCTGAGTGTGCGTTTTACCTTGTGGACTATATATATGGCTTTGCTTTATATGTATTCTGATGAGAAAGTGTCCCAAATATTTACGCTCCGTGGTAAAACATTATATACCTTTACAAAATCTAAGATCAGCTAGGGCCATCCTAGTGATGGTACCTAGGGTTCAGAGTATTAGGCTAGGGGCTCGCTCATGTAGCCATTTGGCAGATAAGACATGGAATGAACTACCGATGCTCCTTGGAGCGGAACCTGTAGAAATGCCCTTTCGCAAAGGACTTAAAACCTGGCTATTTAGGTCAGCTGTAACTGTCTAGCGGTTAGTCCCCCACCTTCTTTCTGTGCATTGAGGTTTGCCAACCAGACCTCAGTGCCAGTATTCTAACTCTATAACAAGTTGTGTTGATTTGTATACACCTAGTTGGGAAGTGCTGGCTTACTTATAAGTCCCTAGTATATGATAAACCAGGTACCCAGGGCATGTAGGACAGAGTGTTCTCCCAGGGCTGCAGCACTGTTTGTGCCACCCTGCATGTGACAGAGACTGTGCCACTGTAGCCTGACAGTGGTAGTTTCGACTCCGCCATTACACCTAATGGCAAAGACACCACTTACCTTAAGTAATATATATATGTCTCCACTAAGGAAGGCCTTTAGACTCCTATGGCAAGGAGCTGTACATCACTAAGTAAGGCATATGATTGTCTATATGTCTTAACATCAACACTTCCAAATGTTTTGCTTTAGAAAGATTAAAAGCCCGATTGATTAACACATGGTTACTGGCGGGCACCCTAGCCCGTCTAACTTCTGAATGGAGCCACCTAACAAAGTCAGGTTAGATCTCAAATTAATTGTCACATTAAATCCGATCTGATGCCGAGACCAGATTTAAAGTCACTATTAAAGTTCAGCAACTTTTAGGAAGTTGCCACTTTGCACTCCAGCTAGTCCAGTGGCCTCACGAAGGCCCTGACACATAGATGGATTTCAGACCCTCTGGGGAGACGTGTCCAACTCCCAGTTGCAACAGAGCGAGGTGTCACTACCTCTCCCAGGATGACCACTCAGGGTGTTAGCTCAAAAGGCAGGTTTCAAAGATGAAGCTGCATTTAAAGGGCCACTTGTGACAACATCTATGAGCATGATGCCTTTTATTCGTACAGACAATTAGGAGATGGAAATAAGGTAGGGAAACCTGTGTACAAACCAATTTTCCTGTGGATGTGCAGCCCACTGGTAGCCAAACTGCTAGGGTGGCTAACCTGCTCATGACGACCGAGAAAGGGTTGTGCCAATTTGAAGGGGGCGAGAATGGGACACTCTGGGATAGCCAGATGCCACACATCACAGGAACTTTGACAATAGATTAGACGAGTAGCCCATTGGCTAGTGTTAGAACTGGCTATTTCTGGTAGGCTAGGGCTGACGCCAAAGCCAGGCAGAAACCGCCATTCTAGTCAGGGCAAGGAAGTCACACGCCAAGATAACCCCTGCTCACCCCCTTGGTAGCATGGCACAAGCAGTCAGGCTAAACTCGAAGGCAATCTGTAAAGCATTTGCGTCAGCGCACAACAGCAACAACATACTAGGCACACCACAAAAGAGACTCCACACAAGGTTATTATAAAAATACCTTTTGTATTGTAAAACCCATCAGATAAAATCACACATATACATGGTGCCAACTGGCACGGGCAATATTCACATGGGATTATTCACAAGACAGGGCCACGCGGGCCACTGTCATAATCAGCACTTAGTAGAAACGAAATACTGTCAGAACTTAGAATAAAAGAATATAAAATCACTGTAGCACAAAGTAACAGTTATGAATCACATCCAGTAACTACTGGGAACAGGTAAGTACACACTACGCAACCCTAAACCCCTTAGGAGCATGTCACGCAGGGAACCAGGACCTCACTAGGACCCCCTGTACTAAAAAGGACAACCACCTAAGAATAAAATACACTTAGGGGTCTAAATCAGAACACATTACCCATGATGCATGAATATACATTCAGAGGAGTAGTAAAGAAAGAAAACACATGATGTATAGACCTACACATTCAGCGGTGTTAAGGACAGAGCACATGATGCAATCAAAATACATTCAGGGGTGCAGCGCAAGAAGACACATGATGACTAAACATTCAGAGGTGCAGCGCATGAAAGGAAAGACACATAATGCATAAAACCTTCAGAGGTGTCAAGAGTAAAGCACATGGAAGAAAGACACATGATGCATAAAAAAAACATTCAGAGGTGCCAGAGAAAAACAATAGCGCAAAAATCACATGAGGCCTAAAAACCTTCAGAGGTGCAGGAATAACACATGATGCAAGAGATCACATTCAGAGGTGTAATAACCATATATTTGCGCAGCAACTCACATAAGCCACTACCTGTGGCAGTCCCTAGGCCAACGGCCTTGTTGGGGCTCAGACGCCCTGAGTCTCAATGTCAGGGTGCCAGTCTCAAAGTACAAAAAGCCTAAACGTGGCAGATGCCCACTAAGTGCTGGGCACCTGGAGAACAACAGAACTGCGCCAGGGCCCTCACTGGCCCTTAGGTGCCAACTGCGCCACTGCTGGAGCCACACCGGCTCTGGCCAACACTGGTCAAACGTTTGAGCCATACTGGCTCTAAAGCAATATGCCTCCTGGAGCCTCCCTGGACTCTCCAAGCGTTGGGGCGACCCACTGCCAACCGGGGCCGCCCTTGAAGCCCTCGTGGCTTTAGACACAACTGGCCCTCTGGGGACGGGCAACGACAATCTGCCCCGATATGCCCCGAGCCCTCTGGCTCTTCAACAACAATGCGGCCGACTCGGGAGCCTCTCAATCAATAATGGCCCCCGGGCCCCTCAGGCTCTAATCCGTTGGGGCGGCCCGCTGCCATCCGGGGCCGCCCTGAAGCAGTGCCACTAACCCGGCACCGCCAGCAACATCACGGAGCCCCCCCCAGCCCTCTTGACTCACCGGGCTGTTCTCGGCGGGGGCTCCTCTTCGCCCGGTCTCCTTCCCTGGGACCGGGTCACTTCACCGGCAGCGGGCGGGGCTCTCCTTCGCTCGCAGTGGGGGCAGGCACCGACAATGTGTCTCGCGCCCCCGCCGCAAGTCTCCGCCCGCCGCTCCTCTCCTCACTCGGGGCTCCCTCGGCACCCGGGAGCCCCAGCAGCGGCTGCCATCTTCTCTCGGCCTCTTCCCTCGTGCCCCGGCCTCAGGGGCGGCCCAGCCAATCACGTCGCGGCTCCTGCGACGAGCCCCTCATGACGCGACAATCCACGGGCCAATCAGGTCGCGGCTCCTGCCGAGGGACGGCCAATCAGGTTGCGGCCCCTTCGTGGCTTCGTCCACGGCCGTGCACCGGCGAACGGCGGCTCCTGGACACCTTTAGGCCCCCGGGCTGCGGCAATCACGGCGTGGGCAGCCGAAGTTAAATAAAACTAAAAAAATAAGCGAGGTGAGCACTCGCCAGGGCGGGCAAAGCGCGCCTCAGCGCTATAATCAAAATAAAGCGCTCTTCCAGGACTGCGAGCACCAAAGCGCTCCCAAGGCGCTAGATCACAAAGTCCCAAGGTCCTTCCAGCAATGCAGCTCCACCATGCTGCACAAAGGTCCCAGAGAGTCCCAGGGGGCAAAGCAAAGTCCCCCCCATCAGCCCAGGCAAGGCAGAGGGTCCCCCAGGAGTCCAGGACGGTCCATCAGGTGCCCAGGGCTGGGCAGAGCCCAGGGATTCCCCTTAGCTCAAGCAGCAGCAGCCCCTGGCAGATTCAAGTTGAAAACAAGAACAAATTGGAAGGAGCCACAGCCCCTTCTTATACACAGAAATGTCTTTGAAGCACTTTGAATTTTTTCGTGCAAGGGGCCCTGAGTACTGGAATGTTTCTGGTTTCCCTCTCCTGTCAGCCTCAGGTCAGAGGTGACAGTGGGCCGTCAGAAGGGAGAGCCAGCAGGGTGGCCAGGCAGGCACAGCCCGGCACCACCAGACGCTCTTTCCTCCCATCCCTGACAGCAGATGGGGCCTTCTATCTACGGCTGACTCAGACCCTCCTCCTCCGGGGCCCTGCAGACCCTGTCCTACTCAAACCAGACAGTCCATCCTCCAGCAGGCCCAGGCACTCCTGGGCAGACTCACCAGCCAATCACACGCTAGCACCAACTTACACAAATATGCCAACTTCCAAAAGTAGTAATTCTAGACTAGACACAGTCATGCCGCATATATAATTTTGCAGCATTCATTCTCACGAGTTCAGACATACCAAACTCGCCCCTGCACTCCCCACACATCAGGAACTACCATGGCCATACATATTCCCCATTCATTCCAATCGGAGGGCAGGTCACTCACCACTCATTCACAAAGAGCTCAAGCACTTTACACTGTACCACAGTGAAAAAGTGCGCAGAGGCCTAGAATCACCAACACCAGGTTCCAGAAACAGGCTAGGAAAAAGCAAAAAGTCTAGGGGTGAACCTGCCCAAAGGGCCGGGTCCAACACAGCCCCCTTCCAGCCAAAACGCAGGGTAGACCAATCACTCCACTGATGGGCTTCACTGCTTTGGGCGACAAAAACACGGACACGGACCTGCACGGCAGGGACACCCTCCGGTTTTTCGCCACTCTGAACCTACCTGGTTACCTCTAAACAATAACTCTCTGACACAACTAGGATACCCCACTGGTACTCCCTAGTCATCCACAGCCAAGACCATCCAAATATCACAGGTCCTAACCAATACACAGAGCGGGGGGCAATAACCCCTGGCACACAATAGCCCTTCTCCACTCTCTCTCTTAGTGTAGCTACAACTACCACTGATCCAACAACCTAGGGTCCACACCCCCAAGCTGACCAGAGGTCTCGGGCAAGAATGCCCCACCCTACCTCTACTTCTGGGTTTCCGCACCCTCACAGAGAAGCACTTCACCAGAACACAATTCTCCTACCAGATCAGGACCTCACTCCATCACTGGTCTACCACCTGGAAACTATTCCACTTCTGAGGTACAAAGCACACAGCACAGTCCCTCTTCAAGCAGGTGGGGGACACAGCACACAGCAAAGTCCCCTTTCTCCTACCTTAGTGAAAACAACAAACTGCAGGTGAGCCCCAGATCACACAGCAAGGGCAGCCCCCTCAGTCTCTTCAGCTGATCCACTTTGGTAGAGATTCCTCTTGACCTAGAAGTTTCCTAATCTCCCAACCTAAGATCTAAACCCTCAGGTTGCACCGGGGTCAGAAGTAAGGACACCGTCCCTCTGCACCCCCTTCCAGTTCCATGACTACAGGCCCAGTATGTCTCAGGCTAGACAGAGCACACGCCGGCGGCGTATCAGTGACACACTCTCCTCCAGTCCTCCCTATCACAGGGTAATTCTCAGTATGTCCCAGGCTAGACAGAGCACACGCCAGCGGCGTATCAGTGACACACTTTCCTTCAGTACTCCTCCCAGGTCAGGCCACAACCCCAACCCGGCTTTCCCCCCTCCTCGGGGAACGACCTCCAGAGGCCCCACAAATGGTCAAGCACTCTAGACAGTCCAATGCTCAGCGAGCCAGGACTTCTGCACCCTCCACTTAGGAGCGGTACTGCCCAACACTAGGACCGCCGGAGTTCGGGACACAGACACTCCCCGTCCTCTAGACACAGGAAGATCTTCCTCAAATGACCTATGTACAGCTTAGGCCCCTGACCTGGCGCTCCCTTAGGGAACCCTCCAGGCCCTGAGATAGTGTTTCAGGCCAACGTGGGACACACCGTCCCACACTCACTCCGCCTCCACTGAGACAGGACTTGAGCCCCTACACCCTACCCTTTCTACTGGGATCTAGCTGGGCTACACAGTAACCTCTTCTCCTACCCCGGATCATCAGATACTCAAGCCACTCCTTTTAGAATCACTCCCTAATGCAAGACATCTAGCACACCGCCAGACATCCACCGTCTTGTCCAGTTCCTTTGCAGGACCTCCTGCACACCACCAGAGGTACACCTCTCAGGCAAGCTCTTTAACAAAAAGAAAACTCACACCAACTCCTCCAGTTCAGCACATCACTCATTTGCACACTCCCCCCCCTCGGACTGGTAAGGCAGTTTTTACCACCCCTGATCACTCAACCTGACCACACGTGACACAGGTACCAAACTCTGGGAGCGGGGAATGGGAATTAACACACTGGACACATTTAAAGCTGCCACCACTGGATCCTACCTCACTGGGGAATCCAGACACACACACTACACTCAGGGAATAACCACCCCCCTGAGCTAGTCTTTTCTCCTCACAATCCTTCTCTCTCCTATCTACCCACACACACACATGGGGATAGGATTTGGGATTGGACACTGGACCCAGCAAGGGATTCCTCATCTATGGGAACCTCCCCCTCTACTGGCGTCCCGCCCTGTCACTTTCTCTCATCTGCCACTAAACATAAAGCGCAGGAACACATTTGAAAATGACACTCTTGAGGAAAAAAAAATCAAAAACAATAATCCCAAACATGTGACTATCTGAAAAAAAACAATTGCAGAGTTTTGTAATGTAGCCAGTTGTCACTATGGCACTGCGCAAACACCAGTCCAAATCCGCACCGCTGACCCACCAATGTTAGAACTGGCTATTTCTGGTAGGCTAGGGCTGACGCCAAAGCCAGGCAGAAACCGCCATTCTAGTCAGGGCAAGGAAGTCACACGCCAAGATAACCCCTGCTCACCCCCTTGGTAGCATGGCACAAGCAGTCAGGCTAAACTCGAAGGCAATGTGTAAAGCATTTGCGTCAGCACACAACAGCAACAACAGCAACAACATACTAGGCACACCACAAAAGAGACTCCACACAAGGTTATTATAAAAATACCTTTTGTATTGTAAAACCCATCAGATAAAATCACACATATACATGGTGCCAACTGGCACGGGCAATATTCACATGGGATTATTCACAAGACAGGGCCACGTGGGCCACTGTCATAATCAGCACTTAGTAGAAACGAAATACTGTCAGAACTTAGAATAAAAGAATATAAAATCACTGTAGCACAAAGTAACAGTTATGAATCACATCCAGTAACTACTGGGAACAGGTAAGTACACACTACGCAACCCTAAACCCCTTAGGAGCATGTCACGCAGGGAACCAGGACCTCACTAGGACCCCCTGTACTAAAAAGGACAACCACCTAAGAATAAAATACACTTAGGGGTCTAAATCAGAACACATTACCCATGATGCATGAATATACATTCAGAGGAGTAGTAAAGAAAGAAAACACATGATGTATAGACCTACACATTCAGCGGTGTTAAGGACAGAGCACATGATGCAATCAAAATACATTCAGGGGTGCAGCGCAAGAAGACACATGATGACTAAACATTCAGAGGTGCAGCGCATGAAAGGAAAGACACATAATGCATAAAACCTTCAGAGGTGTCAAGAGTAAAGCACATGGAAGAAAGACACATGATGCATAAAAAAAAACATTCAGAGGTGCCAGAGTAAAACAATAGCGCAAAAATCACATGAGGCCTAAAAACCTTCAGAGGTGCAGGAATAACACATGATGCAAGAGATCACATTCAGAGGTGCAATAACCATATACTTGCGCAGCAACTCACATAAGCCACTACCTGTGGCAGTCCCTAGGCCAACGGCCTTGTTGGGGCTCAGACGCCCTGAGTCTCAATGTCAGGGTGCCAGTCTCAAAGTACAAAAAGCCTAAACGTGGCAGATGCCCACTAAGTGCTGGGCACCTGGAGAACAAAAGAACTGCGCCAGGGCCCTCACTGGCCCTTAGGTGCCAACTGCGCCACTGCTGGAGCCACACCGGCTCTGGCCAACACTGGTCAAACGTTTGAGCCACACTGGCTCTAAAGCAATATGCCTCCAGGAGCCTCCCTGGACTCTCCAAGCGTTGGGGCGACCGACTGCCAACCGGGGCCGCCCTTGAAGCCCTCGTGGCTTTAGACACAATTGGCCCTCTGGGGACGGGCAACGACAATCTGCCCCGATATGCCCCGAGCCCTCTGGCTCTTCAACAACAATGCGGCCGACTCGGGAGCCTCTCAATCAATAATGGCCCCCGGGCCCCTCAGGCTCTAATCCGTTGGGGCGGCCCGCTGCCATCCGGGGCCGCCCTGAAGCAGTGCCACTAACCCGGCACCGCCAGCAACATCACGGAGCCCCCCCCAGCCCTCTTGACTCACCGGGCTGTTCTCGGCGGGGGCTCCTCTTCGCCCGGTCTCCTTCCCTGGGACCGGGTCACTTCACCGGCAGTGGGCGGGGCTCTCCTTCGCTCGTGGTGGGGGCAGGCACCGACAATGTGCCTCGCGCCCCCGCCGCAAGTCTCCGCCCGCCGCTCCTCTCCTCACTCGGGGCTCCCTCGGCACCCGGGAGCTCCAGCAGCGGCTGCCATCTTCTCTCGGCCTCTTCCCTCGTGCCCCGGCCTCAGGGGCGGCCCAGCCAATCACGTCGCGGCTCCCGCGACGAGCCCCTCATGACGCGACAATCCACGGGCCAATCAGGTCGCGGCTCCTGCCGAGGGACGGCCAATCAGGTCGCGGCCCCTTCGTGGCTTCTTCCACGGCCGTGCACCGGCGAACGGCGGCTCCTGGACACCTTTAGGCCCCCGGGCAGCGGCAATCACGGCGTGGGCAGCCGAAGTTAAATAAAGCTAAAAAAATAAGCGAGGTGAGCACTCGCCAGGGGCGGGCAAAGCGCGCCTCAGCGCTATAATCAAAATAAAGCGCTCTTCCAGGACTGCGAGCACCAAAGCGCTCCCAAGGCGCTAGATCACAAAGTCCCAAGGTCCTTCCAGCAATGCAGCTCCACCATGCTGCACAAAGGTCCCAGAGAGTCCCAGGGGGCAAAGCAAAGTCCCCCCCATCAGCCCAGGCAAGGCAGAGGGTCCCCCAGGAGTCCAGGACGGTCCATCAGGTGCCCAGGGCTGGGCAGAGCCCAGGGATTCCCCTGAGCTCAAGCAGCAGCAGCCCCTGGCAGATTCAAGTTGAAAACAAGAACAAATTGGAAGGAGCCACAGCCCCTTCTTATACACAGAAATGTCTTTGAAGCACTTTGAAGTTTTCGTGCAAGGGGCCCTGAGTACTGGAATGTTTCTGGTTTCCCTCTCCTGTCAGCCTCAGGTCAGAGGTGACAGTGGGCCGTCAGGAGGGAGAGCCAGCAGGGTGGCCAGGCAGGCACGGCCCGGCACCACCAGACGCTCTTTCCTCCCATCCCTGACAGCAGATGGGGCCTTCTATCTACGGCTGACTCAGACCCCCCCTCCTCTGGGGCCCTGCAGACCCTGTCCTACTCAAACCAGACAGTCCAACCTCCAGCAGGCCCAGGCACTCCTGGGCAGACTCACCAGCCAATCACACGCTAGCACCAACTTACACAAATATGCCAACTTCCAAAAGTAGTACTTCTAGACTAGACACAGTCATGCTGCATATATAATTTTGCAGCATTCATTCTCACGAGTTCAGGCATACCAAACTCGCCCCTGCACTCCCCACACATCAGGAACTACCATGGCCATACATATTCCCCATTCATTCCAATGGGAGGGCAGGTCACTCACCACTCATTCACAGAGAGCTCAAGCACTTTCACTGTACCACAGTGAAAAAGTGCGCAGAGGCCTAGAATCACCAACACCAGGTTCCAGAAACAGGCTAGGAAAAAGCAAAAAGTCTAGGGGTGAACCTGCCCAAAGGGCCGGGTCCAACAGCTAGTGACTGAGTGATCCCCTTGGGGCATTTTCTTGGGATAGGTACAGTACCCCTGGTACCCTGCCTCTCAGATCTCATTGGAGAAGAGAAGAGGACCAAAGAAGGACTGCCCTGCTGCCTTATACCCACACAAAGAGAGGCTGCACTGTCGTTAAGACTACTCCTGCTGCACTTTTGGGACTGTGCCTGCGGTCCCTGCAATGGGGAAAAGTCGATTTCCCGCCTTCACCAACATCAGTGACACAGAGGATCAGTCTGCTGATCTCCTGGAACCAGCTTCAGGACAACAAGAGCTGAAAGAGCCCAAATAGACAACTTGGTATCCACCACAGACGTTTTGCTGCTACTAGTTGCCAGGCACCACAGAGAGACAAACTGAGATAGCCAAACTTTCACCTGAGTCTCCCGGACCCCGGAGTGGTGTCAGAGTACGGATTCCTTATGCCCAAGGGACACCAGCCCACATCAAAGAGTCTGCATCCAATTGCTGGGAGACCAGTATTGCAGAATTGGTTGCCGACTACTGCAAAGTGAAGGACTTTCAGGGACCCCGATCTCCATTGCCAAAGTCTCCACAAGACACCTGTGGTCCGAGGAACCACCACTGACACACCCCTGTCGACCACACCACAAATGGTGCATCTTTTCGAGCATCTTTTCCTGCTTCCATCAGCACCACGACCACTCCTTTAAATTCTATGGTGGCCATTCTGTAGAGTTTAAAACTTGCTCTAAAAAAACTCAGGTCTAAAGCCTCCATACTGGACCCCTATACCTCATCCCTGTTGGAATCGGTTGCCAAACTCGGGCCGGAGTGCCCGCACTGACGTTTCCAGATTTTTAACCACATGGCGGCTGGGCGTTCCCCCCCCCCCTGTGCTGGAAAATGCCATTTTAGCGGCACCATGACGAGCTCAGCTCGTCATCAGCACACGACACCCGTGGGTGATGACGAGCTGAGCTCGTCATCAGCATCGAAAGGGTTAAAAAAGTATACAAACATTTTGGTAACTAATGCTTGTTTGTGTTTGCGTTCAAAAGTGATAAAAGTTTATAAAATCTGTGACTTCAGAATCCTTAAATGTATTTTAATGATCATGGTCTCTAAAAAACTAGAAAAATATGCTCTATTTTTATAAATTATCTTTTTATTGATGTGGGATTTTCTTTTTTCGTTGTTTGGTGCTGTTAAATTCTTCAGACCTAGTTCCTTTGCCAAGCCTTACTGCTGACAGCCCAGCTACCCAGAGTGGATCTAAGGTTGAGTAAATGATACTTACTGGCCCCAAGATGGAATTTGGGAGTGCACTCCACGATAAGGCCCCTCAGCCGTATCATATAGTACACCCAGATACTCACACTTGGCACTGTATTTGACATAAACCAGCTTTCATTTTTTCTGAAGAGGATATTGAGCCTGAACCTGGGGCTCACTCATTTAGGAAATCACATGAGGAAAAAAATATTTGTCCACCTTGCTTGGTTTCTACACAATGCAGGGGCCTGCTTTAAGGGCCATTCCAGTTCATATTTTAAGAGAGGTCTTAAGGTACTAAGGAAGAGAACTCTTGCATTATTACCTCCTCACCTCGAGGTGCATCTCTTATGAAAGCCAGTCATGCTGTGGAATGATATATTGGATGACGTACCCTCTGCCGTACATGATAAGGAACATCGCAAGTCACTGAGAAGTTTCATGGCCATTTAGAGGAACTGAGTTCCTTCCTAATGATGATTGCCAGTTTGTCTTGACTGACAGTTCCGAGGAACTGCTTCTCTGCTTTACTGAGCTGCCCTGCTGCTTGCTGATCTCTGCCCTGCTGAGGGAAAGGACTGGACCCATCTCACTTGAACCCAATGTGACTCCAAGGACTTGCTGACTTGCCTCCTGTTTTCTGAAGTCTCAGGGATACAAAAGACTTCCTGCAATCCTGCTAGTGCTGCTGGACTGTACCATCTGCGAGCCCTTACCTTGCCTGAGGTGCCCCTCCAGCCCTGGGCCTCAGAAGTGGGTTCGGCAGCTGATTTCTGCAAAAACCAATTGATCGCTCTGACTGCTTGAAAAATTCTGCCTTATTACCCTTCCATGCTGACACAGAGGCTGCTCGTCAACAGCGGATTCACAGCTTGGGATGCTTGACAATGACGCATTACATTCGCTTAATCTGAACTCGACGAAGATGTGGGACCACGTTTAAACGGCTTGTTGATGACGTAGCAGCCTCTCATCGTCGACACTTGCCCCAGTCAAGGTTTTCCATCAGCAGGACCTGTCTGGATCCTCTAGCCGGCCTTCCCTCCATCGCAGTCGGCCTGAACTTTGGATTTGTAGTGGTGCCTTGCAACCTCAAGTAACCTTTTGATAGTCAGTGACTTCTAAACTCTATTTTTGCACTTATTCTTTAAAAATTCATATCTTAATTTATACTAATTGATTTTTTTTCGTTCTGGTCTGATTTTACTCAGATAAATATTCTCTATTTTTCTAAACCTGTGTGAAGTATTTATGCGATGTATTCATTGTGTTCCTGTGTGTGTGTATTGCACAAATACTTTACTCATTGCCTTTTAAGTTAAGCCTGCCTGATGTGTCCAAAGCTACCTAAGGGTGAGCACAGGCTAATTTAAAGTGTATATCTAGCTTGCCCTGAATAAGATTGTGGTCCTTGCTTCTACAGGGTACATACCTCTGCTAACCAGAGGCCCAATTTCTAATAGTAGTCATCCTTGAACTGCTAAGGGTGTTATCAACAACCCATCCTGCAATGCTAAACCGTGAAAGCAAGTATAAGCCATCAGCTGAAAGGTTCCAAAGTCCACTCTTCCTATATCTTCTTGTTGGACTGTTTTAAAGAATTAATGATCTGTAGTCTTCAGAAGGGGAACGCCATCTACACCCAGACCTGAGTAGCTTAAGAAATCTATTTGTGATACCAGCAACCCCTTTTATAATGTAAGTGACTTTATAACTCGTAGGTACATTCTGCTTCATAGGTATAGTATGTGAGTTGCTTTCAAAGCACATTTGCCGAAACCAAACTTTAAGTTGATTGTCTCTAACTTTAGAGTAGCTGACTTTGGTAACAGGTTATGGAGACTTTGACCAGAAGACTAGACAACTTGTACTATAAATTGAAGCCTGCCAATGTATCATGCAATTAGTAACGCACTGGACTTCATGCTTTGCAACCTCCCGCCCTCTCCAATTAAATGTTAAATTAACTGGGCACGACGAATGCAGCAATAATTAGCCTCGGACTCAGTAATTAAGATGGAAGTACTTGTAGTTATCTTGTCTGGTTGAATAGCTGTAAGGCAAATTACAGAGGCTACTTTTCTCGTTTTCTCTTTTGTGTCGTGATGAGAATTCCATGACCACAATACATAAATGTTAGGGTCTCCTAATTCATAGATTGCCAGTTGGATCCAGTGGCGTCACAATTTCCCCCAGGGTTCTGATAACACGGGTTGACCTCGGTCCCATTTCCCTACGTGCGAGTCTCCTCTTAGCTCACGTTCCTGTGGTCAGAGCCCTGTTTCCTGACACTTTAATGCCAGGCTCATCAGGATGCGGGCCCAGCTGTTTCTCTCAGGAGATCAATCCTTTAATTAAGAGTGCGCTCTTAACAGCTTGTGTGCCAGAAGCCCCGTGGGCTGCTCCAGCGGTAGAATGTGCATCCTTATAACCTTGGCCGAACTCATGTCGGCTGTGGTACGTCCTAATGCATAAAACGTGATCGACTAAAAAATGTACAGGTTTGCACCTGAATCATCAGCATAGCTGGCAAAACTCAGAATTCTATTTCTGTATGTTAACCCTGACGTTTGGAAAAGAGTTCTGAGGGGCAGATTTACAGTAACTGGCGCATCCCCAGGGATGCGCCAGTTATTTTGCGCCGCAGCTCCGTCACCCATGGTGCGCCGCATTTACAATGCGGCGCACCATGGGGCAAAAACTGCAAAGATGCGTGACACATCTTTGCTATAAAAGTGGCGCATTGCTGGAGTTGCGTCGCAAGCGCGACGCAGCTCCAGCAATGCTCTGGGGGACCCTATCTGTCCAATGCTGCATCAAGCCTTATTCCTGCTTCAAGCAGGTGCAGGGTTTTGACGCAGCATTGGCCTGTAAGTGACTGAGTCAAATCTTGTAGATTTCACTCAGCCACTTTTAGGAGGCGTTCCTGCGCCGGAACGCCCCCCTCTGCGCCAGAACGCCTCCTTATGGCGCAGGGCTTTGCAACGTGACGCATCTCCCAGATGCGTCACGTTGTAAATACCACGCACCATGGCGCATCATTTGCGCCGCCACTGCGTCACAAATGTGACGCAACAGTGACCTAAAAGAGGCGCAAGGGGCTTGTAAATCTGCCCCTGAGTCTTTGGGATGCACATAGAATTCCAAGATTTCTTCAAGAAATCTACAACAGTCTTGCATTTTCAAGGGCACCTCTGCTGGGCAAAATGTGAAATTTCTATAGGTGGAAAATCACCCTATGTAAATCATGCCGAAATACAGGCGCGCACCTATAATTTTTTTTTTCTTAACACAATTTTTTTTCCCGGCTTAGAAATCCCTATTTCTGCACCCTGTGGAGGTAGCTTCCTTTCCCTCCCTTCCCCATATTGGGAGGACACTTTCTCTATCCTTTGAAAGATCTACTTTGAGGGGCAGATTTACAATAACTGGCGCATCCCCAGGGATGCGGCAGTTATTGTGCGCCGCAGGTCCGCCACCCATGGTGCGCCGCATTTACAATGCGGCGCACCATGGGGCAAAAACGGCACAAATGCGTGACGCATCTGTGCCGTAAAAGTGGCACATTGCTGGATTTGCGTCGCAAGCGCGACGCAGCTCCAGCAATGCTCTGGGGGGCCCTTTCTGTCCAATGCTGCGTCAAGCCTTATTCCTGCTTCAAGCAGGCGTAGGGATTTGACGCAGCTTTGGCCTGTAAGTGACTGAGTCAAATCTTGTAGATTTCACTCAGCCACTTTTAGGAGGCGTGCCTGCGCCGGAAAGCCCCCCCCTGCGCCGGAACACCTCCTTATGGCTCAGGGCTTTACAACGTGACGCATCTTCCACATGCGTCACATTGTAAATACCCCGCACCATGGCGCATCATTTGCGCCGCCGCGTCACAAATGTGATGCGACGGTGGCGTAAAAGAGGTGCAAGGTGCTTGTAAATCTGCCCCTAAGTACATTTATATTGTGGGAAATTATCAGGTTTTAGTTTATGGGCGTTACTGACTTTTTAGGGGCGCTCTACACATTCTACCTTTTTTTCACGCTCAAACACTACATTTAATAAAGACATTAAACACTCGCAAATGCAATTTTACCCAATCCTTATTCTGTAAATCACAGTGTGGAAAACTCTTATTTTTTGCACACCTGCGTTGTGCCTTGAACCTATTTTTGCATTTACATATCAAAATGGCAAACAGACAAGGTTTTAACCGAGTAGTCATTACCGAGGAAGTGGCAGCAGAATGTAAATTACAGGTTGGTAACCGACTGAAATAGGATATTTTTACCAGAAAGGGAAATGTTTAGCACTTTTTCCTCAAAATATAATTCCATTTTTCACCCACCTACCATGTAGTTATGAAACCATGTAGGCATTTTTTTCGTAATGCAGTAAAACTGCGTCGGTAAATTCTAGCAGGGCGAACATGGCTTTTTGATAGAGCACGTGTCATTGTTTCCGATGTTCTGAAATTAAGGGAGAACCCAAGCCCTGATGCCAGCCTCGCGGGGCGGAGTGCTACATGAGTTATTCCTTCAAATTGCACCCAGGAGTACGTAGTAATGTTGTAATTATTGAGTATTTTCTATGCAAATACATGCATACACTCTGCAACTAACATGCAATTAACATCGCAATAAACAGGCAGTGAAGCGAGCGCAAAAGCAAGGTTGCTATCATCATTAGCAACAAAAGAATGTTTCCAAACTCAAAGCTGTATCATTTTATTATAGTGATTTCCCTCTATCAACTGTAGAAATACATATGTGTACCATGCTAGCCAAGGGAGTAGGCAGAAAATAAAATTACGCCCCACTTTGAACCAAAGCTCTAGTGGCACCAAGCAAGTGAAGCAAGTCATCGCAACCCTCCCCAGAAGAGCTTTCTTGTCTCTTCCATCCAAGCATCTATCCATTCATCCATGTATACACCCAAGGACCACCACTATTTCACCATTCTGTCATCCATACATTCTTTTATCCATCAATGTCTTTCACCATTCTGTCTATCCATATCCATCCTCCCATCCATATCCAAACTTAGCCATTCATCTCCAAACCAATTCATCAAACCCATCCATCCATCCATCCATCCATCCATCCATCCATCCATCCATCCATCCATCCTTTCATTCATCCTTTCACTCATCCATCTACCCTTTTGCTCATCCATCCATCCATAGCTCTAGCCATCCTTTTGCTTATCCATCCACTCGCCCTTTCAGGTCATCCATCTATTGACCCATCATCCATTCCTCTCACTCATCCATCCACCCTTCCACACATCCACCTGTCCACTCATCCATCTACCCTTTCACTCATCCATTCATCCTTTCACTCTTTCATCCATTCACTCTTTCACCTATGAAGGGGTTTGGGAGCACACCGCTTCACCTCCCAGCACATTTCACCCTTAGCATTATGGCAAATGCAGTTCATGGTAAATTCTTACTTGAATATTTACTGGAGTATTTCATCAAAGTTGGTGCAGGTTAGTGCTGTAAATCTCTAGACACGTGTTTCTGGATACCATCATTCATCAGTAGAGATACAAACAAATTTAATCAGGGATTGCTTGAGAAGGCTACCACAATCCTCTCAGGTCTCAGTACCTCTCACTGGTGTGCAGCTGCATCACCAAAAGCTCATCAGCTCAATGACTCAAGGGAGTCTTTTCAAAATGAAGGTGGTTGGGAGCTCACCGCGTCACCTCCCAGCACAGGTTACCCCTCAGCATTATGGTAAATGCAGTTCATGGTAAATGCTTACTTGAATATTTATTGGAGTATTTTGCCAAAGTTGGTCCAGGTTAGTGCTGTAAATCTCTAGACACGTGTTTCTGGATATCATCTGTCATCAGTAGAGATAAAAACTAATTTAATCAGGGATTGCTTAAGAAGGCTACCACAATCCTCTCAGGTCTCAGTACCTCTCACCGGTGTTCAGCTGCATCACCAAATGTTCGTCTGCTCAATGACTCAAGGGAGTCTTTTAAAATTGAAGGGGGTTGGTGGAAACCCTGGGGAGGTGGTGGTCCCCGTGGCATAATAAGCACCAGGAGGCGGGGGGGGGGTGCCACTCCTCCCTTATTTGCAATGGGCCAGCCAAGAACCAATAAATTAACATAGCGGTTCAAAAAAAAAAAACATTTGGGCAGGAGCTGCGGATCCAGCCAGACTCCTGCCGAAAAAGAATATATAGTAAGTAGAGCTAAACACTGTCAGGAGTTGCTTTTATTCATTTCAGGTTGGCTTGATTCAAAGCTGTAATACGGGGCCTGGAGTGGTAATTGGCTTTTGTCATTTTACAGCTCGGCCTGGACAGCACTGTGCTAGTCCTATGCTTAATGACTTTGCTGTGGAAATGGCAAAATACTTTGTTCCTTTCTGTTTCAGCGTGGATGATACTGTGCTAATCCGATGCTTAAAGACTTTGATAGATAAGCAGACATTTAAGGTGAGCAGATCTAGAGTGTTGCTGGTGTTGAGAGTGCTCCGGTATCCATCATCTCGCTCAACGTGAGCCTCGTCGTAGTAAACTCATGCAATGCATTCTGTGACCAGCAGTTTGCAACAATACACATCAATCCTCAAATAGTATATCACCAGCATAATTCATGTCCATATTCCTGTTTGCTCAAATATTTTGCCATGCTCAGAGTCCTGGGGGTTGATGTGTATTGTTGCAAATTAATGGTCACAGAATGTATTGCATGAGTTTACTACGACAAGGCTCACGTTGAGCGAGATGATGGATACCATGTGACTATTTGATCCAGTGAAGTGTGACATGTTTTGAATTTCTAACCAGCTGCCTGTGATCAAGGACTTATAGAGTTGGATACGCCTTAGGCTGTTATTTTAATTCCTGTTTGTTGCCTAATAAAGACGCTGGGAAGAGAGTGCGTCTCTGTGTCTCTTTTGCGGAGAGGTGAATTTTGAATATATTCTCGAGTGGCTTTCTTCGAATTTGGGTTCTTGCAACGTTGGATGTTTAACCGGCTGTTCCCGGTCGGTGAAGAAAGCCCACTGCTGAAGGGCGGGTTCCTACATGCTCCCTACCGGGTGCCTGCAAAGTGGAGCGAGGGTGAGCAGGCGCTTGTGCAAGGTAGCGCGTGTCTCAGCTCACTATGGCAATGATGAAACAAGGCAGTTAACATACAGTCTCAAGCATCTACCCACTTGGGATTGAAATGTGTTTTAATTTTCTATTTCTAGAGCGCTCCCACTGGGGATTAATCTATGGACTACCACATCCAGAAGGCCGTACTGCTGGCCACGCCTTGGTCGACAGGTGGCTTAAATTGAATTGCTATCACAGCGCTCAGATGTAGTCACGACACAACGCCACTGAGGAAGAGAGTATGGTGACTCTTGAAACGCATCTGGCGTGGAACATTTGATGTGACTTTCCGCTTTGTTACTGTCTGCAGATTGCCATTAAAACGTGAAAAGATTGACCTCGAGTGGCTTTCTTCGAATTTGGGTTCTTGCAAAGTTGGATATATATATATATATATCTATATATATATATATATAGATATATATATATATATATATTCACTGAAAAAACTATAGGTTTCAGGGACGTTATAGTTGAAAATTAGCATTAAAAAAACCTTAGAAATTCACTGAAAAAACCATAGGTTTCAGGGACTTTATAGTTAGTTTGACATTTCACTAATACAAAACCAGAGAAATTTGGCTGTGATAGTAAGTTGAGCTAACTATAAATTGTGCCCCCGCAATGCCCTACTGATGACGTCACATATTACATCACTCATGACATGGTCAGTGACATCACTGATGACATATCTGATGACATCATCTAGTAACTGTTTCTAAAGAATTTAGGTATGTTTTATACATATATATGCCAAGGTATATTGAAGAATGAGTGCGTATATGAGTGTCTGAATAAATGATAGGTGCATGACTGACTGTATAAGTGAGTGATTAAACATGGTCTTACCAATACATGCACAACTGACTAATCTGTATAAATGTCTGTATCAGTCTGTAAGCTGGTGTGTGAGTGGCTGCTTGGGTTGGAGATTAGCTATATGAGTATCTATATATGGCTTTTTTGATTTGTTATCCGAGTACGTAAATGGGCGTCTCAGAGTGTGTGGGTGGGTAGTGTGTGTGACTCCCTGTATGGATGTGTGAGTGGATGATTCACTGGGTGTATGGGTCTAAGAGTGTATCTGTGAGGGGCTATATGGGTGGGGGAGTATGTGTATAGCTCTGTTGGTGAGTGAATGGATGTCTTAGTGGTACATATCTGAATAACTGCATTTGAGTAAGGTAGTATATGTGATTGTTAGAGTATATACATTATTATATGGGAGAGTGAGTGATTGTGAGAGTAGCTGTATGGATGAGTGTGTGCTTGTTGTCAGTGATTGCAGAAGAGAGTAAGTGTGTGTTAGTATCTGTATGAATACACGAAGAGGTGTGTTTATAACTGTGTAGGGGAGTAAATGGGAGTGTGATTGATTCTTTGCATTGCTGACTAGCTGTGTGAATAACTCTATGGGTGAGTGGTGGTGTGTGAGTGTCTGTATGGGTGTACAAGTAAATATGATGGTAGCTATATTGGTATGCAACTGCATTTATGAATGACTGTATGGATGAGGGTGTAGATGTGTGTGTAGAGCTATGAATCAGTGAGTGGGTATGTAGTGACTGGTATTGGTGTGTCTATGCTTTCGAGAATGGCAGTCTGTATTTTAGAGTGGATGTACTAAACGTCTTATTAGGGTGTGAGCAGGTGCATCAAGGATAGCCTACCCTTCCTTGATTTCTGCATTTTCCTGAGGGTGAATGCCTTGGCACTGAGCTATACAAAAAACCAATGGCTCGCAACTTATTGTTATCATATCAGAGTTACCATCCCAAAGCTATCCGTGAGAACTTGCTCTTTGGGCAATTTCTCAGGATTAGGAGAAATTGCTTGACTTTGGAGAAATATAAAGAGCATGCTAACACTCTCACCAACCATCTGAAAGAGAAGAACTATCCAATAAACACCATACGTAAATCAAGAAAAAGAGTGGCAAATAACAACAGAGAGGTCTTGATTGAGATTCAACAACCCAAAGAAGCTTACTCAAGGATTACATGTGTGAATACATTCTGTGGTTACTCCAACCAGATCAAAAAGAGCATCCTGAATCACTGGAAAATTTTGAGCATTGGAAAAGAAACGCTACCTGTTCCCTTGTTTGCCTTCGAAGAGTAGTACTAACATCAAAGAACAACTAGTTCATACCCTCCTGAGACACAAAAAGGATGATGGGAAGAATATTTCTGGGGCCCACCACCTGCTAAGGGTCATTTTCCCTGTGGTATGTGTGCTGTCTGTCCGCAAACAAAAAGAACAACAGAAATTGATATAGGCACGGACAGACCTTGGTTACTATCGAAACACACAAACTGCAACAGTGAGAAATTGATCTACCTTATCTGTTGTCCTTGTGTTCTCCGCTATGTGGGGATGACCACTCGCAAGATCAAGACAAGGATCTTAGAACACAAGAGCACCATTCGGTGCAAGAATAGGTCAACGAATATGATAAATCACTTTCTAGATATGAATCATTCAGCAGGTGACCTTTTCTGGACAGTTTTGAACCAACCGTGGATTCTGACGCACAACACAGACATATCTGTGGGGTCACCTAAGGGGTCTAGTTCTAGCATTAGAGTTCGGAATTGTCCTGTCAATACCTTGTGATTTAGTGTCCTATGTCTTCCCATAACACTCAATCTGATTACCACCTAGTGACGCAAAATATGGCGATCAGCCGTTTGTATGGTTCATTACGGCAAACAGGCATTTTGTTTTTGGGCGGGTTTTTGAGGTAGCCCAAAGGCAGCCCAACATTTGAATGAGTTAGGCTGCTCCTCCCAGCCACCATTTTGTCCTTGGTGACCTGGTGGCTGGGAGCGTTATTTAGGAAAATTTTGCTTCAGGGAGTTTTCTAGTCAGGCGTTATTTCGCTTGTTTAGGCATTCTTTACTTAGCGTGCTTTGGGTTGTATTGTGGTAGGAATATGGCGGCAGAAGATGTCCGGGTGCTCGAAGCACTTAGGCTATTGAGCGAGGCTGGCCGGATTTGGTATTGGGTGACGCGGCTGGGCCTCTGCGCTCGGCACGGCAGGCCTGGACTGGAGTTGCCGCGGCTGTAGCGGCGTGTACATCGCCGAAGAAGCCAAGGATTGCAACAGCGATGGAACAGCGGGTTCAGCTGGCAGGTCCAGCCAGTGTGCAGGAGGTAAGCCTGGGTGATCGGGAGGGAGGGAGGGAGGGCTGCAGGCGGAGGGAGTGCGTCCGTCTTATCAGCTATGGAGGCAGCAGATGTATGCATTAGAGAGCAGCGGTCCCTCTCAGCTTCCCTTTCTGGGAGTAAAACACGGGGGGCCCGAGGCGGGATGAGGCACTCTGCGTCTCTTTCCGTGGTTAGTGGCTCGGCTGCATTGGTGGGGACGGAAGTGGAAGGGGGTTTTGGGCTCCACCGGCTCCCCCTTTCAGGTAGATTGGAGACAAGAGGGTGAGCAGCACCGGCAGCTAGTGCATCTGGCCCGTGTTCAGGCAATTGCGGGGGAAACCAGTATGGTGGGGGGGAGCTCAAAGGCCAGAAGTCCCCTCCTCTTTTGTAAAGTGACTATAGAGAGGTGTCTTTGGGGAAGAGAGGGGCTGGGGAGTGGGCTACGGAAGCAGGGGTTTCAACAGGGGTGGTGAATGTGGTGCTTGAGCAAAGTGACAGTGGTGCAAGTGTGTGGCAAGGTGGGGGGATGGGGTGTAGTTAGTCCTCTTTTTTTACGTCTCCTGTTAAAAGGAGGGTTTTCTCAGTTGGTGGTAGCTCCCCTGGGGAGGGGGAATGGGAACAAGTTGGAGGGTGGGGGGGGGTTACAGCCCCTGGAGATGGGTCAATGTCAAGTTTCTGGGGTGGAAGAAGGTGATGTTAGGACATATGACCTGTCAGATGAAGACGTAGACACGGCTGGGGCCAAGCGTGGGAGGGCTTGGATGTTTTCCCTTCTTGGGAGGAAGGAGTGCGGGCCGGGTTGAAGGTGGGCACAGTGAGCTGGTTTCTTTCTCTCAGTGCAAGAGCGCGCGGGAGTGATGGGAAAGTAAAGAGTTTTGTTGGGGCTAGGTTTGAGTCTCCGGGGTCTGTTAGGGAGGTGGGGAGGGGATTTCAAGTGGCGACAGCTTCTGCGCCACCGGCGCAGACAATGTTGGAATGGAGTGAGGGTGAGCTGGAGGGGGACCCCTCCCCCCCAGTCTGCCCACGGGTAAGTAAGGTTAGGTCACTGGTGGTGGGTCAGGGTGGCGCTGGGGCAGGAGTAGGCACTTTTTGTAGCAGGCAGGACAGTAAGCCAGCTAGTTTGTGGCGTGTTCCAGCACACCAGTCCAAATTATTTCTTCACAGGTTAGGGAACGTCGCAGGACGGCAGACTCAGTAGGGCGAGGTGCGGCCCAACTGCACCGAGGAGAAGGGAGGGTGGAGCCTAGTGCGGGACATTCCGTACCGGCGGGGGATCCCGATGCTGTCAGCGCAAGAAGGTCCAGTGCGACCTCGCTGGCCCCGACAACCAGCAGGATCCGTTGGTCAGCTGGACCGACGGATGGGAACCTTCAAGAAAATCAATGCAGGGGGGAGTATCGGCATGTACTGTCGGCTCCCTCACCTGGAGCATTTTTAGAGGCCGCTAGGGCTGGTGTCAGCAATGTTGGGTCGGGTAAGGCCCGTAGTGTTGGTTTTGTGTCTGATCCTCTACAGATAGAGGAACCAGTGGTGTTGGATTATGATGATGACAGCCCTGAGGAAGGGGAGTTGAGAGACAAGGAGGAGGGGGGGTGCCTTCTCATATGTCTCCTAGTGTTTTACAGACAATGCAGGCGGTGCAGCCCAGGAGGGCAGTGTCGTTGGGTTCCAGGAGAGAGCACGGCCCCTCGGTGAGGGCTCCTCGAACGGTGGACCCAGTTGATCAGTTGGCATGGAGATCGGCGCCTGGTCGGGCAGCCTTGCTAGAGCCAAGTGAGAGTGTTGTCCCACGGGTGAAACCAAAGATAGTGTCGGTGGGGACAGGGGGTGATGATGTACAGGAGGAGCTGGGTGGTAAGCTCCATAAGGGAAAATATGCTAAAGATCAGGGTGTGGGGACTGTTGAGAACGTGGTACAAGGCATGAAAGTGGAGAGTGGGATGAATACAGAACCAGAAGTGGCAAGTAAAGACCCTGTACCGAGTAAAGAGTTAAAGATTAAAAAGTTGCCATATATGGGTGTGACAAAGCCCCTGGGTGCACATTTGATGCTCGAAACGGAAGAGCGAATTTGGAAGGGGGAATATGTGGAAATGTTAAAGTTACTACACAGAGAAGTGTGATCCAAAGTAGGGTCTAAAGAGGAGGAGTATGAGCTGGCTTAGCGGCCTAAGGTGCCGTTAACGATTGAAAACTGGACGGCGGCATTTCTAATATATGTCAGTGTTTATTGCGAGACATTTTCTGAGCGCTGTGTGGCCATATTTAAATATATGGACGCGTTTCGGAAAGCACAGATTAAGGGGAGTGGGTATGCCTGTGCGCAGTATGACGAGTAGTTTAGGGCCCGGATGGTGTGGGATCCAGAGGCAAAATGGGGAGAATTGGATTCAGATCTCTGGCAGCATACGATGGGATTGTCAGCTGGGGATAAGACTATATTCACAGCAAGTGGTTTACCTTTAGTGTACCGGCACTTTCAAGGGAAACCCACTTGGGGAGAGGTGGGGATTGCATCGGCCAATAAAGTTGGGTCAGGAGCATTCTGGGATTTTAATAAGGGCATGTGCACAAGGGAGTATTCCAGGTTCAAGCACAAGTGCTCCCAGTGTTGGAAGAAACGCCCTTTGGTTAAATGTTGGGGAATCAAGCTGCAAGGCAATCAGCAGTTGCATCAGACAGGTGGGAACACAGCAGGTCCTTCACAGCAGTCCCAAAGTGGTAGGGGAGCTAAGGGACCTCAAGGGGCTGGGCCCAAGGGCTCCTACGCCAGTTAGACTGGAGGCATTGAGGGCTGGTCTGCAGGAATATGGAGATTTGAGAGCCAAGCGGGTACTGTTGGAGGGTTTTGAAGAAGGGTTTTGTTTTGGTTACGAGGGACCACAGCAGAGGCGGTGGGCAAAAAACTTGAAGTCAGCCTTTGAGCACAAGTCAGTGGTACAAGACAAATTGGATAAGGAAGTTCGGGAAGGTAGGATGGCAGGCCCATTTCAGGACTGGCCCTTGGAAGACTTGATTGTGTCGCCGATCGGGGTGGTGCCCAAAAAGGAAGTTGGACAGTACAGACAAATACAACACCTATCGTGGCCTGAGGGGTTTTCTGTCAATGATTTTATTGACGAAGAGGCAGCCTCAGTGTCATATTCCTCAGACATTGCTATGTCACTGGTTGTGACCACGGGCGCAACTGCAGAAATGGCAAAATGCGACATAAAATCTGCATTTCGTTTGCTTCCCGTACACCAGGATGATTGGAATCTTTTGGGAATCCATTTTGAAGCTCAATGGTACATTGATAAGGCTTTGCCGATGGGTTGTTCAATGTCCTGTGCTTTGTTTGAGTGTTTGAGTACCTTTTTACAGTGGTATTTCAGAGAGCACACTGGTCAAAGGCTGGTAACACACTACTTAGACAACTTCTTTTTTGTGGGTTCCCCGAGGTCCGCAGAGTGCCAGTTAGCAGTCGACAAGTACCATGAGCTTATGCGTGAGCTTGGTGTGCCTTTGGCACCAGAAAAAATAAATGGTCCATGTACAACCATGTCTTTTTTGGGCATCAAAATTGATTCAGTTGAAATGCAGGCACAATTATTAGTTGAGAAGAAAGAAAATGCTGGATTTGTAGGGAAAAATGCTTTCAAAACACAAGGTAACGGTGAAAGACATACAGGTTTTGTTAACACATCTCAATTTTGCCTGCAGGGTAGTCAGGGCAGGGAGGACCTTTTGCAGGAGATTGGGACATGCTTTGTCAGGGCACCATCTGCCTCACCACCATGTCTGCTTGTCGACAGTTGTGAAGGAGGATCTGAGTATGTGGAGAACATTTCTACATTCCTTTAATGGTATACCATTGGCCAGGGAAGATGATTTTCGGTGGGATGTTCAGATTTTTTCAGATGCGGCAGGCAGTGATGGTTTTGGTATATACTGGCAGGGCAGATGGTGCGAGGAGCATTGGCCGGAGGAATGGAAGGATGGTGGGAGGAGCATCACCATTTTGGAGCTTTTCCCGGTGCTGGTAGCGCTGACATTGTGGGGTGAGGAACTGGCACATAAGGTGTTGTTCAGGATTGATAACTTGTCAGTGGATCAAATCATCAACTGACAGTCGGCAAGAGACAAGCAGATTTTGAAATTGCTGCGGGTGTTTGTTTTTGGTTGCCGGAGATATGATATTGCTTTCAGGGCTTTGCATATCCCCGGTGTGGACAATGACATTGCGGATACTTTGTCTCTTTTGCAGTGGGAGAGATTCCATGGGCTGGCCAAGGAGGCGGACAGGACACCGACACCAATGCCGGAACATCTGTGGTATTTAGGCAATGTAGGGTTGTACAGCTGGTGGTAGGTTCAATGTCGGCTACTACTCGTTTAGCTTATGCTTTGGCTTGGAGGGAATTCTTAGCATCAGGTGCCTGTAGGAGGGAGGAATCTTGGAGGTGCTCTGAGGATGTGATTCAGTTTTTGCTAGATCTGATTGGAAAAGGTCTTTTTAAGGTCACCATCGCTGGAAAATTGACCGGTATTTCTTTTATGGGGAAGCTGTTGTGGGGTTATTCCCCTTCTGCAGGGGAGGTAGGGAGGAGAATGTTGGAAGGTTGGGACAGGGAGTGGGTGGGGCACGTTTGACACTTAGGCCTGTATCTTGGCAGACTTTGGCGTGTTTGTTAGCAGTTTTGCCTACGGTTTGCAGAGATGGTTTTGAGGCATGTTTGTTTTCTACTCTCATGGGCTGGATGTTCTTTGGATCCTTTAGAGTTTCCGAGTTGTTAGGTTCCAGGTCAAGAGTTGGTATCACTTTTGCAGGAGGTCTTCTTCACTGAGAAGGGCATCCATATTTGGTTGGGCAGCGCAAAAACAGATCAGAGGAGTCGTGGAAAATGAGTTTTCTGGTTGGAAGCAGCTTCCCCGGTGTCGACATGCCCCTTACATTGGGCTAGGCTTTGGAGGAGGCTGTCTGCTGGGAGGATAGTTCGAGGGTTTTTCGACATGCTGACGGGGGCAGGGTGACGGATTATCAACTGCGCATGGTGCTGTGTAAAGCTTTGAGTTAGATAGGCCCGGATGGGGCCCAGTTTGGGACACATTCTTTTAGGATCCGGGTGGTAACAGAGGCTGGTAATCAAGGTTGGTCTAGGGGGGATATTATGCGACTTGGGTGCTGGTCATCCAACTGTTTTCAACACTATGTGCGGAGCGATGCAGAAGACGCGCTTGCGTCAACCTCTTTTTCATGAAGCTCATATTGTTTTTTCTTGTTACAGGTTCCGTAGCGGGGCCCTGCTCTCCTGAGCTGACCATTTAAATAGTGGGGCACTCTTTCGTAAAAAATGGGCCCATGTTCAAGCTGGCAGTTGTTATTTCGGGATAATGTTGGGTTGTAATGATCGCTTGTTTAAAATTGTTTGGAAAGGAAATGGGGAGATGTTATGGAGGGAGTTGGTTCCTTGTTTGAACAAGTGGTTGGTCGGGGGTCATTGTCCGGATGTTTTGTTAATACATTTGGGTGAAAATGACCTTTGTGGGGTAAAAGGTGTTTTGTTGAGGGCAATAAAAAGAGATTTAGCGCTTTTGAAAGAGAAGTGGTCCGGTTGCCATGATTTGTGGTCGAGCTTGTGCCTCGTAGAATTTGGAGGGGCGCGCGGAACCCCAGGGCGATTGATAGGGCGCGTAAGAAGGTGAATCATGAAATTTATAGATTTTGCAGGAGCTTAGGTTTTGGGAGAGTGTGCCATAGGGACATTAAGTTTGAGTCTGTGGAGCGATGGTGTTTACTTATCCCGGATGGGTATGGACCTCTATTTGTTCGAGGTTAGAGAAGCTCTATCTTGGTGTTTTAACGTACAGGAACATTCTGGGGTGGTGTAAGTGAGTGTTTACATGGAACTGTGGGATCAGTGGTATCAGTCAGGCGCTATTACTGTTTGGTTTGGGGCAGAAAGGGGGGGTAGTCTCCCATCCCCCCCGGCTTTCTGGGTGGCGGGGATTGGTGGAAATGTTGCCAGGGTTGAAAGAGTTTTTGTATTGGATAGTTTAAAGTTGGGTCATTGGCAGGGATTATTTGGGCAGGTTCATTGTTGGGGCACTTACAGAGGTTGGGTGATCGATAAGTGGTAAAGGGGCAGGCAGGGGAGTTTTGGCATAATAGATGTTTAATTTTATAAGCCTATGTGTTATGCATTGAATTCTGATATTGTATTTTTGTAATGTTGTAATGTTTGGGTGGGGGCGGGTTTCAAATAACTGTAACGGGCGGGGGAGGGGAGTAGGGGTTAGATAAGTGTTTATTTAGTGAGGTTTCGTTTTGTGAGGCATTGGCAGAGGAGTTTTTTATTTGTTATGTGCACCTGTTCCAATAAAGCGGCCTTTTACACACACAGAAGTTGTTTGTGGTCTGCTCCCCCCCACCCCTCCTTCCCAATACTCAATCTGGTGTGCCACCGAAGTACACAACATTAGGGGATTTGCTCATTGCTTTGTCCGGTACCTAAATATATGCACAATGAGCTTGCATAACTCCTGTGCTCAAAAGCCTCGTAGTGCCAGCAATTCCGATATGCGTTCTTCTCAATGATTAGACAAGCGGACAATGCGACTTCGGAGGTGTATTACACACGTACATTTTCAACTATTATTCTTAATACACGAGACGTGTACGTTTTAGCCTTAATGAACATAATTCAACTTTTGTTTACTGGCATTTTGCAGAACACCTATTTATGCACATCTATCACATTGATGATGCCTGTGTCTTCAGGACTATAGTTATTCCTTACCTACTCTAGTAAAATGAGGCTTATGTACCCTTGCCTGAATAAAGCTATCTAATTCAAAACCAAACCATTGGGGGATAGTATTCTATCCACGCGCATGAGCTTATACACACAGTATGCATGCGCAATGTTTATTCTTTTGCAAACTCATATGGGAATGCACTTGGGAGGTTATGACATCTATTTTTCATTTGTCCTTAATTTTAATTTATTTTATTTATTGTACTTTTAGAGCGCGCTATCACCTCAAGAGGCATCCTGGCGCTGGCAGTAGCAAAAGCAGAGAGGATGGGCAGTTGGAGGTGGCTGAAGAATAAGGAGGCGGGTGAAGATTAAGGCAAGCGTGGAAAAAGCCAAGTTTTTAGCTGCCTTCTAAAAGCAGGTAGATCATCAAGATGCCTAAGTTCCATGGGCAAAGAATTCCACAGCTTAGCCGCAGCCACCCTAAATGACCTGCCTCCAGCTCTAGATCTTTTAAACCTGGGTACTGCCACCACCCTGGCCAGGGAGGAGCGCAGATTACGGGCCGGCACATACCATGAGAACATCCGTTGGAGGCAAGCCGGACCCAACCCATGCAGGGCTTTGAAGGTCAGACACAAGGACTTAAAGGTCACCCTCTCCCTCACTGGGGGCCAATGTAGCTGCGCCAAAGCCATAGCAGAAGAGGATAATTAAGTAGCGGACCAAAAAGCGTGGCGATCTGAACCTTGTAAGGAATATTTAAGGGCTGCCCTCTGCTCCGGTCAGTACCTGCGGTCACAGCTTGTGTACTGTGACGGGGTACGGATGGACAGGTGATTGCATATGGTCATTGACTCTGTGTTTTGGTGGGCGAGTATGTCTGAGTTTGACAAGGTTTTTCACAAACATTCAAAGGGCTATCTCTACCGAGGATAGCCCTATCAGTAATTACTCGTGAGATCCCTCTGTAAAAGAACGAGTGGTTTAAGAAGGGGATTATTATTTTAACTATGAATGAGCTCTTGCCAAGCTGGCAAGACGGCCATTGTTTTCATCAAATACGATAGCGTTAAGTCTACTACTGTTCTGATCCCCGCCAGTTATTTTGAGAGTTCCTTTTTCTGCCACAATAAGAACGAGTGGTTTAAGAAGGGCATTATTATTTTAACCATGAATATGAATTTTTCTAGTGGGCAAGACGGCCATTTTTTCCATCAAATACGAAAGTGTTAAGTCTGCTTAGTTCTATAGTCTTCCTACACATGTGTCCTGAATGGTTGGGTTCTATGCGCACACATCGCTGAAAAGATCAGTGTCCACATTTATAAACGCATGGTGTGACACAAGACCTTGTTTCTTTACTGAGCACAGCCCCCTTCCCTGAGCTGTTGCGAGGTGGAGGTGTGGCCACTAATCCCAATTATATGAGTAAGTATATGTAGCGGGGTTCATAAATAGGCCAGAGGTCAGGGTTGCAGAGTTAAAGGTTTATTGGATTTTCAAAGTGTTTTACAGTAAGGAGAAGTAGACAATTCCAGCCTAACAAAAAAGAGTCCTTTGTTGGTTACGTTCTTCATTACCAGTTCCGGTTTTATTTCCCCAAGTTCAACTTTGCTCCTCTGTTGATCTTCCTCTCCAGGGAGGGTACATGAAAATAGGAGGAGAGAGAAGGGGCGGGGGGACAGAGAAAACGATATTATCAGGACTAGGTTCTTTTTACTTCACCGTGCTTTAGAGACCGGGGAGTGAGGGGACGCCACACACTCAAGTGCCACACAAAAAGAAACAGTTTGGACACTCTACTGAGGGGTGTTCGGTTCTCAATAAAACGGGTGATGAAAGTAAACAAAAGGTGCACTATTTAACAGCCAGCAGTTTTAGGAGTGAAAGGCGTGTTGCATCTCGGAGGTAGGAGAACGCAACACATGAGGGGGTACTTCTTTTCTGAGGAGTTGGGTTAAAGGGGCAGTTATCTCCGCAAATTGGGGAATAAAGCGGCGATAATAGCCAACCAGTCCCTGAAATGCCCTTACCTCACTTTTGTTGGTTGAAAGGGAGTGTTGGATATGGCTTTGAGTTTCTCTGACTGGGGAGCGATTTCTCCATGCCCTAAGACATACCCAAGATACTTGACTTTCTGATAAGCCGCTCGGAACTTCCTCGCATTGATGTGGAGACCTGCTTTCTCTAAAGCTTGTAGGATAGTTTTCAGGTGCTGTAAATGATCCTTACATGTTTTACTGAATACAACTATATCATCCAGATAGGCTGAACAAAGTAAAGAGTAGGGCGTGAAGTCCAAAGGAAAGGACGTTGAATTCATAGAGCCCATTTCTTGTAGAAAAGGCGGTCTTTTTACGGTCTTCTTCTCGTAGGGGCACTTGCCAGTAACCTTTGGTTAGATTGAATGTGTTTATATACTTGGCGTCACCCAGTTTTTCAATGAGCTCATCCACTCGGGGAATGGGGAATGCGTCAAAGGTGGAAATCGCATTCAGTGCCCGGAAATCCATGCAAAATCGAATTGACCCATCCGGCTTTGGGATCATTGCGATAGGCGAAGAACCAACTACTGGTTAATGGACATATGACTCCCAGTCGGAGCATTTCTTCCTGACAGCCTCCCTTCTTGCTGCCGGTATGCGGTATGGTCTTTGCTTCACCATCTTCCCTGCTTGTGTTTCGATTTTGTGTTCCGCTAAAGTGGTTCTTCGTGGCATGTCTGAAAAACTGGATGCATAGGGTTCCAAGGCTTGACAAAGCTCCTTTTTCTGTTCTGGTGATAGTTCTTCATTAAGCACCAATTATTTTAGGGTGTTTCCTGAGATTGAAGCAGTAGGCAACATAAGATGTGCTGCTTTCGGCAGAGGTCCCGTCCATTTCTATAGCAAGTTTATATGTTAGCACTGACTACGAGTAGGGGTTATTTGAACTCGGTATGTGGTATTTCCCAGTGTTTCTGTTACGCTATAAGGTCCCAGACATTCACTGCGGAACTTCTGAGTGGAGGATGGAAGCAAAACTAATACCCAGTCACCGACTGACAGTTTGCACCAAATTCTTCCCCCTATTGTAAAATTCTTTCTGTTTCTCTTGGCTTTTCTTCAGGTTGGAGTGTGCTAATTCTCTCATTTTACTAAGCTTGGATCTTAGTTGTTGTGTATATTCGAGGAGCGTTTTCTGTTCGGTTTCTTCTTGTTTCTCCCAAGTGTCTTTGGTCATCTCCAAGAGGGACCTTGGCTGTCGGCAATACAGCATCTCAAAGGCTGAGCAACCCAAACAACTCTGTACTTGAGCTCTCAACACGTATAGGGCCAAGGGGAGAAGACGGTTTCAATCCTTCCCTTCCACAGTTAACATTTTCTTCAAGGTGCCTTTCAGAGAACGGTTGTATCTCTCGAAGAGTCATTCTGTCTGAGGAAGGTATACAGACGTTTTTATATGATGAAGATCCAGAGACTCGCACACTTCTTTCCTGAGCAGGGAAACAAACGGGGTACCCAGTTCTTTCGAGAATCCCACTCGGGAAAAGAGCTCCAGAAGTTTCTCTGAGATGTTCTTAGTAGTAGGTGCTCAGAGCGGAAAGGCATCTGGGAATCGGGTAGTATATTCCACGATAACAAGGGCGTATAGATTTCCCCTTGGTTTCTTGGGCAATGGTCCTATCAGGGCCATCCCTACCCTCTCGAGCGGTTTTCCTATCAGTGGTAGGGATTGCAGTGGTACTGCTGGGGGCCTTAGCATGTTCTTTTTTTGACAAACTTCGCAGGTTTGGCAGTATGTTTTGATTTCTTTATATATTCCAGGCCAAAAAAAATGACGTAATACATTTTGTGTTGTCTTTTCTGTGCCTGAATGTCCTGCCATAAGGTGGGCATGGGGAAAAAATAGGATCTGTTCACAGAAAGGAGTAGGGACGAGGAGTTGTAATGGCTCTTCTGGACCTCCTTGTCTATATAATTGGTCGTTCTTAATCAAAAAATGGGGATAGGAAGGGGATGGGTTGTTTTGTTCCATGTGAGCGGCTTCCCAGGCATTAAACAAAGTGCGATCATTGGCCTGTGCAAACCGGAAACTTCGGTCTAGGATCCAGGGCTCTGGTGTTGTGAGGGCTGACATGTGAGTTTCCTCAGCTACCCTGGACTCTATTTGAAGTTTGAATAGGGACATAAAGTCAGGGTTATCCACTCCTAGGATTAGGTCTTCGGGTAAGGAATCAACCACCCCCACCCGGACAGTACATAGAGGCCTTGCTACCGAAATTAGGGAAAGGAGTGCTAAGGGATATGGTTTTACGTCCCCATTGCTGCATTGAATGTGCACTGTTGCCTTGGGAAGATATTGAGAGGGGAGGACAAGCTTTTTCTGCACTACTGATTGTCTACACCCAGAGTATAACAATGCTTTAACCACCCTCCCATTCACCTGTACACGTACATAGAAGGAAGAGCCCATCTTGAGGTTCCGTGACAATTGTAGGTGGTGCTTTCGACTCGCACGAATATGGTCGAGTCTGGTATCTATGAACCGCAAATGACGAGTTTAGTAAGTGTGCGCAGTTTCGCTGTGCTAACTTAAACCGTTCGTTTGTTATGTGGGTTTTTCATCTGTACCCACGGGTTCCATCTTAGATACGGCATCCATTTTGTCTCTTGCCCTCAAGTAGCCAGCGAACGGACGTTGTCCGCTTCGCGACCCTGGGACTCCCAAGATATTTGCGGAAGCCACATGTTCTTTGTGAGTGTCTTTATGACGAGGGGGATGTTACTGTAAGGCAGATGACGCCGCTTGAGGCTCATCTTGCCGCACGGGCTTATTGTCTCAGCCGTGCATCTCATTAGGCACGTCCCTTTGATGCCTGCATCTCGTGTTTCCCGTTACCTCCCCTTTTACACCCTTTCCGATCTCCCCACTGTCTCCGTCTTCCTCTACACCTGTCCTTGTTCCAATTTCGATCTGTTTTACTGCTGATTGGAATTTGCTAATGATGGGAAGATGGGTTTTTACAGTTGGGAATCGCCAAATGTTTCCGCACTTATGTTTCGGACCTCATGTGTTTCAAAGTGACCAAAGCGACCCCTCTGGGGGATAATTGTGGGAACCGGGTTGTAAACTTTTGTGTTCAATGTTGTCTTATGGGTAAAAACTGTATAAAAGGAGCGATCCACAGACCCAATTTGAAGCAGTCTCCCCAAGTTGCACACTGTGTACTTGTCGTGATCTCTGTGTTCCCTGCAGCAAATAAACCTTGAATCGTTGACGCCGAAGGAAGTGTCCCGTGTCTCTGTGACTTGTACGCCGGAGCAGGTTACCCACGAAGGTTTCAGGTGTTGTGCCCTGGCACCGCTGGGTCTTACAGAACCCAGTCCTTCAGTTGGCGCCCAACGTGGGGCTGCATCAGTGGTACCGGTCCAAGCCCGACGATCGTGAGGAACTTCGTGTGAAATCTCCGAGGGAAGGTGCACTCCGCTTCATCGATCCTGTTGTCGAAATAAGTGGCCCGAAGACTTTTCCCGCGAAGATTCCCGCCTCCGGACGGCTGCGACGGACTGCTGCCCTGACTGTAGACCTGTTTTGGCGCCTGGCGTAGACCTTGGTATAGCGAGACGATTGACGGGCCTTCCTGGTGACGCCATCGATTTTTGAGTTAAGTATTTGTGGGTCGCTCCCATAGCTCTTGGTTGTTGACACTTTAGCGAGTGTTTTTGTTGTACACGCTGTGTGAGTGTTTTTGTCGGTGACACTTTGCTAGCGTACTTTGTTGTGTTGTTTGACGACTGCAGCCGCCAAAGACCGAGGGCTTTGTTCTTTGCTGGGACTTGGTAAATCCCGTAACCCTTGAAGTTTGTGAAACTCGGCTAGTGTGCAAGATGCCTGGTCGTAGTACTTTGTTTAGTTGTTTCAGACCTTGTGGTGCGGATTCCCGACTGGAGGACTCGTGTCCGATACCTCCGGTTGGAACTCCTACTTATGATCTATATAGCAAACATGGGCTAGGCCCGATTACCTTTAACGATTATTGGATTAAATATACAAAGAAGGACGGCGACCTTCGTTGGCCACCTCATGGTAGCTTCGAGGCGTCAATCTTAGATAATCTATAAATGAAGTTGTTCGAACGAAAATCAAGGCCGGCCATGTTTGATGCCTTTCGGTTGTGGCGCAAAGAAGCCCGACAGAAAGAGATCAGACAAAATAAACGTAGTCAGCGAGATAATGTTGCTACCATAGTGAAGAAAGCTGAGCAGTTCCAGCGTGATAAGGAGGTTAAGGATAAGGAAGTGTTTGAGAGACTACAGCGTATGACCATAGATAAATGTTATCCTGCTTTGCCTACGGAGTCGGATAAGAAGGAAGAGGTAGTTGAGGATCCTTTAATGTCTTATCTTATGAAGTCGCCACCTCCGTACGTACAGGGTACCGCAGCTCCTGTGGTCCCTGCCGTACCTGTTCCTCCACCTGTTCCTCAACCTGTACCCGTTCTTCCGACTGTTCCTGCTCCTTTGTCTGTTTCTATTCCTACTGCTCCTCCGCTTCCTCATACTCCTGCTCCCGCTACTGCTCCTGTTTTGTTAACCCCTGCTGTCGCTACTGTTTCTACTCCTTCTCTTGTTAGCCCTGTGTCTTATTCTTCTCCCTCTACCCGTAGTCGCAATTCTCCTCTTGCGGCTAGCTTCTTTCATTCGCTCGGATCTGTTCATGGGTCCGCTGGTTCCGATGGTCCCCAGAGACGAAGTCAGCTTCCTGGAAATAGAGAACGCGTTGCGCTATATAATATGGCGATGGGTTGGATGGTAAATCCACAGAGAAATCCACCACGTGTTGTCCTCGAAACGTTTTGTCAATTTAACATACCAACCCAGAGATACGTGTTTGATGAAATGTGCAAGTTCCTTTATGATCAGATAGCGGCCGATGCGCCTGACGAGGTGCTGACCGCCCTGTCTGAACTTCAGCTTCAGTTCGCAACTGGGCTGATAGTTGATACTAATGTTCGACGTGCTATCGAGCGGTTGCTATCTTTTCGCCCCGCTCCGATACCTCATGCATTGTTTGTCGAGGATATTGAAAAACAACCAGATGAGTCTGGCCAATATCCCATGCGTGAAGTTCCGCCGGTTTGGATACCGCCTAATCCTAATGCTCAACCTCCGACCACAGTGGGGCATTTCCAGAGAGTATGGATACATCTCCCATGGAAACGCTCGGAAGTGTTACAGGTGAAGCAATCCTTGCCTGATCCGCGCAAAAATCCTACTGGGTATTACAAAGAATTATCGCAGCTTGTAGACGCTACGGTAATGAATCTATCCGATATCGATATGTTGTTTGCCAATGTCGTACCGCAACCGATATGGGCTAAGATTCGCCAGCAAGATCACGCAAATGAATTGGGCGGTGATTGGGCTGCCATTTTAGCGGCAGATGCTGGACAAGTTGGTGGTGCCAAACCCGATCAGTTGATAACTGCCCTTCCCCAAAGAATTATAACATTAATGAAAACTCTTATGCCAGCTATGAAGGTGAATTGGGACAAATTGTCAGCTTGTAAGCAAAAGAAAGATGAGAGTGTTTCCGACTTCTTTACGAGGTTTGAGGAAGCATTCATTGACCATAGTGGTCAGGATATGGGTACTGAGGGTGGACAAAGGTTGTTTGTGGATAAATTTGTTTCAAATTTATTGCCCGACTTGAGCAATAAATTGAGAAATTCGGAAAGCGCATGGGCCGTTTCTACTTCAGCTCAGATATTGGCTACGGCACAATATTATGAGAATAGAGAGAAAGAAGAGAGCGACCGTGCTGACAAAAAGACGAAAGAACTGAAAACTAAAGTGTTGTTGCAACAAGCGTATCCTCCGCGGCCAAATCAGAACAATTCACAACAAAATCGATCGCAGTCGCAATCGAATCGGTCACAGCCGCGTAATGATCCCTCCTCCCAAAGATCATCGTTAGGGTACAATCAATGTGCTTATTGTAGACAGGAGGGACACATTAAATTTAACTGCCCTGTTTTAAACGAACGTAATAGTGGTAATTCGTCTAAAGGAGGTCGTGGTGGTTCGCAACCGGCTTCACGTGGTAGAGGTCGTGGTGCTCAGAATGATCGCTCAGATAACTCAACTAATTCTAATAACTGTTTTGATCAACATGGATCATCGCAAGGACGATCTGCGCAGTACAATGTAGACGATTATTACGTCGATCAGGGAACTGACGACAGTAATTACTAGGACAGCCAAAGACAAGGAGAGGGAGTGGTATCAGTTCCGGTTGATCAGAGAGGGCCTTACGTCGCGGTTGCTACATCGGGCGTCGTTGAGCCTTTTCTGTTGGACACTGGTGCAGCGAAAAGTTCTATCATGCATTCGAAACTCCCTGGCGCACCTTTGTCTGGCTTAACAAATGTTTCCGTTGGATTCTCTGGCGCCCCCGTTAGCAATCCAGTTTCGCGCCCTTTGCCCCTTAAAATTGGGCCACGTGAGCTAGAAGCTCCGTTGATTTTAACCACGGGTTGTGGCGAGAATCTCTTGGGCCTGGATTTGCTTAAACGTTTGTACGCAACTTTGTATTGCTCTCCTGCGGGTGTAAAGCTTACGTTAGGAGAGAGGGTTGTCTCTCCTATGTACTTGTCTCTTGATAAGCTTCCACCGGAATTGAGTTCTCTTCCTGCGTCTTTGTGGGCGACGGGTCCAAATGACGTGGGCCTACTTGATATCTCCCCTTATGTTCTTCAGTTGAAATCTAATGTGCGATTGCCACGTATTCCCCAATATCGTATCTCTCTTGATGGTGAACGTGCATTATTAGCGATCATTTATGATTTGATCGAGAAAGATGTTATTGAAGAGACTCGGGGAAACGTGTGCAATAGCCCTGTACTGCCTATTCTTAAACGTACGGATCCTACAAAACCGCCTGTTTATCGTTTTGTTATCGATTTACGGGAGGTGAATAAAATTGTGGTTCCTCAATTCCCTGTTGTGCCTGACATCACGGCGCTACTGACTCTGATTCCAGCCACTGCATCATGGTTTTCGGTGATTGATTTGAAAAATGCGTTTTTCAGCATCCCGATTGCCGAGGAGAGCAGAGACCTTTTCGGTTTCTCTCTCGGTGGACGTAGCTTCCGGTTTAAACGCGCTCCTCAGGGCTACTGTGAAAGTCCATCGATTTACAGTCAAGCTTTGAAGGGTCAACTGGATGCATTTCGGTTGCCGGTTGGTGCGGCTTTGATCCAATACGTCGATGACTTATTGGTGGCTGCCGATACTCAGGACATTTGCAAAATTGCTACGGTGTCGTTGCTGCAACATCTCTGTGAGTTGAATCACAAGGTGTCACCTACTAAACTCCAATATTGTTGTCAAGAAGTAACCTATCTAGGTCACTTATTGTCAAAGGAGGGAAGGAGGTTGACCCCAGAGAGAATTGCAGCGATTGCGCGAATGGCTGTGCCAACAACCCAAAGAGATGTACGTGCCTTTCTAGGTATCACGTCATACTGCAGGCAATGGATTCCTAATTTTTCATTGCTAGCGAAACCATTGGTGGCTCTTACATGCAAGGATGTTCCAACTCCTTTACCATGGACGGAAGAATGTCAGAAAAGTTTTTCTGAACTACGTGATTCATTGTGTTCGGCTCCTGTGTTAGGTACTCCTGACTATAGCAAGCCGTTTACGCTATATGTTCACGAGAAGGAAGGTTGTGCTTTGAGTGTCTTAACGCAACCTTTTGGTGGTAAGCAGCGTCCATGCGCATATTTTTCCTCGACCTTGGACCCAGTAGCTAGAGCATTGCCGAGTTGTTTACGAGCAACAGCGGCAGCTGCGGTCTCCATCCGACAATCAGCAGGATTGGTCATGGATAATATGCTTACGGTGATGGTTCCGCATGCAGTCGATACTCTTTTAAATCGTACGAAAACTCAGCACTTGACGAGTGCGAGGTTGTCTGGGTACGAGTTGACGTTATTGGCAAGCCATATTCAGATAAAACGTTGTAATGTCTTAAATCCGGCAACTTTGTTACCAATTAGTGCAGAGTCAGATGAAGTAGCAGAACATGACTGCTACTTGAGGACTGAAGAGGAAACAAAAGGTCGAGTGGACCTTAAAAACACCCCATTGGAAGATCCGGATGGCACTCTGTATGTGGATGGGTCATGTTTTAAGTTGTCGAATGGTGATGTGACTACTGCTTATGCAGTCGTAACATTGAATACTGTTGTTGAGACTGCAAGATTGAATCAGAATTCTGCCCAAGCTGCGGAATTGATTGCTCTCACTAGAGCATGTGTGTTAGCAAAAGGTAAACGTGTGAATGTGTACACCGACAGCCAATACGCTTTTGGTGTAGCGCATAGTTTTGGACGATTGTGGCGAGAGAGAGGTTTCTTGACGTCGCACGGTACGAAGATTCAGCATGGCCAGCTTGTGAATGATCTTTTGGATGCATTGACTTTGCCTACGCAAGTTGCGATTGTTAAATGTAGTGCGCATCGTAAGGTGACGGATGATGTTGGTCGTGGTAACGCGTTTGCAGATGAGATTGCTAAGGAGACTGCCCGGAACCTTAGTACTCGAATGTATGTGACGAGTTCGGTTAGGTGGCCTACGGAATCGAGTATGTGTGAAGACACCATTGAAAGTGTGAAAGAAATTCAGAATGAGGCCACCGAGACTGAAAAGGCGAAGTGGAAAGAAAGTACGGGAAAGTTGGATGCGAGTGGTTGTTGGATTGATTTGTCGGATCAGAAAAGATGGTTGTTGCCGGATGCGTATGTGCTGGCCGTTGTGACAATGGCACATGGGTTAGCACATATTAGCGTGAAAGGCATTTGTAAATTGGTGGCGCCTGTGTGGAAGAATGATGGCATTACGAAATGTGCTGAACGATTGGTGAAGAATTGTATGGTGTGTATGATGTACAATCCTGGCAAAGGAACCCCAACTCCTCCTGGCAGTTTTGCTCCCCCTTCGTATCCCTTTGAGGTGATTCAATTGGACTTCATCCATATGGAGCGATGCAATAACCTGAAATACGTTTTAGTTGTGGTTTGTGCATTCTCCCGATGGATCGAGGCCTATCCCCTCAAAGATAATACTGCTTTGTCTACTGCGAAAATCCTACTGAAGGAATATTTTCCTCGGTATGGAATGCCTAGAGTCGTGTGGTCTGATAACGGAAGTGAGTTTGTTGGAAGTGTGATGAAGAGTGTGTGTAAGGGCCTCGGAATAAATCAAAAATTCCACAGCGCCAATCATCCCCAGTCAGCTGGATTGGTTGAAGGGTACAACGGCACCCTTAAACTAAAGCTAGCGAAGATTCAGGCTACGACTGGTCTTTCGTGGCCTGACGCTTTGCCCTTAGCATTACTGTCAACTAGGGCGACTGTACACTCCCGAGTAGGGCTTAGTCCCTACGAAATAGTGTTCGGCCGTCCTGCGAATGTGTGGGGGGTTCCTAGGCCAGGAATGTTTTCTGATCTTGAGTATCCAATGTTGATTGACTATTTACATGACTTGACTGCTAAACTGAGGTTAATTCACCAACAGGTTTACGACGCATTGCCGACGCAGACGGAGGGTCCAGGCCACCAGCTCCAGCCTGGAGACTGGGTGGTGACACGCAACTTTTCACGCAAGAATAATCTGGACCCGAGGTTTACCGGACCTTACCAAGTACTCCTGGCCACGAGGACTGCCGTTCGTCTTGAGGGGCGTAAAAATTGGGTGCACGCCACCCACACTAAACGAGTCCCCATCCCTTTGCCGGCAGACCCGTGGGTAAGGAGAGGCATTGCGTCATCTGAAACAGAAACATTGCCGGCGTTTGTGCCTTTTAGCGACGCACAGCTTGTTGAAGAATCCTCAGCGCAGCAGAAAGACACTGTTGAACAATTGTCAGCAAAAGACTCAAGACCAGAACAATCGACTGATCAGCAGGACGCTGTCTCTTCAACGGATCCTTTGTTCGACGAGCAGACACGTCCCGGGAAACACCGATATTCTTTGCGATCCCGCACTAAGGACAAATAAAATATTTTGCTTTGCTGAATTGACGATTGCATTATCCCCGTTTTCCGTGATCAGTTTTGAACATTCGTATTATTGCAATTGATTTTTGTACACATATATTGAGCTTCTTCCTTGTATCTTTTTACTTCCACAGCCGAGAGACTTTGTGCTTGTATATACATATTGTGTATTGAAGGCCGTAGGGCCGCGCGCGTACTTCCTTCTGGATAGTAGGTCTTGACGCTAGGTTAAAGGCCGTCGGTTCCTGGGAACTCCTAGGGATTGACTATTGCTACACAGAACGAAGTGCGTCAAGAAACGTTGCGGACGGTCGTAGGGAATGGCATTCTCGAAGCTGAATGATTTGGAGGGAGCTAAGGCGCACAGATTCAAGCTGCAGCAACTCAGTCGTACCAAATGTTTCATATTGCAACTGTTTGTATTGTTCTTGACTGCTTCTGCATTATTGGCGGGTGGGGTGTATCACACGATGTCTTACTTCTTACCTGCTACACCTACTCCTACTCCCTACCCTAATCTTACCTCTACTGCTTCTCCCCATTCCTTTCACATGTTACCGGAACACGAGCAGGCTAGACGTGTAGAATTTCGCAACAATTCCTTTATTCAGCTCCTTCATCAGCATCAGTTAGTGGTTAACACTACTAATTGTTGGGTGTGTGGGTTGATGCCACATACTACGGATAAGGGAATTCCATATCTGGTGTTACCGTATAGTTCCCAAGGGTCAGCTCGAGCATTTCAAACAATGTTTCGAAGCGCACTGGGTTTCCACCCCATTCGAGAACCACGTTCTCCCTACTCTGGGCCTACCTCGTATCAGAAACCTTTGTCAATAGCAATAGAGGATTTAGATAGCGATATCTATGATCCTTCGCTTATTCCCGAAGAAGAGGTACAAGCCTATAGAGTCCTAAGTAGAGGTGAATATAGTGTGTTCACTAGCGAAAAGCAGCTTAAAAGCTCGCCTCCAATATGGGTCGTACCCCACACTGGTAATTTTTGTCTTATGGGTCGTGGTCGAAGATCACAAGCCCGACTTGGAGCAAGTGCTTGCACCGAAAATTACATTTTGCCAATGTTCTCGTCCCCTGTGTTTCTGGCTGCCAAGGGTACATACTTTATCTGTTATGATCGTGCATATGCATGGTTGCCCGCTGACTTCATGGGCTCCTGCTTCATTGCAAATCTGTTGCCTCCGACGTTCACTGTAGACGCCGATTATCACAAGACTAGAGTTGTGAGAGGCGTAATTAGCAAAGAGGATACTGCCGGTCAAGAGGCAGGAGACTTTTTCAAGGGTTTCCTCCCGTTTTGGGGACCTATGGTTAACAGTAGGAACCTGAGACAGTTGACTCGAGTGGTAGAATCGACAGCTAATATTACTGCCAGTGCCCTTGGTAATATCACCACAGAACTTCAGGCGGAGAGACTTATGACATTACAAAACCGTATGGTTTTAGATGTCATCTTAGCAGATCGCGGTGGCGTATGTAAGGTGATCCATTCGAGCTGCTGCATTTTTATTCCAGATAATGCTCCAACTGTCTATCAAGCCATCTCGAGGTTGCATAAGATCTCCGAATCCATACACGTGGATGTAGGAGATTGGACGCTGCTAGGATGGTTTTGGGGCCTGATGTCGACTTGGGGTTGGAAAATTCTGATGATCATTGGGGTTGTGGTAGTGTTCCTGTTCACGTGTTGCCTTTGTGTGCAGTGTGGTCCTGCCTTATGTGGCCTCTGTGCTACAACGTGTATGAGACAACCATCTGTTACCAAGGGGACTCGATTGGACAGAGCTATGCTACAGCAACATCTCGATGGTCTGATGAATATCGAATATGATTCCGACTAGTGCTTGCCTACATGAGGGCAAAAGGAGCGTCTGAGGTTCCGTGACAATTGTAGGTGGTGCTTTCGACTCGCACAAATATGGTCGAGTCTGGTATCTATGAACCGCAAATGACGAGTTTAGTAAGTGTGCGCAGTTTCGCTGTGCTAACTTAAACCGTTCGTTTGTTATGTGGGTTTTTCATCTGTACCCACGGGTTCCATCTTAGATACGGCATCCATTTTGTCTCTTGCCCTCAAGTAGCCAGCGAACGGACGTTGTCCGCTTCGCGACCCTGGGACTCCCAAGATATTTGCGGAAGCCACATGTTCTTTGTGAGTGTCTTTATGACGAGGGGGATGTTACTGTAAGGCAGATGACGCCGCTTGAGGCTCATCTTGCCGCACGGGCTTATTGTCTCAGCCGTGCATCTCATTAGGCACGTCCCTTTGATGCCTGCATCTCGTGTTTCCCGTTACCTCCCCTTTTACACCCTTTCCGATCTCCCCACTGTCTCCGTCTTCCTCTACACCTGTCCTTGTTCCAATTTCGATCTGTTTTACTGCTGATTGGAATTTGCTAATGATGGGAAGATGGGTTTTTACAGTTGGGAATCGCCAAATGTTTCCGCACTTATGTTTCGGACCTCATGTGTTTCAAAGTGACCAAAGCGACCCCTCTGGGGGATAATTGTGGGAACTGGGTTGTAAACTTTTGTGTTCAATGTTGTCTTATGGGTAAAAACTGTATAAAAGGAGCGATCCACAGACCCAATTTGAAGCAGTCTCCCCAAGTTGCACACTGTGTACTTGTCGTGATCTCTGTGTTCCCTGCAGCAAATAAACCTTGAATCGTTGACGCCGAAGGAAGTGTCCCGTGTCTCTGTGACTTGTACGCCGGAGCAGGTTACCCACGAAGGTTTCAGGTGTTGTGCCCTGGCACCGCTGGGTCTTACAGAACCCAGTCCTTCAATCTCTGCCGAGTATAATACAGCCTTGGGTATGTAGCCAACCTCCCTGGGCTCTTCTGCAGGTTTTCGTCTGGGACACATCCGGGCGATGTGGCCCCATTCACCACACTCGAAACACTGTGGTGTTTTAAGTGAGGGCAGTTCTTGTTTAAGTGGTTTGGGTTTTATTATCTCCATTGGTGGTTTTGGTTTCTTCTCTGACCTAGGTGGTGGGGCCCCTCTTGTCTTTTCGGTATCCCATAGTGGAGTTCCGGGTTGCGCTCTAGAATAATTGACAGCCATTTCTATTGCTTGTTCTACCGTTAAGTGGGAGTGCTGTTTTTGCCAGCATTGTCTCCCATAAGGAAGGGCCTCCATAAATTGTTCCAGATATATCCTATTCATAATTTCTTCCTTCGTGCTAGTGGCCGGATGTAGCCTTTTGTCTGCTGCCATTTTCAACCGGAAAAACAGTGTTTTAGGGTTTTCCCCTGGGATTCCTCATTCCTTACGGAACCTTATTCTGTACGCCTCTGCGTCTAAGCCAAGATGGTTGAGGATTACTTCTTTTATCTCTTGATAAGGGGTATTGCCCGCGGCATTGGCTATTTGGTACGCCGACTGTGCTTCTCCTGTCAAAAGGGGTGCGAAGAACAATGTCCATTTCTCTTCTGGCCATCCACATGCTCTAGCGGCTCGTTTGAAATTCACTAGAAACGCATCCGGATCTTCTCCGGCTACATATTTTTGTAATGATACCCCAGAAGGCGGCGCTGGAATGGCAGATCTTCTTTCAACAAGTGCCGGAGCCCCGGGGTTCTGTATCGCCTTATCCAGGCCCTCAATTTGAGCACTTATTGTCTGCTCAAACATTTCACCGTCCTCTTGTGCTGAGGTCATCTGGCGTTCGATGGCCCACTCCAACTTCTTCTGGCCTTTGATCAGATGTTGTATCAAGGTGTCCATTCTGAAAGAAGAATGGGTGGAGATATCCCACTTCTGACACCAATGTAGCGGGGTTCATTAATAGGTCAGAGGTCAGGGTTGCAGAGTTAAAGGTTTATTGGATTTTTCGAAGTGTTTTACAGTAAGGAGAAGTAGACAATTCCAGCCTAACAAAGAAGAGTCCTTCGTTGGTTACGTTCTTCTTTAGCAGTTCCGGTTTTATTTCCCCAAGTTAAACTTTGCTCCTCTGTTGATCTTCCTCTTCAGGGAGGGTAGTTGGAAACAGGAGGAGAGAGAAGGGGGGGGGTACACAGAGAAAACGATATTATCAGGACTAGGTTCTCTATACTTCGCCGTGCTTCAGGGACCGGGGGTTGAGGGGACACCACACACAAGTGCCACACAAAAAGAAACAGTTTGGATAATCTACTGAGGCGTGTTCGGTGCTCAATAAAACTGGTGATGAAAGTAAACAAAAGGTGCACTATTTAACAGCCGTCAGTTTTAGCTAATGTCAGCGGGCATCTGGGGCTAGGAATCAGGTGTGTCCTTCCGCCCTACCCACCCTGAAAGCCGGCTCCGTACCTGGGAAAGCCACGCTCCTCCTGGAGCGTGGCGCGCCAACACACGGGGTCGTTGGCCTTCCGGCACTGCTCCGCTTTCTTTTTTTCTGCCTCCTGGTTCCGCGTTCAGCAGCTTCTCTTCTTCGGCAGGCATGAAGCCCCCGCTCTCTTCCTCTTTTCCGGTATTGAAGCACCCCAGCTTCCGTGTTGTGTCTGTCCTTATTGGTGGGGCAGCAATGACGTCAGCTGTAGGCGGGGTTTCCTCTACCTCGAAGCCCCAGTTAAAGGAACAGTCGTCCTCTTTTGTTGTTGTCGACTCGAAACGGGAATACAGCGATGTGGTCCAGTCATCATTCTGTTGGGAGACAAGAGGGAAAGAGGGAGAGTCGGGCGACCACCAGTCCATATAACGGTCTGTTCTCTCCTGGTCCGGACCCACCCTGTTACAGTATATTTTTTCTATGTACACTGCGAGAACCTGCTAATGAGGTGAAATGTTCCACCCCATAGCACCATATGCACCACAGATAAATTGAAGGATTGGTGACTGACCTATTGCACTTAGGTTTGTTTTTCTCCCCTTTTTTTCTCACCTTTATAGATATTTCCAGTAATACCAACCAACAACGGATATGATTACTGGTTTTGTATTGTTTTTCTTTCTTAGTAATGATTTGCACTACCAGCAGCAATGTTTTGATTCCTATTGGTCCTGAAGAAAGCCTGGATGCACTCCATTGATCATAAAGGCTGAAACATGTCGAACTTACATTGGAGTAGTTTTAAATCAATACTACTCTTTGCACAGCTTTTTAATCCTATCAGTGCGAGCAAGCCAACAAAGTACTTTTTTGCATCCACTAATTAGTTTTAACTTCACCACTTTATATTCACTTATCACGCCTGATTGCGCTGCACTCTCACCACACCAAATATTCACATATGGGATTTTAGCATCCTAGTCAGTGTCTTACCACCTTGAAAACATCCCAGAGCTCCTTCCTCACAGTGAGGGAGTTGTAGCCCTCAGTGGGGCTAGGTTTCCCACAGGGAGGAGAAACCCATATGATGAACCATGCCACCTATGGTGGGTGAGGTTTTTTGTCCTAAAAGGGTTTGTCTCCCAGTTTATAAGGGAGACTTGGTGATACTACAGTCCTTCTCTCATGCACATATGTTGATGCATATTTGTGTGCTTCTATAGACCCGAGGTATCTTTGTGTTATTATTATATTCTTGTCTTTGCCGAAAACTCTGAAAATTATATTTATAATTTATGGTTATCATTTCCACAGTTCGCCTTAAATGGAGCAACAATTTTATTTCTGGATATGGTTTATTCATTGTATTAGTGTATTTTGCCTTCAGTGACTCTAAAGTTTGATACTGCCCTGAGATACTCTTTTTCTCCCCAACATACTATCTTCCGCTTGTGTTCCTTTTATGGCATAATTTGTTTACTTTGTTATGCGTAATCAATAGTGATTATTTATATAGCCAGTAGGAGGTACCTACTAGGTTTTACATATCCACTTTCGTTACCACGCGGCACCGTTGCCATACATACAACATAGGTCTTGTTTGAGACTCACTTGTGATGCCGCTTTCCTGTGTTAATTGAACCAACTCCATCATGGCGGCTAAACATTAGCCGTCCAGCTACGTGAGTAACAGTGACACCTGTGGCCAACGTCACACCCATTGATTAGACGTATTGGGCATGTGCCAGATGTGCATTCCAGGTGCTCACCAGTGACCACATTTATTGCGTATCTGTCTTACATGCATGTCATTTTATTTTTGAAGACCTAGCGCTACATATGGGTCTCCATAAAGACTTTTTACTTCCAGGTCATAATGACCCCAAATGTACTATTTAAAGATGGCGATGTACAACTACGCGGTACACGGCTGGATCGACACTAAACGGGATTACCTCGGGACCCTTTTGCCTGTACAGATAGGATATGGACCTAAATGTAAGTTATTCTCTACTCTGTTTCCCCGTTTTACGCTCCCCATCAATACACCCTTTCGTGAGGTTTTGGATGCTCCTTTCATTTTTTGCTTTGGCTGAAAAAAATATATTGCACTTTAAAATCACTTGCTCTACGTTTCTATCAGATTCTTCTTGTTTTTAATCACTATATTTCTCTTAATACAGATATGGGAGTGTTTCCATGTTAGCTGTCTGATTTTCATAAATACCGCATACAGCATGTCATACTATGTACAAGATAGCCTGACATGCATTTCGTGTAATGTACATAACCATTTTCTCCTGCCATTTTCCAGAACTATGCTAGCTTAGATGTAACATATATGTAATCATTTACTTACACATACTATGATTGAGTGTCAAGGCAATTACACACCAGCTTTTCTCTGTACTCAATTACATTTGTAATGTTTGCTGAATCCATACTTCTCCTTAACTTCTCCTCCATTCGCTTTACTCTTCTCTTGTAGACATGTTGATATGAGTCCTCTGAAGCAAATATGAATCCTCTGACCACATGACGGCTGAATACAATATTTAGGTATTTTTATTCGCCACTGTTGGGGATAAAACTTGTTTTTTTGTTTCACGCTAATATCTTGCATGTACTCACTTTATTATTTCATTGTGTACTAGCTTACCCGTCGCGCGTTGCTGCGATCTCAGAAGAAAGGAAATTTAAGAAAATTTGTTATGATAACATTCAATTTACATTGTGTTATTTTTATTGAAACTTATTCATTTTAATATGGAAAACATTTTAAAGTGTTGTTTTAATTCTGTTTATTTATTCGAGTGCTTGTGGATACACGGTATTTTTTGTTTTTCCGTCTGGTGCGTACACAAATAAATCAGAAGTTTTTCCGACGTGTGAGCTGGCCACATACAGTTTTCCATGTGAGAAGCACGGATTCTCCAAATCTAGTCCACACACTTGCAGCAATTGTCCTTGTGCTTTGTCGATGGCCGTTGCAAAAGCGAGTCCCACCGGAAACTGTAAACGTTCAGTATTGGAAAGATTATGAGGGCCCTGGGGGGCCGATATTTAACAAATGTTTCTTTTTATTTTACCAGAAACCTTTGCGGGAGTGTACTCAACAACTTCCCAAAGTTTCATACCGATCGAATGAATGGTGTAGTAATGCATAAAGGACAAACAGACAGACATACATTCGTTTTTATTATATATATAGATAGATCACGCCCTTATATAACATCCCTCTTACGTGACTAAGAGCGTAGTTTTTATATAACAAGCCTGACTAGATACCTGTGTTGATCGCATGACTCTGTAATATATTAGAGTAATCTTGATTCAAGATAAGCTTTTGTCAGCACCATACCACTCTGCTTCTTGCCTTTTCTTGCCCTCCCTTAGTCCTCCTACTGTCTTCTTTGGTTTTTCAGCGTTTATTTTCACTTTCTGCTACATTGTCTACAGAATCCTCTCTGGTTGATTGGACTATTCTGCTCACCATTCACCATGGATGCATCACTGAAGTTTTTTTTGCCTTTTTTAATAATAAAAAAATTCATAAATCTTCTTTTTAACTTATCACAATTTTTCATTTAGAGCACGCGTTTGGTGGCATCTCTCTATGTCTTTCCGTGGTGCTGTTACATCTGGTACTTATTGAAATTCTTTTCTTACAGCCTTGAGAAAGCCCTGGCTAAAAATTGCCACGAAGGGCGAAACACGTGTCGGCTGTTCCATTTCTCCAAAAAAGTGCATTTATTTGCACAAATGAAATGATAAAGTGGCTGATCCCAATAAAAACTTTTTCTTCCACTCAAAATCGTTGATGATCATTGTTTTGTGTCACATAAAATTGGAATTATCTTTTTGATTGATCCTGACTACAAGGGAAAGAGAAACACATGCTCATACCTCCACCTTCACAGAGGGGTAATATCTCATTTGAATTTAAAGAAGCTTGAATTTGCAGCTAATCATCCCAAAGTACACAGTTATACATTAGGGCTGTAAAGGTTTATCCCTAGGCTTTTATCTTGTTTACATGCCAAGATTATGGGACATAGTTAGGAATTCCTGGGAGTGGGTATTTTATCAAGGGACAGTACCTAGAGAGAAATCGTATAAAGCCAGAAGTTGTACGGATTGGTCCAAGAGATGTGTAGGCAAAACTGGTTGGAAAGATCTTGCAGGGTGTTAAGTGTCATTTATACTTGGTTTTGGATTTTGATACCAATTTAAGGTGATTAGGTCTTCTGGCCAATAGGAAGCATTAGTTAGCTCAGTCTGATGGGTCAAACTCTAGTGTTGTGAAAAAACAAGATGGAAAACACAGATGCAATGTCGAAGATGTACAAGACAAAGAGCATACCTATAGTTATTTATAGTGTCTGTGTCCTGCAGTACTCCAATGCTGTAATCTTGTATGGGGTGGGCATGCTTACAAGACTGCTATTATGTCTTAGAACTCAGCATCCTGTCTATTAGAAGAGTGTGTTACTGTTCCAGAAAAGACAGAATGCCATTGGAAGAAATTGGGTTGTTGGTGGGGGTGGGGGGGGGGTAGAGTGAGGGTGAAACCCTACGTAAGCAACAGCAGGAATTCTTGTCAGATGAACTACAAAAAGTCACCTAATTTACCTGTGGATAACCCTCTGCTAACCGGCACAAAAGCAGTCAGTCAGGATTAACTTTTAATTTATTTTATTAAAACTTACAGAGTACATGGTTACCCGAAGGCCTCCCAATGCCGGAAAAGTCTACAATGCCAACAACTCACCTAAACTACCTACTGAAAAGCCAGGTCTTCAAGGCATTATGGAAGGAAAGTTCATTAGGAAGCTGAGACAGTCAAGGGGAAGGGAGTTGCAAAGTTTGGGGGCCAGCTGTGAAAAAGAGCTGCCACCCTAGAGAGATCTACTGAACTTGGAGACCTGTAGCAGGTGAGCTGAGTAAGATCTAAGTGATTTTCTCTGGATGTAAATAATGGCAAAAGGTCTCACCAAAGTGGGACATTATAATGTAGGGACCTATGAAGAATGCATAAAGCCTTAAATTGGGCCCGCTGTTCCACTGGGAGCCCGTGCAGATCATTTAAGGCTTTTTTTACAGAGTGATATCTAGGGAGGTTCATGAGAAACCACACAGCTGCAATCTTGGTGGTCTGTAACCTTTTTTTCACATAACCTGATGAACCAAGGTACAGGACATTGCATAACTGAGATGCGAGATGATAGGAGTTTGGACGATTAGTCTTCTAGCTGGGTAAAGAAGACGGTTTAAGACTTTTCTAAGTAATCTCAGAACACCAAATCAATTGGCCAGAAGTTTTTTTGCTAATCATTGTAGGCCAAGTTGGGATGGTTTGAAGTGTAATCAGGGGAAAAGGGTAACACCAACTGCGTGTCATCGGCATAAGAGACCAATAACAAACCAAAGGACCAGACAATATCAGCAAGAGGACTCATATAAGGATTAAAAAGGGTGGGCTAAGGGATAATCCCTGAAGTACCCCACAGCTCAGAGAAAAACTATGAGAGTACCATGAGTGGCCAAGCACCTGGAAAGGTCTGTCCTTCAAGAAGGGGGAAAGCTGTAGCTTAGATATACCTGGTTATAGGGTGATTGGTCAATAGTTACTCAGGCAAAGAGGGTCTAATCCTGGCTTTTTTAGAAGGGGTTTGACCGCCGCATGCTTCCATTGTGGAGGAACCTGTGCATTGGCGAGGGAAAGATTCAGCAGATTCACCAGAGTGCGGAACCTTTACACAAAATGTGAATGAGGGTGGGGTCCAAGGGGGAACCTGCCTTTACTCCCTTTAAGAGAGCCACAAGAGCACTTGAGACAAGGTGAGGAAAGGATGAGAGGGTTCCTTTCAACTGCATTGAATACAGCTCACTTCCTAAGGACTCCTCAATGACTGGGCCATCAGGGAAGGTGGAGTAGATTTGTAATATTTTATTTTGAAAGAAAAGGACAAGTTGTTGCTACAATCAGCTAAAGCCCCTAAAAAAGGATCAGCAGACTTGGGCTGCGCTGTATCCTTAAGAATTCAAAAGATCTCCTTAGGTGAATTGGTGGATTGCTCGATTGTGGTGGAAAAATAAGCAGATTTAGAGGCTTTAATCTCTGCATGGTAGTGCCTGATTGCACTCCTATACTTAGCTTTACTGACTTCGTCATAGGACTTTCTCCAACATCTTTCGAGACGTTTACAGTCCTTTTTCAAAGCAAGCAGGTTGACATTAAACCATAGAGTTTTTTAATCATGCCAGATCGTCCTACACCACCTTGCAGGTAGGACTACGTCCAATGAATTGGAAATCCATTCATTAACACAACCAGCAGAGAAGGAGACATTGCCTGTAAGATCAGGTCTTGCTGATTGCAACCGACCAGTCTTCATCATTTAACTTAGGTCAGCACCATTCCAACCATCTGACCGAAGGCGTTGCCATATGGGGCTTGGGGACAGTTAGAACAAATATGAGCAGGAAATTATCTGACCAAGTTTGAGGGATAGGACTTTACATCTGAAAATTAATGATATTACCAAATATTGGCCTTTTTCGTGAGTGGACTCGTTGACTAATTGCCCTACTTGCAGGGATGCAAGATCATGTAACAGGGTTTTAGAGGCAACGTTGTTGTAATCCTCCAAGTGTAGATTAAAGTCACCAAGAATGGCCCTGTTCACAGCTAGACCAGCTACCACATTGGGACAAGCCTGCAGAAAATGGGTTTATGGACCGGGGGTCTGTATACTAAAATACCAGGAAAGGGTAAACGTATGACTCAGTGTTGGAGGATGCTTTCGCAATCCTCGATCTTGAGGGGATAGAACAAGCTCATTAGTGTTACCCTTTAGATAATGGCATTCCCACACCCTCCTTTCCCTGACCGATCTAGCCTGCTAATAAAATAACAAGGAGGCAGTGCTTGAATGACATTGATAGAGTTATCATGTAGCCAAGTCCCGGTAGGCAGAGTACATCAGGTGTTGATTCCATTAGAAGGCAGTGAATGTCGAATTTATGAGCGGCTACAGAGTGGCAATTAAACAAGAACATATGCCAAGCCATGGAGACAAAATCCTGACATGGCTGGTTCAGGTCAGACTGAAACCGAAAACTACAGCTATTATAAGCAGTTATACAATGATTAGGATCAATCAAATGGAGGCAGGAGACAGCTACAGAAGTTTGGAGAGCATATAGTTAGTTCACAGTATATAAGTATAGAACTTAGAGGTAATTGTAAAGTATTTATGGAGCACTCGGCCAGTAAGGAAGATATCTTAATTGCATTGGGTGGGACCCGTAATTGTTGTTGCACTAAGCGGTAATTGAATTTAAAATTGATTTTGAAAATGAAGTATGAAATCTGAATTCTGAAACTGATGCTGAATCATCCTAGCTGCACCGGACTTTAATCTAGATGGGATTTTGAGTTCTTGTGACTAAGTTTTCAAAGCGGAATAACTTTGTTTTTTAACGCTATTGTTTTATAACTACTACTGTTTTTAAAATTACAAAGCAATCTTTCGTAAGCCTGGTTTTTTTTTTTTTTAAAGGGACGCTTGCTTTTACCTACCCTCACTCGCTTTGGCACATGCACAAGCCTCTGCGGCATGGTCGTCCAGTAAGGAAGATATCTATTTTGCATTGGGGGAACTGTAATTGTTGATGCACTAAGTAGTAATTGAATTTGAAATTGATATTGAAAATGGAGTATAAAAACTGAATTTGAAACTGATGCTGAATTATCCTAGCCGCACCAAATTTTAATCTAGACGTGTATCGGAGCACTCTTGACTCCTTTTCTAAAGGGGAAAAACCTTGATTTTTTACACTACTGTTTTTAAAATTAAAAAGCAATTTTCTTAAGTCTATTTTTTTTTAAAAGGGATGCTTAATATCACCTACCTACACTTGCTTTGACACTTGCACGCACTTCTGTAGTGTGGTTAGGGTGCAAATAGAGGGCGGGCACTAAATACAAATTTGCCATTTTGAATGGCTGCGCTCTAGTGTTCCAGGCGCCCAGTTAAACAAGCATTGGCATAGCCAATAGGTCTCGCCTTTGGGACTTCAGAAGTGTTTAGCCATGCAACAGTTAATGTGGTTGCACCAAGGATATTGTGCTGGATAACTAAACACTTCTAAGGTCCCAAAGGCGAGACCTATTGGCTATGCCAATGCTTGTTTACACCTTGGATTTGAGGGAGTCCACCTTGGGAATTAACACCAAACATGAGAGCTGACCATTGAGTACTGTATCTGTGGAGCCTGTTTGAGACTGAATGACCCAAAACAGTATGAAAAGGTAAGTGGGTGGAGCTTGTCGTCAAGAAACAGCACTGAATAGAGGTTTATTAAAGACATTTACATTGCACATACTGACACATTCAAACACAGGGAGATGACCAGTATGCACACACCCTTGTCTACACATACATTGCATTATGTCATATGTAAACGTTTAATATCAGTCTGCAGGTCATCATCTCAGTTAGTAGAGCACATCAATTGCGATGACCTCTTACTGCAGAGGTTTCTTTCCCTGGGTATTGCCACCCAACCAGGCTGTCCATTCAAACATACACAAGCCTGCCAGCCACTCAGCCAGCTCATTTGTACAAGCTCATTTGTACTTGACAGGCTGAGGCCTTGACGCCTTCCATTAACTCTCTGACGTTGATAGATATGGAGACCACCCCTCCCCCGGAAGCAGCACTATTGCTGTAAAATGAAAGGTTAGCAGCCTTCAGAAGCTGTTTGGCATTGATAGTTCAGAAATGATTCACATTGTCTTACAATGAACGAAGGGAGGAGGGCGGCGCAAGGAAAAGGGTAAACATTCGGACATGGACAAAGGACAAAAGTTTCATATGGAGTCAGACAGGCAAGGTAGCAGCCAAGTTACAGCAGGGTGCGAATAGAACCAGCGTCACATATTAGTCTATTCAGTATCATTAAATGGTGACCTTGACACGTTTGCCATAAACAACCACCACTCAGCATCGTGTCGGGTCCCGTAATCGCCCTATCAGCCGAACACTGACAAACAGTCCATACACCTAGTCCATCTGTTGTGACTAACTCATTTCAAGTTAAGCGCCCCTCACTCAAAAGTTAAATTAAGCAGCGTATACGAAGCCTCGTGCATGCTACACAGCCAATCAGCACTTCGTAATTCTGCATGGTGCACAAGGATTGGCTAGGGTGCTCCAATACTCCATTCCTAGGTCACCTTATACATTAGTAGTACTTCCAGCACTCTGAGGGCTCCTAAAATATATTCGGCCGTTGGGTTGGCTGTTATTTCACCCAGTTAAAAGATCAGCAACGGAAGACGGACACAAGGCTGATTTCACTGATGGTCCGTGTAAACTGTGGACTGGTGATCAGTTATCTAATTCGCTAAAGGGGGTGGGCACTTTAATTTTGGTAACTGGGTTTATTTTCTGTCCCAGTCCAACAAAGTATCCCTCAGTTACATCAGTTGTGTGTCGCAGGCATGAATCATGCACGGACCATGCTATGCAGATTATGACACATTGCATTTCTGAGTCCTGGACTGAACTCCCTCATCCAGAACCGTGCCAGGACTGAGCCTTAAAGACACACTGTAGCCATGATTATATTGCACTTAGCAAATGCCTGGATATCAGGGGTCAGCCCGCGCTCTACCGCTAGACAGCACGCTTGGACTTGCGCTAAAGCCAAGGCGTTCCCAGGGTCGGCCTGCCCCCAAGCCATAGTGTAAATCCTCGGCGCTAAAACCCTGTAAGGAAAATTAAAACAGAAGACGACAATGGGGGAAGGGAGAGGTAGAGGGGGTGGGAAAGGAAAGACGCACTCCAGAACTGCCGAGGCGCCGCTTGCCAATATCTGTCACGCTGCCACTGGCGCGTGCACGGAGAAGTGGGAAGGAAGCAGCCCCCTCACCGAAACTCACAAGAACACGCCAACAGGAAAATAGACAGAAAACAGATATGTAAATAACAAGCATTGGCCGTGAGAGTGACACGGCTGCGCAGCAAAATAGATGGAAAATACATATATAAATAACGAGCATTGGCCGTGAAAGAGACGCGGCTGCAAAAGTGAGGTGAGAAAAGCCATATGGCGCCAGGAGCAGCAGCAGCCAGCGGGACGTGCTCTGTGGTGGGAGAGAAGTGGTGCGTGCGACAGCAAAAGTGAAAGCAGGCTGGCGAGTGGTGTGCAATGTGTGCACACCATGACGAGAGAGGAAAGCCAGATGGCGCCTCTGCTCATCATTGTGCGCGTAACTGCACACTCTATGCCAGCCAAAAAGCTGTGGTAGGACTTTTCAAAGCCCACTAGTAAATGTCTTGCCGGGCAGCGCATGCGCTGGCTCAGACGAGACCCAAAGAAATCCCTATAAAAACATGTCCGCAGTGTGGGGCGCACAGTGGACACACACTCAGGTCCGCCGCTGGCGTTCAAAAGGCAATCCTGTCTGCGTCAGTCAACGACCCGCCCCCGGCTAGCGCCAGCCACTGTGCCGGAGGTGGCTTCTACAGCTGCCCCTGAACTTAGCGAAAGAACACCCAGACTCCATCCATCCACTCTCTGGTTCAAAAGTGAACTAGCAGGAGAAAGGAAGCACTGCAAGAAGATGAAACGTTTCTGGAGGAAATAATATGCAGAAACTGACAAAATTCAGTACAAAATTGCTTTGAGCAGTTACCACACCAACTTAAAACGTGCACAATGCACCTTTTACTAAAACAGAATTGGGGAAGCAAACAACAATGCTAAATACATCTTTTAAATTGTGGCAGATTTCACCGATCCTAAATGGACTTCCCCCCCCTTTGAAAGAAATTTCTTACTTCATACCCAACTGAGTACATTCTTTAAAGATATATTTATTTTAAATTCAGGACAACCTTTTAAAAACTCAAGATAGTGAGATTAAGGACGATGTTTTAAATCAAATAATGTCCTCGGCTCAGGGTAAACTGTCGCAGTTTAACCCTCCTAAGGTCGAAGAACTGGATAGCCATTTGGCCAAACGTAAATCCAGCTCCCACCAAGTTGTGAGGCAAATAGGGGATAGCTTAAGCCACACCTATCAGGATCTTTTACCTCCTTTCTAAACTCTGGGACAGTCCCTGTCTCTTGGGAAAGGGCAAACGTCATTCCCCTTCTAAAGAAAATCCTAATGTGGGCCCTGAAATGCTCTCGAATTTCAGACCCATATCCCTGCTTCCCCGGGTCTCCAAGATTATTGAAAATATCGCAAATATCCAACTGACGAATTTCTTGGAATCCTTTAAACTCCTCCATGCTTCATTATGAGCCAAACCGCACACCTGTATTTGAGGAGTGCACATGCAGAGGTTATGGCAGAGAACGTGAGTCCATGCGAGTCCAGGCGGCTACAGTTCAGCGTTCAGCCTGGGAGCCATCTATCGACCGTCAGCTAGCGGGAGAGGTCCCCTGTTCGCCCCTTCCACCACCCACCAACAGCATATGGCTGCCACTTGTTTCCGCCGCTTGGCAGCTGAACTGAACTGAATTGAGCTGAGCAGTGCAGAGAAGGAGAAGATCTCTGCAGACTAGAGCATCTTGGCATCTTGCACCGTGGCATGTGAGTGGTGGGATTGGAGTGGAGTGGAGTGAAGATAAGGCCCCATGGGGCCGCGACTCATCAATAGCAGGTGCAAAGCGCCCCGCATTAGTTGGGCGAGGCTTGCTCCTTACCAGTGTAGGGCTGCACATCAGCTCCAGCTCGCACAGAATCCTTTTGCGCCGCATTGCAGAGCCATGAAGCTTCCTCAACTTCAGCCACTCACACTCAGCCCCGCAAAAGGATTGCCTACATAATTCCGGTAGCCACTGCAACTGCAACAAACCCGAATCCCTCCAAGCTGTGTAATATGTCTATCCCCTCTGCCGCATCGCTCCAATGTCATCCCCCTCCTGCTACGAGCCGGTACTCTATCGTCCACAACCTGCAAAAAAAGTAGTCGTAATAGACGGTCGGGGGTTGACAATCCAACGCAAGTTCACAGTAGCCCTCGCTGAGTGTCAGCCCTGACCCCCCGCAGAAGCGGCCCGCTAGGTCTGGGTGCGGCTTGCGGGTGGCCGGGAAGCTCCTGTCCGGTTCTTGGCACCCGGCTCCTATTCCCAACCTGTTCGGCAGCCACTGTTGTGCCTTCTCCACTTTCCTGGGACCCTGGCTAATTTACTCAATAACAGCAGGGGGAATTCATGCAGGTCAGATAGGCCCGGTGCTCCACAGGCAAAAATATACACCACCACAACTCGCCTCGACACCAACCCTTCTCATCACCTGGCCACCCGCACTTCGCTCCGTTCCCTATTTCCTACTTACACCAGCTAACAAGAGGGGAGTATCAGCTTGGGGTAGTAGCGTCTGCAGTGATCAAAGGTAAACAAGGGGACAGCCAGTGGGGCAATCAAAGGGTGTTGTAGGAATTTCTCCACATATTTTTGCCTACACACTTTTTAAAGAGGCTGAACTATTAAACGAAATACCATCTAGCTGGCAAGGCTCAATCATAACACCTATATTTAAAGAGGGAGATATAACTAATTCAACTAACTACAGGCTTATTGCGCTGCTCGAATCAAAGTACCTGCCTCTTTAATCTTGGCTGATCTGATCACCTGGACAGACAAACTTAACTTGATACCAATAAATCAGACTGGTTTCAAAAAGGAGATTGAAACGATTACCAATATTCTATCACTCTCCCTAATAGCAGAAAAATACAAGCAAAAAAAAACAAAAACTCCATCTTAGTTTCGTAGACTTAAAGGATGCCTTTGACAGCAGCTTTTGTGGAATAAAATCAGACAGTGGTTATTCTACTCTGAAAGCTGGTTAAGAGTGAATCTAGGTGAAGGTTCCAAAGTCTCAAGAAAAGTGAACACTAATAAGGGCCTGTAACAAGGATGCGTACTGGCACCACATTTATTCAATTTGTTTATGTCTGACTTCACCCAAAGGCATAATGAGATCAATTCCCACCCACCGCAGCTAGGAGCGTTGCCTCTATCGCATCTTTCTTATGCACATTATTAGTTTAACCTAGGTTGGCCTCCGAAGGCTTCTTTCTGGAATTCTGAAATTTTCATAAATTAGAAATTAATGCATCTAAAACCAAAACAATGATCATCACACAGCTGAACATCTGGATAGACAGGAAACCTCTGGAGGAAGTAACCTGCTATAAATACCTTGGGTTTTACATTGATAGCAGGCTGAATCACCAAAAACAAAAAAAGTATGTGTCTCAGTGAACCAGCGCATTAGTCTTCGCTTTCAAATCCCTAGCAAAAAAATTGAGGGTCCATCTTATAAACCACTGCTTGGTGTTATAGAAACAAAAATGCTACCAACAATATCATACGCCATCATCGCCCTACATGGCAAAGAGGCTAATTTACTGAACAAGCTGCTAGCGACTACATACAAAAAAGTTTTTCAATTCTCACAGTCTGCTTTACCAACGCAAGTCCGACTTTAATTTGGACTGACAAATGAAACCATAGGGAGAATGTAATCCACAATAAAGGTTTGGTACACACTTAAACAACACCTAGTGGGCTCTGACCTCAATAAAGCACTGTGGACTGTACTTGAAAAAGATAAAAATATCTGCATTCAATCAATACCTACATAACGCATTAACAACTACATGTATGGAGCTGTGGAAAGAGAACTTGCCCTTCATAACGTTTAAACAAACCATAAACAAAGCTGCTAAAATCCACTCTCGGCTACTAGACAAAAACATCTTTTCTCACAGATCTCAGGCTTGGATAGTGATCATCAACCACAAAGCCCTCATAGCAGTAGCTTACCTAAATCTTACTTTCTCAGTACATCTAAAAACCATGTATGGCACTCCACTTCGGAAAGCTCCTGTCCATAGCAGACCAGACAAGCTGGAAATACAAAGGCCCCATAGTATGCTGTCTCTGTGGTAGTAAAAAAGCAAATAGGTAATTAGAGAGAACACGGCGTGAGGGAAAGCTCTAATAACAAATGCAATGTAGGTTGCAGTAACGTTGGTTTTTATTTTAGTTGGTTAAAGGGATGAAAGAATAACGTTTCGAGAGTCACAGGAGTTGAGCATTTAATTGTTTTGTTTACTTTGAAATGATGATTTTTCACTTAGAAATGATGGCCTAAGCACATATGTAAGATGTAACAATGATTTTAGTGATTATAGTCGAAAATGGAACACTTTAGTAATGCTGTAATTGTTAACTTGCAGTTACCCCCGACGAAGGGCTGGAAAGTAGCCCGAAATGCATTGGGTTTTTTAATAAAGACATGCTGCTTTGAATCATCTTGTTTACTTGGATCCTATTTGCGAAGAAGTCTGGATGGGCGCATGCGAATATGGGAAGCATTCCTTAACCACTACGTCATATATGTGGATTAAATGGAACAACACGAAGAAAATGTGGAAGATAATATGGATTAAACTGGACAACTTGTGAACATGGTTAAACGGAAAAATACTGGCTGGATTTGATATCCATAAATGCAGTGCGTCTGGGAGTGGAGCGTGATTTTCGCGCTCCCCACGTGCATTTTTTTATTATGGTGCACGAAGGGCGAAGCACTGCCCAGTTTCGCACACAATTTGCATAGTTTGTTTAAAAATATAAATGAGTACATTACGATAAACACGGTGTGCATACCACCGTCTTTCAATACAATGCACTGGAGGCCAAAAATACATTTGTAGCCTGTATGGTGGTAGTGCTGGGTTGGTTTAAAGCCAACTCATTACAATGTAACAGAGAGAAAACTGAGGTCCTGCTTTTTGGGGTAGACCCATTGCCCAGATGGTTAGGGGTATGGCCAGCCAGATGTACCGTACCTCCCGCATAGATGTGGCCAAGAATCTAGGAACAGTTCTAGATACATATCTATCCTTCAAACCTGAGTTCTCAGCTGTTGTAAAAATAGCATATTGGATACTAAGGATGTTGAGGACATTTCTTAAACTCCTGCCCTGGGAAGTCCAGAAAACTGTAGTCCAGACACTGATACTATCAAGGGTGGACTATGCCAACATTTTGTACTTAGGAGTATTACCTTATCCAATGATTGCAAATAGTACAAAACATGGTAATTATCCTTCTCCCCCGAGGGGCGCTAGAGGGCGCACTGCGGAATGGCCGCACTGTCGTGAGGCTCCCGCTGCCCGGAGCTATTATCCGCCTAGGTATCCTGATTACCATCGCTGCGCCCTGAACTGACCCCACGGTTCGGTTGGGATATCGGCTGTCCACCCACGGTCCAACTCCTGAGCCATTCGGAGGTTGCTGGCCGAAGTTACGAGGGTCCCGAGTTTCTCCGACTCGCGCTCTGGAAGTCTGATGCCCTCTTGCCCGGCGTCACTGTTCATGCCAGTCCGGGGCTCTGCACGTGGGGTGTAGGCCTAGCTCCGCCCTTCTCCGCCAGGTTCGGTCGCTGGCCGGGCGAGACGCTTGGCTCTCCCTTGTTGTCGGACTGATCTCTCGGCTCTCCCATCTGCCTGCCCAGATACCATCGCCCACGGAGGTACAACGGATTTAATACTTGGATTTTGAGGGTTTGCCCCCCTTGGGTTGGGAACGGCGACGGCCTTTACTCATCGGTGGGAGTGGCGGGGCGTGCTGGCCTGCTCGTGCCCCCACGATTTGAGCTGCTTACTGTTTGGCCGGGTCCCTTGTCCGAACTGTATCCTGACTCCCATTTGCCTCGTTTCCCTTCTGTACCACCGTTATGGGGAAGCCGGACACTAAACAGTCCAAACTGTCCTTTGACTCTGGAGGGGCCAGGCGTGGGGCGCGTTCGCTCCAGGAAGCTGGGGCTTCGCGGTCCCCCCCCCCGAATGTCGCTGAGAGTGTCCCGCACCCACCTCCGCCGGACTTCGCCCAAATGATGCAGGAGATGAGGCAGGGGTTCGCCACTATAGTGGACAAAGTGGACAAGATATCGTCGCGCATGGATGCGGTCGTTCAGAAATTGGACGTGCATGAGGAGCGCTTGACGGCGGCAGAGCAGCGCATTTCGGACCATGATGACACGGCGGCCACCCATACCACCCAGCTGGCGAGAATGGACAATATCTTGCGTGTTATTGCCGCCAAGAACGAGGAGTTGGAGGCGAGGAGTAGGCGCAACAACGTGCGCATTGTAGGTGTGCCGGAGTCCACGAATGTGGGCAAAATGGAGACTTATGTGGAGAGGCTACTGGTGGGCGCCATCGGGACGGAAGTTTTCTCGTCCCAGTTCATCGTCGAGAGAGCGCATCGGACGTTGGGACCTCGTCCGGCCTCTGGGGCTGCACCGCGTCCCATCATCGCGCGCCTCTTGAACTATCGTGATCGAGACGCTGCTCTTCAGGCTGCCCGCACTAACAGGGCTCTCTCCTTCGAAGGGGTGTCTTTTACCATGTACCCCGACTTCACACCGATGGTGCAGGACCAGCGTCGGAAGTTCTTGGGGGTGAAAAGGAAGCTTCGGGACCTTCAAGTGGACTATGCCTTGCTTTATTCGGCTAAACTTAGGGTGACGCATCAGGCTAAACAACATTTTTTCACCAACCCACAGCATGCTGAGGACTTTGCGAAGCGCCTCCAGCGCGAGCGCGCTGCTGCGGATCGTGGTGACGATCGGGATCCGGAGGGTGAACATTCGGCTGCTGAGGAGGAGGTCGCCTGATTCTGGTGACTTTGGACTTTGTCTATTTTCTTCCCGGTTCTTGTAGTATTGTGGACATGTAACTTTGAGACCTGCTGGCTGCCTTCTCAGTATTTGCGGCCTAGCTATTGTCCGTTTTTGATTTTTTCGCTGATGCGTGGGTTGTGTCTGTATTACGGTGAGTGAGTGCGTTTTGCTGTTTATGTGGGGTTGGGATGGCACCGCAGGATGGTGTTATGGGATGTCGCGCTCTGGGCACCCACCCCCCCGCGCTGCGCCTGGGGCCGCCTGATACTCGTTGGCGCGGACACTGGCGTGGCGTGAGGGAGTGGCGTCGTGCACCTCTGGAGGGTTCCCCGGAGGGTGTGACCCATGTTTACCTTTTGTTTGGATTCTAGTCCTATGTTGGTTGACTGGTTGTGTGTTGAGGGATGGGGGGGGAGGGTGTATGTGGCCTGATGGTTGGGGTGGTGTCAGGTGGGTGGATGGGGGGGGGTTGACGCTGTCCATGTCTATTTGCCTGGGACTTTTGGTTCGCTTTGGTAGCTGCTACTGTTGTTTGAGTGCACGGAAATGTCGTTGCGCCCGCTATCCGGGCTGTTCCATTTTCCTATCTTACGGGACGGGTTCTGGGATCCGTGCTCCCGTCCATTTTGGGCCCGAGTGCGCCGGCCGCCATTTTAGGCTGCCACGTGCCGGGGCGCACTCTGCGCGCGTAGCGTGTGTGCGAGATGTGGGACGTGTGGAATGGCTTGGCGGCGTGTGGCGCGTAGTCTGTCCTGAGTGCTTGCTGCGTGGATGGGTCGACTGGGGGGGAGTTGTTGTGTTCTTGTTTGGTTGTTTTGGAGATGACTGGGAAATGTATGGAGTGTATGTGGAGGTCGGCCCGTGCCCTGGGGCGTGGACCTATCGTTGGCTGTTGCCGGTAGTTGGATGCCCTGTATTTGGTTATAGGGTCCTGTGGGGCCCTTACGTTATGTGATGTCAACTGCTGTTGTAGATCAGATCTCAATTCTGTCCTGGAATGTACGGGGCCTTAATGATGCCAGGAAGTGTCGCAATGTGATACAGTATTTGGACAGGCATGCTATTCATGTTGCTTTTCTCCAGGAGTCGCATCTGCGCCCTGCTCCCTCCCCCACTTTCGGGGGAAGGTGGGCTGCGGCCAGGGGGTTTGCTTCATACTCTTCTTATGCTCGTGGGGTTGTCACACTTGTTAAGAGGTCGCTTGCATTTCAGGAACTTGGATCTATGGGGGACCCTGAGGGGCGCTATGTGCTGCTGTGGGGACGGCTTGGGCAGAACACTATACTGTTTGTTAATTGCTATGCTCCCAATGTTGATACGCCAATCTTTTTTGTCACTCTGTGGGGTCATGTTCTTGCTGTGGATGCTACTCACATTGTGTGGGGGGGGGACTTCAATTTTGCATTTCAGGCCCAGTTGGACAGATCGGAGGGTAGCCCTCAGTACAATGTACAGGCTAGGGATGTGCTGCGGGGGATAGTGGAGGAGGCTGGGATGGTTGACAGCTGGAGGTACACCCACCCTGCCACTAGGGAGGGCACCCATTACACCACACATGCTCGTTCATGGGCAAGACTGGACTATGTATTTCTCTCTAGAGGGTTGATGGCTGGCCTACGGGGGGCCACACATTTAGCTAGGACGTATTCAGACCACTGTCCGGTGAAGGTTGATTTGTCCGTCCCCGGGTTACACAGGCCGCGCCCGCCTTGGCGTTTGTTTCCGAGTGCTTTGCTTGACCCGGTGTTCAAGGAGGAACTCGGTGCGGAGGTGGAGGCGTTCTTCCCTAGAAACAAGGGCTCTGTGGAGAGCATTGAGGTCATTTGGGAGGCGTTCAAGGTCACGATCCGGGGTGTCACTATTTCTAAAAGTTGTGGAGTACTCCGTCTGATTGTTCGGACCCTCGAGAGGTTGGAGGCTGACTTGCGGGACTTGGAGCGCAGGATGCAGGTGACTTCGGACCCCGATCTTTTGGCACAGTTCCGCACTAAGCTCTCCGAGTATGAGGAGGAGGCTGCTCGAGAGGCTAAGCACAGGGGGAAATACTGGACGGCGAGGCGATACTGCGAAGGGGAGCGGCCAGGTAAGGTCCTCGCTGCCCTTACTAGACATCCTAGGCATGGGTCGGACGTGTTGGAATTGGTGTCTCCGGATGGCACTCGCTGTCGAGACACTTCGGAGATTCAGCGCACTTTTATTGAACACTATGCACACCTTTACACGACACAGCAGACGGGTGAGACTCGATACGGTGGTTTCCTCGATGAGTTGGCGCTTTGTTGGCTATCGGATGGTCATCGGGAGTTCTTAGGCAGGCCCCTGGAGGTGGAGGAGGTCAGGAATGCCATCATGTCTCTTTCTAATGGGAAGGCCGCCGGGCTGGATGGCCTTCCTGCTGAATTATATAAGTGTTATATTGACATCATGGCCCCTGTGCTCCGTGAGGTGTTTGAGGAGTCTCTGGAGGAGGGACGCCTACCGGGCTCCATGCGTGAGGTCGCCATCACGTCGCTGCTCAAGCCGGGTAAGGATCCACTGGATGTGGGCTCCTACAGGCCCCTCTCATTGCTCAACTGCGATGTTAAAATTCTCGCGAAGGCCTTGGCGGTGAGATTAGCCGAACTCATGCCTGTTATCGTGTTGCCTGATAAATCGGGATTTGTGCCCGGTCGCGCCACCTCTCACAATCTTCGCACTTTGTTTTCGCTTGTGTCGACCATCGATCCCACTGTCCCGGTTGCCGCTATCTTTCTCGATGCCACTAAGGCGTTTGACTCTGTCGAATGGGGCTACCTTATTGATGTTCTTTGTCGGATGGGGTTCCCCAGGATTTTCATCTCTTGGGTTAAGCTTTTATATACTGATCCGATGGCGAGGGTAGTAGTGAATGGGGTGCTGTCCCCCTCGTTCCCTCTCACGAGAGGGACCCGACAGGGTTGCCCCCTCTCACCCCTCTTGTTTGCTATCGCCATTGAGCCGCTAGCCTGTAGGATACGTCAGTTTCATCAGCAGAGCGCCTTTAATTGTCTTCAGCGGCAGGTCGGCATTTCTTTATACGCCGATGACATCACACTCTATGTCAAGGACCCTGAGAACAACCTTAATTCGCTCCTGCGGGAGCTGGTCGCTTTTGGAGGTGTATCCGGGGTTCATATCAACTGGCGGAAATCTCAATTTTTCCCCCTCACGGCTGCGGTGGCCAGGTTTCCCCTTGACTACCCTTTGGAATGGTGTGACTCGGAGTTGCGGTATCTCGGTATTGTTGTATCCTTGGATAGGGGAGACGCGGTTCGGCTCAACTATGGTGTAGCCATTACTAAACTGGCGGATGATGTCACCAGATGGATGTCTTTACCTCTCTCCATGGCCGGCAGGGCGTCTCTTATCAAGATGGTGGTTCTGCCCCGCTTTCTTTATCTCTTTCAAAACCTCCCATATCATCCTGGTGCTTATTTCTTTCGTAGACTTCGTTCTGAGCTTCTGCGGTTGTTCTGGGGGGGCAAGCAGCCACGGGTGGCCTGGGCCACCCTTACGTTGCCTTACGCTGATGGCGGTTTCGACGTCCCTGATTTTGAACTCTATTATCTCAGCGCTCAGGCGCATTATGCCTATCATTGGATGCGCCCCACGCCATTCATGCCCCAGATTGCTGCTGAGCATTGGGTCGCCCACCCGCTCCCACTGGAGGGGATGGTTTTGGGCAAGGTGTCAGATGTGGAAACGTCCCGCACGACGGTGACATGCACGGTGGATGCTTGGAAGCGGATGGCTCATTTGCTAGACGTTTCCTTTCTCTACTCGCCGGCCTTGCCTCTGTCTTATCATCCGGATCTGTCGCTGTTGTTGGAGACGGGGTTTCAGCGAATGTGCAAGCGGCTAGGTATCCTCACGTGGGGCGACTTGTTTCATGAAGGTGCCTTCCGCACGCAGGCTCATTTCTTCGGTTCGGCTGCTTGCTCCCCTCTAGACCTGTTCTACTTTGTCTGCCTGCGGCAGGGCATGCGGGCTCTGCTACCCGACTACCCTTCGGAGCCTGGGGTAACCCTCCCCCTCCATGTGCTGCTGGTTTCAGATGGGCGACACCTGGTGTCGAAGTTATACCGGGCTATTCGCCGACAGCGATCGGTCCCGACCAATCGGGTGCGCGAGCAGTGGGTTGCCGAATTGGGTGCTCCTATTACAGACGAGCAGTGGAAATATTGTTGCGGGCTCACGGCCAATGTCTCTTCTAGTTGTCGCCTTAAAATTATCCATTACAAGTTTGTTCAGAGGTACTACTATACCCCGGCGAGGAAACTGCGGTTTCATTTGGCGGAGGATGACAGGTGTGCTAGGTGTCGAGCGGAAGGCGCTGATTTTTTGCATTTGGCTTGGAGCTGTGCGGGGGTTTCGGAATATTGGACTCAGGTTCATGAAGCCCTGCAGGTTATGGCGGAGGATGGGGTGGCGTTTGACCCCTCGGTGATGTTACTTGGCTTTTCTAAAGACGTACCTGCCTCTCACCGTAGATTTGTTGACGTGGCCCTGTTGTTGGCTAAGCGTAGGGTTGCTTGTTGCTGGGGTCGTGGTAGGTTGCCGCGCTTTCAAGACTGGGTGACTGACCTCATTTACTGTCAGGATCAGTACAATATCTATTCTGACTTGATGCCTGTTCGATGCAGACCAAAGGATTTTTGGAGTCCGCTCCAGGTGTACCTCCTGACCAGGGCGGCGCGGGACTCTGATTCTGAACTTGAGGACCGTGAGGGGATAGGCTGATGACAACGTGATGGGCTGGGATTTTACACGACACCTGCTGTTCTTCCGATATCGGGGGGGGGGGCTGACTGTCTCCTTTTCCTGCGAGCTATTGGGGGGTGGGAGTCTCCCTTCGGACAGGTAGTTTATCGGGAATCCAGATTGTATCCCTCTGCGGCACCCTTCTATCCAGTGCTCCTCATACTTGTGTCCCCTCTGGCTCATGTGTTCTCCGCTAATGTACTGTATTCATATTGCATTGTCTTATTGGCTTGCCTGCCCATGCTGGATCATTGAATTTTAATATCTCTTGCACATTTCGTTGTTGCTCCTTGTGTTGACTGATGTCCTGCCCTGTACTTCCTTGTGTCTCCTTATTTATTTATTTTTTTTGTATGCTTTCTAGGCACTGACGTACCACTGTAATGGCCGAATGTGAATGTATGTTTTTGAATGTACACTTCCCTTGTACCTGCTTGTCTCCAAATAAAGGTTTAAAAAAAAAAAAATATCCTTCTCCCCAAAATGCTTCAATTTATCAGCGCTGTAACCAGTTGCACTCGCTACCAGTAAAAAAAAGGATCAATTTCAAAGCTCTGATGGTGGCATATTCGGCCTTCTATAAGACTAGTCCTAAATTCTTGCACAAAAGGATGGACGAATACTGCCTAACTGATCTTTGAACTTACAGTCAGCCCGACTGCTGATGATCCTGCTCACCAAACGGAAGAAGTGGGGTGGTTCTGCCAGCTCTGTGTTGGCAGCTGAACATTGGAACAAACTCCCCCTCAGATGCATTCCAGATAAAAATCTGTTTTGTAGGCAACTAAAAACTCCTCTGTTTAAAGAGTAATGTGATTGTTATCTTCCTGAGGGCTGCTGGTCATAGTGGTGGGACACTCTTGTAGTATCTGCGTGCATCAGAAATCCCAATATTCATTAATTTATTCATACATCCATTTATAACACAGAAAATAAAAATCCCACACCAATTTAGAAAAATAAAGCAAGATTATACTAATTATTTGACACCAAAACAACAATAATTCAATCAACAGAACCAGAGATGTTCACTTTCAAAGATTTTAGGTAAGTATAGCTGCTATCTGGTTGTGTCAGACTGGGTGAAAGTTACATGTTCGGGCCAGATACAGGGACCAGGTTAATCCCACTGAAAAAGTTATGTCCCTGTAGCTCAGAATGGAGGGCAGCCAACTGACTCTAGACTCAGCCTGGGTAGGGTAGTCCTATGGCATCAGGGCAGTCCTTCTGGAGTATCTACAGGTACAGGTATGTACTGAAGAGTGGGCTTCCCTTTTTTCTACCTGGTGCCCACTTTGAAGTGGAGTAAACTTCTGGAGTCTTCCCGCTGCAGAGGTGTCTGGAATTTTCTGCCTCCCTGTCCTGGTCCCAGTCTGTCTGCAGGCACAACAGGCATGTGTGAAGTCCTTTGTGTGTAAGCTGAGGTAGTGCCTTTGAACTGCAACTGTGACAAGTGACAGCTCCCCCGCTCATCAAGTCAGAATGACCCATCCTGCCAACACCCAGACCGTCTATTGAGAGGCTATCTGGGAGGAATACACAAAGACCAACAGCCAGCTACACCTAGTCATGTGACCCAGGAACAGGCTGCAGGCACCAAATGGTTAAGGCAAGAAAATGGCAACTTTCTAAAAGTGGTCTTTTTGAGAAGTGAGACTTATAACCTGATTTTTCCATTAAATATGGTTTTAAATTACAATTCCGACCAAATATGACATTACTACTTGTTCCTAACCAAAAGTTATGACTTATTAAATGCAATAAGGTATTCCGATATTTTCCTATAGGAAAGATAGACCTTGCAATAGTGAAAAACTAATTTGGGAGTTTTCCACTACCAGGACATGTGAAATTTAAAAGTACATGTCCAACTTGTAATTACAACGCACCCTGCCATATGGGCTATTTAGGGCTTAACCTAGGGGTGACATATGTATTAAATAGGAAGATGTATGCCTGACAAAATGTTTATTTTGCCAGGTCGAAATGGCCGATTGAAACTCCACCCACTTCAATGGCAGGCCTGAGACATGTTTATATAGGCCACATAAGAGGGTGGCACAAAAGGTTCTGCAGGCGCACTAGTCCATTTAATTTATGGGTCCTGTGTACAGGTAATACCAATTTACTGGGGACGTACAAGTAAATTAAATGTGCTAATTGGGTGTAAGCCAATTTTACCATGTTTAAAGGAGAGAACACAAGAACATTGCCACTGGTTAGCAGTAGTAAAGTGCACAGAGACTGAAAGCCAACAAATAGCAGGTTCAGAAAACAGGAGGGTTGACTGCAAAACATTTTTGGGTGACCATGCAGAGAGGGCCAAGTCCAACAGCACCCCTCATGGTGTGCACCTCAATATCCACCAACCCGCAGAATGGTAGTGAAGAACATTTTGTGGCTCAATTTTGCAGGTATATCCTATGGATACACTTATTCAATGATATGATTATGACAATGGAATGCTGAGGCAAGTATACATCACCTCAAAATCTTGCAGTAATGATGTAACATTTTGTGCATGCAGGGATTTTGACTGGCAATCAGAAAAAGTACCCTTGAGTGCTCGAATGGCTGTGCCGATTATTTTATATCAGTAAATAATGTGCAGGAGAGGGCTCTGCTGTTATAGATTTGGTTTTAATTGATACGGAGTATGCAAAGATTACCTAAGGGGGGGTGCTTTAGCTGTAACTGCTTGGCCCCGTGGTTCACTCTCATTGCAGACATGCATATATTTATTTATTTTGGTCTGTTGTGAGTTATTCTAGCTATTCCTTTACCAATGCTGTTTATCTGAAGAGAATCTACTTATGTTTTTTCTCCTTTAAATTCAAAAACTGAACTTGAAGCTGAATAAACAAGTGCAGCAGAAGAATCTTTAACTAGGACAAATGGAACAAACGCATGGACAAAGCCAATAAGTCTAAGATCTGTTGCCAGCCTTTTAGCTTTGCAAGGCTATTTTGATTTGCCATGGTTTTTTTTAAACCTTTTTTGTTGGGGGGACATGAGGGGTGGCTGCTGAGCCCTTGCCAATATTAAAAAGCATTGGCTAAAAGCAAAAATATTTTTTTGTCTCAAAAAGCACACATTGCTATTGTAGTTACTGGAAGCGAAGCAAACTACTTTGTGGATGTACTCCTTATGAAATAGCACAATGCCATCACTACATAAATACTAGCCAATGGCTGAAGTGGCCTGGCCTATTGACCCATGCTCTATTCTGCAGAAGGTGGAAGACATATGTGATTGACACAACAACAGACCAATGGATAAAGAAAGATTGCTCAAAGCCCCTATAAAGTATATTATATAACTTTAGTAAAATCGAAAGGTCTTGTTTAGCACATGCACAAAATTGGCATGTTGAAGACATTGTTATATTCAATAAAAGGCATGAACATATTGCTCTTGTAGACTAACAAGAACACTCTTCGATTCTTATCCATAGTCTATGGCACAGTAGTCAACAGACCAAATTCTGGGGCCCATATTTCACAAGTGCCTCTGGGGGGCAACAGGCGTTTGCTCCTTCTTTATGAGCCCTGGGGTATTTTGGTATTGCAGAAGGGACAGCAGATGCTTGTGCACTCCCTTGTGTAATACAGATAGTGCTGGCACACATGTTGCACCAACGCTATCTCACGAGGCTGTTCCCTCATTTGCAAATAAAAATGATGAAATATCTTTACCTCTGCGCCCACGCCTTTTTATGGGCATGGGCGCAGAGGTAACGAAGCTGTGAGGAGGCACAATGACTGTGCACCACAAAAAGGTAGTGCACTGCCAGTGTGCCCCTTGATGGCAGCCCTCTGGAGCAAGTCAAGAGAGTCCTATGGACCCCCCAGACATCCCATTGCAGGTGGGTGTAGTCACTCACTGCACCCACCTGCAAGGAGATCTCTCTCCTCTCTTTAAAGTGTAAATATAGAGCGGTTTTGAAGCAGCCACTCTGTATTTCACCTGAATCTGCAGCCCAGTAAGGATGGGTGAATGTGGGGTTCGGTGTAGGAGCACTTATTGCCGTCAGCAAGTTGCCCGGGGTTAAGAAACTTCGAGAAGACGTCACTGAGGTGGCTTGTGTCGTGCTTGGCTGTTTGTACTGCGGCTGAACACTGCTTTCTAGGTATGGCGAATGCCAGTGGCCCCCTGGGCTGGATTAGGTGCACCTAAATGAGATCAGGCAGCTGAGATAGATGGTTCGCAGACTATGAAACCAGCATTGTTTTGGTGACGTACATTGAAATCCCCCAGCATGCTGCATGTTCTAGCCGCAAGGCCTCTTCGCGCGTCGCACAAATGTTACAGGAGCATTTGTTTATCATGCGTGACCCACGTGCTTGCTTGGTGAGTCTGTGGCGTGGCGAAGTAAAAGCTCTGGTGCAAACCAGGGGCTTGGTGGGGCGGCAAGGGCTTGCACGGTTTACTTATTTTTCATGCTGTATTTTTTCATCTCTGGTTGGCTTCCTTACTGCCTGCCTACTATGTAATGCAATGTCCGTCTGATTTTTACAGTGTGTATGTAAAGCACTCTGATACCTACGGGTCAAGCTAGTTCTATATAAAACTTTTAAAATAAATAAATAAGCCCACTGCGCAGCATGAGTTCACGGCTGCGCATTTGACCTAATAGTGTGCACTTTCCCTGTTTGCACACAGCCTGCACCCTATATGTAATAGATCCTACCTTTAGTATGAGTAAAGTGTGTCAAATGTAGTACTCCGGTCTTTTACATGCAGGCTGCAAAGCATCTGAGCTCTTACAGAATGCGTTTGGCCGTGCAAGCAAAGAGCAGCCTGTCCTTGCCAAAGAACAACAATAATGGGTATGCAGTGATGTTAACCAAGAAACACTTCATTGCCACACAATGGTAGTATGTAAGTAAGTAAGTAATTTATTTATTTGTACATGATTAATTAAAATCTTTACAAAACAATAAAATATTGCTAAAAATTGCTAAAAGTTTGTTATACGCGAGTTCCTCCGTTTTACAAGTTTACTTAATGTCAGTTAATAATTGTCAATAAAATGTTTCAGCGGTCATTAAACGTCTGGCTTTTTTTGGTCCGCTCCCTGAGTGCTCTTGTGTCTTTTTTCAACTAGTTAAAAAAAAATTACGATCCAACAGTTTAGTTTTGTTTCAGTGGGGTTAAAGCACAGTTTGACAGCCTGCCTGCATGTCCAAACGCCATATGATTTAAAGGAGGGACGTAGTAAATTGTACCTCAAATCCTTTAGTTTAGGACAGATACACATAACATGGATAATGTCGTCCTTGTCAGCTTTACACAGGCGCCACTGCTGCAAAAAGTTCTCTCTCATCCAGGGTGGTAAGTACGGGGTTGCCGGGATTATGCTGAGGCATAATTTGAAAAACTTTTTTCATTTTTAGGTTCATTCCAATGTTAAGAAATGCTTGTGGCTGCATTCTTCTGTAGAAAATTACAAAAAACAATTTGATGGACAGAATGTAGATCAATGTCTTACATTCACCCCAGTACAAGGATCTGGGCCTAAATCCATCGTTTTTTGCACTCCACACCACCCTGGGTTAGATAATGGCTTTATGCAAATCAGCTCTGACCCTGTGCCCCATGGGAACAGTTCAGTCCGAACTACAACAGCCATATCTTTCCCAGACCGGAATCAAGCATCCGAGGACCGGACCGGTTTCGAGGTAACACCTCTCATCAGCCCGGCTAGCTTGACTCCAGTGGTGTGGAGGCTCTGGGACCCACGTCTGAGCTACCCCAGTACACTCAGGGAGAAAATTACAAAAAACAATTTGATGGACAGAATGTAGATCAATGTCTTACATTCACCCCAGTACAAGGATCTGGGCCTAAATACATCGTTTTTTGCACTCCACACCACCCTGGGTTAGATAATGGCTTTATGCAAATCAGCTCTGACCCTGTGCCCCATGGGAACAGTTCAGTCCGAACTACAACAGCCATATCTTTCCCAGACCGGAATCAAGCATCCGAGTGGAGTGCAAAAAAACGATGGATTTGGGCCCAGATCTTTTGACTGGGTTGAATGTGTGACATTGATCCACATTCGGTCCATCACTTGTTGTTTTTGCATATTCCGCTTTAGGTGCGCTGGGGATGCCCAGACGTGGGTCCCAGGCACTCCACACCACTGGAGTCAAGCTAGCCCGGCTGATGAGAGGTGTTACCTCGAAACCGGTCCGGTCCTCGGATGCTTGATTCCGTTCTGGGAAGGACATGGCTTTTGTAGTTCGGACTGGACTGTTCCCATGGGGCACAGGGTCAGAGCTGATTTGCATATCGCCATTGTCTAACCCAGGGTGGTGTGGAGTGCAAAAAAATGATGGATTTGGGGCCAGATCTTTTGACTGGGTTGAATGTGTGACATTGATCCACATTCGGTCCATCACTTGTTGTTTTTGCATATTCCGCCCTAGGTGCGCTGGGGATGCCCAGACGTGGGTCCCAGGCACTCCACACCACTGGAGTCAAGCTAGCCGGGCTGATGAGAGGTGTTACCTCGAAACCGGTCCGGTCCTCGGATGCTTGATTCCGTTCTGGGAAGGACATGGCTTTTGTAGTTCGGACTGGACTGTTCCCATGGGGCACAGGGTCAGAGCTGATTTGCATATCGCCATTGTCTAACCCAGGGTGGTGTGGAGTGCAAAAAAACGATGGATTTGGGCCCAGATCTTTTGACTGGGTTGAATGTGTGACATTGATCCACATTCGGTCCATCACTTGTTGTTTTTGCATATTCCGCCCTAGGTGCGCTGGGGATGCCCAGACGTGGGTCCCAGGCACTCCACACCACTGGAGTCAAGCTAGCCGGGCTGATGAGAGGTGTTACCTCGAAACCGGTCCGGTCCTCGGATGCTTGATTCCGTTCTGGGAAGGACATGGCTTTTGTAGTTCGGACTGGACTGTTCCCATGGGGCACAGGGTCAGAGCTGATTTGCATATCGCCATTGTCTAACCCAGGGTGGTGTGGAGTGCAAAAAAACGATGGATTTGGGCCCAGATCTTTTGACTGGGTTGAATGTGTGACATTGATCCACATTCGGTCCATCACTTGTTGTTTTTGCATATTCCGCCCTAGGTGCGCTGGGGATGCCCAGACGTGGGTCCCAGGCACTCCACACCACTGGAGTCAAGCTAGCCGGGCTGATGAGAGGTGTTACCTCGAAACCGGTCCGGTCCTCGGATGCTTGATTCCGTTCTGGGAAGGACATGGCTTTTGTAGTTCGGACTGGACTGTTCCCATGGGGCACAGGGTCAGAGCTGATTTGCATATCGCCATTGTCTAACCCAGGGTGGTGTGGAGTGCAAAAAAACGATGGATTTGGGCCCAGATCTTTTGACTGGGTTGAATGTGTGACATTGATCCACATTCGGTCCATCACTTGTTGTTTTTGCATATTCCGCCCTAGGTGCGCTGGGGATGCCCAGACGTGGGTCCCAGGCACTCCACACCACTGGAGTCAAGCTAGCCGGGCTGATGAGAGGTGTTACCTCGAAACCGGTCCGGTCCTCGGATGCTTGATTCCGTTCTGGGAAGGACATGGCTTTTGTAGTTCGGACTGGACTGTTCCCATGGGGCACAGGGTCAGAGCTGATTTGCATATCGCCATTGTCTAACCCAGGGTGGTGTGGAGTGCAAAAAAACGATGGATTTGTGCCCAGATCTTTTGACTGGGTTGAATGTGTGACATTGATCCACATTCGGTCCATCACTTGTTGTTTTTGCATATTCCGCCCTAGGTGCGCTGGGGATGCCCAGATGTGGGTCCCAGGCACTCCACACCACTGGAGTCAAGCTAGCCGGGCTGATGAGAGGTGTTACCTCGAAACCGGTCCGGTCCTCGGATGCTTGATTCCGTTCTGGGAAGGACATGGCTTTTGTAGTTCGGACTGGACTGTTCCCATGGGGCACAGGGTCAGAGCTGATTTGCATATCGCCATTGTCTAACCCAGGGTGGTGTGGAGTGCAAAAAAACGATGGATTTGGGCCCAGATCTTTTGACTGGGTTGAACGTGTGACATTGATCCACATTCGGTCCATCACTTGTTGTTTTTGCATATTCCGCCCTAGGTGCGCTGGGGATGCCCAGACGTGGGTCCCAGGCACTCCACACCACTGGAGTCAAGCTAGCCGGGCTGATGAGGGGTGTTACCTCGAAACCGGTCCGGTCCTCGGATGCTTGATTCCGTTCTGGGAAGGACATGGCTTTTGTAGTTCGGACTGGACTGTTCCCATGGGGCACAGGGTCAGAGCTGATTTGCATATCGCCATTGTCTAACCCAGGGTGGTGTGGAGTGCAAAAAAACGATGGATTTGGGCCCAGATCTTTTGACTGGGTTGAATGTGTGACATTGATCCACATTCGGTCCATCACTTGTTGTTTTTGCATATTCCGCCCTAGGTGCGCTGGGGATGCCCAGACGTGGGTCCCAGGCACTCCACACCACTGGAGTCAAGCTAGCCGGGCTGATGAGAGGTGTTACCTCGAAACCGGTCCGGTCCTCGGATGCTTGATTCCGTTCTGGGAAGGACATGGCTTTTGTAGTTCGGACTGGACTGTTCCCATGGGGCACAGGGTCAGAGCTGATTTGCATATCGCCATTGTCTAACCCAGGGTGGTGTGGAGTGCAAAAAAACGATGGATTTGGGCCCAGATCTTTTGACTGGGTTGAATGTGTGACATTGATCCACATTCGGTCCATCACTTGTTGTTTTTGCATATTCCGCCCTAGGTGCGCTGGGGATGCCCAGACGTGGGTCCCAGGCACTCCACACCACTGGAGTCAAGCTAGCCGGGCTGATGAGAGGTGTTACCTCGAAACCGGTCCGGTCCTCGGATGCTTGATTCCGTTCTGGGAAGGACATGGCTTTTGTAGTTCGGACTGGACTGTTCCCATGGTGCACAGGGTCAGAGCTGATTTGCATATCGCCATTGTCTAACCCAGGGTGGTGTGGAGTGCAAAAAAACGATGGATTTGGGCCCAGATCTTTTGACTGGGTTGAATGTGTGACATTGATCCACATTCGGTCCATCACTTGTTGTTTTTGCATTCTTCTGTAGTCACAGAACATAATCCAGCCATGCGTTCTTTTTGTTAATGCATCCTTGTCCTCAATAGAGGAGATGATTTGTGCTGATTTTTTTTGTTACTTTTTTAAAAGACAAGAGATCTGTTGGAGCGCCCGAGAGGTCTGACAGTCCCAAGACTTGAAGTGATTCAAATAGATAATCTCTAGTTAAGGATTTGCGATGTCGGAGCAGCTCTTCCCATAGGTTAAAATTTAAAGAACCAACCTCAGCGCTGCAAATATTGTGCCAGCTGGTAACATCCGCACTCCGCCTTTCTAGTGTTTGTTTCAGAAGACCAAATTGTAACTGGATTTGTGCAGGCGAGACGTATCTTAGCAGGTTAAAGATAGCCCTATATGAGTTAGCTATTACTATGTCCAGTAATGCGGCATCCTTCCCTTGAAGGGGTTCACTCCCATATGTGATAGTCGGCTGTAACTTTGCATGCAAAACCTGAAGAAGAGGGTTGAGCATTAGGTCGGGCAGTTTGGCTTTTAAGGATTTTATTGCCAGGTGAGTCCCGGTTCCCTTTCCTCGCAAGGACTCCAATTGGGGTCTGAACGAGTTCTTGTAGTCCAGGATTACTCCCAAGCATTTATAGGTGGTTACCAAGTCCAGCCCTTGTCAGTTTACGTGCCAATTGATTTTTCTTTTTTTCCTGTAGTTCAGTGCCATCAGCTTAATTTATTGAAGTTTATTTGCAAAGCATTCCTTTCTGAACAGGAGTGGGCTACATTCAGAAGGTGTTGGAGGCCAATCGGTGTCCGGCTTATCAGCACCAAGTCGTCCGCGTAAAGCAAATTGGACAATGGAATTTTCCCTCATTTCAGTGCATGACAGAGACATTTGTCGAGTTCCCTTGGTAAATCCACAAGAAATAGGTAAAATAGGAGCTGTGCTAACACACAACTGTGTTTTAACCCTTTTGTTGTCGGAAAAGGGTTAGAGAGGTGTGTACCTGCTCCTAGTTTGACCGTAATCCAGTTGTTTGTATGGAGTAATATCAACATGTCAAAAAGATGTTTGGGTATTCCCCAGTAATCCAGTTTCTGCCAGAGTTTGATGCGATCCACGTGGTCGAATGCGGCAGTGTAATCAATGAAGAAGAGGAAAGGGGGAGATTTAGTCTCTTTTGTTGCGTCCATCAGCAGGGTCAGTGCCATGATGTTAGTTGTGGTCCCTTGACCCCGGCAGAAACCAGTTTGATTGATCGGGATTGCTGAGTTTTCGGATGCCCATGATGTTAGCTCCTCCAGTATGGTTCCTGCAAAATACTTAGCCTCCACATCTATGAGGGCAATAAGCAGATAATTATTTGGATGTTTCCTATTGCCATGTTTGAAGATTGGGCTTATTACTGACCCATACCAGGATTCTGGAAGAGTCAGGGTGTTCTTTATATTTCTGTATATCGGCGTTAGTGCTGTGCTCCAGAATCCCGCATCTGATTTGCATAGCATTGGTGGAATGCCATTTGGTCCGGGGGCTACAAAAAAGAAGGGGGTTCCCGAGGGGATACAATGTAGAGGGCAGGTAGGGGGGAAAAAGAACAATGTAAGAAAGAAAGGACCCTGCCGTGGATAGAAGGGCCCTATACTAGGGTCCCGATTACTTAAATACCTTTATGGACCAGAGAGCAATGCTGAGTTAGACAATTACAACATTTGTATAGAGTCTATTTTTCTCTTTATTTTTTCATTTTTATAATTTAGTTCACACAATAGTGCAGTTAATTCAATCTTTAGTAAATAGACAAGTTAATCATACAAAATAGCAATTCATAAATAATTCATAATTCACTCTGAAGTCCCACACATAACCACACATACCTCATCAATCCTCAATCAAGAAACAGTCCTACAACATCATTCATACTTCTTTGTTCTAGTTAAAAATACAGGGGGGCTAGATCAGATGGAGAAAAGGCCGATCCAACAGATGAAAAAGGATCACTGTCTTCAACACCATAGACGCCTACGTGCATTTCGGTGAAGCGGCCAGGTCAAGCCACACCTTCATCAGGGCCAGAAGGTACCGTGGGGAGGGGGGAACAACACTGTGATAGAGAAAAAGTTTTTTTGGGTTGTAAATATATACATTTAGTAGGATAACAAAACGATATACCAAAACAGTTCATCTTAGTGTGATAATTATTTTCTATTATTTTGTTTTTAAAAAATCAGCATGTTTTGAAAAGGCATTGAGCATCCTGGTCCATGTGGGTTACCATACATATTCATCATTATTACCATCGGGTTGAAAAACCTCCCAAGGCTCACAGGTAATTAGGGGAGTTCTCCATTAGGCTCTATGTGTTCATCCATCTCACATTCATTCATCTCTCTTATTATACATCTGGGTTCATTCACTTCGTTAAATTTCGCAGGTAGGGTACCCCTCTATATAGGGAGCACATTCTTTCTTGATCTATCCCCTTCTTGGTAAAAAGGGGGCATGAGTGGGTACTCTCCAGGTCAATCTCATAGTCTTATTTGCTTCTAATCTGTAGCTTCCTAGTAGTATCAAGGGGCTTACCTATGAAACAAAGGGTCTTGATCTCAATACCAGGAGGTGCTGTGTTCTGTGGGTTAGGACTCACTACACTTCTTTGCCACTTAGGGTCATTTATAGGTAGGTCCAGAAGGGCTTTTGGGCGTTCTTCCACAGATCGAATACACTCCTAAGAAGAAACGATCCCATCAACAAGTACATTTAGCGAAAAAATTTCACAAAATCGGGAGTGATCGCGAGATCAAGATTCTATTCTGCAGGTATTTTGATCATAGATTGCCAAACAATTTACCTGGGATATTCACTTGTTTGTATCACAGGCGGCTGGGCTTTAACAGATTGGAGGGATCAGTCTCAAAATGTATAGGCAGATCAGAGGCAGTATGGTCATCTCAAGATAGCGATTCCTATAGAGTAATTAGGATCTTATTAGGTAAAGTATGAAAAAAGAGGGGAGGGGTAGCATCACATTCTCTCGTTATACATGGACATCTAGACTTCCTCCAGAAGAAAAAATGCCAACTACGTGGTCTCTAATAGCAGAAGGATGGATCAGTGTATCAGTTATTTACCTATTTGTGTGACTGAAGACGGTGAGTCCTCGAGGCTCAGGACCAACGGTGTCGGTCTGCCCCTGGCTATTTGCCTTTTGACATTGGCTGGTGTGGTGGCCAGATGTCTAAACTTGGTGGAGAAATAGGAACTTGGGTCGGGCATTAATTTATCCATTCGAGATGGTAGCATGGCTCCACTAGCGCCTGTTTCTTGGGTCGCGGCCATCATATGGTAGTTGTCTATTTTTTCCCTCTGAGGTTCTTTGCTGGACTCTTTTGTCCCCACCTCTTCAAGGTGTTTGTGTTGTTAAAGTGCTGAAAGAGGTATTTTGTCCATGCATCCTCCGTTATGTTAGAGTTTAGGCCAAGGTGGTCTGAGTTCTTAATTCTTTTGATCATGTGCCAGAACCTTGAGCTATTTTGCCGTTTTACTTCGTAGAGGAGTTTTGCCCATAGCTCATCGTTTGTTTCTTTTTTCCCACTTCTTCAGTTTTAACAATTTTTATGCTTTCCGTAGGACAATTTGCAAGTCGTGATTTGTTGGATCTTTCTGCATCTGTCTCAGTGTTCGATTTATTATCTGCTTTTGCGTTTTCATATCTGGAGTGAGTTGTGATTTGGTTAATGCTCCCTATCCATGGATTATCCTGTTTGGTGGTCCTTTTAATAAATTCAAGCTGATGGCAAGGATGAAGCTTTGCCATACTTCTAACAATTTTGATGTGGAGCTTGCCACTTGAATGAAAAGAGTAGATTTTACAGGGATTGCACTGAAGCCGCCGTAGGTTTTAAGTCACTTCAATGTCAATACCTGCGTATGGTTCAGTCTCGAGAAGTGAGTTAACTTTTATTGTGGCTTCTTGTGGCAGGTGGTCGCTGAGGTCGCTTGTCCCTATCGTGAACGCTGTTACCCTGCCAAGCATGTTTAAAGATGTAAATGTGTAGTCCTAATGGGAAGATTGCTTATCTGAGTGAAAGGTTGTGACCGATGTATCGTCTTCTGGGTAGTACCCCTTTCAAGGCTCTTATTTACAATACTCTAACTGCAGTAGTAAGTTTTTTGAGCAATTTTTAGCTTTATTAATTTTTCCGGAGCCCTGCCTTGGCACTCCCCAAGCGGCGCTAAGTTCTTGGTCAAGGGATAGTATGAGTGTGGCTGCAACTCTTGTAAAACAGGAGACAGTGCAAAATGCTCAGAAAGATACCCAGGAAGATAGTGCCTAAGCACCTTACTCGTGGTGATGAGGAGAAACGCAATGCACAAAAGAAGTGATGTCTCAACTGTTGCAACTCAAATTTGTGACCAGGTGTAACTTCCTAAGCTCCTGATGAAGTTGCCAATCCATGTGACACTTGTTTGTATCAATTTGCAAGACTTTGCACCAACAGCGTACAATGATTTCAGATGTTGGGCTGTCAGAGGTCTACTAATGGTGACCAACACTTCACGCTATGCACAAGCTCCTCTTCAGGTGGTGCAGAGGGCCTATTCATAGCAGGTCAGGATGTTGATCTTTAAAAAACTGAAGACTCAGGCAGTTCCCACATCAGGGTTAGGGTCTCAAATTGGTTGAGCTCTTCTTGAGTTAACTCCAGAATAAGGAGATGATGAAATGAACTAATCTGGATGCATTCCTGCATTGCAGACAGCTAAAGAACAGAATCAGCTATATGATACTTCTTAAAGTGCTCAATCGATACCTTTTAATTTTCGTTCTTCTTGGCACTGGGCAACAAAGTCAGCATAACATTGGAACTGCCATATAGTCCCACATACTGGAATGGGTAGTCTATGCCTTTGCTTGAATTGCTCCTAGACTGAAAAAACCCCTTGCACCAATGCACTTGGTTTGAAGAGTCACTGTGCAACGACTTTAGTTTTGGAGGAGGATTGTTGAGAGCTTTCTGTTAAAACGTTCACACTCTTTTAGTGGTGGGTACACAATAGATTGACTTGTGAATTAGATTTTGACTTCACTACCCTTGGGAGCAGAAACCCTGGCATTAACATAGAGATACTAAACATCTTGTATGGTGTTTGATCTTACAATATTCTATTTATTTATTTATTGAAGTTTTGTATAGCGCTAGCTGGACACGAGGGTATCAGAGCGCTTCACAGCAAATACAAATATGAATCAAAAAGAAAATGTGGACAATAAACAAGAGCAAAGAACACAAGCGAGAAGTAAAAGTCTACACAACATCAACTTGCGAGCCACAAGGAACGGAGAACAAAAGTGAATCATCCTGCTCTGGGATAGAGTTCCAGATCCTGGGAGCATTTCCCGTAAAGGATTTATTTGAGGTTTTGTGTTTCCATGATTTCAGAGGGCTGAGTAGCAGCGTGTTGGAACTTCTGAGGTTCCTAGACTGACCGGCCCTTTTGAATTTGGCAGCCAGATATTCTGGTTTGCCTGTGTGCAGGGCTTTGTGTGTGAGGCAAGCTGTACGGAAGCTGGCTCGTTGATCTATAGGGAGCCACTTCAGTTCCTTGAGTGCCGGTGAGATGTGCTCATATTTCTTTGTTCATGTGACCATTCTTGCTGCTGCGTTGAGGGTAGTGGTAAGAGGCCCCAGGTGAGATTTGGCTGTTCCGGTCAGAGCTGCAATACCGTAGTCAATTCTGGAGAGCACCAGTGCCTGAGTGGCCTGTTTCAGATCTTTCAGGGGGAGGAAGGGTTTTATTTTGTAGAGAAGTTTCAGTTTAAGGAACGCACTTTTGGCGGTTTTTGAAATGTTTTTTCATGTCCAGTTTGGGGTCGAGAGTAATCCCTAGGGATTTCAGAGAGTCCGTAGGCGCAAGGGTACCATTGAGGGCGTTTACGGCTTTGAGCCATTCTACTATTTGGGGGTTTTCCTCTCTATTCGAGATGAGAGCCACTTCTGTTTTCTCTTCGTTGAGTTTATGGTGGTTGGATGAGAGCCACTGTTGGACCTCCATGAGTGTAACGTTCAGTCTGTGAATGTCTGCGATCAATGTGGTTTCCAGATAGAGTTATGTGTTATCCGCGTAGAGGTGGAAGGGATATTGGAATTCCTTAGAAGTGAGGTGAGGGGTTCCATGTAGATGTTGAAAAGTTGCGGAGAGTACTGACCCTTGTGGAACTTCATTACTAACGGGGAGGGGGTCCGACTCAAAGCTGTTGATTTTTATTCTTTGTGTGAGGTTGTTGAGAAAGGAGGAGAACCATTTTAGAACCGTCTTTTCAATGATCGCTCTCTCCTGGAGGACTTTGAGTAGCAGGGTATTATCAACTGTATTGAACGCGGCCGAGAGGTCTAAGAGGATGAGAAGGCTACATTGGTCGGAGTCGAGTGACATGTGCAGATCATCTAGGACATTTAGGATTGCGGTTTCAGTGCTGCAGCCCTTTCTGAATCCTGATTGGTGTGGGTCTAGTAGATTAGTGTTCTCTAGGTGTTGGGTTAACTGTGACAGCACACATCTTTCAAGAATATTGGAAAAGAGAGGGAGGTTCGATACCGGTCTGAAGTTGTTCAGGCCAGGTTTTTTAGAAGCGGCGTGACTTGTCCTACTTTGAGGCAGTCTGGAATGGTTCCCTCGCTCAAAGATCTGTTGATAATCTTGCCCCAAATTGGGGCTAGGGTAAGCTTCAGGTCTTTAGTCAGTCTCAAGAGTAGCTGATCGAGGGAGTGGGACGAGGATTTAGCGGGGATGATTAGATTGCTTATCACTTCATCCCGGATGGGCCAGAAGGATGACCAACGGATAGACAAGGTTACTGGGGTGTTGCAGTGTGAAATATACAAGATTTCACTGCGTGGCTTTTAGGACGCCACTGCGTCAAAACCTTACACCTGCTTGAAGCAGGCATAAGAAGTAATGCAGTGTATTGGAAATAGGCCGCAACACGCATTGCTGAAGTTGCGTCATGCTTACGGCAACATATGCGTCAGAAATTGACGCATCTGTCAATCCTTGCGCCATAGTGCGCCGCATTGACATCAACAGTAATGGCAAACCTGTCTGCTCGCTCCACATCATCTACCACCCACCTGGCGACAACCTCCTATTCACAGAACAAATCATGGATCTGATTACATCACTCACTGGTCGACGAAACACACAAATTTTCCTGGGTGACTTTAACCTCCATTGGAACGATCCTAACGACACAGTGGTCAACAGCTTCAAAGACTTCCTCAATGCCTTAGACCTCAACCAATTGTGCAACAGCCCTACACACGACAAAGGCGCAATCCTGGACTTAATAATCGCTAAAACTGATCCCACCCATCTGGAATCGAACCTCCCCTGTGACTGGTCTGACCATCACTTCATCACCTTTTTCATTAATGAAACAATCAAGCTGACCTCTGCCCAATCCACAGAGCATAAGGTATTGAAAAGGGAATGGAAAAAGCTCAACAAAAATACCTTACCCGCCTCCAGTACGAATTTACTTCTTCCCCCTGTTGGAGTTTCCAACGTAACTGACCTCACCAACCACCACCTAAACTTGCACCCCTGCAACTAAAGAGAGTCTCCACAAAAGACTCTAAACCCTGGTTCAACGGTCTCCTTAACGAGGACAGACGCTCTCTCAGAACTGCTGAATGCAACTGGAGATCAATACCATCCATCAAGCTCCTCCTGACTCTAAAAAGGAAAAGAAATGCTTACTTTCGTAAGGTCAAACGCACTAAAGCAGACTTCTTTACCCAACAACTTGACCAATCAAGAAATCGATCCAAAAAACTTTTAGAATTAATTAAAACACAATCTAAGGACCAACCCCAACGGCCACCTGAACTAACTCACCCACAACCATCGTGTAACGACTTTTCTAACCACTTTAACCTAAAGATGGAAAACATCAAGAAAAATCTCCTCAAGGACCTAACTTCTCATTCTGTCCCCCTTACCAAATCGCCCCCCTTGCCCCAAACGCTTCTCAACAACTCACTCCAAAGTTTACCTTGAAAAACAACGCAACATGGTCTTACTTCCACCCCTATTCTGAAGAAGTAATAGACACATTTCTCAGTTCCCTAAAGCCTTCCAACCACCTAACTGACCCACTCCCCGCAAATGCGGTCAAAGATCTTACCCCTTCACTACTACCCATATGGACCAAGATCATCAACAGCTCACTTTAACAAGGTTGCATCCCGGACTCCCTGAAGGTAGCACAAGTGTCTCCCATCCTCAAGAAACCCACAGCTGACCCCACGGACCTCAACAACTATCGCCCAATATCCAATATTCCCACTCTGGCCAAACTTCTGGAAAAATGTGTTCACCACCAATTGACAAAACATATTGATCACTTCAAGCTGCTAAATAAGCACCAATCCGGCTTCCGTGCAAATCACAGTACAGAATCTGCCATGACACACATCATTGATGATGCACTTCAACTACTCGATCGTAACGAAGCATGCCTCCTCATCCTATTAGACCTCTCCTCAGCATTTGACACGGTCAAACACGAACATTTGAGAGATCTGTTGAAACACAGAACGGGTCTTTCAGGACCAGTGCTCGACTGGTTTACCTCTTTTTTGCATAACCGGACTCAAAAATTTAAGGTCAACAACACACTGTCCAAACCTATGCCTGTTACGCTAGGAGTCCAACAAGGCTCCTCGTTATCCCCTACTCTCTTCAATCTCTTCATGGAACCACTCTCCGATTTGCTACAAGCTTCCAACATGCAATTCCACATGTATGCAGACGATAACCAACTCTACCTCAAGATCAACACTATGACATTAGACTGCTCAACAACACTCTTAAGACCACCCAAACATGGCTGGCAGTGAATCACCTCAAACTGAATGCTTTAAAAACTGAATTCCTCCTCATCGCCCCACCCGCCAAAGTCCCCACTATGCACAATCTGATAAAACACCTGACAGCACTCGATGTTCAACCAACCATTGTTGATTCGGGGAAATCACTTGGTATAACTCTGGACTGCAACCTCAATATGCAGAAACATATTAGTAATGCAACGAAGGGAGCAAACTTTCAGATCAATACACTAAGAAAACTGAAGCCCTTCCTACCTCCCAATGACTTCAAGTTAGCGGTTCTGGCTCTAGTTCTACAGCGGCTGGACTATGGAAGTGTTGCGTTATGTGGTCTCTCCAAAACCACCACAGTTCCTCTAATAGCATCCACCAATGCAGCAGCGAGACTCCTCACTGGCTCGAAAAAAAGGGCCCACATCTCCCCTGATCTAAAGTCTCTTAACTGGCTGCCATTTGAAGCCAGAATCCACCTGAAAATAGCTTGCATGACGCACAATTCCCTACATCATAGTGCACCCTGCTATCTCACACAAAAACTCACAATATTGGGAGGATCAAGATCAACCAGAAGCTCGGAAAACTTCCTTCTGAAACCACTGAAATTCAGTAAGGAAAACACCTATAAACGCTTCTTTTCAGGAATGGCACCCAGGATTTGGAATGCCCTACCACCACAAAAAAGAATGAACACCTCCTCATCCTCATTCAAACTGGAAGTAAAAGGCATCCTTATGGCGAAATTTACGTAAACATTGCCTCACATGACTTGAAGAACCTCTATTCCACCATTTTTACCTATCAATCTAATGCCTGGCATGTCATATGCAAATCTCTGGTCCATATATTGTGATGTTCTCATGTTTAATTTATTCCCATCATCCTTCAACACCAAGCCAGTTTCTGCACCTTATCTGATTGTGACTTTTTATTTAGGATTTTCTCTGAAAAGCTTTTTGATGTTATTCTTACGGTCCTTCATATTGCTATTCATGTCTTGCCTATATACGCTTATTGTAAAGCGCTATGATACCTGCAAGGGTCTTGTTCGCGCTCTATAAAACTTACAAAATAAAAACATAAATCTATATAGATGTGTCAGTTTCTTGTAAATCTGCCCCTTAGTTTTTAGATCTCTGTGTCAAAAAACATGCATGGTACCTTGGAAATACTCATGTGATGTCCCTTGATGCAAAGTATCGCAAAGCACTATTTATGTTACTTTTAGGATAACTTTCCAGTGTAAAAAAATATGTTTTGCGGTGGAAATTAAATACTTTATCAAGACTTTGCACTGTTATGTATAGCTTTGCTTGACTTGACACTGGCACAAAGTCTCAATAAATCTACCCCCAAATCTTTTATTATCTCTTGAAGAGTGCCAGTTTTTTTGTGGTCATCGAATCAAAAACATGAATCCAGCGTGAATCGACCGCAAGCACTATGTATTTTTACTAATTGATAGGGAACAAAGGCTGGAAGTGGTCCAGACAAAGTAAACAATATCATAGAGACAATTGATATCGCAAGGGGAGTTAAAGTCAGGGTTATTTATGAAACTGTTGAGCACAAACATAATTTTACTTCAACGCTTGATCAATAACTTCAAAGTCTTCTGAGCCACTGATTTGTAATAATTTCTCAGCCTCACAAGACTTCAAAATCCTCTGGTGGTTGACTTGTTGCCATGCTGGCGAGTGTCCACAGCCTTTGTGGACATCCAGGAAGATTCAATGCCTCACATGGATGGGAGAATTAGAAACTCAAAACCCCACAGCCACAGGTTGGATTTCCACATGGTTTCAGGCAGTCCGAAAAGCACAACTGGGGGTAACTCACATAACTCGTGGCACACAGTGTGGATGACATTTCTAGTGCTAACAAACCCTTCTCTAGGCAGGATATTTCTCTACAGAGGCACCCTACTTCTCCTCAGTCCGTGACTTCTCACTTTACCATGGATCAAACGTCACCTGTGCAAGGGTTCCTGATAGGCACTCATGACGCCTCTTATCCTGGGGCAAGGTAGGCTGCACATTACTGCCCACATGTCCTCTGCTGCAGACCCCACTTATAGACAACACTCTCCAGCCACCACGTCCATAGCCACCACTAGAGTACCAGTGCTCAGCAGCAGAAGTTCAAACTGCCCAGACCGTCAGGGGTTGGTCCAGAAGGGCGACCTAAAGGCACTGTAGCTGTTGCACTCCCCTCTAGACCTGGAGGATAATAGGCGAATTAGTGGCACCAGTCCAGGAGAGAGTCCACTGAAAATTATGAAAGTTAGAGACACAAGCTTGAAATAGGCACATCCAATGGGTCTCTTGGATGGGTTCAATAAGAGTGCTTTCCCTTCCTTTTCAAAATTTTCTGTGAGCTTTGTGTCTACTTCTCAGTTCCTTCTTCATGTACATACGTTTTTAAAAGAGAGTGGAGACCCAAGGCATTGGTGGGACACATTTACAAAATCACTCTGTCTTCTCAACCCTCCTCTTATATTCTGTACTCGCTGGGGCTTACTTCTCTTTCCTTTGGCATCAGCCCACTGGCTACCCATCTAGAGTGTTCTAGGAAGTATTAGGATGCATATTTTTCAAATACCGGGTCATATTTTTTTGGTTCCACTTCTACTCTCTCTTTTGAGTCGTCCTCTATATAACCTCTACTGTCAGAGATACCTCTCTGGGTATGGCATATAAAGGCACTTGTCATCTGCCCTTTGCCCAGCGTGGACTTCTGCTTCCCTGATAACATAAAGCCTCTCGGAACAACCTGGAAAACTCATAGAAGCACCCCTTTCCTTTAGCAGGCAGAAATAAATCTCACCTGGAATGTCAGCAAGGGGAGTCGAAGTCAGGGTTATTTATAAAACTGTTGTGCATGAACATGGATTTACGTCAATGCAGGAGTAGGGGGCCTTTGATCTGTAGGATATTCTATCTCCCACACGCAAAAATATATTTCTTTAACTGAGAGACTGGCAAAATCCTGCCCCATGTGCAATATATGATGGAATCATTTAGGGTGAAACTAAACCATCCAATGAGCTCTGGATCTATTTGAATATAAGTACAGAACCGATTCTGTATTCTGCACTTTGTGCCAATCAGAAAATATATTGTACCTACATTTAGCCATGAAATTATCACTGCCTGTGAAATACACTGGGGCCAGTACATTCTGTTAAAAGGAATGTCCTTTCCCTTTGGACCCAATTTAATTATGGGATCACTGCATCATAATTGGTGTAGGGCCTGACATGCAGCCAGACCTGCACCTACACTCATGCAAGTGTGCTGTAGTTGCACAGCTTTTTCATGGGTGCAAGAGCTCTGGCTAAAAGGTCTGTCACAGGCCGGCATCAGTTCCAGCCAGTGAGCCACAGATTTGGCTCCACTCCACCTTTCGTAGCATGTAGCTGGCTCTGGGTGCTGGTTCTTCCTGTCTGGATGCTGGATCTGCACCAGTCCTTGTACCACTAAGCAGGCTCAGCACAGACACTGTCTGTGTGCACCATGCACTGGGTGAGAACCTACTTTTAGGCCCTGCACCAGCCCGTTCACCTCAGAGCCCGCTTCAAGTGGCCATCAGCCATGTTCAGTAGGCTCTGGATAAAGGATGGCCAGCTTCCTTGCCACAGATTCAACTGCACATGATCTTCACTGTGCAGACCATGCCTTGAAAATGCCTTGCAAAATCACCAGTGCATGGACAGATCCTGTTCTGTCCCTGTGTCACTGACCCATCTGCCTACAGCGTTTGACTGTATGCACCGGACTCGAGTCTCTGTACCACAGACACATGCATTAGCCCTTGGCAGGCTGCAGCAAACTGCGTGTAGCAAACTCAGGGTGCAGAAACTGGTCAGCACAGAGTCCCAGTAAATCAGAAGAACGTGTCCCCCATACTGCTGATCCCACTCCTCAGCCCTTTGCAACAGAATTAAAGCACATACCCAAATGGCCTTCATCCATGTGCGGTAGTTGATGAGTAGGATAGTCTTTGCACTAAGACTGCTTCACTCTACCTTCAACTGTGCTCAGACCGCAGGGGATCACCTAACTAGTTAGCATGAAGGAGTCTCATTTGTTATTGGAATTAACCAGACAAATCGCTCCACCTACTAAGAACTTCACCCATAGAATATAGAAAGAGCTATCAATCTGTCAATCCTTTCTGTGCCTGGGCAAGGGTGAGGTTTCTTAGGTGAAACTTAAGAAGGCGGAGTTCTCTTGGGAAGATCAGAAAATTCACAATGACTCCTAGTCCTCTTACATATCTCTTACACAACACAGTTCACCAGCTATACACATTCAATCAAAAGACCCCAAACACCTACTGGCCAATTATAGTACATGTAATACAACAAGGAAATGCATTAAAAGATTTTTTATTAAATGAGTTTCTTTTACCAAGTTCTCTTAGTATCTGTTGGATGGTCCACTGTTTCACAATACATTTAAAAGACATTAAAAACACAATATTATATCCATGTGATAATGAGAGACAAGCAAACAAATAGAAGTGCAAACTATTACTCTCATCTAATATCGGTTATTCCCTATGGAATTCGTTCTGTTATTTGTTAAAATGTCCACAGCCCTTTATACTCTATCGGATATAAACAAGTTCCTTGGATACAACCATATATGAAAAAACCAAAGGCGTCGACTCGTTTTGGTGGTGTTTTTCCTGGTGTAAACCACCTTCTTCAAGACTAAAACTATATAACAGTCTCTCTTATGTTAAGACTTGGAAAAGTCCTTCACAATTCAAGGATGGATCAGAAACTTGTATCCTTCAATCAATATGGGCGGGGCTCTTTGCTCAAGTTTTACACGGTCTCTAGTACATGGGCGCAACACTCCTCCTAAAGTGTTTAAGTCATGGAGGTGCAATCGGATATCCCCTACAGCCTTGATCCTGTGTAGGAATCTAGGCTTTATTGCCAATATGAGACACTGTGATGTTACTGGCTACACACTTGACGATTGAAGGCTGGAGCTACCGCACACGTACTACAGTACAGCAAGGTCCCACCACTAGTGGATGTATTTTGGGATCCTATATATATGAACAAACCAGTTCACGGATAGAGTATTGTTAATGTATTGTGAAACAGTGGACCATCCAACAGATACTAAGAGAACTTGGTAAAAGAAACTCTTTTAATACAAAATCTTTTTAATGCATTTCCTTGTTGTATTACATGTACTATAATTGGCCAGTAGGTGTCTGGGGTCTTTTGATTGAATGTGTATAGCTGGTGAACTGTGTTGTGTAAGAGATATGTAAGAGGACTAGGAGTCATTGTGAATTTTCTGATCTTCCCAAGAGAATCTCGCAATTTTTATTTACCTGTGGTAGCCCTTCTCTTGGTCAGTGGGGTCGCTACCTTCTTTTCAAAGAAACTTAATAAAGCACCATTATCCTTTCTTCAATTATGTTTCAGGGTCTCAGAGTCTTTGAACCTAATTAAAGCGTAGGAATAGTCTTCATTCCATGACCACTGACTAGAACTGGTCGAACAATAGATAAACATAGAGACAGAAAATAGATGTATTGATGGATGACACTAACCGTTCTATCGTAGCCTGCAGGACTCCATAACAAGACATCCTGGCTTAGGGTTTTCCAGTTATGTAGATTTAAGAATATTCCTTTTAACCCATGCAGGAGCTCACTGGGTTGCAGAACTGTGGGCTCTAGAAGCAGTGAGAAGTCCACTAGAGCTAATCATTTTTTCCCTCTGGATTGTGAAGGTGCTGTGGATGTGTACGACCCCTTAAAGCGGGCGCCCAGCTGAATCCCCGGACTGCTCAGTCCCCTTATCTGAACAAGGTTAGTTGCGTCTTTTACCTCCTCACCTGTCATGTTACAAGCAGGTCCCACCTCTGGTCTATCCATGCCCAGGATCAGGAGGTGTGCTTCGAGGCTCCATGGCCTAGTTCAAATCTAGTGTGGGCACTCCCAAGGGCACCAGGAGGACTTGTGAGCGGAGAGCCCTCTTGGCCATATTCCTACCCATCTCCTCTTCCTAGAGAAAGAAAAGAGGGGGAGATCCAGTGTGGAAGACCGCAAGATCCGTGGGAGTTGTACTGTAAACATTCAGGGCCTCATTTATGAAAAGTGACGCATCGCTGCGTGAAAACAGCGATGCGTCACTTTTCACTGCTCCCTCCTTGCGACACCAATGGTGTGTCATATTTACAGTACGACGCATCATGGCGCAAGGATTACAGATACGTCAGTATTTCTGATGTATCTGTATGGCGCAAAAGTGACGCATTGCTGGAGTGTGTCACAAAAGTGACGCAACTCCAGCAAGTGTCCTTTCACATGGGGCAAGCCCCATGTGAAAGGGCCTGCGTCGGTCTTAAGCCTGCTGTAAGGCAGGCGCAAGAAATTGACGCATTTGTGTCCTAAAAGTGGCGCAGTGAAGTCTTATAGATTTCACTGCAACACTTCTATGACCATTTTTTGCATCGGAACGCCCCCCCCTGCATACATTATACCTGGCAAAGGTATAATGTAGCGCAGGGGTTTTCAAAGTGAAGCATCTACCTAGATGCGTCAGTTTGTAAATATGGTGCAACAAGGCACATTTTTTACGCTGCTGGTGCGTCACAAAAAGTGATGCACCAACGGCGTAAAAGTGTTGCACGGCCTCATAAATGAGGCCCGCAGTGATTACCTTTATATATCTGACGTAATTACGTGTTTCTCGAAAATTTTGCTTCAGTGTAGTCGTATTGAAAAGACGGTTAGTCCAAAGTACTTCTGTCGGTGCACCCCGAATTAATTGGCCAAGTTAAAGTTCTTGGAAAATAAACTACTGGTGCAAGTTCGCCCATTTTCCGTCGACGTCTCGTCACTGTCCTACACGAGCAAATCTTTCAGCTAAAGTTCACATCCACTTTTCCACTGAAAATTGCTTTAGCGGGTGAATTATTCTTTGCTCGGAAGTGTACATGCGTCAAACCAATTTCTGCTGCTGGGAACATTTCAAATGTCATCAATTGTTTTTCTGTGCATTTGCTACAAACGCGTCTCCAAAAATCATGATCGAGTGAATGCCAGAAAAAGAGAAGAAAATACATGGTCTTGCATTAAAAAGGCTGGCTCTGTGCTTTTCGTGGAATGTTGAAATTATTCAAAACCTGTTGAGTCCGTTTGCTAATAATTGCCCCACACTTCCAATAAATCAAGCTAAAAAACAATTCGTTTGTGTTTGCTAAATATGCACAGGTAAGCGAATGCTTGTGGAATATTCAAGGCAGAATTTATTAATGTATTACTTCGCTTCAGGTAGCCATTTGTCTTATCACTTTACTGACAACACATTGCAACAGAATAGTAAAGCAAGTGTGACCCCTCCTGGAAATTGTTGAATGAGATGGGGGGTAGGGGGGTCGTAAAGACCTGAAGGAGAATACTGTAAAGACATGAAACTGTAACAAATCTGTGAGACACAAAGTTAGCGCCCAGACTAATTTATCATAGGTATCTATCTGCACAGGAACTCAGCGACAGAATATGCAACATAGCCTCTCAGTTACGGTTATGGTAATGAATGTATTTTGCCAATCCTTTACCCTCAGAGAGATATAATAATTGCTGGTCCATCCAGTAATAGAGGTAGAATAGCGCCATCATGTTAAACCATCATTTACATGTTCATTATACATCCCTAGATATGTGCTTGTTCTCGCGTTACTCTTTCTTCTAGGCCTGATCCCCCGATGTATTTTTTCGGTGAAATGAGGAAGACAAACAAAGAGACAAACCACATTTTTCAGCCTCCACAACATTAAGAATATTCATGTTTCGTGGTTTGTGATTTTAGTGCTTCGCTGTTTTGTGGGGGTGGGGGAGTGGAAGCCCCTCAAAATCCAGTGAAGTTGTTTAGATTTTACGCAATCCACACAGAAGAAAAAATTGCAAAAAAACAATAATTTCTTTCTGTGTAGCAAATGTTTCTCGATGGCATATTTTACTGGAATGTTTTCTAATTCTTTAATGCTCTCGGTTCTGATGATAGATCATTCCCTGTATCATTGGTTTTGGTCTTAAACACTTGATTTCGAAAACAGCTTCTTCCAATATTTTTTGGTTCATAAGCAGACAGGCAGTGCAGACCGCTGAATAGCTTATAGCTTTATATAGCGCGACTTATCACCTCTGAGGGTATCTTGGCGCTGCACATGAACGCAGAGATTTAGTGATTTGCCCAGAATCACAAAACGATGCGATGACACCGAGACTGGGACCGAGATCTCTGGCTCCCGAGTTGGCAGCTCTGGCCGCTGCACCACATCAATGAATGATTTAGAGAAGGATGGTAGAGTGTCATCTTAAGGGTTTTTGGAGTTAGGGCAAGACATCTTCGGAGAGGATATAGCCTCACGGCTAGTGCAACCGACTGTGGAGCTGCGGAACCAAGGGCATATTATCAAGGGGGTTTATCTCCGCTTTTTTGGCTTTAAAAGCCAAGAAAGCGGAGATAAAATTATCTCCCTATTACCTAGCTGTCGCTAACACCAGTTAGCGACAGCTAGTAGGAGATGGCGACCATCTTGGGACCCACTTTGCATGTCAGTGATATTTATCACTAATGACATGCAAAGTGGGCGTGCCAAGATGTTAGCGACTGGAAACAATCACTAACATCGCTATCTCCTATTACCAACGTTTGGAGATATTCGCGCTAAGTGCGAATATCTCCAAAAGCTAACACCTGCCCTGAGCAGTTCTTAGCCATGTTATCCAATGGGAGGTGGATAACATGGCTAAGAGCATTAGCTCATTAATGCATGAATATCGCAGACTTTTCAGCGATATTCATGCATTGCAGCCAATTTTTATCGCATTTGCGATAAACCTTGGTAATACCAAGATTTATTTGCGATAAAAATCGCCGCAGCTCAGCGGTAAATTTTTGTCTCTAACCAAGCAATAGCGATAATTATCGCTATTGCTTTGTAATATGCCCCCAAGTTTGAGCCTCGGCGTTGACTCAACATCCTGTGATTCTGGGCAAATCACTTAATCTCACCGTGCCTCCCAAAAATTAATGTGTCATTGTGTAAGGTAACTGTTGCTCATGTAAAGCGCTCCAATACCTTCAGGTCGAGTTCGGGCTATATAAATCTGCACAAAAAGACATATTTTGGAGCCCATGGTTCATAATTCCTTTGAATGATAAAACTCACTTTCTGCTCCTCATGGCCTGCAAGCTAACAAACAATATTAATGTATATCTTAAATCATCAGAAACGGGTCTACAGTAAAATGACACAATATATCTTGGCTGTGGCCTTAAAATTCTGATGATGAAACTGGGCCTGTACCCACCACTGGGCAGACTCTCAGGTACAGGTAAGGTATGCAGGCAGAGGGGAAGAGACTGAGATAAAAGTGATTCACACAGATACATCAATTCCCTAGAGGACAATTTGGAAGATGGAGGCCCTAAGCAATAGCCCACTTTGCCCATGATTTAAAACACATCTGGGACGGTAATGCTTAATCATTTGAACAACCTTATACAGTCAGTTCATTCACACAGGTATTTCCCAAAGTAACTGATCATGTGAAAGGCTATGTTGTGGATCAATGGCAATGACTGTCAATATATTGGCTATAAAAGACTGTGACTCTTGACATATATAAGACTTCATCTGCAGGATAGAACATACTGCTGTGTGGGCCTAGACCTGCCCATCCTTCTGCTGCTGGCCACGAAAGCCACGAAGTCTCTGTCATTGTTTTTGGGGATGGGATTTCATGTTGGTTAGCTGCACTCTCATGTTAATGACTATTCTCTGAATCTATGTAACATCTGCAAATGTACTGTTATGGGATATCATTGATGTTTTTGTAAAAGTACTGCTAGCTATTACACTACAGCTCTATCAATTTAAAAATATTATAATCTCATTGGTGGTGGCCTGTCTTCTGTTTCAACCCTGGGGCTGTATTACTCACAGAGTGCAGTGTTCCAGCTTGCACTGTGGGGTAACTTTGGAAAGGTGTGCTGGGCATAATCATGGAAATTGTGCACTTGTATGCTGAATAAGCTGTCCTCAGGGAAGCCGAGAACTTGCGCCGCTTTGGAGGAAGCACAATCAAGTGAAATATGGAGCTGATATTGAAATACTTCTCTGTGTTTCTTCATGCTGCCGGCAAATCCGCATGCACTTTCAAGAAGGATTACAGATCCCCTTGTAGGCGAGTGCCTGCAAGGGGATGTCTGGGTGTCCCTGGGTACCATCTTTGCCCCTTCCTGAGGGCTTCCCTCAGGGGGTGCACTGGCAGTGCATCAAGTATTTTTTAGCACAGTGTAATTGTGCCTCCTGATGTCATCTTTGCCTTTGCGCCTTTGTCCATAATATGGCACGGGCACAGAAGCAGAGAGATCCCTTCAGTTGCATGGGGCCACACCCCATGCAAATGAAGGAATGTCCTCTTGAGATATCGCTGGTGCTACATGTGCACCAGCGCTATCTGTATAACAGAGGGAACTATACAAGCATCTGCAGCCCCTTCTGTACTACAAAGTGCCCTGGTGACGAATAAAGTGGGGGCATATGCCTCTGCTGCCAATATGGAACTTTGTTTAATGGGGCCCGTGATCATCTCATGTGCCCGCAATTCAAAAACTAGTTTAATTTGGAAATGACATCAGTTGACATCAGTCCAAATGAAATGCAGATGAGAATGGCATGGTGGCCAGCTTTGCAACATGTGGAATTAGTAGTAAAAGAGGGGGCCAACAGAGATTCTTTTAAAGGAGCGACTGCACCCTCACTTACAGGGCCGGACTGGGAACCACAACCGGCCCTGGCAAAGTGCTCGGCCGGCCCACCCTCCCCACTCGGGTATTGGAGGTGCAGCTGAGCTCTTTGCCGGGGCCGGTTTTAGGCCGATTTGGTACAGGGCCGATTTTGCAGCTATGCTGCAAAAACGGCCCTGTAACAAAACGGCCCCCAGGGGCCCAAAACCGGCCTCCACCTGTGCGGCGCACTGGGGGATTGCCCGGTGTCCACTATGGCCAGTCCGGCCCTGCTCACTTAGCTTTTCCTGAGCTCTATTTCTAGATTTTGGCAGTGCCTTGCTAATTCATGATAGGACGAATAGAATAGTTAATGAGATGCAGGTTGATGTGAGTGTGCTAAGTGCCAGTTTTTCAATTGTTAATGGGTAATGGGATAATTGGCAGAAAAAAAGTGGTGATGTAACAGAAATGTGAAATCACTGCAAGTAGAATATAATCAGGATGTTACACGGTACCCTTATAATTGACTTGCATATGTGGCAAGGATGAAGACGATAATTAAAATTGGTGCTGGATATTTGTAAGACTTTGTTAGTCCAGTGACTGACATGATCAATCAATCAATTAATCAGTTTGTGCTTATATTGTATGACTTATCACCTGTGAGTATATCCAGGAGCTGGGCTGAAGGTCTCAGTTGCAGAGCCAGGTCTTGAGTCTCTTCCTAAACTCTGCCAATGAGGGTGATGTTTGATGGTGATGGGGAAGTGTTTTCCAGGATTTGGCGGCATTGTGGGAGAAGGATCGTTCTCTGTTGCAGTACGGGCAGATGAGTGGTGTCTGTGTGAGTGTGATGAGTAGAGCAGAAGTTTCTGGGTGGCTGGTGGGGGGTTAGGTGCTGGTTCATGTATGCTTGTCTTTGGTTGTGAAAGGCTTTTTATGCATGGGTCAAAAGTGTGAAATGGTATCTCTTCTGGATGGGGTGCCAGTGGAGGTCTCTTTTGTCCTAGGAAAAAGGGAAACCTTCCTGCACAAAAACAATCCGAAGAGGAATTGTCCACTTTTTTGGTGTGCTGCAGAATACAAAGAGGAACAAACGAGGAGAAATGAAAACATTTATCCTCATTACAACTACTCTGGGGAGGTGTAAGGTTTGGCGTTGCCCCAGGTTTACATTGATTTTGTAAATCTGAGGCAGTGTCAAAACCCATGGGTGTTGCATGAGAACACCCACCGCAATGCCCATGGAATGCCTCCTCGACACAGAGTAAGGCAACGCAGCACTTTGCGCTGTCTTGCTTACTCCATATCTATGAGGCCATGCAAAGCCATGCAGGGTGGCTTTGGGTTACCTAACAGATATTGAGAGGCCTGCTCCACTGGAGTGTCAAAGAAAGTGACGCTTTGTGTTGCTGGCCTCTTGTTAATAACCCCCTGAGTTTTCCATTCTCAGGATGGGTAGGCATATCCACTCTACATAATTCAATGTAGTGTATAACAAAATAACAATCAAATATTTCTACAGTACAAAATAATTGTTGAAGAAGGCATACTTCTATGTACAATAGCAAACGTTACAATCTATTTAATACACAGTGTATTAAAACCATGAAGGCAGGGTCAAACAAATCGCACTATCCTGTTGCCAATTAAGGATCACTAAAATATTGTTGTGTCCCCACTAGAGATCCTAAAAATACAAGGTACCACCCAATATTTTGCCTTCTTTGTTTTTTAAGTAGGTTTTCCTTAAGGTGAAGCTTATGAATCCTTATGGTTAGTGATTGTGTTGGTCAAAATCCGTCAGGGTTTCTGTCTCCTGTCATCTAACATGTACATGAGACCATCATAAGGACAAAATGTTGAGCCTACTATATGTGTCGAAGGTTCTTTTAATACAAATGGAAACATACTAATTGTATGGCCACAGTCCCACCAGAATATATGACCAACCCATGAGACATAAATTAAGATTCTCAACTATATGGACAACCTGTGAAGAAATACAAGCAATGAATGTATACTCCTACATTTGTTTTTCACTACTGTAAGGCCTGCTGTAGAAGCGTCATTTTGCACTTTATCTTTTTCTTAAGTCTCTCTTTGTAATAGTTTCCATAGGAATGCATTATTATCATGAGCAGTCCACACTCATGTGTATTCTGTGTGCCAAATTTAGGACCAAAAGGGTTTATGCTTAAGATGCCAAATACTTTTTCCATTCTACAATGCATACCATGTGTATTAGAAATGTAACTGACAACTTTGAACATCATATTAACACCCAAATATAAGCTACCATTAAATGTGTTTGTGAAACAGTTAAACATAATCATTGACATACTAATGTAGTAAAAGTTGGGTAGTCATGATATTTAAAATAATAAAGAACATGTTTTTGGGGTCACAGGAAGCTGTAAATTATTTCTGACTCATTTCCCTGACTAGCAAAGCGATATTGTGCTTGCACTGTCAAATGTTGCATTTATTTGTGTTCCCACTGCAGGTGGACAAGGCATCATTAGTTTAGAGAAGGTCCATTGTTCAGTTGATAGTTAGGAAAGGAAGGAATGCAATAACAAAGAAGGAATGAATTCTTGTGGGAGATGCAGATGGCACAAAGGGCACAAGGGGAGTTTACCGTGTGAAGCAGGAGGTGGAGAATGGAGTCTATGAGGGGTGCTGGGATAATGGAAAGTTACTCCACAGTTTGGGATGTGCCAGTACTGAATATCTGTTTATACTAATGAAGTTAGAGACAGCTGACACTCATCTTGTGGGCGTTTTAAGGTACTGACCTTTTTTGGTGATTTTTACATTAGGCTACATAACTTCAATTAGGGTTTTGCTCAGGAGAACTCTGATGGCTGATATCTTTTGATGCTCTGTTTGAACCGCAATTAGTCTAGATATTCCTTCATGTAGTATAGGGATAGATAGGGAACTAGGACTATTTCTTCTTTGAAAGCTCAATGCAATCTAACCTTTATTTTTTTTTTATTACCTACGTAGCTAAAACTAAATTGGTACTTTTCTTTTAGTTATGTAGGGTGAACAGGTTCCAGCAATTTGGCTTCATCTTATTCTCTTTGTATTTCTACACTATCATGTTAAGATTGATTTGTTTGAATCCGTTTCAAAATTTCCAATAAATCGATTAACGACAATCCAGTTGTAGACCTGAGTTCCTGAGGAATTTTAGTATTTTGGGCTAATGAATTGAGAAGTTCCTTACCTCTCATGCTGCATAAAAAGAGTCATCAACCTAAATTTGAAGAGTCAAATTTCTGCAATAGAATTACAAAACATTCAATAACATTAACTTTTGATTGGAAGCAGGTGGAAATGTCATGTTTACATTCAAATGAATTGTAGTTCAAAATCCTCTTGGCAAAGTTAGATTTTAAGTCATAATTCTGAACATGTAACCGTTGATAAGGTTAGCATTTTCGTGTCCTAGCCATTTGGTGCTTGCAGCCTTAATCCAGGGTCACATGACTGGGTGTAGTTGGCCCTTGGCCTTTGTATATTCCTCCTGGACAGTAAGACAAAGGGGGAAGGCTAGTGGTTGTCAAGATGGGCCATGATGCCCGTATCGGTGGGGCCCTATTTACAACTTCAAGGGGCTACCTCAAGCACACTCACAAAGAACACCAGTCTATCGTCACCCCACACCTCTGGAGCCTGGGCAGGGGAAGGAAGAACATTCGAGAACCAGAGGTGGGGGGAAATCTAGAATTTCCTCCCACTTCAAAGTTGGCACCAACTATAAATATTGGACCCTCGGACCAACTCTTCAGCACACTCCTGAACCTGTGGACACTACAGAAGAAGCGAAGCACTGCTGCCAGAGTACTGCCCTTATCCTGCTCTCTGAGAAGGAAGACTGGACCCAGGCTGAAGTTACTACAAGGGTCAGCTGACTGACCTCCCGTTCTGAGATACAGGGACAAAATAAGTTCCAGATGCCTCCCTGCAACTGCTCAGCTGACCTGCTGCACCTGGTCCTGCCTAGGTCCAGTTAGCCTCTGCTAAAGTGAGTTCCTGATCCTCAAGAGGTGCCTTCCCACATCCTGTGCCTTTGGCTGGTATTAGAGTGCACTCTTCTAAAGAAAAAGGAGAAATCCTGATGTTTTGGACTCTTCTCTATCATGAACCTGTACGCACGGAGATCTTCCTGCCCATGACAATCACCAATGGAAGATACAGTGAACCAAACTCTTCACAGTACAGTGACTACCAGCAACGCAAGACATGCACTTCGCACTACAGCATTGATAGCCCATGGTGACCACCATTGCGAAGCTCCAGCAATGACTATCCGCGATGCCCAACTGAATCTTCACACTACCGTAATGACCGTCGCACTGCCTGGCCTTCTCCTCACAACTTCTTCAACTGCAAAGTGTACTCTTCATGCTAGAATGTGAAAATGCATCTTTGTTAGCAGGAATAACCCTGTCCCTGTATCTGGCCTATGCTTTATCTTGATTTGCCTGAACTTGTGACTTTCTCTTGGTCTAGCATGACCAGATGACCGTGAGTGGTGCTTTGTACTTTTAGGTGCTATACTTACCTACATCTTTGAAATTGTACATCTACGGCTCTAATTTGTTGTTTTAGTCTGAAATGATCTATTCAAATTTACTCTATTTTTCTAAAGTAATGTGTGTTATGTTTTTACTTTATTACTGGTTGTGTGTTGCATAAATATTTTACACATTGTCTTTAAGTTAAGCCTGACTGCATTGTGCTAAGCAGCAAAGAGTTAACGACAGGTTAATTTTGGCCTTTTGTGGTTCATATTGACACTCCCTTCAACCAATTAATCAGTGTCTCACACTGAACAGTTGATTAGGGAACAATTCAGGCATAATATTTTCAAGAAAGAATACTGACTTGCAAGAATCCTTCCTATTTAAAGTCAGTAGAAATAGCAAATGGCATTTAAAACACTTCAAGTTCTCATTGTGAGTCTAGGGTACTGAGGATTTGGACCCCTTCTGGGTGAATGTACGCTTTACAAATATATACACATCTTATGTTTAAATGGTGGGATCAAATATAAAAACCCGAATTAATTGCTCATTGCTTACAAAAAATTAACATAAGCCCTAAATGTCTAACTCCCTCTTTCATCTGGAGGATCTGTAGTTCTTCATTAGTAACTCCCATATTTAGACAACTTATGTTCCCCTCTCTCAATGTAAAATAATGGGGCCAGATGTATGAAAGCTTTTTGCATTCGCAAACAATGCTAATCTCAGAAAGAATGCAAAATGGCCCTTCCTCATGTATGAAAGGCTTTTGGATTTAGGTAATCGCAATATTTTGCAATTACCCAAATTGCAAATGGAAATGGGGAATCGCATTTTGGGAATCCCTAATGCAAATGTAAGAAGCCTTTCCTAAATATGAATTGTGCATTTAGGAAATGCTAATTACCATCAACTTGAAGTTGATGGTAACCATGTGCAAACTTTGAAAAATGCACAAAAATGCATTTTTCAAAATGCCATTAGCGTGGGGCATGTGTGTGATTTACATGTGCACACATTCTTTCTATGGGGTGCTTCAGAGGGGCCTTAGGCCCCCAGGCACCCTTGGCTTTGCATTCAATAATTTGCGATTACCAACTAGATAACCGCAAAATAGCGATTGCAAACCTTTTGCACCAATGGGTCTGTAGGCCCATAGGAATGAATGGAGTCATATTACCTAATAGCGATTCATTATTTAGAAAATCGCTATTAGGTAATATTAAGGAATCGCAAAAAGTTTACTGATTCCTACATACATTGCATTTTGCGATACCAAACTAGTGATTTTGGGAATCGCAAAATAATTTTTTAATACATCTGGCCCATGGTTCTTTATCCTACTCGAAATGGAGTTAGAATTTCTGGGAGGGCTATGGGAATTTTCCAGAAGCAGATTCTGCCATCCCCTTTTGCCACCTCCAACTCAAATGAGGAAATGTGAAGGATGCCATCTGTTATTTACCCCTCCCAGATAGCTAAGGCCTGTTAAGTGGCCAGCTGTTGACAGAATCTGCCATTCCAGGCCCAGAGCCCAGAGACCAAGCCATCGTCTTGTGTGAGCAAAGTAATTAGCTCTCACCCTGGAACATGCTTTGAACCTCTGGAGTGGAGGTGAGTGGCAAATTGGTTATGAGTCTTATTTCGGCTCAGGCAGCACAAACTACACCTTTATAAAGTTACATGTGCACTAAACATATAAAAAATAAACTTTAACCATAAAATTAGATACTAAGACCCTCATTACGAGTAGAGATATTTAATCTGGAGCAATACATTTGGTGAAATGCTGTAGCTTGGAATTACAAGTCTCTGTGGGTCTGCAAACTCCAGACCCAATAATTCTGGGCCTAGAGACACTGGATCCGACTTTGCTGCTGCAGGAGCAGGGGCTTCAAGCAGCAGTACAGTCCGGCCTCCATGCAACTCTTGAATCAAGATAGGAGAAGCAGTCAACTATCCCCAGGTGCAATGCATGTGGAAAATGTCAGTGTTTTTCACCCAGAATATTGGTAAACTAGCCAGAAAATGACTAGTATTACCAGGACCAACCACTTATTCTCCATTCTGGGGGGAAATCTAGCTTAACCTACACAGTAAAGATTGCTTAGTATGTAGTATTCCACCTTTTATATATTAAGCTTACAAGCACATTTTAGTGTTAAATTAGGGTTGACCTATTAGTATATATATATAGGGCGAATATTTAGGAAGACTGTGGTATGAAAAATGCCTCTTGGGCAATTTGTTGTCTTTGCTTCCAGTCTATCATGACTGCGATATCCTTCTGGGCCTCAAATCTATTTTGTTGTGCCTCCTCTCAGCCTGTATGTCCTTCCATTTCTTAATAATAAATTAATCTCTTTGCCAGTACACAAGTTTCTGCTGTCTGCTTCTCCGCGGTAGGCAGGGCTTAAGATGCCTTCTTCTCATAGTTGCCAACCTCAACTTTCCAGCAACAACTGCTGCCTTTCTTTACTCTTAGTCTTAAGAACTTTATTGCGTGATTAAAAGAAAAATCATTGCAAATACTGAATCTTAAAATTTGTAAAAAAATGCATTTAAAATACGTATAAGAAGGGGAGACTGTTTAAGTTCCAATGTCGATAGGGACAGCCGATGGAGCTTGCCAGAACTTTAAGCCAACGACGAATCACAGGCTTTTGGCCCCTCGCGTATTTTTTTTTCTGCGTGGTCCATGAACTTTACCAAGGCACAGTTTAATTTAGTGTTCCTGGGGTCAAAGCAGGCCAGAGCTGCTGCTCTGCACGATCTGATCATGTTTCTGTTCCAAAGGTGCTTCAGAAGGAACCGTCTTTCATTCAGCAGTTTTGGACAAAGACATAAGATGTGCGTGATGTCTTCTTTGTGGTTCCCACAGAGTCGACAAAGTTCTCGTCCATGATCTCTTTTCCATTTTGGGAAATGGGCCAACAAATTAATAACTCCCAGTCTCAATTTTAGGAATTTAGATTTAGTTCGTGCAGTAAAGATACGGTTAAGTACTGCTGTGGAGTCAACAGAGCGTAGGATTGCAGAGTCAACCACCCATGACTTCTTTTTGCCAGCCGTTCCTCATCTTCCACTATTTTTTTTTTTTAAACTTTATTTTTGTACAGGCATGAAAAGAATACAGGTGTGCCAAGCCCACACCAGCACGTCAAACTTACATTGTGTTATTATTCCACAGCCGTTGTGCCCACAACCCTGGGGCCGGGCGGCAACACATATCTCTTCCAGTAGTGTGCAATTATTTCCAATTTTACGAGCTCCACATGGAACCCCACAATCCTGCTTTTGTCGTTTTCTCCCACAACTCCCCCCACCTCCCCCCACAACTCCCTACAAAAACTAGTTGCATGTCCCCCTCAAGGGGTGACAGTCAGCTCACATGTCCATCAATCTATGTGTCACTAGTCCATCAGTTTCATTCGTGCATAATATACTGATGCTTGTCCCCCTCCCATGCCACAATATAGCATCTCATATGTGCGGAGTCTCTGAATGATTCACTGTCTCTGCCTTGTACGGGCACTCGTCGTTATCAGGTGGTCTCCTTCTCCTACCTCCGCCGTCTACCCCTCTATGTGCCGCCTCCTATTTGCCCCACTTCTAGGCCATGGTATTGTCTCCATTTACTCCATATCCTTCGGAATTTTTTGGGACAGCCTCTAGCTTTGTATGTCACTCGTTCTGCCGCCATATAGAGGTCCAGACCTCTCCTCCATTCCTCTATCTCTGGCCGCTCCGCCACCCCCCAATATTTCGCAATGTCCCTTTTCGCTACCACCAGTGCCAACACCAGGAAAATGATATGTGGGCGTGGCAGATCTACTTCGGTCACCATTCCTAGTAACGCCAGTTTCGGGTCTAGTGTTAGCTCTATTCCCAGCACCTCCCCCAATTCCGTGAAGATGTGAGACCAATACGTTTGAATCTTTTCACAGGACCATATAGTGTGGTAAAAATCCCCCTGTTCAGAATTGCACCGAAGACACGTGGCGTCTGCTATCCTACCCATCTTGTGGAGACGCCTCCGATCGAAGTATGTCCTCTGTAGCACATTTAATCAGCCTCAGCCGTGACTTAATGGCCACTTCTCGGGGGTGCATCAGTATCAGCTCCCAGTCTAAGTCCACTAGTTGCCCTACTTCCGCCTCCCATCTACCTCTGAGTTTCGCCAAATTTCCCAACATATTGTTTGTGAGGGTTTTATATGTGAGAGACACTGCCTATTGTACCATCTGCTCCTGTAGGAGTCTCCCTTCTAGAGGTGAATATTCCGGTATGTCCTGTAGTGATATCTGCTGCGCATTCCAGGCATGTACTAGCTGCAGGTGTTTGTATCGTTGTGTGTGGTGTAATCCAAACTCTGCCTGCAGCATCGCGAATGTCTTCAGCTCACCTTTACTAATCACATCCCCAATAGTAGAAATCCCTATGTCATCCCATCTTTGGAAGCCTTTCAGTTTTTGGAGTTCCGTGAACCATTTGCAGTGCCATAGTGGTGTCTGACGTGTTGGCCTCCCTTCCCACCCCGTGGATCTCGTGGCTCGTGTCCATGCTCGAATCGTAATCATAGTAGCGGGCAAGAGCGTTCTCCCTGCCTTTCCCCCATACAGATAGTGAAGTACATTGTGCGCGGACAATTTATGCCTTTCTAATGCATATGTCGGGTGGTCCGCTGGTGCGTGCAACCAGTCATTATTGGGGGTCAGGTGTTCCGCCCAATAGTATGCCTCCAGGTTCGGTAATGAAATCCCTCCACTATATTGATGTCGTTGGAGTGTCTGGAGTGCAATGCGTGGTTGTTTGCCTAGCCATAGGAATGATCGCATGTCTGCGTGGATTCTGGTGATAGTGTTAGTCGGGAGCGGATAGTACTCATTTTGAAGTGCGTAGAGGAATTTGGGCAGGGTAATCATCTTATACATCGCCGCCCTTCCCAGTAGGGTGAGCGGCAACTGTCTCCATCTCGTCATATCTTCTACTGCCTCTTTCATTATTCGTTCCACATTTCTCTGGAACGAGAGCTTTTTGTCCAGAGTGACATAGATCCCAAGGTACTGGAACCCCTCCGAGGTGGTGAGTAGACGGTCCGGCAACGCTACTCCCTGTACTGCTCCCCGCGGCATATACAAGACTGATTTATGCCAGTTGATGGTGTGGCCTTCCATCGCCCCAAAGCCCTCTAACTCTCTGAACAACTTCCCTACGGAGACCTCGGGGTTCGTAATATACAACAGTACATCGTCGGCATATAATGAAACTTTTTCCTGAGTATCCCCTGACTCATTACACGTGAAGCCATGGATCTCTGGGTTCTGTCGAATTTTGGCCGCCAGTATTTCTATGGTGAGAGTGAAGAGTAGAGGGGACAGCGGGCATCCTTGTCTGGTGCCCCGCTCCACACGGAATTCGTGTGATAAGCACCCATTCACTCGTACCCGCGCCTTCGGTGCAGCATATAGCAGCCCTATCCATTTCTGAAAGTGTGGACCAAAGCCAAACCGCCGCAACACTGCCATGAGAAAAGGCCAATGTACCGCGTCGAATGCTTTTTCAGCGTCCAAGGACAGTAACCAGTGTGGCTCCGTTCTATCTTGTATTTCTTGAAGCCAGTTGTGTGTCCGTCGGAGGTTGAGCTTTGTCGCCTTATCTTCCACTATTGACAACTTTTTCGTGCTTAGCTTCGCTAGCCGTTTAAATTCCTTTTGGCTTACATGCATGCTCCAAAGTTCATTTAGGCATAAGGTTGTTAGGCCTTTTTTCCAATAATCGTTCCCTGCTCGCCATGAGTTCGTATCAAGACTAGCCCAAAGGTGGTGTGCTAGACTGCCTTCCTCAGTTTGTGACAGCACACAAGAAAAGCCATGGCTCTGGCGTATGGTTGATGGCAAATTCCCAATCCAACCTGATTTGTGCCGGAGATGTTTGAATTGAAAGTTTGAACACTGTTCTATTGATCTTAGTAATTATTTTGTCCAATTGGTCGCCTTTCTTTACTCAACAACCTAGCTGTCCTTTTCTGCTCTAAAGCCAGAGAATACTTTTTCTGCTCCAGCCCTAGAATGGCCAGTTCCAATTACAAATGCCTCTCAGGCTCATATCTCAAACTACGAGTCTCCAGCTCTGACAAACAGCGGCAAGACACACCGCTCCCTGCTCTAGACAACACAAGTGAAGATTCAATTTGCGGTAGATCATATTTCTGTACTGGTGACTCCTCAATATCCTCATTATCATCCAAGGTGGTCTCTAGTTGGCGGGCCTCATCCAAGGCTGTCAAGGCTTCATAATACTATAACCTGGATGTATTAGTCATCCTAGTCTTCCTCTCCCTGCATATGACATTCATGTCCACAGAGGTAAGGCTAGCAAAGGAAGCCAGATCCACCTTCATATCCCCAAATGTCAATATAAAATCCTTTGATCCAAACTAAAAATAAATGAAAATAAGACAATCAAAAATACTTCTTATTAATGAAAAATCAAAAACAATGTTTTGCCTCAAGATCTGTAATAGGAAATGTATTATTTCTCAACTATTAAATCACATTGGTAAGTCCTACCAGACCGCTGATCAGCAATGTCAGAAAGTTGATTATTAATCTGGAATGTGACCCTTAGCAACTTAATAAACACACCCTTGTTACAAATGTCAGCGAAGCTCTTTTCATATCCTGGTAACTGTGCAACAAGCAGCAGACAGTTAACCTGAGAAATGCATGATAATTTCAAGCAGTATCAAAAAATTTAAATTCAAGAAAACAACTCAATGAAGTTCCTAAATCAGTTTAGAAAAGAAAAAAAATGTAATTTGCACAATGACACACAAATAATCAAAATTAGATAAGGAAAACCAGATATGGGAGTTTGTCTATTAATAAGGCCCAGAAAACGAGAAGCACCATTAAAAATCATTACTGTGTGGGTGATTGGGACCTAGACTTGATGTCAGGCTCACTCCGATGGAGTGGTGGTCGTATACACCAAAAGAGTTGCCCTGCCAAGGCTTTTAGCTGGGGACTTATTGACCTTTTTGAAACTCAAAATCTTCCAGCAGGGCACAGTACAAAGCTGAAGCCAGTGATTGTCACTTGAATTTACATACTGCAATCTCCTACCAAAGAGGTTGGTTTGGCTCTGAAAACTATAAACAGGACACAGATGGATTTTGTAGCCACCAAGGTTGCTTCACTGCTGGGATAGATATAGCTTGAATTTTATATTATACTCCAAAGGTGAGCTTCTCAGATAATTTAGCTAATGTTACAAAGAAAGCGTGAGCCCAAGATAAGATGTATATCTGTGTTTTTGTGTGAAGCACAAATGTAATGGTTATGGAGCGAGGACCAGTGCTAAACAAGCATGGCGTCCTGCATTGAGGGTTTTAGGTGATGCAACAGTATTTATTTATTTTATTAATTTTAGGAGTTTTTTACAGCACTGGCCAGACCCGAAGGTTTCGTAGCGCTTTACAACAGTCATCATGCGAGCGTCATACAATCAAAAAACAAAAAACAAAATATACATATTATCTCAAGGTGGTTTGAAAGTCTCAGCGCAATGTACCCAATTGATGCATGGAGGTCAAGTAAAGTTGAAGTTATGTGCCTGCCATCCAATTTGTCCAGTCCAAATAATAAGAATGTCATCTGTAAACCCCCCGAAAAGAAAATGTATTCATTCCATTCTTTTGCAGTGAAGGCCTAGGCATGCGCCCTCTCAAACCAAACCATAAAAATATGGCATAAGAGGGTACCTGGTGGTACCATTCACCACTGAACAGAACAAAGTTGTTAGTCAAAATAAGGCCAGCCATTTCAACCAGAATTCAGAATGTTCAATTAGACTTGCCTGGAGTCTAAATTGTGAATACATGTTTGAAGACCAACAACATCCAGGGAAACAAACTTCTTATTAAGGTCCCAGAGGATATCATGGAGCTTATTTAGGATGTCCAAAGGGCATTCCTTGTATATATACTTCCAACTTGAGGCACATTGACTCCAAAATCTGAACTTAGAGCACTAAGTCCCTGAATCAGATTTATGATCTTCACCTTTTGTGACATATCAACTCTTATTTCATTAGCCAAGTAAAGGCTATGCTATCAGCTGAAATTCTCTGGCAGAAATAGTGGTAGATCAACCATCCGGTCTGCAGTACCCGCAACACTACATGTCTAGCGAAGAAACCTTCATAAAATATATGTGTGGCATACCTACAATGCAGGTAAACATCCACTAGCAAGTTAACAAGGCAAGATATGTAGGCACTGTCAATGTATGCCCAATTTCTTATGCTAATAGATGTTATTTGAATTTCTACTGGCAATAACAGGTATGGCAGATTTTCCACCAATAATATTTTCCTCCAACTGCCTCTTCAACTGTCAGACACAACCACTTGGACAAGAAACCTCTGATACCTTGGCAGACATAGCTAAATTAAGTGGCATTTGCATCACAGTCTTAGCAGAGGCAGAACATCCATATCTCCTTAATTAAGCTGCTAGTTCACTATGGACATGTCACCCCTGGAGAACATAGTGTTCGGGAGGCTCCTTTTCTGTGTGAGGCTAGATAAGAATGACAACTGCACACTGCACATCTTAATGGAAAATGGAAATTGATTTGGTGTGTTGGTAAATACATCGTTTTAAAATTGCATGTGAATTACATACATTTCATTGGTGCATAGGCAGCCAAAGATACTACTATAGTTATGAATGATAAACTGTTACAGGATCCTTTCTGTGTAGCACTATCTCATGTTCTTCTAAACAAAAAACAACATGATTTCACATTCTGGTTCATATGAAAAATCTCGAGTTATGACATAAGAATCATTAATGTGTTGGCATATAGTTAGGTGCCAATCAGAAACCAAGCAAAACAGTAAAGCACTTGGGTGGTTTAATAAGAAGGATGGAGGGCGAGGAGTCACTTGAATTAAGTATGTGAGGAACTGACACTCAATTTCTAGCTGAGAAGTTCCACTATACATTTATGGTGTGCAGTTAGAATCAAGTTGTTAAATTAAGCACAGATTATTATATGGGGAAGGTCTGGGACAGAACCGAGGTGTCATTGCCAACAGAGGTACCCAAAAGAGACAGTACACAGGATTGGCTTGTCAATATGGCCTGGATACCCGTCACCCCCTCCCAACACAATCCCCAAGAATGGGAAGACGGATACAGTTCTTGAGCTTTTGGAAGGCGGGAGGGAGTTACCCTCCCGGCCCTAGTTATTAAAATATGAAACAAAATTAAAACATAAAAAACAGTTTCATATCATGTACAATTTCATTTATACATTACGATGTTTATTGGCTAACCTTAACATATCTCTAATGCAAAGGTTCTCCTAGCCGATTCTAAAACATCCTGTAAATGCATTTCTCAAAATTCAAATTGTACATCCTAACATTACGGGCCAACGGCAAGGTCGTAACCGGTGTCAGATCCCTAATACCAGACTCCCCCCCTTACTTGTGAGGGGCGGGCGCACAGAGGACTGTACCTCTGTGCCAACTTCCAATTTCCCTTGTCTTAACGGGGGCCCATACTTACTCGACGCCATCTTGGTGGTCGTCCGAGGACTCGTGTGAGGTGTCTAGAAGGTAGCGTAGACCCCCCTCCCACCCCACACTGCTTACCACATCCGCCGTCGCGGATGTCCTGGCCCCGGGAAATTCCAAGGAGGGGACCCGTAGCCCCTCCTCCCCAGGGAGGGGTCTTGACCGCCTTCCCTTTCGGCGGTCCCATCCTTAGAAGGGTACCGCCTCCCCGTGTGAGGGGCCAATGGCCGCCTCCCCCCGGGCGCTCCCATCCATAATGGGTGGCGCCCCACCTCTAGGGATCTTCCAATTACTGCTCACCGATCATGACCTTACCGCCACAGGCCGGATAGTTGACCGGCTATCCGGACCCCCCACAAAAGCTCCTACGAAAGGTCATGGCTACGTAACTCCTTTAACCAAGCTATGAAGTCTCCTATGAGTAAAACATTACCCTCCCGGGACAAATGGACCCCATCCTCAAAATACATAGGGTCCCCCCGGATACATCCGTGTGGAATACAATGCAATTTACCTGTACGAAACAACCTACTCATTCTGTTATTAACCTTCTTTACCGACTGGTTCAAAGCTGACACTGAGAGGGCCCCCCGCCACACCTTCCGAGGAATCATGTGTGACCATGCAATTGTGGACCCCGGAACCCTTCTCGCCAACCAACTCACTGCGGACAAAATTGACTCGAGGAGTACTCGTCGACCAATGGTCACCAAATCATTGCCCCCAAGATGCACTATGATTACACATGGCGGTGACCTCGTCCGCCCTAACAGTCCCTCAATAAAACTTTGAAACTGGTCAATACAGAGCCCGCCCCTTCCGTGGAAGGTCACCCTGTACCCGTATTCCCCAGCCACGTGAATCATGTCACCTGCCTTAAATACGTCCGCGGCACGCCTCACGTATGAGTGGCCAACGACCCACACCACTCTTTCCTCAGCCGGTGATCTTTGACCGCTGGTCCCCAGGTGTCGGGTCAACTGCACAGTCCGCCCCGGAAAGCCTGCTCGCGAAACTGTAAACCAAACAGAAAACAAGAAGCGTGAGTACATGACATAAGCTTCACAACATGTGCAACCGCACATACCTTTTATAACAGTTCGAGGACCAACGCCCCAACTGTTTCACCTTTTCAACACTCAGACCCCTGGCTGTAGCCTCTGTCGCAGCCCCTATCCGGAAGGAATGGGTCCCAAAATCGCTCGGGTTCAAGCCCGCTGCCGCGATTGCCATTGTTAACACCCGCTGAAATTGAAACCTAGTCAGTGGGGTGGCATCAGTGTGCCTCAGCAAGCTTCCCCCCCATGATGCCGCCCTCTGCGCTAAATACTCCTCCACGCATTTTACTGGGCACATGGGAGATCCCGGAATCCGCTGGACTACCACACTGTCCCCGATCGCTCCCTGATCGGTCTTGGACCTGGCTATAGAGACTACCATTGTCTCCCCCTTTATTTGAATGTGTTCTCGACACAGACCTCCCCCCGTATCCTGCTTGTTCCTCGCTACCAGTTCGCTTACCCGCATAGCCCCATGGAATGCTAATGCAAAAGCGGCCCGGAATAGCACCGTCTCAGATTGAGAAGAACATGTCGCAGGGAGTACGGACAGTAACAAGGACAACCTTTCTAAACCTATCGGGTGCCTCTCATCCACTCTACGACCCTCAATGCGTTGCCACCCACGCAGGGCCTTTTGCACCAGAAAGGACGATGTGGGGTCCTGGATGCCATGAGCCCGTGCCATGAAAGAAATGGCGGCCCGGTGCCTATTGGCCGTAGCCACTGCTTTGCCTGCCTGATGTAAAGATACCAGAAATTTCAGGACATACTCCTCCTGCCCCCATTGCTCCCCCCTAGCTGACCCTAAAAAGGACCAATAAGAACGGAACGCCCCTTCATATGCCTTCCTTGTCCTGGGTGCTAGACTCTCTCCCACGAGGTTTTGTAATCCGGGGCACCGAGAGACCAGAGAGCTTCGGGAAATGGTGCCGCCACCGAGTCCGCTGTGGGCAGAAAACCCCGGAAGGCCTGCATATGGGAACGAGAGAGCGCATCAGCTGCCTGGTTTAGTACCCCTGGCACATGTTTTGCCCTAAAGTGGACGTTTAGTCTCATACATAGCAGGACAATTTCCTTCAGCAATCTCAAAATCCATTTGCAGCGTGCTGCCTGACTATTGATACACTCAACAACGGTCATATTATCAGACCAGAATACCACAGAGCGATCCCGAAACCCCTCTGGCCAAGTTTCTAAGGCTACCAGAATAGGGAACAGCTCCAGAAACCCAATGTTAGCAGTGAGTCCATTATCGTGCCACCACTCAGGCCAGGTTCGTGCCGACCATTGATTGCCGAATATGGTCCACAACCCAAGCTCTTCCGAAGAAACTGGGGAGTCGGTCCACACGACACGACCATTGAAATCCGCCAGAAATGCCAGCCATATGCGCATATCCTGGCGAACCTCAGCTGACAGTCTTGTGCGGTGGTGTCCTTCCTTGAGGCCCACCATGGCTTGTGCGATAGAACGGGAAAAGGGGCGAGCCATCGGTATTACTGAGGTAATATAAATTTTTATGGTCAATTGTGTCCCCTAACGTGAACCCCACCGTCTCCATGTACGAGCTTAAAGTGCATGTAACTTCCCTCTTCGACCTGCTATGAAGACGCAAATACATTTGCGTCCAACGTTAACATGTCCTCTTTCAGATCCACCATGAATGGATCGATAATTCAGTTCCTAAGTATGCCTTGCCAACGTCTTTTCATGATGCACTTTCACGTTTTTCCTAGCCCTACAGAGCTAGGCCCTGATTTCTGCCATCGAGCCCTTTTCTGTTCTCTGCCTCCTGAAAGCTGCAACGTGGGATGCATCCCTGACCTCTGTCCTACTCCCTGCGCGGCGAGCGGTGCCCGGCACGGCCTGCTTGCCTGCCAAAGACAGTATTTTGCCTTCAAGTTATCAGTATAGCTGAGTTCAGCTCCTCGAAAACACATTCCAGTCTAGCAGAATAGATAAACATTTCCCCGGCTACAGAGCAAAGAGCCCGGCCTCTCTGTCTCCATGCAAGTAATTCATTGCTCCCGTTACCATGGTAGGCCCATAGCCCCTCGCATTACACGCAGACACGTAGTCACATATGCACGCATTAATAGTCAGTATAGAGTAGCCTCTGCCCAAGAGACCTTTCCTTCTAGATAATACAGTTCCCCAAACACAAGATATCAGATATGATTTAGGAACGAGTCGATCTGACATGCCAGACTTCCGTCTCTTTCCTCTAGTGCTAAATGTCAAGTCCCCTGCACCCTCCAGCCTCACGTCAGTCACACGTCATGCTGCTGCGTGCATATCCTTGCTACAGATTTCTGCTGACACTGCAAGATTCCACTATGTAACCACCCACTTGTGACACTTTCATGTGACGTTTCTAGCACACACCTCTGTGTACGCCCTCGTGCACGCCTTTCTGTTACGCACATGTGTTCTTATCTCGTTTCTCTCAGCTGTTACGCCTTCTGTATCCATCACCATTATATGCATTTACTATAAATATTGTATGCTGTCAATAAAGTATTGTCTATCCCTTCCTGATCCTTTATGGTGAAAGGAACATGATACCCTGGTTCGAACCATTCCATTTTATGGAATAAAACCCTTATAAACTCAGATATCACGGATTTTGCCTCTTATTTTTGACTGAGTTATTTTATTGAACTTTACTGCATAGAAATTCCGACGGTAAATATTTATTTACCACATTAATTTGGCGCCCGAATAGGGACCCCTCCCCCACCTTACGCGCCGGAGGTGCGTTGCAAGCCTAGCCCCCTGCCACAGCCGAGACAGACAATTACGCGTACCCGCAGGATTTCCTGTATCTCCCTCTGGCCAACGGAGGTGACTGAGACTGTGATCGACACCCAGACGAGGCGGTAAGGAGTGCGGAGGATCCCGACCAGAGCCCAGCCAAGAGAGCAAGATCCGAGTTGTTTAGAGGCCCACCAGTTCCGACGTGCCTGTGACGTCACGAGTCGAGTCGAGTCGAGTCCAGTCCAGACGAGTTTTCCGAGGCCTTCCGTTCCGTGCTTCCCGGTGAGTACCGTTGCTGGGGACGAATCTAGACGGGTGCATTACTATGCATCCGGTCAAGACGGGTTTAGGTACACAGACCCGGTCTGCACTGTTTTAGCAGTGTATCTGTACTGTTTAGCAGTATATCAAGTTATTAGTGTCTTCAACAGTTCGATTTTTGTTTTCGTTATAGAATTCAAGCTCAGTTAATATGTGTTCAAAATGTTTCTATGTGATTAATGTCGTGGTATGAGTGACTGTTTGATATACATTGCCGTGTTTCTGTGTCAAAAGTGTGTTCAAGTTCAAGTAAGTATCAAGTACCGAATATCAAGATGCCACTGTTTTCCAAATTAAGACAGATAGGAAATAGGAAAGGGATACTAGAGGAAGCGATTCCTGTCCCACCTAGGGACACTCCCGGAAATTTTATGTACCATAAGCATGGCTTAGATGCCATCCTATATCTAGATTTATGGGCCGATTATACTAAGAACCTAGACGAGAAATATAGATGGCCCGTTACAGGGACATGGGATGCAGATTGCATCATGAGAGTAGAAGAAGCGCTATGGAAAAAGAAGGCCAGACAATCTCAGAAAGACGCCATAGAATTGTGGCGTAAAGAATCGCATAGACGTACAGAAAAAGAATTCAGGAAAGCAGAAAAACATAGAGAAGATTCAGACAACGCCCCAGAAAACGTACTAGTTGAAGAAGGGATACGAGTTAAAGCAGAGCAAGTAGACCGACAACGAAACACCCTTGTGAATGGTATGTATCCTCTTTTGGCCGAGGGTTTACCTAAGGCCACTCCGGAAATACCGAAAGATCTGCCCCCTCCATTGGTTCCGACTAAATTACGTCACAAGACCGCAGCAGACATTTTTATTTCTTCCTATTTAGACGATGTAGCTCCCACATACACTACTGCACCTGCCTATGTACCCGTACCACCTGCACCTGCTGACGGTCTCCTACCCCAAGATCATCCGCCCCCAGGTCCGCAACAGCAGATCCTTCCGCCCGCACCCGTCCCCGTTGTCCCCCCTGGTATCCAACAACTGCATCCATTAAATCCTTTTGGGACTGGCGTGGTCCAGGACCCAACCCAGCTACAGCAGGTACAAACTCTACAGCCAGGTTATGCTCAAGCCTCCGGTTCAGGAGGTGCTACAGGAGGTTATCAAACACCCCCACAGATACACCGAGTTACAATGAGAGATTTAGCAAAGGCTCGGACACCGAAAAGCGCTTCGACCGAACAACTTAGAAGAGAACTTACAGACTGCAGATATGACTCAGTGCCTGGTACGTCAGGACCCATGTTGTTGGCGTCCATACGTTTGAGACGCGTTACAGATTATTTGATGCTACTACCCGAAATGCCAGAGCATCTAGACAAACTGTATTTTTTCATCAGAACCGGAGAAGGACCGGAGTCTGTTGCCGATGCCATGTCACGTCAGAAAGTTGAGACTAAAGGTTTTATAATGCGATTTTTGGTTAATTGTTTAATAAGAGAACAAGATCAGGCAGGTTTTCCGCAAACTGAGATGAAAAGACTGATTAAATGGAGCCAGAACATGGCGGAGGGTAAACATGATAAGGAGAACAGTATACATATTATGGTTAAAAAGATCCGTAAAGAAATAATAGACATACATGCCCAGCGAACACCTGACGAAGATCTTGAATTAGACGAGCCACTCTCCTCGCAAGAGGAGGAGGAAACAGAGAATGTAGCAGAAACATCACAACAATCAGACAAAGAGACCATAGCATATGTAGGTAAGGGAAAATACCTTAAGAAAACAATACGTCCAGAAAGCAAAAGAATTTTTCTCTCTACTATATCAAATCCGAGTTCTCCTGAACATATGTTTCAGGCTACCGATAAAATACTTCAAGATCGAATGGGGTACCATGTACTCAATTCCATGGATGAGCAAGAACTAGCCCGGTCCGCAGTACAATGGGCTAACGATTCCAGTACATATAATGATGATGCAGTAGCTCAGACGTTTTTGAACCTTTCCCCTGATGAACAAAAATTAGCCGGTGTATACATGATTCAGCATCTCATTACGTTGTTTAAAAGCCAACATTCTGATCCAGGTCCCTTACCAGATATATTAGTAGAATTACTCTCTAATAGATGGAGAGGCCTAGGTACTGATTTAATTAAAGAAATTCTAGAACATAGACACAAATATAGTGCTTTCCGGAAACCACAGTTTATGTCAGCTCTACCACCCTCAGAAAGAAAAATGTTTTACTTTGACAGACAGAATCCCTTACGGGAAGTACATCCGGTCAGAAAAGACGATAACACACTAGAACGTGTATTTGTATATACACCCATCACTAAAATGGAACTATTGGAAATGAAGAAAATAGTGCCTAGCCATGATAAAGACCCCGCAGGTTTTCACCGAGAGATTAAAGATATGTTACTCATGGGCGATTACACGTATACAGATATTATGAAAATGTTAAAAGTACTGTTACCTGCTGGAGTTTACGAGAAACTGAAGGAGAAAGAATGGGAGGTGGGAGACACAAAGATTGATTGGGCTGCACTAGAAGTTGAAGAAAATGGTCGTACCGCAGGTTTAGGCCTTGGGGATAAAGCTAAAGCATTACCAGGTTTATTAGTTCAGGTTTTGCCTAGACTGTTAGCAACTAAAAAGGAAGACTGGGACGCGATCTCAGCCTGTAAACAGAAACACGATGAAGACACTAGTGATTTTTATTCTAGATTCGAGAAATGTTTTATTATTAATAGTGGCCTGAAAACAAGTAGCGAGTCATACCCACACCTCTTTGTATCAAAATTAGTCGAGAATTCCCTGCCTCAAGTTAAGAACCGTGTTTTGAAAGTAGAAAGTACATGGCAAGCAAATACGCCGTCCCAAATGTTACAAATGTTACAGTACCACCAGAATAGAATTAGAGAAGAACAAGACCACGAACAGAGACGTATGAAAGATACGAAAATGAAAATGTTAGTTGCTCAGTCAGTTCCTGCTGACGGTCAGAAAAAGGGTATGACACAGTCAAATAATACCGCGGCTCCCGTTAAAGGGACATGCAACTATTGTAAACAGCCAGGTCACTATGTGAATGAATGTACGGTTCTGAAATACAATATAGCAACAGGAAAAACTAAAGAGAGACCACGTCAGCCTAGACAGGACCAGGTCCAACACCAAGTTCAGTAACATATTCCACAGAACGCACAGCCAATGCCTGCTCCACAACAGACAGGACAGACAGTAGCGGTACCACATCCACAGCCCATTGCCGCGACACAGCAAGTTTCACAGCAGATGTACCAGTATGCACAAGCTGATTACCCCGATTATCAGCGATACTCATGAAACAGCCTAGAGAGGGAGGTTGGCTTGCCTCTCATTGAAGTTCCTGTAGATCAAGAGGGTCCTTATGTACATAGTCAAGTATTAGGAAAAGATAGAAAGTTTCTGATTGACACAGGGGCAAGTCGAACAACAATAAGTCACGACGAGGTTCCAGGGGCACCCCTCTCAGGCTCACAGAATGTTTCTCTTGGATTTTCAGGACAGCCCATTGTTAATGAAGTATTGAAACCTGTTCCCCTAGCAGTTGGTCCATTGTCACGTACTACAGACCTATTACTCACGAAGTCATGTCCAGAAAACTTGTTAGGTATCAAGACACTGAAAGCTTTAGGAGCTGTAATATGTTGTTCTCCGGAAGGAGTTAGACTGTTTTTGCGTGACTTTAAAGGTCACTATGTATTACGAGATTTTGATGACAGATTGAAAAATGTACCAGAACATTTGTGGGCGAAAGGCCCAACTGATGTAGGTTGTATGCACATTACACCATACCGAGTTACACTCAAGCCAGGAGTTGTACTGCCCCGAATCCGACAATACAAGTTACCACCCGATGCTGTAGTGGCTTTACTGGAAATCATTGAAGAGCTCATTGCACAGGGAGTGGTTGTAGAAACTGACTCCAATTTATGTAATTCCCCTATCATTCCGATTCTTAAACGTACGGACCCGAATGCACCACCAGTTTATCGGTTGGTGATTGATCTGCGAGAATTAAATAAATGCATTGTGCCACAGTACCCTGTGGTCCCCGACATCTCATCCTTATTGACTGAAATTGATTCAGAGGTGACGTTCTTTACTGTTATTGACCTCAAGAACGCCTTTTTTAGTGTCCCCATTGATCCGGAGAGCCAATACCTTTTCGGATTCTGTTTAAATGGCCGTAGCTTCAAATTTGCACGCGCACCTCAAGGATTCACAGAAAGCCCCAGCATATACAGCCAAGCATTAAAAAGACAACTTGACAGTATTCTCATGCCAGTTAACACTGCCCTACTACAGTATGTCGATGATCTGTTGATCACCGCTCGTAGCGAACCTGAATGTGAACATGCATCACTGACGGTTTTACATTTCTTAGCTGACAAGGGACACAAGGTGTCCCCTTCAAAGTTGCAATTCTGTGTTCAGCAAGTGGTGTACCTTGGGCACTTGCTGTCCAAGAGGGGGAGACAGCTAACACCTGACCGCATCGAGTTAATTGCACACTTACCGCAACCCAAGACACAAAAGGAAGTGCGGGCCTTCATTGGCCTCACCTCTTACTGCAGGCAATGGATTCCCCAATACGCATTTCTAGCCAAGCCACTTATACAGTTGACAACACAGGAGGCAGCAACTTCGACTGTCCTCCCTTGGACTCAGGAACACACACAGGCTTTTGACGAATTAAAGAAAGCATTATGTCAAGCACCAGTTTTAGCAACACCTTGTTACAGCAAACCTTTTACACTTTTTGTTACAGAACGAGATGGCACAGCATTATCTGTCCTCACACAAGACCAAGCAGGTTCACATAAGCCGTGTGCTTATTTTTCAAGTACATTAGACCCAGTAGCCCAGGCCCTGCCTGCGTGCTTAAAATCAGTTGCAGCGACAGCCTTAGCGATCCGACAAAGTGATTCCATAGTGTTAGGACATCCCCTGACAGTACAAGTTCCACACTCTGTGGAAGTTCTTTTAAACAGAACACAGACTCAACACTTGACTATAGCACGACTGACAGGTTATGAATTGACATTGTTCCAGCCACACATAGAAATCAGACGATGTAATATGTAATGTAAGGTGTTTTATAGCGCGCTCAATTACTGCCGGAGTATCCTGGCGCGAATGACCGCTGGGGAACCCGTCCTGGCTTTCCCTGTGAGATGGTCCCATGGTGGGTATCTCCAAGGTGAAGCCAGGCATCCCCGGCGTCTGTGGGGGGCCGTTGTAGAGATGAGGCAAGCTTAATGCCCAGAGTTACCGAGTGTGATCACTGACCAAAGTGGGCACCGAGGCGAGAATTATCAGTCCGCTGACCCTGGTCCTCGACCCTGCCGCGTCGGGAATCGAACCCTGGTCCCGGGCCGTTCTCAGCCTCCGGGTCTGCCGCCTCTAACCAGTGAGCCACACCTCTCCACAATCTCTACTCAATCCTGCCACATTGTTGCCTTCGAACATTACAGATCCAGCTCCACATGACTGTATAGAGATCATTAATGCAGTAACAAAGCCCCGACGAGACTTGACAGATGTTGCACTGACTAACCCAGACCTGACACTTTACGTGGCCGGTTCATGTATGAGAACAAGCACAGGAGAATTAGTGGCCGCATATGCAGTGACCACTGAAACTGAAGTCAAAGAAACACACCGCATTGATACATTGTCTGCTCAAGCTGCAGAGCTCATTGCTCTGACCCGAGCTTGTATAATAGCCAAAAACAAGAATGTTAACATATACACAGATTCACGTTATGCATTTGGAGTCGTACACAACTTCTGTGTACTCTGGCAGGAAAGAAGTTTCTTGACCTCTCACGGAGCCAAAATCCAACATGGTCCCCTCATTCAAGAATTATTGGAAGCAATACATTTACCATCAGCCATAGCTATCATGAAGTGCAAGGCACATGCTAAAGTTACAGACACCATTTCCCAGGGTAACAATCTGACCGATCAAACCGCGAAACACACAGCTCTGACTCATACATATGCAGCTGATATGGTTTTTTTCTATATGTTCATGGGGGCGCACCAAAATAGAAGTCCAGAAGAAAAGTTGTATAGAAAAGTTCTTTATTTATCTTAATCCATTAAAATACAAATACAAAGAAATCAGCCAACGCGTTTCACTCCTACCAAGGAGTTTCTTCAGGGCACTGAAAAGGTTCCCCTATCTCCAATAGATTTCTATATCGGTCCTTTTCATTTAGTTGGTTTCTTATCCATCTATTCTTGTATCTGTACAGGTTGTGTCTTCTTTTATAGGTTTCCTCGTTCACAGTGAGTGTAAAGGTTAGTCCTCAAGTCAATTCACATAGGCCTCATTGTTGCCTTCCCTGTTCATATTCGTTATGGTACTATCTGTTACAGCGTCCTTGTCAGGATATCGGCATGGCTGGCTGCTTGGAACCAGCCATGAATACATGGATAAGAAACCAACTAAATGAAAAGGACCGATATAGAAATCTAAATAAAGAACTTTTCTATACAACTTTTCTTCTGGACTTCTATTTTGGTGCGCCCCCATGAACATATAGAAAAAAACAATTTCTGATCTGGAGAGCACAGCAACGCCAAACAGCAGCTGGCGTTGGGGTTGGCAGCACAAAAAAATACATACAAAAAAGGAAACAAAAAATTCTTTGGAACTGGATTCTAGGTGCGGCACTGTAGGGTCCGCTGCTGTCTCTTTGTATTCATATGCAGCTGATATGACAAAGACAATAGTTCCGACACCGACTCATTGCATGACAGTTAAGGATCCCGCAATAGATGTAATTGACATACAGACACATGCTACTCCAGACGAAATCAAGAAATGGACTGAACTAGGAGGGATCCAGACAGATCAGGGATGGATGACGAAGGGAAAAGCCACATGGTTTCTCCCCGACTCTATGGTTCAAGTTATGATCAACACTGCACACAGTCCAGCACACTTGGGAGAAAAAGCCATGTTAGACAGTTTACAGAATCTCTGGTACAATAAACATTTACGAGCAGCAGCAAAACAGAAAGTGCGTACTTGCATGATCTGTTGTCAGTTCAACCCAGGTAAAAGCATTCCTGTAGAGCAAGGTGGATTCAATCCTCCCGATCACCCTTTTGAAGTCCTCCAGATGGATTATATCCAGATGGAACGATGTCCGGGATTCAAATATGTCCTCGTAGTTGTATGTGCACTTTCCCGTTGGACAGAAGCATATCCAGTCCCAGATTACACTGCTCCGACCACTGCCAAACAGTTGGTTCATGAATTCTTCCCACGGTACGGTTTGCCTCGTGTCGTGTATTCAGATAATGGCCAACCATTCTCGTCCGAGTTAATGAAGCAGGTATCACTCCTGCTAGGATATCAGTGGAAATTCCACTGCGTCCGACATCCCGAGGCAGCAGGTCTCATGGAATGCCACAATCAGACACTGAAAACACGTCTTGCTAAGATTTGCGCCGAGAAAGGGGTTGACTGGATAGTCGCCTTGCCAGTTGCATTGTTTTACATGAGAATGGTTGCACACTCTAGAACAGGGCTATCCCCGTATGAGGTGGTCTTTGGTAGGCCACCGAATATGTGGGGGACGCCTCTGCCTCGTAAAATAACCGATGTTGATAGTAACATGTTGACAGATTACCTTGCCTCCTTGATGTCTGCACTACAATCTTGTCGTTCACAGGTAGCTGCAGCCTTTCCCGACAACACCGAGGTGAAGCCACACGAGATTACTCCGGGGGACCTTGTCTTTGTGAGGAATTTCGACAGGAGGAGTCCGCTGGAGCCCCGCTGGCAGGAGCCGAAGCTTGTTTTATTAACTACAAGGACAGCGGTGAAAGTGGAGGGCCGCAAGGGCTGGCTCCACTCAAGTCATATAAAAAAATATAATGGACCGCAGCCAGAGTCAGACTCCCAGCCCGGCCCCATCCTAGAGACTGATACAAAACTCCCACTGGTAGAGAAAACTCCTCAACAGGAGTACCGTTTAAAGTTGAGGTCTAGCAAGTCAGACAGTTTAATTGTTTAAGTCCTCCCCTAGGTGAAGCGGTTAGACAGGTTCCTGACATGTACAAGCTAGATCCCAATAGAGAGAGAGATAGACAGAAACAGCTCAAGAAACGAGAATATTGTAAATCTCTTCGTAGTCATTGTATTGTGACATTATTGATTATGTTTTTTCTGAGTCTTACGATTATTGCTGCAAGTTTACTGCTACACGTGTATTTCCCTATTTCCATACATGCACATTTCTTTCCAAATAGCACTGTCGAGCATACTTTCAGTGCACTACCCCCGCACGAGTTATCTTACCGGCTTGCGCTGCGCAACAATACTTTTATCAGTATGTTACATCATTCCCATCAGACCAGCAATGCTACTAATTGTTGGATATGTGGCCGACTTCCTCCCTACCAGAAATACAAGGGAGTCCTGCCTCTCTTCCCGTATCCGTTCACACATAATGGTTCCTGTGGTGCATGGTTTAGTTTAATAAATTCTTTAGACTCTGAGTCCATAGTCTACAAAGGCAGTTGGGTGTGGGGAAATCTGAACACAGTTCTGCATAAAGCATGTTACCCTAACAAGGAGGGTCTTCCACAAAGGACAGGGACCGATCTAGAAAATGAAGTATATGGATTAGGTAATTATACACTTAACCTCATGATTCTGAATGTCCAGTCTGATACAGGACCAGACTTACCCTCTATGTCAGTATTACCAGTCAAAGGCGAATTATGTGTCAGAAAGAATGGTTCAGTACCCCTAGGTCACAGTAAATGTACTACTGTGATCGAATTCAGTGATAAAGGCAAATCTACATTCAAAGCTACCCGCCATTCCTATTTCATTTGTGGTCACACAGCCTATATACGTTTGCCACTAGATTGGGATGGGACATGTTACATTGCATTCCTTCTGCCACCTGTTTTTCTAGCTCCACCTGATTATCATAAGAACTCCCGGCTAGTACCTAATAGACACAAGAGAGATCTCCCGATTGTCGACTATACTGAAACGGCATTGGAACAATATACAGATTTCAATAAAGGTTTCTTTCCCTATCTAGGAGCTATCTTCAATAGCAAAGCAATACGTCATTTGACCAGAACCCTTGAAGCAGTGGTAAATGAAACTACTTCCGCCCTAGGCAACTTAACAGAGGAACAGTCTGCTATGAGAATTGTTGTCCTTCAAAATCGTCTTGTTCTTGACGTCATCCTGGCCGATAGGGGCGGAGCCTGTAGAGTCATCGGATCGAGTTGCTGTGTTTTCATTCCAGAAAATGCACCGTCAGTATATAAAGCCATAACGCGTCTCCATAAGATTGCAAGTCAGTTACACCAGAATCCAGGCACCTGGACTTGGTCCGGTTGGTTCTGGAGCGTATTATCAGCCTGGGGTTGGACAGTCCTATCCTTCCTCGGAATAGCCCTTCTCATAGTATTCAGTTGTTGCTTATGTATACAATGTGGGCCAGCGATTTGCGGCTTGTGCGCCACATCATGTTTTCCTCATCCAAATCCATGCTCTAAATCCCGCCTGAAAAAGGAAGAGCAAATGATGTTATATGAACAAATAGATGGACTAATGAAGATTGATATATCATGAAGGGTCCGTAGGGGACAAGGAGGTAATATAAATTTTTATGGTCAATTGTGTCCCCTAACATGAACCCCACCGTCTCCATGTACGAGCTTAAAGTGCATGTAACTTCCCTCCTCGACCTGCTATGAAGACGCAAATACATTTGCGTCCAACGTTAACATGTCCTCTTTCAGATCCACCATGAATGGATCGATAATTCAGTTCCTAAGTATGCCTTGCCAACGTCTTTTCATGATGCACTTTCACGTTTTTCCTAGCCCTACAGAGCTAGGCCCTGATTTCTGCCATCGAGCCCTTTTCTGTTCTCTGCCTCCTGAAAGCTGCAACGTGGGATGCATCCCTGACCTCTGTCCTACTCCCTGCGTGGCGAGCGGTGCCCGGCTCGGCCTGCTTGCCTGCCAAAGACAGTATTTTGCCTTCAAGTTATCAGTATAGCCGAGTTCAGCTCCTCGAAAACACATTCCAGTCTAGCAGAATAGATAAACATTTCCCCGGCTACAGAGCAAAGGGCCCGGCCTCTCTGTCTCCATGCAAGTAATTCATTGCTCCCGTTACCATGGTAGGCCCATATCCCCTCGCATTACACGCAGACACGTAGTCACATATGCACGCATTAATAGTCAGTATAGAGTAGCCTCTGCCCAAGAGACCTTTCCTTCTAGATAATACAGTTCCCCAAACACAAGATATCAGATATGATTTAGGAACGAGTCGATCTGACATGCCAGACTTCCGTCTCTTTCCTCTAGTGCTAAATGTCAAGTCCCCTGCACCCTCCAGCCTCACGTCAGTCACACGTCATGCTGCTGCGCGCGCATCCTTGCTACAGATTTCTGCTGACACTGCAAGATTCCACTATGTAACCACCGACTTGTGACACTTTCATGTGACGTTTCTAGCACACACCTCTGTGTACGCCCTCGTGCACGCCTTTCTGTTACGCACATGTGTTCTTATCTCGTTTCTCTCAGCTGTTACACCTTCTGTATCCATCACCATTATATGCATTTACTATAAATATTGTATGCTGTCAATAAAGTATTGTCTATCCCTTCCTGATCCTTTATGGTGAAAGGAACATGATACCCTGGTTCGAACCATTCCATTTTATGGAATAAAACCCTTATAAACTCAGATATCACGGATTTTGCCTCTTATTTTTGACTGAGTTATTTTATTGAACTTTACTGCATAGAAATTCCGACGGCAAATATTTATTTACCACATTACTCTCAGGGCAAAGTTAAGCTGACCCACAGCCTGTTGTAACTGATGGAGAGTTTCCTTTCTCTCGCCGAGACATATTTTGAGCGAGGCCCTGAATTTCATCACCTTCTCTTTAGGCAAGCGGAAGCATCCCTCTACAGAATCGAGCTCAATTCCGAGAAACTCGAGTGTAGTGGATGGCCCTACCGTCTTACCTGGTGCCAGTGGCACACCAAATACCTTCATTAGATTACAGAATTCACTCAAGGCCTGTGCACATTCCATATCCCCAGCTGCCCCCAGAAACAGAAAATCATCAAGATAATGCATAACATGTGAAAAACCCGTAGCTCTTGTGAAAGCCCATTGCAAAAAGCTACTGAATTTCTCGAAATACGCACAAGAGATGGAGCAACCCATTGGCATACATTTATCCATGTAAAATCGTCCTTGAAAGCTAAAACCTAGGAGACCCTGATCGTCTGGGTGTACCGGGAGCAACCGGAACGCTGACTCGATATCTGATTTAGCCATCAGCGCTCCGGGCCCCAGGCGATTCAAAATGGCGACGGCCTCATCAAAGGATGCGTACCGCACCGAACAAACTCCCGGGTCAATCGCATCGTTCACTGAAAGACCCCTAGGAGCCGACAAATTGTGTATCAACCTGAACTCCCCCGGGTCCTTTTTGGGGACCACTCCCAAAGGTGAACAAACAAAATCGTCAACTGGTGGTGTGTCATATGGTCCAGCAACCCGACCTCGGGCCACTTCCTTTCCAATCTTTGCCTGCACCACCGCCGTATTCTGCTGAACCGATAGTTGGTTCTTACATTGTGCTTCCCCCCGAAAATCCCCCGCCGGGATGCGGAAACCATATGAGAAACCGTCTCGTAACACCCCGGCGGAGATATGATCAGGGTATTCGTTCAGCCAAGGGATCAGTGCCATGATATCAACAGGGGTAGGTAATGGTGCCCCTCGGTCTATTTCAGACCTGTTTGGCGCCTCCCCTACCTCCTGTATCACCAGTCTTGGCTCTGCACGTACTCTCGGGGTGCGAAGACTGTCCACACCCTGTACACTCATGCCTGAACTTGCAAGCTCCCTGTGGCCTAGAACACTTGCCTCTGTTAAAGCTCCAGCAGACCCCTTTCTTACCCGGGTTGCCATTATTCTTTGTGTTCTGATCACTGATTGTACCCGCCCGAAAGGGCGCCCCCAGGGAAGGGCGGGAAGGCTCCACCCCGTTCCCGCCTAAAGATGGCGACTTCGCCGTGCTCGACCTCTCAATTTTTTGCCAGGAAATGGAGTCAAAACAATCCCACGTCAGAGATGAGTCGTGCTCCTTGGACTTACGAAATATGCTATCATAACAACACCATTGATTACCCCCGTACGTTTCATAAAATTCCATGATACGTGTCTGATAAACAGGCAATTCCACCAATAATTCAGGCCTACGTTCCCCCATAATTGCAGTGAACATCCCAAACGCTCTGGCCCAATTGACGATCGTTTCATCTACTCTGAAACCCGCCATCTTTGCGCGCCATACACTAGGATGCAAAAACTCTTTCTGGTTTTTTACATGCTCAATCTCATAGTGATCGGTCAATAAGGAAAACATGTTCACATATTTATCCGCCCAAATCCTTTCTTTCACCTCAATCGGGATATGTTGAACGACTTTTTCCCTCCTCGAGGGGACCGATCCATCCCCCGCCATCGGCAGTGGTTGCTTACCTGAACCGGTAGCTGTGACCGTTGTTGCTGCCGAACCCACGCCCGATACTGATTGTTCCACGGGAACCTGTGGGGGAACAAGAGGACACGGTGCTTTCGCAGCATCCTTCGATTGCCGCAACTGCTTCATTATCGACCTGGCTTCATCCGCCGTGGCCCCCTCATTCTCTCTGCCCAACCATGCCGCCAGCTGGGCAGCCAGCTCAGGAGGCATATCTTCCCCATTCACAGGAGTGACTACCACCGGGATCGGTTGTCCCGCGTTCGGGACCGGTACTGGGGCCTCGGTCGGGGTGACCGGGTTCGCTGGAGGTGTTTCGGGAACCGGGGCCTCCCCACCCGATGCCCCCTTCTTGGCTCTTCTACCTCTCCCGTTAGGGACTACTCCCGGCAATGCTGGTCCGATGACTCTCTTTGGTCCGCCCGCACCATTCATTGCCGCCATCTGTTTCTTCATGTCATCCATGTCCTTCATCAGCATACGAAGCATCTGGTCGGTTCCAACCCTCTTTCCGATCTTCTTACCCGGCATCGTCTAGGTCCGAAAGCTTCGAACTCGCTGAAAGAAGAAACACAAAATTAATTCTTCAAAATTGGCTCTTGTTCCGTCAAGGGCTCACGTGCAACGAGGAGATGCAGCTTCCAAGCACAGGAACAAGAGGATGCTTCCTTGGATTGCTGTTCCATTTATTCTTCTCCAGGAGGGCGTGGACCCTCCTCCGACCGCCTACAGGGCGTGGCCAACGGTGTAGGTGTCTAGGACAGCCCCTCTTGGGCGGGAAGAGGCGCGCCCCGGCTACGCCGCTTCGGGCATACCAGCCGTGACACGCCTCCCGCCCAAAATGGCTTCCCGGGGGGATCGGGGCACCCGACCATACGTTCGGGGGGACCGAGTGGTCGCCCCTTTCCAATCCTCATGCAAGCCACTGTATTTTTTGAGACCCAGGGATGTGGAATACCTATCACTCGATGTTCAAAATTGTATAGATGAGTCATGAGCTGCGAACACAGATTACATTACAGTATCAACATGTGCATGTGTTTGCAAAATGCAAAAATGTAATGCACCTAATATGCCCCTGATTATATTAAAAAACATGCATCAGCATGAAAACAAAATTGGCGATTGTTTTCATTCAATAGAAGATGTACGCAAAAAATATGTAACTTGGACATTTAAAAAAATATGTTTTACTGACCTATTGCACACCTTGAAGTTGAAAAGCAATTTGCCTTAGACATAATATAGTATATTTTTTTCTGTATCTTGAAAACTTTGAAAAAAAAGATTAATAATAGTGAATCCGCGTAAACTCATTATGGACAACATGAAAATAAATTAGGGAAGTGATTTCTAAAGAAAGTTCCAAAAGTGCAGCCCATAGTATATGTCCTGGCATTGGTGTAGATTTATGACTTTCTCAAATTCTCTAGAGCTTGCAGAGTAAGGTCTGAAAACAGTACTCCTAACAAACATCATCAAACCACCTTACATACCACCAAGCACACTGCGATGAACAAAGGCTTTACAGATACTACTAACAAAGGGGTATGAATTCGATTTTTGCATGAGAGATTATGCACACTGATTTGCTCCTGAGACAATCTGTAGCACAAATACAAATATACTTTCCCCAAGCCCACTGTGGAAAAGGTTTTACTCATTTCCCAGGGTGCAGAAGGTGTTACTCCTGTCTTTGTAAGTAGTGAATGTCCAAATTTACCCAGTGTGAGAATGGAGATTAAACAGTTTTGGGTGAATGGCCTTGAACATGTTAGATTGGTTCATGTGAGCCTGTGCCCATGCACAGTGTGTCCTTCCTAGGTCCAATTCCTGTATGTAGATTTGCCATAAGGTGCCCAAATCAGAGGCGTGTTATAATCCAAACACTGCTATAATATGAGCCCCAACATATTCAGAGAGGTTGTTATCATTGCTCAAAAATAATAAGAACACTGTCATAATTTGTCACCTCACTTCAAAGCACCAAAAGGGACAAGTGGATTCTTTTTTTGACAGGAAAAGTGTATTCTGAAGCATTTTGTCCCATGGGCAAGTTAATATTTAAAAACAAATTTCCTCACTGAGCCCAGTTTCTCACAGCTGACCTAGCACTTAAGGTAATGCATTCTACAATAGAAATCTAAGAACTACAACGTGTGTTGCTCAGTAGAATTTGCCATTGCTAAGATCCCTATCCTTCGTAAATACCGGCTTTTGATTGGTTAAATAGCTTACTAGTCTCTCCTTTTCAAATTTTGTAACCTCCCATATAGACTGCTCCTGTTACATGGACTTTTACATTGCATGTTATTCAGTACACTTGTGAGCACAATTTTTTTTTATCTGTCCTCGAGCGCTGAGCTGATGGCTGCCTTTCTTTTCTTCAGCGTACTCACCTCCGAGCTCCAAAGCTGCTTGCTGTCATGCTCTATTGCTTTCCCCCTCCTGGTCCACGTTAACAGCCCTCCCCACACCCTCTGCACACAAACATGGCATTTCCCTCTCCCCACCTTTTCCGTGTGCATCAAGTGAATTTTTTGTCCATGCTCTGTAAGCGCTCGTGTTCAGCTAATGGCTCCCTTCTTCAATGGGAGTCCTACTGTTCTGTGTTTGTTTTAAGTACTCCTCCGTACCCCTCAAGTCCTTGTGACAGGAATTGCTGCCCTTGCTGCTATTCATCATATATGCAAATCCACGCAGCTTTCTCTGCTTGTTTGGGTGGGGCAGTCTGCAATTCCTGCCACGGAAGAAGGGGCATAGTATTGCACTACTGCCAGGTGTAACCACTAAAACAAAGGGGGCCCCTGAGGGTGGCTATGGAGCAAGAACCAATAATAGTAAAAAGAACCCACCTGTCTAGAGATGATGGTGCTCGTGAGGTCACTAATATATTAGAACATCGCTAGGCTAACAAAACAGATTCCCCAAAAAGAGTAGAAAAAATCTTTTTAGGAGAAAATATATATGTGTTTTTTCCAATTTCAGAAACAATATCTGGAAAAAAGGAAACGCCCTTATTTGTGCATTTGTGCCCTTTAAAAAAACTACATGGTCCTTCCTTTAAGCCACTACTAGCAGTGATGGCTTCTAAACTACTACCAGCAGTAACCTATGCAAGCATATTGTTAAACGGCAAAGACGGAAAACTCCTAGACTCTCTGCAAACAAAGGCCTATAAAAAAAGTCTTTAGTCTACCTCAGAATGCATCACCGGCCCAGGACGTCCTGCTTTTCTTTAGCTGTGAAAGGAGTATAAAGATGACATCTGTATGGCTCTGTTTATCCCACTTCCAGCTGCCCAGCTTGTGCTACAGGCAGCACTCACCAACAAACTGCAAGATATATGCATGCATGCTTTCACTGCAGCCTGGCATCTGATTCTGTTTGTTTATGTACTGAGCTTGGGTAACTTACTTTACAGGCTGCATTAACGTAGCGCTGGTGACTTCAGAGGATCCATACTACAAAATGCAGTGTGTTTCCAAGCACAAGGAGCAAATGCGTCCAGCCATCTTGTGATCTTCACAACCTTTTGCTTTAATCTGCTTCTCAAACACCCTGACAACCAGCTAATCTATGGATCAAAACTGTACAGTGTTTTCCTAGACTACAGAAGGTGATGAGTGCAAGTTAGTATCACTATCTGTAAATGTTTTTTTTTAATTATTTCCTACTCCTCACTGCATATTTTTGTTTTAAGTTGGCCAAATTGCCATATTCCGCATCTGTACTATAGATGTTTCATGCGTCCCCAATTTTGACCATGCACTGAAAACTTTCAGAACACGCTGCCTCCATCTCCAGAAGTTGTAGTGTTGCCATATCAAACCACTAATTTAAACTGTAAAACTCCACTCCTCAGGACTAACTCTATCCTACCCCTTTGATACAATTTATTGTCCAAAGTTCAAATGTATTAAACATTTCAGATTGCTGTGTTCCACTTAACACTTCATCTTGGGATGAGCAGTGGCATTGCAAAGTGCTTTACTTCATCCAGAAGGGACACCTCGTGGCAAAGGGTCTCCCTTGCAGCTTCCAGAAGGGCCATCTATCGGTGCATTGGTGCCATTGCAGCCCCTTTGGAAAGGGGCGACCAATCGGTCCCCCCGAACGTATGGCAGAGTACCACGATCCCCCCGGGAAGCCATCTTGGGCGGGAGGCGAGTCTCGGCTGGTATGCCCGAAGCGGCGTAGCCGGGGCGCGCCTTTTCCCGCCCTCGAGTGGGTTGGCCTAGACACTAACGCGGCTGGCCACGCCCTTGGGGCAGGCAGGGGCGGGTTTACGCCTGCCCTGAAGACGGATAAAAGGAGAAGCATGACCAGAAGGCATCCTCTTGTTCCTGTGCTCTGAAGCTGCACCTCCTCGCTGCACGTGAGCTCGAGACGGAACGAAGAGCCAATTTTGAGCGTCGTAATCCTCTTGTTTGTTTTCTAGATACTCTGCTGGAGAATGCCGAAGAAGGCGGGAAAGCGGATGACTACCGACCAGATGCTGCGTGTTCTCATGAAAGAGGTGACCGACTTAAAGAGGCGAATGGATAAAGACGAGGAAGGGAGGCCGAAACGTCCTTTGGAGGGAACAGCCCCGGGAGGAAAAGGCAAGAGGCCCAGGAGGGGAGCAGCTGGGGGAAATATCCCGGGTCCCAGTGTCCCGCTCGAAGCACCCACTCCCGTGCCGGAGGAAGGGAATCCGATTCCCGTTGTGGTCACCCCCGTGTCCGGGGAAGATATGCCGCCCGAGCTAGGAGCACAATTAGCAGCGTGGTTGGGTAAAGGTAGCGAGGGCGCCACGGCTGTCGACGCGCAGGTGTTGATGAAGCAACTGCGTGAAACTCGGGAAGCAGCGAGGGTATCCACGCCGGCTGCGGCCGTAGAGAAGCCACAGGGGACGGTTGTAGTCGCTGAGACGGCGTCCGGTTCAGGTAAGCGGCCATTGCCGATTGCGAGGGAAGAATCGGCACCCTCTCGAAGGGAGAAGTTGGGTCAGCATGTCCCTTTAGCTATTAAAGAAAAGATATGGGCAGGGGAATATGTAAACATCTTCTCGTTGCTTACTGATCATTATGAGATGGAGCATGTTAAAAGTCAGAAGGACCTCATGCATCCGAGTGTTTGGCGCGCAAAGATGGCCGCCTTTAAGGTAAATGAAAACATTGGCAATTGGGGCAAGGCGTGGGGGGTTTTCACATCGATCTTGGGAGAACGAAGGCCCGAATTGCTACCCGAATTGCCGATTTATCAGTCACGGATCATGGGGTACTCGGTATCACACGAGGGTAATCATTGGTTCTGCTATGATAACCTGTTCAGAAAAGCAAAAGAGCATGATAAAAACTTAACTTGGGATTGTTATGATTCTGTGTCCTGGTCCAAAATGAAGGATACTGGTATGTTGAAATTGCCATTAGTAGGGAGTAACGTGGGCGAATCCTCCCGTCAGTATGCGGGGACGCCCTTTCGATCAGGTACGGGTACCGACAATCACTCGAGGCCTACCGGTAATGCAGGTAAAAAGGGGGTTTGTTGGAACTTTAACAGGAGTAAATGTACTAGGCCCCAGGGGTCGTGCAAATTTAGACACGAATGTAGTGGGTGTGGGCAATCATCCCATCCTGAGTCCACGTGCAGAGCCAGAACGGGTGATAACGGGGGTAGAGGAGGTGCCAAACAGGTCTAACATAGTCCGAGGGGCGCCTTTACCTACCCCGATTGATACCTTGGCAATGATTCCCTGGCTCAGTGAATACCCGGATCGTGCTTCCGCTGGGGTGGTGCGGAACGGGTTTTCATATGGTTTCCGCATCCCAGTGGGGGACTTTCAGGGTGTGGAAAAATGCAAAAATCAGATATCGGTCTTGCAGCATACGACCGTGGTACAGGAAAAGATCCGGAAGGAGGTTACTCGAGGTCGAGTCGCCGGTCCGTTTAGTGTGCCCCCGGTTGCTAACTTTGTTTGTTCGCCTTTAGGAGTGGTCCCCAAGAAGGACCCGGGTGAGTTTCGGCTGATACATAATTTGTCAGCCCCACGTGGTCTTTCCGTAAACGAAGCGATAGACCCGGAAATGTGTTCGGTGCGGTACGCATCCTTCGATGAGGCCGTAGCCATTTTGAATCGCCTGGGGCCCGGTGCGCTGATGGCAAAATCTGATATCGAGTCAGCGTTCCGGTTGCTCCCGGTACATCCAGACGATCAGCGTCTCCTGGGTTTCATGTTTCAGGGTCAGTACTACATGGATAAGTGTATGCCGATGGGATGCTCTATTTCTTGTGCCTATTTCGAGAAATTCAGTAGTTTCCTACAATGGGTCTTCACTAAGAAGACGGGTTTCCAACATGTGATGCATTATCTCGATGATTTTTTGTTCCTGGGGGCAGCCGGGGATCCGGAATGTGGGCAAGCTTTGGCTGCATTTTGTGTTTTAATGAATCAGTTTGGCGTGCCATTGGCACCAGGTAAGACGGTGGGTCCTTCGACTCGCCTCGAGTTTCTGGGGATCGAGTTAGACTCCGGAGAAGGTTGTTTCCGTTTACCAAGTGATAAAGTGTTAAAGTTCAGGGCATCCCTGCAGATGTGTATGAGTGAATCTAAGGTTAAGCTGCATCAATTACAGCAGTTAGTGGGACAGTTGAATTTTGCCCTAAGAGTTATACCAATGGCCCGCCCTTTTTCCCGTTCGATCACTCAAGCCATGGTTGGACTGAAGGAAGGCCATCATCGCACAAGGCTCTCGGCAGAGGTCCGCCAGGACATGCGCATTTGGTTGGCATTTCTGGCGGATTTCAATGGTCGAGTCGTCTGGAACAAACCGGCCGTGTCCTCTGAGGAGCTGGGGCTGTGGACAGATTCGGCAGGGAGTATAGGTTTTGGTGCCATTTTCGGTACTCGATGGTCTGCACAAAGATGGCCGGCATGGTGGCGCGACAGGGGACTGACAAGTAACATTGCTTTCTTGGAACTCTTCCCCATTTTGGTGGCCCTGAGAACGTGGCCTGAAGGGTTCAGAGATCACTCTGTGGTATTCTGGTCTGACAATATGACCGTGGTTGAGTGTATCAATAGCCAGGCAGCACGATGCAAATGGATTTTGAGACTGCTCAAAGAAATCGTATTACTGTGTATGCAATTGAATGTGCTATTCAAAGCAAGACATGTCCCGGGGATAATGAACCAGGCGGCTGATGCCCTTTCTCGTTTCCGTATGCAGGCTTTCTGGGGTTTTCTTCCCACAGCGGACCCGGAGCCAGCACCCTTTCCCGAAGCTCTCTGGTCTCTCGGTGCCCCGAACTTCGTAACCTCGTGGGAGAGAGTTTAGCACCCAGGACGAGGAAGGCATATGAAGGGGCGTTCCAGTCCTATTTAGCCTTTTTGGGGACTGCTAGAGAGGAGCTTTGGGGTCAGGAGGAATGGGTAGTGAACTTTCTGATGTCTTTACATCTGGCAGGGAAATCGGTGGCCACGGCCCAGAGGCATCGGGCTGCCATTTCCTTTGTTGCTAGGGCTCATGGGATCCAGGACCCGACAGCGTCTTTCGTTGTGCAAAAAGCGCTACGTGGGTGGCAACGCCTTGAGGGTCGCAGAGTAGATGACAGGCGCCCGATAGGTTTGGATAGGTTGGCCCAGTTATTATCCAGACTCCCTACAACATGTTCATCTCAGTTTGAGACAGTGCTGTTCCGAGCCGCTTTTACGCTGGCATTTCACGGGGCTATGCGGGTAAGCGAATTAGTGGCGAGGAACAAGCAGGATGTGACGGGAGGTCTGTGCGCAGAGCACGTTCAGATCAGAGGGGAGACAATGACTGTCTCGTTTGTGAGGTCCAAGACCGATCAACGTGGGATGGGTGACTGCATAATTATACGCAGGATTCCCGGGTCATCCATGTGCCCAGTGAAGTGTTTAGAGGATTATTTAACACGAAGGATGGCATCATGGGGGGGGACCTTGTTGAGACACGCGGACGCCACCCCACTGACAAGGTTTCAGTTTCAGCGGGTGCTAGCGATGTCAATTACAGCTGCGGGCTTGAACCCGGGCGAGTTCGGGACCCATTCCTTTCGGATAGGGGCTGCTACAGAGGCTACAGCCAGGGGTCTGAATGTAGAACAGGTTAAACGTGTGGGGCGTTGGTCCTCCAATTGTTATAAAAGGTATGTGCGTTTGCACATGTTGTGAAGCTGTAATGATGTACTCACGCTTCTTGTTTTGTTTGGTTTTCAGTTACGCAAGCCTACGAGGCGGGGCGGACTATGCAGTCGATCCAACACCGGGACAGCGGTCAGACATCACCGGCTGTGAAAAAGGAGGTGTGGGTCGTGGGCCACTCATACGTGAGGCGTGCCGCGGACGTATTCAAGGCAGGTGACATGGTGCACGTGGCTGGGGAATACGGGTACAGTGTGTCCTTCTACGGAATGGGCGGTCTCTGTATTGACCAGTTTCAATCATTTTTTGAGGGTTTGCTAGAGCGGACGAGGTCACCGCCGTCTGTAGTCATAGTACATCTTGGGGGCAATGATTTGGTCACCACTGGTAGACGACTTCTCCTGGAGGCGATGCTTTCCACTGTAAGTTGGTTAGCGAGGAGAGTTCCAGGGTGCACAATTGCGTGGTCCCATATGATCCCACGAAAAGTGTGGCGGGGGGCTATTTCTGTTTCTGCTTTAAATCACTCGGTGAGAAAAATTAATAACAAAGTGAGTAGGTTGTTCCGGTCCAATGCACTGCATTCTATTGCGCATAGGTGTATTAATAATGACAGTATGTATTTGGGGGACGGTGTTCATTTGTCTCGGGTGGGGAATGAGTTACTCATAGGAGACTTCATAGCTTGGCTAAAGATGTTAAAACATGACCTTTAGATAGGAGTTTGGTGGGGGGTCCGGATAGCCGGTCAACTATCCGGACCTGTGGCGGTAAGGTCATGATCGGTGAGCACTAATTGGAAGATCCCTATGAGTGGGCGTTACCCATTACGGATGGGGGCGCTCGGGGGAGCTGGCCATTGGCCCCTCAACGGGGAGGCGGTCCCTTCTAAGGATGGGTCGCCGAAAGGAAAGGGAAGGCGGTCAAGGCCCCTTCATGGGTAGGAGGGGTTACAGCCCCCTCCTGGTGAATTTCCCGGGGCCAGGACGTCTGCGACGGCAGATGTGGTAAGTTGTGTGGGGTGTGGGGGGGGGTCTACGCTACCTTCTAGATACCTCACACGAGCCTCGTACGACCTTTAAGTGGCGTCGAGTTTTACTGGGGCCCCCGTCAAGTCAAGGGAAATTGGTAGTTACACTTGAGGTATGCCTCCGTGCCGCCCCTCACAAGGGAGGGGGATATGTCTGGGTTAGGGATCTTGACACCGGTTACGACCTTGCCGTTGGCCCTTAAACGTTAGGATGTACAATTTCAAAATTTCAAGTAAATGTTTTGTAGGATGTTAGTTCGGCTAGGAGAACCTTTGTATTAGAGGATATGTTAAGGTTAGCCAAACATCGCAATGTGGTAATGAAATTGTACATGATATGAAACTGTTATTTTTAATGTTTTAAGTTTGTTTCATATTTTAATAAATACGGCCGGGAAGGGTAACTCCCTTCCCGACTTCCAAAAAGTTCAAGAACGGTTTCCGGTTTCCCATCCTTGGGGAGTGTGTTGAGAGGGGGTGGCGGGTATCTCAGCCTAATGGAAAGGGGCGACCAATCGGTCCCCCCGAACGTATGGCAGAGTACCACGATCCCCCCGGGAAGCCATCTTGGGCGGGAGGCGAGTCTCGGCTGGTATGCCCGAAGCGGCGTAGCCGGGGCGCGCCTTTTCCCGCCCTCGAGTGGGTTGGCCTAGACACTAACGCGGCTGGCCACGCCCTTGGGGCAGGCAGGGGCGGGTTTACGCCCGCCCTGAAGACGGATAAAAGGAGAAGCATGACCAGAAGGCATCCTCTTGTTCCTGTGCTCTGAAGCTGCACCTCCTCGCTGCACGTGAGCTCGAGACGGAACGAAGAGCCAATTTTGACCCACCCACCAGCCCCTGAAGACAGCGAGTGGTTTTAATAAAGTTTGATGGATAACTGTGATTTTCGTTTACAGGTTGTGGTATTATCGTGAAGATTTTGAGTATGCAATAAAGAATGGTCGATTTGTGTTATGTTTTGCAAATAAAGTAATTCTGCTTTAGTGTTCATCAGTACGCATGCGTTCGAATAAAGTTGTTGTTGCTACGGTTGGTTAGATGTAGTCATTTAGTATTTAGTTAGCGTTGTCGTATTTATTTTGGTCGGGCGGTAAGGTCATGATCGGTGAGCACTAATTGGAAGATCCCTATGAGTGGGCGTTACCCATTACGGATGGGGGCGCTCGGGGGAGGTGGCCATTGGCCCCTCAACGGGGAGGCGGTCCCTTCTAAGGATGGGTCGCCGAAAGGAAAGGGAAGGCGGTCAAGGCCCCTTTATGGGTAGGAGGGGTTACAGCCCCCTCCTGGTGAATTTCCCGGGGCCAGGACGTCTGCGACGGCAGATGTGGTAAGTTGTGTGGGGTGTGGGGGGGGGTCTACGCTACCTTCTAGATACCTCACACGAGCCTCGTACGACCTTTAAGTGGCGTCGAGTTTTACTGGGGCCCCCGTCAAGTCAAGGGAAATTGGTAGTTGCACTTGAGGTATGCCTCCGTGCCGCCCCTCACAAGGGAGGGGGATATGTCTGGGTTAGGGATCTTGACACCGGTTACGACCTTGCCGTTGGCCCTTAAACGTTAGGATGTACAATTTCAAAATTTCAAGTAAATGTTTTGTAGGATGTTAGTTCGGCTAGGAGAACCTTTGTATTAGAGGATATGTTAAGGTTAGCCAAACATCGCAATGTGGTAATGAAATTGTACATGATATGAAACTGTTATTTTTAATGTTTTAAGTTTGTTTCATATTTTAATAAATACGGCCGGGAAGGGTAACTCCCTTCCCGACTTCCAAAAAGTTCAAGAACGGTTTCCGGTTTCCCATCCTTGGGGAGTGTGTTGAGAGGGGGTGGCGGGTATCTCAGCCATATGAAGGAACATCTTCCTATACTGAGCATGCTTTTTTCTGCTCCGGTATGTGATGCAATACAGTGCACCTCTCAATCGGTGGGTGTGCAGAAGTTGTGGATAAAGTGCTGCAGGGCTAAACACTTATAAGGTTCCATAGGCAAGAACATAGGAAAAATACATTATCATTTACAATGTCAATAGCTCTAACTCTTCCAAGTGCGAGATTCCATACTAAAGATCGTCCAATGTTCAACAATGCTCACCAGTGATATGATCAATACAACTGTTTCCCAGTCACCCAGCAGCCATCCAGAAGTTCAATTATGATCAGTAGCCCTTTAAAAAAGTCCATCCATTGACCTCCTTTGTATTACCAAACAAACCATACATATTACACTTAATATTTCCATTTGACATTATGGAAATCAGTTTAGAGAAAGTGTGATAAATGGACTGTACCACTGAGCCGTTTTGAGTGGGGAACTAAACATTGTGATGTTTCTCACTAGCTCTCTCATGCCCATCGATCATACCAGCACAAACCTGCCCCTGTTGCCCCATCAGGGGGATGTTAGTGCCAATACACTCGATTAAAGTGGTTCACTGAGATAAGAGCAACGTTAAGCCAGCATGCTTTGTATTTCACTAATTATATTTCTGTAAATTCGGGGAAATACTACACATTGGTAATTGTATTACTGACATGATAATTGTCATTTCAAACTTAGAGTTAAATGTAAAATAACTAGCAGAAACAGTGCTTTGGGGAATTTTCAACTTTTATTTGTGGAAAGTTAGTCGTAGGACATTGGCTCCCCGTCTTGTAAAATGGTATTACCATATCTGTAATACAATAGTACCACAGCCACGTAAATAGCAACAATAAATACGGTAATCCCCTTATCGCAGAATTAATAATCCTTTTGCACAAATCTAACCTTCATTAAAGGAGGGTCACAGAAGGACTGATGCTTGCCCTATCTGAAAATAAATCTCCTACATGTAAAAGAATTACTCACACTAATCAAATCACTCCATACAGACCCAGAGGTTTCTACTGAGGATGCCTGCCAATCTAACATTATTAATGAAGCTTGTCATCTCTGACGATCGATAGCTGTATCTTTCTGGCATTCAAACCATCCGAAATATAATTTCCATCCTGTTTCGAGCATGCTTTTTGCTGAAGTACTACGATATGAAGCCAAAAAAGCTAGTAGTGACCTGTTTCCAATACTGTTCCAAAGTGATGCTGACCGTTACTGCATTCGTCGTATATGATATAATCTTATGTTTAATATAAAGTCAAAACAGAAATGATAACCGATAAGTATTAGGAACAACAATCTGAGGTGTAATACCAAACAAAAATAATGCCTTTCTAGGGAGAACACAAGAGCAAATGAAAAAATACCAATGGGTGCAACTAAATTAGGAATGTTGTGAGGAAAGTTTGGGGGTGGCAAAAGCTGAGAGCCCAGTGGAAGAGGCTCTCACCAAGGAAAGAGAACTGCGACAGGAGGGGAGGAACAAAAGGGTAGGGGCGAAGGACAAGTTTGATTTAGGAGCTATTTCTGGTCATGCCTGTCACACTCAAGGCGCCAAACTGAAGTAAACAAAATACTGACGCATGAAATGCTTGCATTAATCCAAAACCACTGGTAATTATTGTGGCAGTATCCCAGGCTATCATGTTTTTACCCACCATAACACCTCAAATTAGACCCATCCATATGCAAATCAGTACTGATACTGCCTCATAGTTGCAGTCAAGCATGAACTGCCAAGGTAGGTCCTCTCTGAACCAGAATATAAGCAATCCAAGACTTTTTTCGCCCTAACGGCTGCATTTTACTCAGGTGCAGCTCGGTTCCAGTGGCACAATGAGCACGGGCCCATGTTGAGGTATACCAGTGATGCTTACAGCATTGCATTTGGGAGCAGCTTGATGTACATACCTAATTGAAGATTTGTGATACTGGCTAATAATTAAGAGTGCTTCTTCTCAATGAGAAATATATCTTTTTATTAAAAGTTGGGATTAAGTACACTAAAAGAATACATTTCCATTCTTTGTACCTAGATGTCAATCTGTAAAGAACGTTTTTCCAATGATGGAGGATGATATTGAGAATACTTTGAATAATTATCACTCTTAGCTATAAAGTTGTTTTTACGGATGCACTAATCCCAATATGGTGTCTTCTAGTGAGAACCAATAGCTATTTGCGTTTAGATCCGGTTCGTACCACATGAATTTAAGAGTGTGACACGTGAATTTAGCCGGATATAAAAGGAAGCTTCCGATATAGCAATGTTAGTTTGCTTGATCATTATGCAGAGAATGCTATGTTGTAAGACTTTTTCTGGCGAATCATTAATATATGTGTTTTGTTTTGAAATAGTAGTGGTAAGTGTAAAATTGGGTAGAGAATTTAAATATGTGTAAATTGGTAAAATAAGGGATTTTGTTTTGCATTTTGATGACAGACACCCTTCATTAGTGAAATGCGTACAATTCTTGAAATCAATGAAAACTAGTGGTTCATTCTGAGTTTCACCTGGGAAGTTAAATAAGATTATGATAATCTGTTTAGAATTGAACGAGGTCATGCTACTTTTTGCCAGTGGATGTTTAATGTGTAGACTAGGACTAACAGATCCATTTTGGTGTTGGAATTAATGGTATTTAATATCACGGTGCCTAATATAAACCCAGGATTTACAGTGAGGTTTAAGGATGATTAGTAGGCTTTTTGTATTTTAATGATATTTTAATGATATTTCAAGTTTCCAATTGAGTTTATACTTGGAAGATGATATTGAATCAAGAGATGGTGTGAGATTGAGTATTGTTATTAAGCGAGGATAATATAGTGACACATATTGTGAAAATCATACTAAGAGAAAGGACTGCCTAGGTGAGTTCTTTTATGCTAGTATTTGCGGAAAACATGTATAATTATAAATAGTGATTTAAATATGTTAGTTCAATAGTTTCAGGATATTTAACAATACAACAGGATAAGTAGGATGCACCCTAAATGTAGCAACATCCTATGCAATCAATGTTTGCTCTTTTGGAGTGCTATAAAGTTATTTTGGTATGACAGAATGCAAAATAGATTGCAATGATTGACATTGAACGGATCTAATGTGTTTAGAGAAGTTTTATAATATCTTTTGTCTGAATTTGTTAAAGGTAAAAGATGTGTTACTTCTTTGGTAGTAAAGATTTCAAGTTACTATTCTGAAAATGCCACTATTAGAAAGTTAAAAAACAAGGGGAGTCAGGCCCAAAGGGACGAGGATAGGGCAGTGCCATTTTACAAATACAAACTAAAGAAAGTGCACCTACACCTCGATTTTTCAAAGTTCTGTACTGCTCTTAAAGACAAGCAGATTCTTGCTTATCCTGGTACTTTTTATTTTACCTTATTCTTTAAGTTATCATAGAAATATTTTTGTATTCTCACATGAAGAATGGAAACATGGTCAAATCATACCCATATAACAAAACATTTCATAAAACATTACAAACATAACGGAAAAATAATGGTGCTCTACAAAGACATCACACAGTTTAAATATACATCTGTGATAAAGGACAATATACAAAAACAAAAAACAAACAGCATTTATCTATAATAAATCATCTGACTTATACAAATGCCCATTTTGTGTGTTTTTCATTAAAGTTTATACAAAATGGGAATTTTAGTCCTTATTAGAATAGTGGAATTTAACCACAAATCCTTGGAATATCCTAGGGATATGAACACATGGCAAATGGCGGAACCTTCATAGAAATGCACATGATCCAAAATAACCTCAATAATATTTTCCCCCTTTATAGATGGTTGACCGGGGATTATGTGCACACTGATAAGACTCCCGCCATCACAGTGACAGTCCTAAACAGAACTTTAACATGTAATGAATTCAAAAGCACAGGTGCACCATAAATTACAAATGTGCGAAAACAACAAACTTATTGTAGAGGCACAAATAGTGATGTCCAGAAGTCTTGTTTGATTGATTAATTTATTTTTCAACAGAAAGAAACGAACAGCCGACGCGTTTCGTCCCGGGTGGGACTTCTTCAGGGCTGTTTTTACAAAAAAACACACATAAAACATACAATTAAAATCATAAACTATTGTGTAACTCAGCCGAGCATCAATAGTCACAAGATTAAAAAACATTGCTGTTAATGTTACAGAGAAAACGGTCTTAATTGCTACATTTATAAGCCTGAGAAATTATGGCCTCCCACAAGAAAATCAAGAGGAGCAGGTACTTTTCTAGCTATTGAACAGACATTACAACAGCATTACGTATTCTTTTGAAAATATATGTGATTACAAAAAGTACATGTATAAAATGTATTTGGAAGCTTATCAACATACAAACAAAGGTTATTGCTATAGGGCAATCCCCAAGAAGACACCATAAGAAAAGGGGAAGAATGACATATGAGATGGAATATGGTCGCCACCTAGAAAAGTGATACATTAAATATGTAAACACCTACCAAGAATAGAATAACAAATCCTTGACGGTGTGAGTGGTCATGCAGTGAAGGCCGGAATATGGAAATATGTTTCGCAGTCTCAAAATGTAAGTAGAAACTATTATCAAACAAGAAAAGGAAAAAGGAACCATGATAAATCCAATCCGATATATATAATACAACTACAAGAGAAGAAAAGGAGGAAATGTGCCTAGTAATTAGAGGACATCTAGAGCTCCCCTTGTTAAAGTCCTTGGGGAAAAAAAAGCATAATGGTAGGACAAAGTGAATGACTCACGTTTAAGATGCAACAGCAACTGGAGGGCTTTATATTATTTCTATCCTCCAGAATGAGTATACAGCTGGGCTTGAAAGTTCACTATAGAGAGAAAGAAGTACTTATTTAAAGTGTTCAAATATAATGTGCTCTAATCTCTAATTTATACTGAACTAATGTAGATACCTTATGGTGTCTGAGCCCACATTCCCTTGTATGTATATATTACCTAAAATCCACAAGGGCGGCCCTTTTCCTCCTGGCCGCCCTATTATTTCAGGGGTTAATTCACCTACTGAAAGCCTATCAGAATATGAGGATGTATATATACAACCATTTGTACAAAATCTTCCGTCCTACATAAAGGATACAAAGGACATACTGGCTGAATTTGAGGAATTCACATGGGCAGAAAATTTGATTTTTGTTACACTTGATGTTACGAGTCTCTACACGTGCATTAAGAAGGAATTTGGTATAAGAGCCCTTGAATTCTATCTGGGACAGAGAGCAGCTGGGCTTTTGGGTCACAATGAAGTTCTGATTGAAATGACTAATATTATCTTGTCTAAGAATTTTTTCCTGTATGACTCCGTGTGGTACCAACAGACCCAGGGCATGGCTATGGGTTCTAGGTTTGCTCCCGCTTACGCCGGCCCCTTTATGGGTTGGTTTGAGCGGGAGCATGCCTGGGGCCGTCGGGCTGCGCAGTGGTCAGAACACGTGATCTTTTGGGGCAGGTACATTGATGTAATCACATATATTTTCAAAAGGATAAGTAATGCTGTTGTAATGTCTGTTCAATAGCCAGAAAAGTACCTGTTCCTCTTGATTTTCTTGGGGGAGGCCATAATTTCTCAGGCTTATAAATGTAGCAATTAAGACCGTTTTCTCTGTAACATTAACAGCAATGTTTTTTAATCTTGTGACTATTGATGCTCGGCTGAGTTACACAATAGTTTATGATTTTAATTGTATGTTTTATGTGTGTTTTTTTGTAAAAACAGCCCTGAAGAAGTCCCACCCGGGACGAAACGCGTCGGCTGTTTGTTTCTTTCTGTTGAAAAATAAATTAATCAATCAAACAAGACTTCTGGACATCACTATTTGTGCCTCTACAATAAGTTTGTTGTTTTCGCACATTTGTAATTTATGGTGCACCTGTGCTTTTCAATTCATCCTAGGGATATGCCTCTAGAAATGTGCCGACATGTTTCGAGTTCAGATATCTCTTTCACTGGACTCTCATCAGGACTTTCACAATTACATCTGTAAAAAGATTTATGTGATATAAAAAAAATTTGGGAATTCAACTCTCATTTTTGCCTCTCTACGATCATATCTCTTATTTGCCAACATACCTGAGTCTTGTTCTTTTATTAACCCAGGATCCAGCTGGCTGTATAAACCACAGAGTATTTACATTTTCAAGGCCTTTAGTTTTTCTAAAGATAATAGTATGCAATTTTTTGTCTTTGTAATTATTGGAAAGACAACTCTCTATTAGCGAAATCAGTTTCATATGCCTACCTTGATTATTGCTGCACATTTGTCAGCTTTGCCTTAACTTAAGGGTAGGATTGCGGGTTAGTTTGGGCAGGCCCGAGAGAAACAGGGAACTCCTGCAATAATTTATGTATCTTAATATAATACTCATTAATCCAACTCTAAAAAGAGATTCTTGGTTTCGGATTTTTCTTGTGTTTTCACTGTTTGAGTGCTGCAAATACACTTTACATGTTGCCTTTAAGTTAAGCTTGCCTGCTTTTGAACAACCCTACCAGTGAAATAAGCACAGGTTTATTTAGTGACTTTGGAGGTTGACCCTGACAAGGAATGTTACTATTCTTTAGAGGGAGTTCTCACTCCCTTCAACAAATAATCAAATTTCTTACAAGCGAAATGCGTGTTGGCTGTAATAATCAAGAATATATGTTTCAATCAACTACAAAAAATAGGAATGGAATTAATGTAATTTATGATCTTTTGTCGGGAATAAAATGCTTTTATAAATTCAAGAATTCCAACAAAGGTTGGATATTTTTATAATCGGCTCCAAATTACGCAAACTTGTTTATTAGGTAATATTGTGTCAGGATAAAGGGGATGAAGACTTACCTGTCACACCTCCTTGAACGCCTTGGAGGGGAGCCCGACATGTTGCCTCAAATCAACTTTCTTTCTACAGGGTTGTGTGGAAAAAAGAGACCTAGGATTCAGGTAGAGACAGATGATCAGTGAAAGTGAAAACAGGCTAACAGGCGAAAGGTTTTCAGGAACGGGCATGGCTACCAGACTGAAGAGCAGACCAACGTGAGACCTGGACGGCAAAGGCAACATCTAGAATGATCTCGATGAACATTGAACAATGAGAAACTACAGGAGTTCGTGATGGAGGATAAAGACAATCATTTATATCCCACAAGAGTCACTGTTCCTATGAAGGAGAGGTAAAGAAAGGAACTGTAGTTGTTCTAATACTGTGATTACTAGGGACAGTGTGTCCTGATCTTGGTGCCCTCACACATCCCAAAGGATGTTATGCTTCATCATTGGACAATGCTCCTCAATGGGCCGGCGCTGCAGTGCCCTATGTGTTTCCCGAAGGTTCACTTTATCGGAGATCTTTTCAGGATAAAGTGTAAGGGTGCGTGGGGGTATGAGTGGCAGTAGTGTCCTAACATGAAGTTTAAAAGATGACTGGAGGGCTGACTAGAAAATGTCTTAAAGAGAGACTCCTCTGTCATCAATAAAAACGAAGAGGTAGTGCTGCTTTGAGGGCGATAATGACCCTCTGTTGCTAAACATAAGACACTCCCCTAATAGGCACGTTTAGAGGTCGACATGTTTTACACAATTTATTGGTCTCAGGAGGAGATCCCATGCGCTTCTTCAGGACCAGAGAAAATGTGGTGATTAATAGGAAAGATTAGTGGCCTGAAACAATTAATCTAGGGCCATTTAAGAGGAGGAAGTAGTATTCTGGAATGACAAAAGCAGAAATAGGTACAATTAGTGTTTATGAGCCCTAATATTAGGGCACCTTAAAAAGGGGACCTCTGTCCTCCATTGGTGAACCAGGTGCTTGTGGACATTGTCATCTACCGTTAAGGTACAGTGAGTGAGTCCATAGTGAGCTATAGGGATATAGCGACAAAACACGATGAACAGATACAATGTGAAAATATGTTTTAAGCCATGGTGTAGTATCAAATTGTTGGTGCAGGACAAACGAAACATTTAGGGGCAGATTTACAAGCCCCCTGCGCCAACAGTATGTCACTTTTTGTGATGTACTGGTGGCGCAGGGAGCTCCTTCTTATATACAAGGACAGGAAAAGCCACCCTGCGTGACTTTTCCTCTCCTTGTAAATACGGCCCCTTGCCACGCAGCACTTGAAGTTGAAGGGGTGCTCCATGGGTGTTGCTGTGGGTGTTCCCAGCAACACCCATGGAACAAGACACATCTCCAGATTTACGAGTAATCGTAAATCTGGAGATGCATCTGAATGCTACGCCACCCTTTTGTGCAGGAAGGTTCCCCTTCCTGCACAAAAACAATCTCCCCATGACGCAGGCATCCTTGCACCATGGTGAAAGAGTGCCCTGCGTCAGTGTATGGCTGCAATTTGTGCACCAGTGCAGGGGGAAGCACAGAGATGCAACTTATTCTTGTAAATAGGTTGCATCCCTGTGCTTCGGAAGTGCCACAGATTGGCGCATTCAAAGGGCTTGTGGTGCCACGCTGCAGCACTTCCTTGTAGAACTGCCCCATAGTACCCAGTGTCTCTGTCAGGACGCCATGGTACAAAGGTAGACTAAGTTCCACAAAACATATAAGAACTGTACTAGCGATCACCATTGATTGCACACCTCAGGTCACTGTGTAACTATAAAGCAAAACACTAATCGTAATATGCTCACTCAAGTAAAAAGGGAAGGATTCCCCATAAGATTTGGCTGTATGTATCCTCTGTTATGAGCAGTTACAGTCTTAGGCAAAATTAGCGTTGGGAAAAGAAGCAAAGTGTGGCCGTGCTAAATGGCCGCCAAAGGTTCAATGCGGCAAAACAGCTTTTTTACTTACAGTTTCTCATAGGTAGGAGAGGCCTGTTCACCTACCCGACCTCACGCCTTTCTCCTTAGAGGCTGTTATGTGGCCGCCGCTGCATTTTATAGCCGTGAGGTGATTGGCGTGGGGGTTTCCGGTTCACATGTTCGCGTCCCGAGCATCGGGAAACGTGCCAAGAGGCCGACCATGCATGTGCGGGTGCCATGTTGGAGTGACAAGAAACACGTTTGTAGACAGTAAATACTTATAATGTGTGTTGATGACAAAACAAGGATAAAGGTTATTACCTCAGTGTCTTTCACCTGTTAAATAATCCGATCATTAAAACCCCAGTGGGTTAGTGGGTTAATTATCGGATTATTTAACGTGTGAAGGACATAAAGCCCACTGAGGTAATACGGCAGCACTACAAATCACATAATGCCTAGAGCCCTGTATGGGCGGAGCTGATTTCCAACAAAATGGTGAATGCCTGTTTGAGTCTCATCCTGTTTTGCTAGTGAACAAGGGCGCAAGCCCGAAACACGTACAGCTGAGACAGTAGGCATCAGCGGCTGTTCCACATGCTGAATTCTTCACAAAGGAAGTACAACTCGCCTGTGTGGCCCCTTCTAAATGTGCAAACTTGTTGGATGGATTATGTACTACCCGCCCTGTTGCAGAGGGGGCCGGCTGCTACAGCGGATTGAGAAACCACAACTGCATGTTTTCGGTGACTGGTGAGTCACCTCGTTGAGACATTGACGCTGGCAGCGGCTTGCTAACAGACTGTTGATGCCAACCCACTGGGGTTTAAATTATCTGATTATTTACCAGGTAAAGGACATGAAGCCCACTGAGGTAATACGGCAGCACTACAAATCACATAATGATTAGAGCCCTGTATGGGTGGAGCTGATTTCCAATAAATTGGTGACTGCCTGTTTGAGTCTCATCCTGTTTTGCTGGTGAACAAGGGCACAAGCCTGAAACGGGTACAGCTGAGAAAGTAGGCATCAGCGGCTGTTCCACCCGCTGCATTCTCCACAAAGGAAGTACAACTCGCCTGTGTGGCCCCTTCTAAATGGTGCAAACTTGTTGGATGGATTATGTACGGCCCACCAGGTCGTGGAGGGGCGCGCTGCTACGGTGGATTGAGAAACCACAATGGTGTGTTTTCGGTGACTGGCGAGACACCTCGTTGAGACATTGACACCGGCAGCGGCTTGGTAACAGACAGTTGATGCCAACCCACTGCGGTTTTAATTATCTGATTATTTAACGGGTGAAGGACATAAAGCCCACTGAGGTAATACGGCAGCACTACAAATCACATAATGCTTAGAGCCCTGTATGGGCAGAGCTGAATTCCAACAAAATGGTGACTGCCTGTTTGAGTCTCATCCTGTTTTGCTGGTGAACAAGAGGCAAGCCCGAAACGCGTACAGCTGAGATAGTAGGCATCAGCGGCTGTTCCACCCGCTGCATTCTCCATGAAGGAAGTACAACTCGCCTGTGTGGCCCCTTCTAAATGGTGCAAACTTGTTGGATGGAAAACACATGTGTGTATATATATATATATATATATATAAAATCCTACCAAGCATCCAGGACGTCCCATCATTGCAGCATGCGATGGCCTGTTGGAAAATGTATCTAGATATATAGACTCGTTTCTACAGGATTATGTTAAGGGCCTCAAATCTTTTGTGCCAGACACTAGTGACTTCCTAACTAAAATCCAATTTATCGAATGGCAACCATCCTTCTTAATGCTGGCACTCGATGTTTCAAGTTTATATACGTGTATCAAAAACCAAGATGGTCTAAGAGCTGTAGAATATTTCCTAGCCAGTAGACCTATATCCTTTGCTCAACATTCCAAAATGATTTTCAAAATGCTGCAATTTGGTCTTGAAAATAATTTTTTCTTATTTTATGGTAAAATGTACCAGCAGATTCAGGGTGTTGCTATGGGGGCCAGCTTCTCCCCCAGTTACGCCTGTTTGTTTATGGGCTGGTGGGAAGAGCTGGTCCTCAGGCAGCAGCATGTACAAATTTACAACACGAATGTAGTCACATGGCTGCGATACATTGATGATTTGTTTATAGTGTGGGATGGGGACCTGGCAAGCGCTTCAGAGTTCATTGATAAATTGAATGACAATACAGTTAACCTCCATTTTACAGCTGACATTAGTAAGTCCACTGTAACCTTTCTAGATGTACAGATCAAGGTAGAAGGGGACAAACAGACTACATCGTTGTACCGGAAACCTACGGCCGGCAATACTTTATTGCATGCCTCTAGTGCTCATCCGTCCCATTTAATCAGGAGCATATCGTATGGTGAAATGCTCCTTATACGACGGATTTGCAGTGAAGAAGAAGATTGCAATAACAAACTGCAAGAATGTAAGGTCAGGTTTCTAAATAGAGGGTACAGCTCCAAGGTGATAGAGTCAGCCATTAACAAATCTAAATCACAGAGTAGAAGGGATCTGCTGAAATATAAAAACAACCCTTGTTGACAATGGTTCAACCTGGTTAGACAATGACGGTCATAAGTCAAGGTAAACTTTTAGTTATACATGTTTATTCACTTGTAGTTTGGATACTTTGTCCTTTTCTTTAAGGTAAGGCTGTTACATCACAGCCATGTATCGTTTCAGTGTTTGTCAATACACAATTGTTCATCCAAAAAATGATTTAGGACCCAATGCATTTCGTGCTCGACAGCACTTCGTCAGGGGAAATACATTTCTGTAGGGTAAAACCAAAGGTAAGGTGTAATCAATGATAGGGAAGCAGTCCACAATCATATTAAAAGAAGTGAGAATGGTAAAAACAGAAACAATGAATCTCTGGAATTTTCTTATTGCAAGCATGTCCTCTTGTGCCTTGAGATAATTATGTTTGTCACGTATCAGTAATTTAGGATGAAAAGTCCTTCAGGGGACCAGCCCTGCTTTGTAACCATCATTAGGAGCAGAAGCTTGCACTAGCCTGCCTCGGTTTCAGCTTCACTTCGTTCCGTTTTTTGCTGCATTAGGTTGGTGCAGACACGGACCTGCTGCCAGCAGTGGGTTTCACCTTGCGACCGACACTTGGATTAAATATCTGCGCACTACATTTACCAAGAGGCTTTGCAGCCACGCCCACCAAGGCAGGTGATTTAATTAATTGGTGAAATCACACAGCTACACCCCATCAGAACTGATACATTCCAGTTCTCTCCTTTTCGTTCTTTCATTGAAAGTCAGTTTTGATAAATCAATATGTCACTTTACCATTCCATATGACTGCAGGGTTACTACATCCTTGCCATAAGGTCTGTGATTTTAGTTTACATTCATATGAATGTGATTGGTAGCCTTTTGTACAGCAGACAGTGTTTGAGTATATACATATTTTGGACATAAACGTCCATTTTCCCATGCCTATACACAAAAAATACTAGGCTTTATTGAATTTGAACTCTTTCTATGTAGTTTGATTAGTATTTGTTACTGCAAAACAACACACTTGGCAAGGGGGTTCTATAGATTACTGCTTGGGTACTCTCAGTTTATCATAGACCAGGAAAGTGTCTTTACCAGTCTCAGTAATCTACTTCTTGTGGCCTACAGGATCTTACTACTTATATGACCTACAGGATCTTACTAATTGTACCCATGATGTATGTAGGCATTTTAAGTTTTAACAAGCCTATTTCTTATACTACATATTTTTTTTCAACCAGATCTCACCTCATCTTTTCCATTCTTTTTCAACCTAAGAGTGGCAAGTCTCCACACAGTCATATCATAATAATCCTGATACAGCTTTGACATATGGATGCACACATTCCAGTCTACTGCAACAATATTAATAGATACCAGCTTTCTCTCTCTGCCTTTAGTATATCATAATTCCTTATGTTACACCTATTTATTCACCTCTACCTGAGCATGCACATAGGTGTTGGCTAACTCGGCCTGTTATACATATGAACTTCTAACAACATCCTTTGTCTTGTACAAGACAATTTAACAGAGTCAAATCCTTTATTCCCATCATATTACACAGTGTCACTCATTGCCATATTAATTATTTGTATATAATATATGTGTCACAACCTGTGTATATGATTCCTCTACTCTATGTTACTATTTATTGTTCTACTGTCCATGTTCCAATCTTGAAAATATTACTTTTTTTTTTTACAAAAAAGCACTTCGTTTCTGATTACAAATGTTAAAACATCTCTACTAACAGCCTTGATAAAGTTCTGTGCATAAAACAAGTGTTGGCTGTTTCGTGATGAAAACATGATGTGGGTTGAACCAAGCCACCACCAATAAAAGAACAAAAAGTTTACAAATCTCTATGAATACTTATTTTCTACTATGAAACATGCGTTTTGAATGCTCCCATTGCTTTGTGAATTATTCTGAATGGCTGATTACTGGTCACTTCTAGAACAAATGTCGGTAGTGGTATGCATGAATGGTAGAGCACCATTTGACTACTTGAATTATAACACATATAGAGCCATTCACAAAAGTACAAATACACTTTTGTGCAAGTTTACTCTTCTTTCGGTATTCACAGACTTCGAGTTAATAGTAAGTTTATATCCTAACTGGGGAGTCTCTGCTGTAGTAAACTTACTATTAACTCGTGGATTATGAATACCAAAAAAAGACCAAACTTACACAAAAGTGAAAATATACTATTGTGATTAGGGCACATAAGGGGCATATTTTCAAGCAGTGCGTTATAATTATCACAGCTTTAGCGGCAGAAAACTGCCGCTAAAGCGGCGATAATGGGCTTGATAATATGCCGTAGGGAATTCCCATAGAAGCCCGTGTTCACACCAGAACATGGGCTTCTATGGGAATTCACAAGGGAATTCATCAAGCCCATTATCGCACCTTTAGCGGCAGTTTTCTGCCGCTAAAGCGGCGATAATTATAACGCCGTTCCTTGATAATATGCCCCATAATGTGTACCATCTGCTTTTATTGTAGCAACTTTATTGGAACTGCAACTCTGATCCCACTCGCTGGCATTGTGCTAGTTGATAGGTTTTTCAATAGGTCATTGAGATGTCTGAAACTGCAGGTCCAGAAAATTATATAGCACTTCAGCATTTTGGTAGCTTTTCTTGATGTGGTTAGTTTGTTTCAGCCATTCCTGAGATTTAAGTGTGATTACCTAAAGTGCATGCAACAGTGATGTATATTTTGTGGTTGGTTGTGAGATATTATCTAAACATGCAAACATAGACTGCTCAGGCACATGTTCAGTAGATATTGCAGGGGAAATAATTGTTTCTGTCTGCCTTTCTGAAAGGTATGGGGGTATAAAATAAACAAATAAAAAGTAATAAAAGTCCAAAGCAAATGGTAACCAAGGGACTCCTTCACATTCACATACTTCAGGACAGAATTATCTATACCTCACCTTGTCTGAGGGTAGGGAGCTTCAGAGTGCAGGTGGCATTTGTTCTCCCAGCCTGATTGAAAAGAGGATGGGGCAGCTGTCAACAGACCACTACTTTTTGATGCCAAAAGCAGTTGGACCGTCAGTAGTGGGGTACATCAAAGCAGTGGCAGAACTTTTTAACTGGATTCTGTTATACCTCTAAGTTTCCCCATTCTTCTGTGATCCATAGCATTTGGTGGGCAGTAGAGATTACCAAAACTGCCTTGACACCATGTTTGGAATTCTGAAGAGGCTGCAAGGGAACTTTTGCAATTCCTCTCTTACCTGTTGCCCACAACATGTTGCAGGTCGCGGAGTGGTATGGCAGCTCAAAGGTTCTAAGAAAAAGGAGAAAATGCAACGATTAATGCTTGGGCAAGGTATGGGGGAGGTGCAAAATCCAATCCTTCCATTCATGAAAATGGTGAGAGGTTTGTTTAAAATTAGATATTTTGTTGTAGTACTTTATTCGATAAAAATTTATCATAAAAGTAGATGCATTTTCCACGTACAAACAACCCTTAAAATTCTTAAAACAAAGATACAGATCATAAATACAATAAAAAAACTTATATGCAATGAAGAACCCCAGAGGGACTAAAGTGCTATGGCAGTAAAATCAGGTACAGTTAATCAAGTTTGGGTTTCAATAATCCTGCTCAGTTTCTTCTTTATCAGCTTTGTGCGTATCTGCCAGGCTTTTCCCAAAAATTTTGCAACCCCACATACAATTGTCAAATATGTTACATCTGTTGTGAGGGTGCCCAGGGCCTTACTATGTTGTCTGAAGCCCAGTTCTTTACATATCGGCTTCAGCCATCTTCTTCTAGCCCCCTTATAGGCTTTACAGGCAGCTTTACAGGCAAACAAAAAGTGGGGTTGAGACTATTTGGGGCATGGACAACATGGGCAGATAGCCTGATGGTACCGTGAAGTTTTCCAATTCTCTGTAAATTTGTTTTTTGGTAATGTTCCGTGCCTGAACTTTAAAAAAAGAGCTCTATCTCTGGGGGATTGGATAAAGTCCAAAAATGGTTCAAGCTTCCTAACCGGCTTGTGCTCCAGAAATTGGTCAGTTAGAGACCCCCACTTGGGCCCCTGTAATTGCTCCTTCGGCACACAATCCCAATACAATTTCTTGACACACTGTTTGGGTGGGGGGATTGGGTCATCCAAGAATCACCCAGGAATACTAATGTGAAATGGTGCCCTGCAACAGTAAAAATGATAGGATACACATTTCCTAAATAACAAATGCAGTAATTACAATGAGCGCTGTTAATACAAAAAAACACTGTTACTTAAACGGAATTTACTGCCGATTGAATAGAGGCTCCTTATTTTGGAACTCTCCAAGGGAAGACATGGCTTGGCAGTTCGGGCTGGAATGCTCCCAGGAGGCACAGGGTAAGACAGATTTGCATATGGCCAATGTCTGAACTGGGGTGGCGGAGTGAGCTAAAGAACGGTGATGGATTAAACCCAGATCAGTTGACTGGGGGTGAGGGTTTGTATTGTCAACGCTCCGTCCATCACCACCTTTGGTTTTTCTTTGTTTGCCCTAAGTTGGCAGGTAATGCTCAGACGTGAGTCCCTTGCTAACTTTGCCACTGGAGTCAAGCAAGCCCGGCTGAAGACGGCTGTAATGCCAGAAACCGGTCCTGGGAAGCTTGATTCCGGGCCAGGGAAGACATGGCTTGGCAGTTCAGGCTGGACTGTTCCCATGAGGCACAGGGTCAGACTGATTTGCATATGGCCAATGTCTGAACTGGGGTGGCGGAGTGAGCTAAAGAACGGTGATGGATTAAACCCAGATCAGTTGACTGGGGGTGAGTGTTTGTATTGTCAACGCTCCGTCCATCACCACCTTTGGTTTTTCTTTGTTCGCCCTAAGTTGGCAGGTGTCATGAGTACTTGATACCTGCCTTATTTAGTTCCTCCCATCTTTAATGTCATTGAGTTGTTTCTGAGGCTTTTAAACATGTCTGGTGCTTTAATTATAATGTTGTATTATTTGCATGTACCAATGCTTGTTGATTTTCGACTCGTGACAAAAAACTGTTGCTCCATATGAATATTCATTAGGATGGCACGTGAAACATGTACGCTAACGTGCGCTAACTGAAAAGCTGCTGACACGTGCAATACCGGCATGAAAGACTATAAAAGCCTCACCGGTTTTCAGAAAGACGCTTCGCTTCGTCTTGAATCCAGCGTCTCTACAGGATTCCTAGAAGCGCCCCTCAAGCCTCCAGACTTCCGCATCCTGCCTCCCCTGTTCCTTTCTCCCTCCCGGTCTCCCGCCTCCAGTCTCCTGTCCCTTTCCTTCCTCCCGTTTTAATACCGGTTACCTGAATCATCGTGGCTGCAGATCGGCGGCAATTTCCAAGTCGGTGAGTTTTTCATTGAAGCCGAGATCGGGACTTCCGGTTTTACGCATCGGAGCCTCAATAAGAACGGACTCGTCCTCCAGTAAAGCGGTCCCCGTCATTTCTTCTTCCTGTGGACAAAGAGGAAAGTAAGATCTATTTAGTTGAAATACAAACAATCCTTGGCAAAGACAAAACGGATAAAAGCTTTTACACTGGAATCTTTTGTTTTGAATCTTCTAGAGTGGAAATATAAAAAGACGCTTGAAAAGACAGTTAATTAAATATATTTCCTGGACAATTAGAATTTATGTAACAGTGACTTAAAACTGTTTTCTCTTGAATTGTTAAAGATTCGTAGTCTTGCTGTAAATTTCTAATCAGAAATTTCCTAGTGCACTAGGTTTTAGTAGATGCCTGTAGGCTGCATTTTTCTTGTTTTTATCATAATTACAGAATTCCAGTTACTACAAGAACCCTCAAAATGCAAGGTAGGAGAGTGCAGTGTTTGCATGAATACTTTGATAGTTGTACTAACTCATTAATCTGTTTGATGAATTTACGCTCCCAAGAACTCATTTAACTTCGAAGCTCATTAGTATTGTGTTTTTACTTGAAGGTGAAATTAGCATACATAAAATTCAGACTACCTTGCTACTACGAAGTATTGGAATGGGCTTTTCTTACTTTGGTATGTGTTAGGATTAGTCAGTTTAATCTATAAGTATACGTGTATTATTCAGGTGTTTTCTAGAATTGTTAATTACATGTCCATTCTGTTTGATTGATGTAACACAGCTACAGTTTCCAAGCAAGAGACAGCATTGGAAGAAAGCCTAGAATACTTCCTGAGAAACAGTGACAGTCATCTCAAGAAGAGATCCTGTGTTGTTTGTTTGTTTCTCTTCTACTTCCCCTTCCCTTTTGGGGCTAATTAGTTGGTCGCCCTAAGTTGCCCGGGTATGCTCAGATGTGAGTCCCATGCTCACTTTGCCACTAGAGTCAAGCAAGCCCGGCTGAAGACGGCTGTAATGCCAGAAACCGGTCCTGGGAAGCTTGATACCGGTCCAGGGAAGACATGGCTTGGCAGTTCGGGCTGGACTATTCCCATGAGGCACAGGGTCAGACTGATTTGCATATGGCCATGTCTGAACTAAGGTGGCGGAGTGAGCTAAGGAACGGTGATGGATTAAACCCAGGTCAGTTGACTGGGGGTGAGTGTTTGTATTGTCAACGCTCCATCCATCACCACCTTTGGGTTTTCTTTGTTCGCCCTAAGTTGGCAGGGTATGCTCAGATGTGAGTCCCTTGCTCACTTTGCCACTGGAGTCAAGCAAGCCTGGCTGAAGATGTCTGTAATGCCAGAAACCGGTCCTGGGATAATAGATTCCGGTCCAGGGAAGAAATGGCTTGGCAGTTCGGCCTGGACTGTTCCCATGAGGCACAGGTTCAGACTGATTTGCATATGGCCATGTCTGAACTGGGGTGGCGGAGTGAGCTAAAGAATTGTGATGGATTAAACCCAGATCAGTTTACTGGGGGTGAGTGTTTGTATTGTCAACGCTTCGTCCATCACCACCTTTGGTTTTTCTTTGTTCGCCCTAAGTTGGCAGGGTATGCTCAGCCGTGAGTCCCTTGCTCACTTTGCCACTGGAGTCAAGCAAGCCCAGCTGAAGACGGCTGTAATGCCAGAAACCGGTCCTGGGAAGCTTGATTCCAGTCCAGGGAAGACATGGCTTGGCAGTTTGGGCTGGACTGTTCCCATGAGGCACAGGTCAGACTGATTTGCATATGGCCATGTCTGAACTGGGGTGGCGGAGTGAGCTAAAGAACGGTGATGGATTAAACCCAGATCAGTTGACTGGGGGTGAGTGTTTGTATTGTCAACGCTCCGTCCATCACCACCTTTGGTTTTTCTTTACATACAAACAGAAACACAAACCATTTTATAATTATTTATAAAGGGGCCCGCCACTTAAAGGAGCACAAAGCCTTCTCCACTGTTTATAGTCATATAGGCCTCCTCCACCCTAGAGTATCCCTAGCGCCTTCTGGACTTCCCTTACAACACCTCTTATCTGTTTTAATTGCAGTAAAGCGCACAGGTTGGAACAGTCTTTGGGATCAGTTTCAGATTTTTCGTGCTTCAATCACTGGCCCCTATACACTATACTTATGCCATTGCCACTAAGACTCTCCATAAGCCCCTAGAGCCGCTGCACTAAGGGACGTATAACTCTCCTCCACCCTACAATAATACAAGAACCTTCGTAGCTTTCTGTTTAATGCAATAAAGTGCCTAGAGCACGTGGGTTGTAATGTGCACTGTATGCATATATTTCATATCTCCTCTCTTTGACCGACTTTGTGTTTTATTCTCCAACATTACTCTGTGCCCAGGGCTAAAAAGTTTGCGCCACCTTAGAGTTGTTTCTTTTTAGCCATCAAATCTGCACGAAACTTTGTACGTTATTGTGCCTGCTGCAAATAAGTGTGTGTCTCATATTGTTTTGTGCATAGGCTTAAACAATCTTTTGGGTCAACTTCTAATTTCTCTTGGTTTAATGTTTATAATAGCTCTGGCAACAGCCCAAAAACAACCTTGGTGGTTACTGGGGGCTTTTTCTCTTGTTTCTGTTAGTCTTCACAGAGCCTTTGAGGAATGTGCTGCCTCGAGATATGCACAAGTTTTATAGGATCCTTTTGTTCCACCGTAAACCTTCCTTGTGTTCTCTTTAGAAGTAGAGTCGGGGCAGGGGTTTTATCACTCTTCTGTCCAGTTTATCTACAAACGTTTTGCAGAGGGTAGCTGCGTCTGGTGCTGTGTTACAAATGTTGTGGGCAAAGAATTACTGTGTGCGATAAATCCAGTAGCTGAGTAGGTTAGCGGGCCTGCTGCATATACGTGTTTTTTGTAATTTGTCATTTAATGTGTAGCCAGCCTATATGTCCTCTGTACACATGGGACACACACCATTCTATAATCATGTATTTTTTTAGCATACCGATGTCCTTGAATTTTTGTCACGCATAAACCAAACAAAACTTATAGTTGCACTTTCAGCAAACCGCTGTAAAAAAGCTCAATTGTTTCCTTAGTCAGGAATAACATTAGCGTTGTCACTGGTGATGTGACATCATTCTTATAAACACCCTCTTATGTAGGCCCTCACACCCACGGAGTAACAGCAGTATCATCCTCCTCCACCCTACAATGGCACCAGAGCTTTCGGGGCTTCTTTTGCGGGACCTCTTATTCATAACGCACTAAAGCGCCTAGAGCACCCGGTTGTAGTGCGCGCTCTAGGCATTTAACTCTCTCTCTCACACTCTCTCTCTCACACGCGCTCTCTCACACTCTCTCTCACACTCTCTCTCACACTCTCTCTCTCACAATCTCTCTCTCACACTCTCTCTCACTCTCTCTCTCTCACACTCTCTCTCTCACTCTCACACTCTCTCTCTCACACAGTCTATCTCTCACACTCTCTCTCACACTTTCTCTCTCACTCTCTCTCACACTCTCTCTCTCTCTCTCTCACACTCTCTCTCACATTCTCTCTCACACACTCTCTCACACTCTCTCTCTCACACTCTCTCACACTCTCTCTCACGCTCTCTCTCTCTCACACACACTCTCTCTCTCACACACACACACTCTCTCTTACACACACTCTCTCTCTCTCACACACACACACACACACTCTTACATGTTTATATCACTCTATGAAGACCAGTGAAAAAAACCTACATTATGAGGGCCACCCTTTCTGATCATCAGAGAATCAAAATGATCATACATTTTATGTTTATACTATAATGACAGTATGAAAGTTATATCAGATTTTCAAAAAACGATTATGGGAATAGTTTTGAGACTTTCTGACATAACCCCCTTATGAGGACCGCACATGTCCCGTATCCAAGAGTTATGAAGACCATTTTTACACACTACATAAAGACAGCAAACAGCTTTACGAGGACCGGTGTGTGTTTTTATACAAGGCTGTTTATGAGGACCAGATTATATTTTACATATAGTGTCTTCCTATTTGGTACAGTATATATTTGTCAAAAAAACAGCCTTTATTTGGATCCCTTTCGTATGTGACTGACAATTTATTACAGAATACATATGCATTTAGCAAACACTGCTTTCTTATTTCATCCAGCGTATATTTAACTGACCATACTGGATTTCAAATAGTGTATTATTTAGACAATACCTTTAAAAAATAGTTCCTAACTGCTAAAATATCCATCTTTTCACTGTGTTTCCCTTTGAATTTGTGTTGTTCTGCATCCTCAATTCAGTTGGTATTTTGTACATTTGCGAAGTGAAGAGCTGTTTTTCAGTTTCCAGCCACATGTGCTATATTCTTAAAGTGGTAAAAAATGTAGGGCCCGGATTAGGCATTGTAGCCCTTGTAAAACTGCAGACGGGATCTCCATCTCGTTTGTGAAGGTGTATCCTATTCATCCAACTCTAATTATGGCATCTGACAATTTGTAAGTAAATTCTGTCCATAAATTGTGAAAAGCTGGTTAACCCCTTCCACACTCATGACGAGCTGGGCTCGTCATGGTGTAGCCTCCTCGTACACTGATGACGAGCCCAGCTCGTCATAAAATAAGGAAAACAGCAATTCCCAGCACAGGAGGGAAATTGCCTTAGCAGCCATGGAGTTAAACGTCAACTTCAACATAAGAACTTGAGGTCGCTCAGATAAGACCTGGAAGGCAAGAGTAGATCTTTAAAATGGGGATACATAGGTGTTTGTCTTTCTGTAGCTATGAGTTTTACACATGTTTAGGTGCCTGATATGTCTGTGTTTCTATTGCCATCATATGGATCATATCTTAGTGTGTGTCAAAAAAGTGTGATCTGTTATCCATCACAACGAGGACCATATGATATTGTGTGTTAAACATCTGACCCTATTCTCATAGCAATTACCTCACCATTAGGTCTGATGCAAATTTGTGCTGTTATCAAAGCTACTGTTATCAAGCATGAATTTCTTTTCTATTCAATAAGGACTATATCACCTAGTATATTACAATTGCATGTGGTTTTACCATTCACACTGAGAAACAGATAATATGGCATGCTACAAGATTTTGTTCTTTGGTACATCACATTGAGGGCCACATCATGGTGTTTGTTAGTAATATGAGCGGGTGCCTATTCATCACAGAGGACATTTTCATACTGTGTATTGCAGGGTTGTGCATGCTTTAAACATCACCAGGAGAAAAATATTATGGAGTGTGTTACAAGTCAATGCATGTTAGACCAGTCAGCCTTAGGGTGGTCATCCCCAAAGCTGATTGCCTTCACCCCCACTATATTTCTGAATTTGCTTTTGTTGGCCTTAGGACTGCTAACCAGTGCTAAACTGCTTGTTCACATTCCCTAAAACATGATAAAATTGGGCTACAGACCCCATTGTCACATTTAATTTATTTGCAAGTACCTTGTAAAGTAATATTGCATGTACACCCACGGCCTGTAAATTAAATGCCATTAGTGTCCCTACAGCACTTTTTGAGCCACCCACTTAAGTAGACTTTTTTTAACCTGTCCCTGGTCTGCCAGTGCAGCTTGTGGGTGCAATTTTAAACTGCCATTTCCACCTGTCAAACTAAACCTTTTACCAAGCGTAAACCATTCTGTTGAGTACATATAAGTCACCTATAGGGTAGGCCCTCAAAAGCACATAGGGCAAGGTGCAGTTTACTTAAAAAAGTTGGACATGTAGTTTTTAATCTGACCTGTCCTGGTAGTCACTATTGCAAGGCCTGCCTCTTTCATAGCATACCATTGGGTACCTTATTACATTTAATAAGTGTTAATTTTTTATTGGGAGCAGGTAGGAAAGTCATGAATGGTATCAGAGTAATTTAAAACCATCTTGAATGGTAAATTCATATTTCAATCCTCAATTTTAAAAATGCCACTTTTTAGAAAGTTGGAAACAAGAAAAAGGTCTGGACGTACGTTTTTGAATAAATACATTCATAAATAACCACCTTAGATTCTCAAGTAGTTATATTGTTTTCCTTACACTTGTTATTTGTTCATTTATTTGTGGAACAAACAAGATGGATATTTCTTTCATGTCTTAAAGAAGAACAATTAGTACCAACATATATCAACAACACAATGGTGACAGTACTTTGGACATATAACAAATACTTAGGAAATGACCAAACATGACAAAACAATAGACCAGTCCTTATTTTAACATAAAGAACAATGGCGGTACAATTCAGTTATGTGTTTCACTACATACACCTGCCATAACCAGCGAAGCAGTTAAACAGTTACACCAGGCCTAAATGCCCTGTTTGTACTCGGTATGGGTCGGTTGATTGGTGGTGATTATTGCTGGCTGGGTGGGGTCGACACATTTCAGAACCCTATTTGATTTCAGGGTTCTCCTCAGGACCAGGACTTGGTCATTCACATTTGAGGTGAGGGAATTCTCACGGGTGATGATGCCTTATGAACTCAAGGGGTGTGGTCCTTTTTCTCTTGTTGTGTCCAGAAATGACTGCGGCGGTTGCTGGTGCTTCAATATGATATTCATGCTTCAAAATAATTAGATGATGACAGGGGGGACTTGTTAATGGCTTTCAAGCTGTAGCTTTGTGAATGGTTCTCATGGGGGCCCCACATGGTTCCTCTCCTCATGTACGATGTACATCCTATGTACTCTGTCCCTGTTGTAAATCACAGATACCCCTTTATCTAAATCCTCCCCCCACCACCAAGTATAAATCACCCAAATCTTTTTCACTTGCCCTTATTAATGTCCGCTCGCTCGGGAAACACCGACAGGACGTAGCCGACCTGATGGAGGACAATAGTTTAGACTTACTATTTATGACAGAAACTTGGATGGATAGTTCGTCCGATCCAGATATAGTGATTGCAGCTCCAAAAGGCTTTTCCATCCATAGACTGGACAGACAACGCAAGAAAGGTGGTGGGATTGCCGTCATTTTACGCGACACTTTTATCGCCAGAACCAACATGATCTCACTACCATCCTGTGAAGCTCTGCAATTTTCTATCAAACTGACTCCCTCCCATAACTTTAATGGCATCCTTTTGTATCGTCCACCAGGATCAAGGACCGGATTCATTTCCAACCTCAGGTCCATTCTGGAATCTTCAGCCCTTGATAGTTCCCTCACTGTCCTCAGTGATTTTAACTTTCATTTTGACAAAACAGAGGACAAAGATACTGCTGCGCTTCTAGGAGATATGACCGCCTTTGGTCTCCCATTGTTGGTCAAATCATCCACACATGACGGGGGCCATATATTGGATGGCATTTTTACCAACTCACAGGATTTACAAGTCTCTCAAATCCTTCCAGTTACTTGGTCAGACCACCATGCCATCATGGCGTCACTAACCATTCAAGACATTGGAGCCTCCACACTACCATCCAACTCTCAACAGTCCTTCCAGGCGTGGAATGACATTGATAGTTCCAGCCTGAAAACTCTCTTAACCAAATCCACTCCCCCTCTATCAACCGACCCTAACACCGCCACCTCCCAATTCTATGAGTGGGTGGGCTCGGCGGCATCCTTCCTGGCCCCGGTTAAACAACGGTCTCGCAATAGATCTACCCCGTCGGCCCCCTGGTATTCGGAGGCCTTAAGAGAACAAAAACAACAGTGTAGGAATAAGGAGAGGCACTGGAGGAAAGACTACTCTGTTGAAGCCAAAATTAAGTATAAAGAAACGGTAGCCAAATATAAAACTATGATTAATGAGGCCAAGAAAAAATTCTTTAGCGTTAGAATCAAAATGGCCAAAAACTCCAATAAAGCTCTGTACGAAACTACTAAGCAGCTAGCAGGATTCTCCACAAACCTGACTCCACCTCCCTCACAACCCCTCTGTGACGCCATAGCCAGCTTCTTCTTTAGTAAAGTCAACGACATCTATTCTGCCTTTGCTAATAACACCAAACTCCCTCCCAACTTGTCGACCGCCGCCCATACTGGACCCATCCTCTCTCAGTTCGCAGAAATTTTTAGTTCCCAGATTGCTGATATTATATCCACCATTAGATCAGGTTCTGCTCTTGACCCCTGTCCATTTAAAGTACTGCTACCTGTTATTGAAACGGTTCTTTCTGCCATCACCTCTATCTGCAACGCAGTGTTTAGTACAGGCACTTACCCTGATATTCTAAAAAGAAACCTCATTAAACCACTCTTAAAGAAGCCACATCTCGACATGGAAGAACCTAAGAGCTATCGACCTATTGCCAGCCTACCAGTACTGGCTAAAAAAGCTGAAAAAGCTCTGAATCAACAACTCTCCGCGTTCTTAGAGCAACATAATTTACTTGATGAATCCCAGTTTGGCTTCCGCCAATTCCATGAGACGGAGACGGCTCTGATCAAAGCGGTGGATGATATTAGATCCATCCGCGATGCTGGGGGTACAGCAGTCTTGATACTGCTTGATTTATCGGCAGCCTTCGACACGGTCGATCATGCTACGTTGATCGACCGTGTCGAAAACATGGGTGTCCAGGAAAATGCCAGTAAACTTCTGGCCTCTTTTCTGGCCAATAGAACCCAGGTGGTCACAATGGGACCCTTTCACTCTTCCACCTGGTCCCTGCCATGTGGAGTACCTCAAGGCTCATCCCTAAGTCCGACACTTTTCAACATCTATGTGTCGGACTTAGCCAATGTTATTCGTGCACATGGGATGAGCCTTACTACCTATGCAGATGACACACAGTTGGTCCTTGCCATTAAGAACAACGGCCATAAAATAGCGGAAGATCTTAAATCAGGCATGGTAGCAATTGGGAGCTGGATGGCTTCCAATTGCCTAAAATTAAATTCCGACAAGACAGAAGTAGTCATCTTCGGACCGCTGACTCCGGAATGGTCATCCAATTGGTGGCCATCCTCATTAGGCTCGCCTCCCGAGCCTGTCAGTAAGGTGAGGAACCTGGGAGTCATTTTTGATAACCGCCTCACTTTCCATCCACACGCTAACCAGATCACCTCCTCAGCCTTCCACAAACTAAGACTCATCAAAAAAATCCTCCCCTTTCTTCCTGATACAGCTGGTAAAACCCTGGTTACTTCCCTTGTATTGTCCACCTTGGATTACTGCAACGCTTTATTCCTCAATGCACAAGAAGGAGTTTTAAACAAAATGCAAATTATACAAAACTCAGCTGCCAGGCTACTGGGAAAAATTCCCAAATATCAATCCGCCTCGGACACAATCAGAGAGTTACACTGGTTACCCATCAGAAACAGAATAAAATTCAAAACTCTCTGTATTGTGTACAAGGCCTTGCATAATATGGGACCAGCATATCTTGTCCAAAATCTGATTCCCTATTGTCCGTCCAGAACACTACGTTCTTCAAGTCTAATTGATCTTGTGGTTCCTCGGACCAAAACTGTTTCTGGGGTGACAGAAGATTCCTGGTGTCAGCTCCAAAATTGTGGAACACGCTGCCCCATTTGATTAAAGCCAGTCCTTCCCTCTGGTCCTTTCGTAAGCAACTTAAGACCTGGGTCTTTAATCACTAGACTCAGCTCCCCCCTCTCAGGTTAAATATTACAGATATCTTAGCGCCGAGACGCCCATGGGCCTTTGTTCACGCTTTAGAAATATCATTAATAATAATAATAATAATATGTGAAGCAAATGATTTCTGGCAGAAACCGTGATGCATTGACATTTTTGTGCAGTGTAATGCCAGTGGCGGGGAACACAAGTATTTCAATGACTTCCGCATTGTTGGCATACCAGGGAGAGATGATGCAGCAGAGGAGGAACTCGATCGAGAACTTATACATAATTGAAGGAGCTGAGCCCTTCATTGAAAGACTCGCAATCCCCACCGCCGGCATTACACTGCACAAAAATTTCATAAGGCTGCCTTAAGATGCTTGATAGAGGCAGAACTGTATCCAATTCTGAGTGCACTCCTGACAGAGATTGTTCCTCTTAGGTGCTGATAAGCAGGAGTTGTTTTTGATAGTTTAGTTCATTAAAATGATTATATCACATTTCATATTGCAACATTGTGCGCTATTAAATCCTTTATTGAAAAAGCATCATGAATCACAGCAGGGTCATGGTTGCGGGGCGGCGTGGCGGCTGCGCATGGTGTGCCGGGGTGACAGGCATTGGATTTGTTATTTTCGGGTGGCGTTTCTCAATGTACCCGTGTCGAGTATGTGCTTTTCATTAATTATGCAAGTTTAGAAACTTAGTAGAACTTAAATGTTTATCTGTTATTAAGATAAATATTTATACATATTTTTGATGACCCTATATATTTTGTGATCATGTGAAAGGCTAAGGTAAATCATGCACTTGTGTTAATTTATTTACGCTGCCTAGACCTATTAATGCCAGGCTTTCTTCCAAAGGTTCTAGGCATCGTACAAGGTCCAACAAAGTCTTTTCACTATGTTTACTCATATGTGAGCTTGGTGTTTATAGGTGATATGGTATAATCACCAAGTATGTATTGGCTTTGAGAAAGACCAGTTTGGTTGAAACGCGTCAGCCGAATAAAACTTTCTTTGAAAACCTTAAAAAAAAAAGAACCAGCAGGGTCACAATCACAATCTTGCCAGTGGTTTTCTCCTGCTCTGTAAAATGACCATAGCTTTGATTTTTACAGGTGTGTTGGTATGTTATATATGTGAGCTACTATTATCATACTTTGGATCAAGTCATGGTGTGCATCACAGCAGTTTGATTTTATCCATCATAATGAGGACCACATGATGTTGTGTGTTACACAACTGAGCTTTTTCCTATCACTGTGATGACCACCCCACTAGGTCTGTTGCAAAAGTGTGCTAGTGCCTAAAGTACTGTTACCAAGAATTAACTTCTTTCCATAACAAATAGGAATATATCTCAATGTATGTAACAAATTAATTTGGGTTTATCAAGTGCAATGAGCACTAGATGCCATGACATGTTTCAAGATCGCTTGTTTTGATACGTCACATTAAGGAGCACATCATGCTATCTGTTACTACATGAGAGATTGTCTATTTATCATAGAAGGTAATTCTCACATAGTTTTACATGGATGTGCATGTTTTAAATATCACCAGGAGGGCAATATCATGCAGTGCACTACAGCTGCATGTTGGTTTATTTCTTCATTTGTAATTAATCGCAGAGACTTTGTGATGTGCTGGCATACAATAACAAGGCTACCGTAGCATTCTTAATAGACATGGACCAATTCCTCATTACAACTGTATTCATGTGAGATTGGTCCGTCCTATCTGGTGTCACTAAATATGATTTGTTTAAGACTTTTAGTCCATCAAACTCATAACGACATCACAGTGCATGATTTAACTCTCTGTTATATTACACCACACTCTGATGAAAAAAAACTCTTGCGTGTTTTTATCCATCAAAATGAGGACTACATTGTGGTATGCAATTCAGATGACCATGTGTGTAAATTGTGAGGTTTTATACATTGCAAAAAGGAGCATAGCAAAGCACATGTTACAGTTTTCTTTTGTGTTTCTAACATGTAGTAGACACTGCCACAACTTTACATGTGTATCAAGCATATGAACCTTTCTTCTGGACACTGAAAACCATTTCATATTTTGTGTATCACAAGAAGGTGCTCTTTATGCTTTACAATTGCTCCTATATAAAGGTGGCTTATGCTCCTATGTGCACTTATAGGTCACACTGAGGACCATGTTAAATTGTGTGAGACAGGTTTGTGTACCTTTATCTGCCACAAGTAATATTGTGGTGCCTATTACAGAGGTTGGCGTTTTTATCTATCACAATGAAGACTGTATCAAGATGTGTGTCATAATTGTGTGTTTTTATTCAACACAATGAGGACCACACTTTGGTTCATTTTAGACATGTGTGCTTCTGCTATCACAGAGACACACCATGTGATATTGAACAAGTTCATGTTAATGTAGCTTAATTAGAAGTACTACATTATTGTGATTTAGTTTTATTGCACATTCCTTTAACAGTAAGCTCCATTAGCAGTAAGCTTCTTTAACATTATGTTGGGTATTAGTAAAGCGTTTTTATCCATCACAATGAGGACTGTATCAAGATGTGTATAACAACTGTGTGTTTTTATCCAACACAATGAGGACACATTTTTGTGCAGTTTAGACAAGTGGGCTTCTTCTATCACACAGTCGCATCATGTTCAATTGAACAAGTTCATGTTAATTTAGCCATCATTAAAAGTACGACATTAATGTGAATTAGTGTTATCACATATTCCTTTAACAGAAAACTCCTATGACATTATGCTGTGTATTAGTAATGTATATGATCTTAAGTAACTAAAAGAATCTATATTGTATTGTATCTTGGAAATGTGTGCACTCATCCATCACAATGAGGGCTCTATACAGGCCTGGTCCCTAGGACATGCACTATCCAGCCAATCGACCATCATAAAAAAGCACAGGTGCTAATGTGCACCGGTATACATTTACACTTGCAAAAAGATGACTAGTGAATGTGAGTAAATACTTCTGTGTGTGGGGTTAGTGAATTTCAGAGGGCCTTGTTGTTCTGCAAAGTATTTGTGTGCCTGCAAATGTGCTACTTTGTAACTGTCCACAAACATTTCTTCAGCCCATTCCAACCCAGGGAACAATCTGATATTCACTCCTAACACGTGCCAGATTAAATCTGTTTCCAGGGTTGGAAGTGGAAGCAATCAGACTAAAAATTGGAAATAGCATAGATGAAGAGATTATTCCATAGGGGAAAATGTTTTTAAAATGTTATTACTTCTACTTGCTTCAGAATATTTCCCAAAATCTAAGCATGCAAACTTGTTCAAGGGAAAATGAAATTCTCAAAAGAAAATGAAGACTACCCCTTGAAATACATCCTCTGTAGCTGTATGCTAACTGTCCCCGAGGCAACCTTTGTGAATTAAAAAGCAGCTTGCTCATGTAATCCAAAATTATAATAAATGTAGCACTTGGTGTAGTGAATTGAGTAAATGTGAATGTATAGTATTTATATAGCACACTCCTACCCAGAGGCCTCATAGCGCTGTATTCATACCGCTGTGGAACCCATCCCGGCATTCCTGTGAAATGTCTACTCCTGGGCACCCCCAAGGTGAAGCCAGGCATCCAAGCGCTGCTGGGGCCGTTGTGGAGATTAAGCAAGCTATTGCCCAGAGTCACAGAGTGGGACCCATGATTAGACTAGGCACCGAGGCAAGAATTATCAGGTCCGAGGAAATTGAGTCCAAGAACCGCCGAGGCGGGAATTGAACCCTAGTGCCAGGCCAGACCTCTGCATCAGGGTCTGCCGCTCTAACCATTGAGCCACGCTTCTCCAGTAAATGATAAAGGAGTATAAAAGGTGTTTGTCTATATGAATCACAGCAGGGTCACAATCACAGTCTTTCCAGTGGTTTGCTCATACCCTGCACAATGACCATAGCTTGGAGTGTTATAGGTGTTTTGGGGTTTTATATAAGTGAGCTACTATTATACTTTGAATTGAGTCTTGGTGTGCATCACAATTGTTTGTTTGTATCCATCACAACGAGGACTATATGATGTGTGTTTTATATCTGAGCTTTTGTATATCACTGTGAGGACCACCCCACTAGGTCTGTTGAAAAGTTGTGCTATTATCTAAGCTATTGTTACCAAGAATGAAATTATTTCCATCACAAATAGAATTATACTACATTGTATGTTATAAATTAATTTGGGTTTATTAAGTGCAATGATCACTAGATGCCTTGAAGTGTTACACAATTGTTTGCCTTGATACATCACATTAAGGAGCACATCATGCTGTCTGTTAGTAATATGAGACAATATCTATGTATAACAAAAGACAATTTCATGCAGAGTTTTACAAAGATGTGCATGCTTAACCATCACCAGTGGGGCAATAGCATGCAGTGCACTAAAACTGCATGTTGATTTACCTCTTCATTTGTAATTCATTGCAGAGAATATGTGATGTGCTTGCCTATCATCATAAGGCTGCCTTAAGATACTTCATAGAAACAGACCTGTTCCTCATTAAGACTGCATTCCAGTGAGAGACTGGTCCTCCCTAGTGTCAATAAATATGAATTGTTTAAGAACTGTAGTCCATCAAACTCATTACAGCATCACACTGCATGTTTCTAACTCAGTGTGCTATTACACTGCACTCTAAAACAAAAACACAACAGTGTTGTTATCCATCAGAATGACGACTATATTGTGGTAGGCAATTCATGTGACCATGTGTATAGCGTGTAAGCTTTTATGTAATGCAAACAAGGGCACATCATGGCGCATGTTACAGAATTGTGTTGAGATTTTTAACATATTATAGACCCTGCCACAACTTTATAAGTGTATCAATCATATGAACATCTGTTCAGGACACTAAAAACAACTTCATATTGTGTGTCACAACATTGTGCTCCTTTATGCTTTGCAATTGCTCCTATATATATGGGGATTATGCTCCTATGTGCACTTTATAGGTTAAACTGAGGATCATATTACATTGTGTGAGACAGGTTTGTGTGCATTTGTCTGCCAGAGGAAATAAGCTGCCTATTGGAGAGGTTGGTGTTTTTATCCATCACAATGAGGACCATATCAAGATGTGTGTCACAATTGTATGTTTTTATCCAACGCAATGAGGACCATATTTTGGGGCATTTTAGGCATGTGTGCTTCTTGTATCACAGAGGAATATCATGTTGCATTGAGCAAGTTCATGATAATGTAGCTATCATTAAAAATACAACATTAATGTGATTTTGTGTTTTCGCATATTCCTTTAACAGAAAGCTCCTTTAACAGTAAGATGGTTTAACAATATGCTGTTTAGTTGCAGTGTGTATGATCTTGGGTAACTCAAAAAACTATATTGTATTTCATCTTGGAAATGAATGCACTTTTCCATCACACTGACGGCTCTATGCAGACCTGGTTCATAGGACATGAATTTATCTACATCACAAAAAATCCCAAGGGTTAATGTTGTGTGCCTTTATCTGCCACAGGAAATATTATGCTGCCTATTACAGAGGTTAGTACTTTTATCCATTGCAATGAGGACCATATCAAGATGTGTGTCACAACTGTGTATTTTTATCAAACACAATGAGGACACATTTTGGTGCATTTTAGACACGTGTGCTTCTTCCATCACAGAGTAACATCATATTGTATTGAACAAATTCATGTTAATTTAGCCATCATTGAAAGTACCACATTAATGTGAATTATTGTTATCACTTATTCCTTTAACAGAAAACATCTATAATATTATGCTGTGTATTAATAAAGTGTATGACTTGAGTAACTAAAAAAAAGTATATTGTATTGTACTTTGGAAATGCGTGCACTTATCACTCACAATGATGGCCCTATACAGCCTGGTCCATAGGACATGCATCATCCATCGAACAATCAATCACAAAAAAGCACAGAGGCTAATGTGCACAAGTACATATGTACACTTGGAAAAAGATGACTATTGGATGTGAGCAAACATTTTTTGTGTGTGGATAGTGATCTTCATAGGGCTTTGTTGCTCTGTAAAGTATTTGTGTGCCTCCAAATGTGTTCCTTTGTAACTGTCCACAAACAATTCTTGAGCCTTTTCCCACCCAGGGAACAATCTCAGATTCACTTCTAACAAGTGCCGGATTAAATCTGTTTCCAGGATGGAAAGTGAAAGGAATCAGACTAATAATTGGAGATGGCATAGCTGAAGGGATTACTTGACAGGGGAAAATGTTTTTCAAATGTTATTACTTCTACTTGCTTTGTAATATTTCCAGAAATGTAAGCATGTAAACGTGTTCAAAGGAAAATGGAATTCTCAAAAGAAAATGAAGGCTACTCCTTGAAATACATCCTCCTTAGCTATAAGCTAACAGTCAACAAGACAACTTTTGTGAATTAAAAAGCAGCTTGCTCTGTATCCAAAATGATGATAATAAACGAAGCACTTGGTGTTGGGAATAGAGCCAATGATTAAAGGGTATGAAGCTGTTTGTCTACATGAATCACAGCAGGGTCACAATCACAATCTTTCCAGTGCTTTGCTCATACCCTGCACAATGACCATAGCTTGGAATGTTACAGGTGTTTTGGGGTGTTATATAAGTAAGCTACTATTATACTTTGAATCAAGTGTTGGTGTGCATCACAATTGCTTGTTTTTATCCATCGCAACAAGGACCGTATGATACTGTGTGTTACATATCTGAGCTTTTTCCTAGCACTGCGAGGACGACACCACTAGGCCTGTTGCAGAGTTGTGCTATTATCTAAACTACTGTTACCAAGAATGAACTTCTTTCCATCACATATAGGATTATATTACATTGTATATTACAAATTAATGTGGGTTTATTAAGTACAATGATCACTAGATGCCTTTAAGTGTTACAAGATTGTTTGCCTTGATACATCACATTAAGTAGCACATCATGAATTCTGTTAGTAATATGAGACAGTATCTATGTATAACAGAGGACAATCTCATGCACTGTTTTACAAAGATGTGCCTGCTTTAACCCCTTCGATGCGGCCGCGATTCCCCTGGTGTGCTGTAAACAGCACGAACAGGGGCGGGCCGTGACGAACCCCAGCCGTCATCAGCACACGAGCACCGTCGTGCATGACGGCTGGGGTTCGTCATGAGCATGGAAGGGGTTAACCATCACCAAGAGGGCAATATCATGAGGTGCACTAAAACTGCCTGATGGTTTACCTCTTCATTTGTAATTCATTGCAGAGAATTTGTGATGTGCTTGCATACGATCATAAGGCTGCCTTAAGATACTTCATAGACACAGACCTGTTCCTCATTAAGACTGCATTCCAGTGAGAGACTGTTCCCCTCTGGTGTCAGTAAATATGAATTGTTTATGAAGAGTAGTCCATCAAACTCATAACAGCATCACACTGCATGTTTTAACTCTGTGTGCTATTACACTGCACTCTGAAAGAAAAAAATCACATGCTTGTTTTTATGCATCAGAATGAGGACTATATCGTGGTAGGCGAATATTCATGGGACCATGTATATAGCATATGAGTTTTTATGTATTGCAAAAAAGGGCACATCATGACGCATGTTACAGAATTGTGTTGAGATATTGAGATTATGCTCCTATGTGCACTTTAAGGGTTAAACTGAGGACCATATTAAATTGTGTGAGACAGGTTTGAATGTCTTTATCTGCCAGAGGAAATATGCTGCCTATTAGAGAGGTTGTTGTTTTTATCCATCACAATGAGGACCTTATCAAGATGTGTCACAATTGCATGTTTTTATCCAATGCAATGAGGACCATATTTTGGGGCATTTTAGCCATGTGTGCTTCTATCACAGAGAAATATCATGTTGCATTGCGCAAATTCATGATAATGTAGCTATCATTAAAAATACCACATTAATGTGATTCAGTGTTTTCGCATATTCCTTTAACAGAAAGCTCCTTTAACAGTAAGATGCTTTAACAATATGCTGTTTAGTTGTCATGTGTATGATCTTAGGTAACTCAGAAAACTACATTGTATTTTATCTTGGAAATTAATGCATTTTACCATCACACTGACTGCTCTATGCAGGCCTGGTCCGTAGGACATGAATTTATCACCATCACAAAAAATCCCAAGGGCTAATGTTGTGTGCCTTTATCTGCCACAGGAAATAATATGCTGCCTATTACAGAGGTTAGTGTTTTTATCCATCACAATGAGGACCGTATCAAGATGTGTGTCACAACTGTGTGTTTTTATCCAACACAATGAGGACACATTTTGGTGCATTTTAGACAAGTGTGCTTCTTCCATCACAGAGTGACATCATATTGTATTGAAAAAGTTCATGTTAATTTAGCCATCATTAAAAGTACCACATTAATGTGAATTAGTGTTATCACCTATTCCTTTAAGAGAAAGCATGTATAACATTATGCTGTGTATTAGTAAAGTGTATGACCTTGAGTAACAAAAAAAACTATATTGTATTGTACTTTGGAAATGCATGCACTTATCCATCACAATGACGGCTCTATACAGCCTGGTCCATAGGACATGCATCATCCATCGAACGATCCATCACAAAAAAGCACAGAGGCTAATTTGAACAAGCATATATGTACACTTGGAAAAAGATGACTATTGAATGTGAGCAAACATTTTTGTGTGTGTGGAAAGTGATCTTCACAGGGCTTTGTTGCTCTGCAAACTAGTTGTGTGCCTCCAAATGTGTTACTTTGTAACTGTCCCCAAACAATTCTTCAGCCCATTCCCACCCAGGGAACAATCTGAGATTCACTTCTACAAGTGCCGGATTAAATCTGTTTCCAGGATGGAAAGTGAAAGGAATCAGACTAAAAATTGTAGATGGCATAGCTGAAGGGATTACTTGACAGGGGAAAATGTTTTTCAAATGTTATTACTTCTACTTGCTTTGTAATATTTTCAGAAATGTAAGCATGTAAACTTGTTCAAGGGAAAATGGAATTCTCAAATGAAAATGAAGCCTACTCCTTGAAATATATCCTCTGTAGCTATAAGCTAATAGTCAACAAGACAACCTTTGTGAATTAAAAAGCAGCTTGCTCTGTAATCCAAAATGATGATACTAAACAAAGCACTTGGTTTTGGGAATTGAGCCAATGATGAAGGGGTATAAAGGTGTTTGTCTACATGAATCACAGCAGGGTCACAATCACAATCTTTCCAGTGCTTTGCTCATACCCTGCACAATGACCATAGCTTGGAATGTTACAGGTGTTTTGGGGAGTTATATAAGTGAGCTACTATTATACTTTGAATCAAGTCTTGGTGTGCATCACAATTGTTTGTTTTTATCCATCGCAACGAGGATTGTATGTTGTTGTGTGTTACATATCTGAGCTTTTTCCTAGCACTGCAAGGACGACACCACTAGGCCTGTTGCAGAGATGTGCTATTATCTAAACTACTGTTGCCAAGAATAAACTTCTTTCAATCACAAATAGGATTATACTACATTATATTTTTGTCACCGGGTCGTCAAGGAAGGGGTTAAGCCCCGGAAGGAATCAACGTGCGACTTTATTCTTTTATCCCTTTTATTAGGTATGGTTTGAATATGTTTTTATTTTTCACGTCCGAGTTCGTCTGTTTACACAGCTAGTAGAGGTTAGGTATGAATACTGCTTCCGTTCTTCCTCTTATGAGGCCACCAGGTCAGTCATGGACTCGTATGTTCCTCGGTCAGAAAACCACTGGTGAACGTCGGAACATCGACAATATGTAGAAGTGTAGAGGGCCAGTGCAGGGAGTATCACCACACTCAAAGAAGCCACCACCACCAAGTGTAGTCCGGTTAACCCACCGGTTTAGCAGAGGTGTGTCCTCTACTTACTTTGGTGCCTTCCAGCCCAGTGCCCGTGAGCAGCCCGCAGCCGGACTGTACCTTGTTCAGCCACATTCCTCCTAGAGCGTGGCAGAGCGAAGCGTGAAACGGTTGGCCTCCTGGCGACTCCTCCTCTGCAGGGGTTACCTCCCCACTTGTTGCAGGCGATGAGGTCCCATTTCTCCATCACGCGCTCTGGTTCACCTGGCTCTCTCCGCGTTCTTTAGGTCTCACTTCTTCCTCAGCATCCGTTCCAACATCCATTTCTGCTTTCATCAGCGGGGCTCTCTCTCCCCATTGGTCAGGGGGCAGAGACGTCATCCGGACTTGCTGACCACCTTCTTCTTGGGTGTCAGAGTCCTGTTCCTTAAAGGGACAGACCGGAGAAAAATCCTGCACACAGAGGAAGAGTACCTCATTCACCATAGTCACCGGGGAGTGTGGAATCTCCTCCAATAAGTCATCCTCGACCTTGTGACACAGTTACAAATTCATTTGAGTTCATCATGTGCATCGAGCACCTGATGTCTTAAGATACCTAATAGAAATAAACCTGTTCCTCATTGCATGTGCATTCCTGTGAGAGACTGGTCCCCTCTGTTGTCAATGAATATGAATTACATCACAGTGCGTGTTTTAATTCTGCGCTATAACACCTCACTCTGAAAACAATATCTCACACATATTTTCATCCATCACAATGAAGACTTCATTGTGTTATGCAATTCATGTGACCACGTGTATAGCATGTGAGCTTTTATCCATTGCAAAAAGGAGCACATCATGACGCATGTTACAGTTTTGTGTTGCCATTTTAAACATGTAATACACACTGCCACAACTTTATATGTTTCAAGCATATGAACGTTTGTTCTGGACACTGAAAACCATTTCATACTGTGTGTCACAAGATTGTGCTCTTTGGTGCTCTACAATAGCTCCTATTTAAATGTGACCTACGGTCCTATAGGCAGTGGTGTAACTAAGAACCATATTAAATTGTGTACAACAGGTTTGTATGCCTTTATCTGTCACAAGAAATATTATGCTGCCTATTACAGAGATTGGTGTTTTTCCCATCACAATGAGGATTGTATAAAGATGTGTGTCACAATTGTGTGTTTTTATCCAACACAATGAGGACCACATTTTGGTGTATTTTGGACATGTGTGCTTCTTCTATCACAGAGTCACATCAATCAATCAATCAATCAATCAATCATTTGTAAAGCGCACTACATACCTGTGAGGGTCTGAAGGCGCTGGGGGGGCGCTACTGATCAAGCAGCCAGGTCTTGAGTACCCTCCTGAAGGTCAGCAGGTCTTGCGTCTGTCGTAAGTTCGGTGGGAGGGTATTCCATGTCTTGGCGGCGAGGTGGGAGAAGGATCTCTCACCGGTGGTTGTTGTTTGGATGTGTGGGACGGTGGCGAGTGAGAGGTCGGCAGAGCGGAGCTGGTGGTTAAGGAAGTAGAAGGAGAGCTGTCTGTTGAGGTAGGCTGGGCCGGTCTTGTGGAGTGCCTTGTGTGTGTGGATGAGGAGCTTGAAGGATATCCTCTTGTTGACGGGGAGCCAGTGCAGGTTTCTCAGGTGGGGGGTGATGTGACCGTGGCGTGGTACATCAAGGATCATTCGTGTCGAAGCATTTTGAATACATCGTAGTCGTTTGTTGAGCTTGGTCGGGGCTCACGTGTAGAGTGCGTTACTTTAGTCGAGTCTGCTGCTGACGAGGGCCTGGGTGACTGTCTTTCTTGCATCTGTCGGGATCCATCCGTAGATCTTGCGGAGCATGCTGAAAATGTTGAAGCAGGAGGAGGAGACAGCGTTGACTTGCTTGGTCATAGAGAGCGTTGAGTCGAGGATGATTCCCAGCTTGCGTGCGTGGTCGGTGGGTGTCGGGGCTGCCCCCAGTGCCGTCAACCACCAGGAGTCGTCCCAGGCTGAAGAGTTGGAGCTGAGGAGGAACTCCGTCTTGTCCGAGTTCAGCTTCAGATGGCTGGTCTTCATCCAGTCGGCGACGGCCTTCATTCCTTCGTGGAGGTTGGCTTTGGCGGTGATGGGGTCCTTGGTGAGGGAGAGGATCAGCTGAGTGTCATCGGCGTAGGAGATTATGTTGAGGTTGTGCTGTCGGGCTACGTGTGCGAGCGGGACCATGTAAATGTTGAACAGCGTCGGGCTGAGGGAGGATCCCTGGGGTACACCGCAGATGATCTCGGAGGCTTTGGAACGGAATGGGGGGAGGGGGACGCTCTGGGTTCTGCCGGAGAGGAAGGAGGTGATCCAATCCAGAGCCTTGTCTCGGACCCCTGCGGCGTCGAGGCGTGCGCGTAGTGTGCGATGGCAGATGGTGTCAAAGCGGCAGAAAGGTCTAGGAGGATGAGTGCTGATGTCTCGCCATTGTCCAGCAGGGTCCTAATGTCGTCGGTGGCGGCGATGAGGGCAGTCTCTGTGCTGTGGTTGCTGCAGAACACTTACTGGGAAGGGTGCAGATTCTGTTTTCTTCGAGGTATCGGGTTAGCTGCCTGTTGACGGCTTTCTCGATGACCTTGGCTGGGAAGGGGAGCAGAGAAATGGGCCGGAAGTTCTTGAGGTCTCTTGGGTCTGCCTTAGGTTTTTAGGTCTCGCCTGCCAATGCGCTTGCGCATTGCTGGCGAGAATTATAGTAAGTGGAAAAGAAAAGTCTACCAAAATGGCTGCGGATCCCATACAGTTCATGTGAGACAGGCGCGTGCACGCCAGCCACATAACACACCACCATTTGTCTGTGCCTCGGCATCAGACATCAAAGGCTGCCGCTCCCCGCCCCCCTCGTGCACATCGCGCACCACCATTTGTCTGTGCCTAGGCATCAGACTTCAAAGACTGCAGCTACCCCGCCCACCCCGCCACAGCACGCACACAGGGCACTCTCATTCCCTCCCGCACGTACTCTTAAATACATTTTCACTCAAATCTTTGCTTACCCATATCAATTCAGCTTTTTAAGGCTCTCAACATCTGTCACAAGGCTCCCTCCTACACTCACCATTAGGAATCACTACCTTCCTTTTATTTATTTATTTTATGTGTTTTTATATAGCGCAGACTTCACCCGAAGATGTCAGAGCGCTTATTGCTGCACGTCTCTTTCTCTTCGCTGTTGGCCGCTTCCCTTGCACCCATCTGGCATATCTCTCCATGTCCCCTCATACCCGTCTGGCATTCCTCCCCTCGTCCCCTTGTCATTTCCACTGTTTCCTCACCCGTTGCTGCCATTAGTCAATGCCCTCCACCTCCCCTTCATCTCTTAACTCGCCAGTCACTGGAAGTTGGGAGGGGAAGAGCGTGACAGTGCTTCTCATTGTCGGCAAAGCCAACCGTTTACCTTTAATGTGCTATTATTGCACGCACTCATTATTTCTGTATGTTTGTCTGTATATGCGCTAGGACGCCTAGGGCCAGATGTAGGAGCCCTAATACCGGTCGGAAACGGCAGATTTCGTCCGTTTCCGACCGGTATTAGGGTTTTCAGATGTAGGGGGCTGAAAATTACAGAATCGCTATATTTACCGTTTCTGTAAAATTACCGATTCGGTAAATTACAGAATCTGTAAATATACCGATTCTGTAATTACAAATGTCGGTGGCACAGTTTACAGTGCCACAGGCCCTTAAGAGTCGGTATTTTACCACCCAATCCCATTGGGTGGTAAAATACCGAATTCAGGTGTGTATGCACATCTGTGCATGCACACCTGTGCAATATGACACACAGATATGCCCTTAGGGCATGTATGTGTGCCACATGTCACACAAGCCTGTACTTGGGGTACTAGAGGGTGTCAAAGTGACACCCCCTGCACCCTTGCAGGATTCGGTATTTACCGATTCTGTAAATACAGAATCGGTATTTCCCATTGACTCCTATGGGCTTCAAAGCCCATAGGAATCAATGGGAAATAACGATCCAGTATTTACACAATCGGTAAATACCGAATTCTACAGATTGGGTAATTCAGATTTTAAAATTACCTACATCTGCCCCTTCCCATTTACAGACTCTTAAATACCGAATCAGTAAAATTCGGTATTTAAGAGTCTGTAAATGGGAATTACCTACATCTAGCCCTTAATGTCATACCTGCTTTTTTCATTTATAGGGCGGACGAATGGTACGGACCGTGCAAATCAGCTCATACGAACGTAAAGTGTTTAAAACAAGTGCAAGCAGCTTGAAAGGGACGAGCAGCATCCCTATTCATGCAGTAGTTACAGGCGGTGCAAATCTGGAAAGCATCCAGGACAACTTGCTTCAAATGATGGAGCAAGGAAGCCCAATGGCTCAGAATCTAGCTCAGTGAGTTAAGAGCTCACTACTGAAATCAGTGTGCAACCTGCACGTCTTGGGTTCATATGTATCCTCCCTACTCTTGCTCTGCCTTTCATCTCCCTCTAGCCTATAAAAGAAGTACCATTATTTTGGGCAACAGTGACCGCTACTACTAGTAGCGTTATGAGAGTAAGCACTACACGTATTATTATTGTTAATGATTAGGTGTGCAAACTGAACACGGGACATATTACACACTTGTCAGTTTTCCTTATCTTGATTTAAATATAAATTGACACCAGTGATACGTGCTATTTTTATCGCTTTTATAAGGATGTCTGCTTCTATCCTTTGAATACCCCGCCCCCCCATGACCCACTGTTAGCAACCTTCTTAGTGTGTCATTGACCCCCAGGGCCCACCGTTAGCAACCTTCTTAGTGTCACATTGACCCACAGGACCCACTGAATGAGATTTGTGCCCTTGTGTCTGCTCCATAACCTTTGAATGCCCCCCTCCCCCTGACCCACCGTTAGCACCCTTCTTAGTGTCAAATTGACCCCCAGGGGCACAGCTCTTTACACCCTCTCTCTTTACACCCCTCTCTCTCTCTACACCCCTCTCTCTCTACCCCTCTCTCTCTACACCCCTCTCTCTCTACCCCCTCACTCTGCCCCCTCTCTCTACACCCCTTTCTCTCTACACCCCTCTCTCTCTACACCCCTCTCTCTCTACACCCCTCTCTCTCTACACCCCTCTCTCTCTACACCCCTCTCTCTCTAGAACCCTCTCTCTCTACACCCCTCTCTCTCTACACCCCTCTCTTTCTACACCCCTCTCTTTCTACACCCCTCTCTCTACACCCCTCTCTCTACACCCCCTCTCTACACCCCACTCTCTCTGCACCCTACTCTCTCTGCACCCCACTCTTTCTACACCCCTCTCTCTACACCCCTCTCTCTACACCCCTCTCTCTACACCCCTCTCTCTACACCCCACTCTCTCTACACCCCTCTCTCTCTACACCCCACTCTCTCTCTACACCCCTCTCTCTACATCCATCTCTATTTGTACACCTCTCTCTCTACACACCCCTCTCTCTCTACACCCCTCTCTCTACCTCTCTCTCTACACTTCTATCTATCTATCGACCTCACTCTATCTATCTATCTATCTATCTATCTATCTATCTATCTATCTATCTATCTATCTATCTATCTATCTATCTATCTATCTATCTATCTATCTCCCTCACTCTATCGCCCTATCTATCTATCTATCTATCTATCTATCTATCTATCTATCTATCTATCTATCTATCTATCTATCTATCTATCTATCTATCTATCTATCTATCTATCTCCCTCACTCTATCGCCCTATCTATCTATCTATCTATCTATCTATCTATCTATCTATCTATCTATCTATCTATCTATCTATCTATCTATCTATCTATCTATCTATCAATCACCCTCACTCTATCTATCACCCTCACTCTATCTATCACCCTCACTCTATCTATTGCCCTCACTCTATCTATCACCCTCACTCTATCTATTGCCCTCACTCTATCTATCTGTTGCCCTCACTCTATCTATCTATCACCTTCACTCTATCTATCTATCGCCCTCACTCTATCTATCGCCCTCACTCTATCTATCTATCTATCTATCTATCTATCTATCTATCTATCGCCCTCACTCTCTCTATCTATCGCCCTCATTCTATCTATCACCCTCACTCTATCCATCGCCCAGTTCGCGCTATATAAAACATCTATCTATCACCCTCACTCTATCTATCGCCCTCACTCTATCTATCACCCTCACTCTATCCATCGCCCAGTTCGAGCTATATAAAACATCTATCTATCGCCCTCACTCTATCTATCTGCCTATCTTTCTATCTATCGCTCTCACTCTATCTATCGCCCTCCCTCACTCTATCTATCACCCTTCCTCTATCTATCTATCTATCTATCGCCCTCCCTCTATCGCCCTCCCTTCTTCTATCTATTGCCCTCCCTCCCTTTATCTATTGCCCTCCCTCTATCTATCGCCCTCACTCTATCTATCTTTCCTCCTCCCTCTAGCTATCTATCGCCCTCACTCTAACTATCTATCGCACAACAACAGCATCACTCCAGGGCACCACTGCATCACTCAGGGGCACCACAACATCACTATGCGCTACCACAGCATTACTGAACGCCACTGCATCACTTGTCGCCACCACAACATCACTCAGCGCCACCACAGCATCAATCTGTGCAACCATTCAACAACAACTGGTTCAAATATGTTCTCTCAATGTTTCAAGCTTTATTACAAATGTTACAAATGTCACAAACATATTCTTCACAAAAGTTATTTACAAAAGTTTAAGCTATTGCCATTATACATTACAATAACTTTTATTTAAGTATTAATTATTTAAAAAAATGCCTTCGTTATTTGTAATTTCAATACATCTAAGCCACGTAAATACAACACATATTGCATTACAAATGCTATAGGTGTCACATTTGCGAAAGCTAAAACTATTGGCATTGTAAATGACAAAGCTATTAATTTAGCTATTTTCAAAACCAACACATAAATACAAAATTTGTCATTTACAATACCAATAGCTCAAACTTTCCTAATGCAAGACCTATTGCATTGCAAATGCTTGTTTGATTAGGTCGTTGATCCCGGCGTGTTTCCAGATCTCTGGGAAGGTCGCGGTCTCGAGGGAGAGATTGATGACGTTGCGCAGGTGGGGTTCAATGGAGCTGCTTGCTCTGTTGAAGACGTGGTGCGGGAATGGGTCTGACGGAGAGCCTGAGTGGATTGTGCGCATGGTCTTGATGGGCAAATTTTGCGAATTCGCGATCCGCGGATTTGCGAATTCGCGATCCGCAAAATTCACGAATTTGCGGATTTTTTTATTTTTGCGTGTTCGCGGGGCGCTTGGCGTGTTCGCGGGCGCTTTGCGTGTTCGCTGGGGTTTTTTTTGTGCGAGACCGCGATGCGCCCTTCTGCACTCTGCCCCACTCGTTCTTGTGCCATTCTGCCCTCCGCCCCACTCGTTGTGCCCTGCTGCTCTCTGCCCCACTTGTTGCTGTGCCCTTCTGCCCTCTGCCCCACTCTGTGACCTTCTGCCCTCTGCCCCACTCCTGTTTTGTTTTAGAATGGCGCCAGCAAGCTGCCAGCGCCATTCTAAAATAGTTACTAAGTTAGCTTCATCAGGAAGCACTATTAGATAAAATAAAGCACGTGCTCGAGCACCTGCATTTTATCTATTAGTGCTTCCTGTTGAAGCTAACTTAGTAACTATTTTAGAATGGTGCTGGCAGCTTGCCGGCGCCGTTCTAAAATAGTTACAAGCTTGAAGCTTGAACTTTTGCCCCCCGGATCCGTTCCGCTCGCGGATTTTCGGCAAATTCAAGGGAATACGCGGATCGCGAATTTGCCGAAAAACCGCGAGCGGAACAGATTTTGCGCCCATGCTTAGTCTTGATGGGGTTATCGATGCTCAGGTCATGTTGTATTGAAAAAGTTCATGTTAATTTATCCATAATTAAGCTTACCATATTATCATTATTTCTTTAACAGGAAGCGTCTATCAGATTAAGCACTATATTACAAATGTGTAACTCAAAGAGAACTACATTGTATTTTATCTTGGAAATATGTGCACCTATCCATCACAATTATGGCTATGTAAAGGCCTGGTCTATATGGCATACATTTATGTCAATTCAAAGAAAGACAAAGTGCTAATGCGCACAAAGTACATGTGTACACTTGGAAAAAGATTAAAAAACATACAGATATCTATGTGAATAAATATTTTTATGTGGGTATGTAGAGACATTTTAAGGGCTTTATTGCCTTACAAAGTATATGTGTGCCAGCAAACTTGTGAGTTTGTAACTGTCCACAAACACTTTCTCTGCCAATTTCCACCCGGGGAACAATTTAAGATTCACTTCTCACAAGAGGTGGAATAAATTTGTTTCCAGAGTGGGAATAGGAAGGAATTTCGGAGATGGCATAGATGAAGAGATTACTCAACAGTGAAACATGTTTTTCAAATGTTACTTCTCCCACTTGCTACACAATATTTCCAAGCATTTAAACATGTTCAAGGAAAAAAGGGATTCTCAAAAGAAAATGAAGAGTAAGGAAACCCTAGTGCTACTGTGCATAAAGTATATGTGTAGACTTAGAAAAGATTGACTAGCATATAGATTTCTATGTGAGTATATTTACTGGACTTTAGAGCCCACGCTGCTTTGCCTGATTACCGCGCCAAGAGGCGCTGCCGCCATTCTCTCGCACCCGGAGGTGCATAAAGGTGCTCGCAGCTCCCGCTTCGCGGGAACCTCTTTACTGGACTTCAGAGCCAGAACTTGGCTATATGCAAATTAGTCTGACCCTGGCCCAGTGCATCATGGGAACAGGGCAGACCAAACTACCAAGCCAATTCTTATACTGGGAAGGAAACAAGCTTCCGGGGACCGGTTTCTGGCATTTCAGCTGTCTTCGGCCCGGCTTGCTTGAATCCTGATAGTGCAATGAGCTAGGGACTCACATCTGAGTATACCCTTCCACGCTTATGGTGAACACTATAGGTGTGGCAGGGTATACTCAGACATGAATCCCTTTCTCACTGCACCATCAGGACCCCCGGTAGCTTGTCTCCTTTCTGGTGAAGAATTGGCTTGGTAGTTTAGTCTGCCCTGTTCCCATGATGCACTGGGCCAGGGACAGACTGATTTGCATATAGCCAGGTTCTGAGCTGGGATGGTGCAGTGAGATAAATAACGGTGATGGATCAAGCCCTGATCTTTGGACTGGGTAAGAGTGGTCTGCTTAATTCAGACACTCTGTTCATCACCATCCCCTTTTCTGTATCGTTTTTGGACACTATAGGTGTGGCAGGGTATACTCAGACATGAGTCCCTTTCTCACTGCACCATCAGGATTCAAGCAAGCCGGGCCGAAGACAGCTGAAATGCCAGAAACCGGTCCCCGGTAGCTTGTCTCCTTTCTGGTGAAGAATTGGCTTGGTAGTTTAGTCTGCCCTGTTCCCATGATGCACTGGGCCAGGGACAGACTGATTTGCATATAGCCAGGTTCTGAGCTGGGATGGTGCAGTGGACTGGGTAAGAGTGGTCTGCTTAATTCAGACACTCTGTTCATCACCACCCCCTTTTCTGTATCAATATCTTTGCTTGGCTCTTCTTCTAAAGTAATGGCAAGAATGCTGTTGGCCAGGCTAGAGCAATGGGTAGAAGAAAAGATAGCTCAGTATGGCTTCAGACTAGGTGTTGGGGTGGTCGAACAGTTTCTGAGCTTAGAACTAATAGGGGAACTTTACCTGTTGCCTGTACTTGCTCCTGAGGGCCGGGCATTGCTCTGCTTCATCATCTTGGCCGGGCTTGGCTCCGCCGAGCCCCACATTCCTGTGGCAGCACCTGTGGGCAGGGGCTTTGCTCCACTCACTCCTCCGGCCGGGCTTGGCTCCGCCGGGCCCCTTCCACTCCTGTGACTACACCTCCCAGCAGCCCCACTAGCGGCCAGGACGCCGCAGACGACACACGGAAGCGCCAAGAGGCGCATAAAGGCTCCCTTGGTGCCGAGTCCGGGGGGAACTTTACCTGTTGCTTGTACTCTCTCCTGAGGGCCGGGCATTGCTCTGCTTCATCATCTTGGCCGGGCTTGGCTCCCCCGAGCCCCGCATTCCTGTGGCAGCACCAGTGGGCCGGGCTTTGCTCCGCTCGCTACTCCGGCCCGGCTTGGCTACGCCGGGCCACTTCCACTCCTGTGACTATGCCTCCCAGCAGCCCCACTAGCGGCCAGGACGCCGCGGACGTCACACGAAAGAGCCAGGAGGCGCATAAAGGCTCCCTTGGTGCAGAGTCCGGGGGGAACTTTACCTGTTGCTTGTACTCGCTCCTGAGGGCCGGGCATTGCTCTGCTTCATCATCTTGGCTGGGATTGGCTCCGCCAAGCCCCGCATTCCTGTGGCAGCACCTGTGGGCCGGGCTTTGCTCCACTCGCTCATCCGGCCGGGCTTGGCTCCGCCGGGCCCTTTCCAGTCCTGTGACTACACCTCCCAGCAGCCCCACTAGCGGCCAGGACGCCGCGGACGTCACACGGAAGCGCCAGGAGGTGCATAAAGGCACCCTTGAGTGCCGAGTCCTTGGGGAACTTTACCGGTTGCTTGTACTCACTCCGGAGGGCCGGGCATTGCTCTGCTTCATCATCTTGGCCGGGCTTGGCTCCGCCGAGCCCCGCATTCCTGTGGCAGCACCTGTGGGCCGGGCTTTGCTCCACTCGCTCCTCCGGCCGGGCTTGGCTCCGCCGGGCCCTTTCCACTCCTGTGACTACACCTCCCAGCAGCCCCACTAGTGGCCAGGATGCCGCGGACGTCACACGGAAGCGCCAGGTGGCGCATAAAGGCTCCCTTGGTGCCGAGTCCATGGGGAACTTTACCGGTTGCTTGTACTCACTCCGGAGGGCCGGGCATTGCTCTGCTTCATCATCTTGGCCGGGCTTGGCTCCGCCGAGCCCCGCATTCCTGTGGCAGCACCTGTGGGCCGGGCTTTGCTCCACTCGCTCCTCCGGCCGGGCTTGGCTCCGCCGGGCCCTTTCCACTCCTGTGACTACACCTCCCAGCAGCCCCACTAGTGGCCAGGACGCCGCGGACGTCAGACGGAAGCGCCACGAGGCGCATAAAGGATCCCTTGGAACCTCGTCCCGCGGGACGCGCGCGGGAGTGCGCCGGGAGAAGTCCGGGACAAGGGCGGGGCCATCTGCGGCTGTCCTAGGCAGACCGAGGCAGGGCAGGGCCCCGCCCCTTACATGTGAGAACTTGAACCACCCATATAAAAAAAAAGGTACTGTGCTTGTTCGTCAAGTTGACTGCTCCCTGATACACAAGATAGTGTTGGGCCACCTTCGAGTTGTTGGATATTATCCCATTTACCAGGGAAAGTTGTAGCTAGCAATGGGTAAAAGGAAGGTAACGGAGGGGGGGGAGCACTTGCCATTACAACTAAAAAAAGGAAGAAGTCAAAAAAGTTGCTACATGCTGCCGCTAATTGTGTTATGTCAAGCATCGAATCTATTGTTGAAGATTTTGAGGACATTCTATTGACGGCCCCATCCTTAAGAAATGTGGATAACCCTGATCCCCTGGTCGATGGTTTACTGCAGATAAAGAGCAAAGTGATCCCAGCTATTTTTTTCTAAAAGACCAACATCCAAGTGCTCAGTAGATGATATGCATTCTAACCCTGCTTGCCCCATTGAGGTAAATGTTACAGAGGCATTAAGAGGGGCAAACATGAGTGCTAATGCCGAACTTCCAGCTATATCAACTGGGAATATAGACAGGTCCTCGCAGGTGATAGCATGTGAAATGGGCATCACTTGTACTAATCGCTTTTCAGTGTTGGAAGGGGAATCCAGGGAATTAAGTGAGGTCTTATCGCAAGGGCTGGGGGGACTGTGGAGGCTGTGAATAGTCCAGGTGAATGCTCCAGATGTTTGAATTTTAATAATTTAATCATGATGAAAATGGAAAGCCTGGAAAGGGATATAGCTATTATTAAGAAATTCATGATGGACTTTACAAAACGGGAGGAACTACACATAACAAACACTCTACATCCAGTGTTAGTGTACAACCTGGTAAAAGCCCCTATCTTGCGATCGGCCCCACCAAACCAAACATCAGGAGCGGCCCTATCTAAACCCAATACACTAACAGCTCCATTATGTGTCTCCAAAACTGTAGTAGAGTTACGACCCAAAATCCCAGCTCATAACCCCCTAGCTAAAATGCCCACCAGGCAAAACACCTCGGGCTCATATGCCGAAGTAGCAAAATTGAGGGGGTCAATATCACAATGCAGGGTCCTGCAGGGGGATAATAAATATTATAGTGACATGGTTGAAACAACTAATTGGAGTAACAAACAGATAAACACACCATACAGATCCCCTTGTGGTATTGTCTACATGACCGGGGTCACCAAGCTTGGAGCTGCTAACACTTATGAGAACAGTGAATCCATACGCAATAAAGCCATTCACGGGCTTCGCCACGTGAGAGGGTGCAGATCAGTCATTAGGGAGGATATGATTAATGTTAAAAGAATTTCCTTGCCTAGTTCATCAACAGACTGTATTGAGATACAGTTTGGTAACATAGCAATTGCAGAGAACCTAGTAGGACATGCCCCCCTAGGAATTGTAACATACAAATCAGACATGCACCTCTATGGTCTAAATCTAGGCTCGAGGACGCATCGGGTCTAAACAACATAGACTGACCATTAAAGGATAACTATCTGAATAGTGTAAGACAAACACACAATATGTGCAAGCCCGAGGGTCAGACCAATTCCACCACAAGCCTTATAGATATGGAGGCTATGAAGATTAATGATGAGGTTGTTCCTCTGGGGAAGAAAGGTCTAATGAAGTGGTCAACGCTCAATATCCCCTAACAGCAGTTGTAAGACTAGCTTCAGAAGTAGTTCACACAGAGAGGGTTACAAACACAAACATGATTAAATTGTTTTCCTGGAACATAGCGGGGCTTCAAAAAAATATGGCAAATCCAGAATGGAACCAATTCATAGATACGTTCGACATCTGTATGTTCAAGGAAACATGGAGCATGTCTCCCCTATATAAATGCGGATATTCCACCCACTTTACTCCGGCAATTAGTTCAGGGAGAGGTCGCCAATCGGGAGGACTGCATGTATGGTTTAGTGTGGCTTTGAATTGGGCACTTACTGCGCATACTTTACCATCGCAGGACATACTACAAATCTCCACTAAGGGCTCCCATATTGGAAGCTCGATGGAGCTGTTTAATATTTATGCTAGAGGTTGCCCAGGAGGTCAAACTTCACCCACTATAGCCTTACTCGAGGTGGTGCTAGCAGGTATCCCCCCATTGTCTAGCATTATTGTAGGGGGAGATTTTAACTGTACATATGAACCCCTAAGCAAAGAAGATCTCCTGGGACTTAATGAAGAGGATTCTAGACAGTCCATCCAGCCTCTAACCATAGCGCCAATCAGATAATGGACGCCAAGAGCAATCCAAATAAATGTCCTAACACTAGAATATAACCTACGTGCCCTGAATGGTAGGACAACCTCAGACCCAAATGGTATGATGACCTATAACAGATTTAGTTGTCCATCCCGTATTGATTACATTCTGCTTGATACCGGTTCCTGGAACAGACTAGTTGACATGGAAGTCAGACAGTCACAGGATAGCGATCATAATCCACTTTGCATGGAAATAAGATGGGGTAATGAGAGGGAAGCATTAAATGCCCCACTTATGATCACAAAAGAAGTAGTTCCATCTAATTGCAAACACAGATTAAAGTGGAACAGGGTGATGTGCCAAGAAGATAGTTTGATCCGTATTAAAGAACTAGTAGAGGCAGAAACTAGGGAACTCCTATCCCATACCTCCGCCCAGTCAACCAAACAAAGTCTGAATTTTATAGACTCCTACAAGAGTCTAATAGAGAAAATTGGTTCATTCTTCACTATAAGAGATACTAGTGGACCAAGGAAGAAGAATCCACCAAAAAGTGGCACCCTATGGTATACAACAGGTTGTAGGGAAAAGAGAATGGCTATAGCAAACGCCATTAGGAGAAAGGACGCTATAGCAGTTAGGACGGCTAGAAGGGAATATAGCGATTGCATCAAAAGTGCAAGAAAGGACTGGGAGGAAGAATATTGGCAACAACTTAAGATCGCTGCCAGTTCGAAGAACTCTACCCTGTTTTGGAACTTGATAAACAAACTTGACAGGAGAGAAGTAGAGCCCCTCCCTAACCATATAACTGAGCAACCATGGCATTCCCATTTTTCAAATCTGTATTGTGGTGAAGATGATTTAGTTCAATCATGGAGGGTACAAAATAACTTTATTAATGAGGAACTTACACCTGTAGAACCCTTTGTAGCCCGAGAAGTTTCTGATGCTATCAGGAGCATAACACCCTCTAAAGCGGCAGGCCCGGATGGGTTACCGGGCGATCTATATATACATGACCCTAAGCTGTGGTCTGATTTTATTGCTCCTCTAATGAATAGAATCCTTCATGGATACCCTGTCCCTGACTCGTGGAGGGGTGCTGAAGTTGTTACTATCCATAAGAAAGGCGATAGGGAGGACCCTGCCAACTACAGGTCGATTAGTTTAATCGACGCTGCTCAGAAAATAGTTGGCAGGGTCATTATAAATAGAGTAGGTATGTGGCTAGAGGAGGGGAATATACTGTCCCACTTCCAGGCGGGTTTCCGCCAGAATGTGGGTACTATGGACCATGTTTTCAGGTTTTGGGCAATATACTGGAAATCAGTAACCATTATGAAGGGGAATTTATATCTGACCTTCATAGACCTCAAAAGCGCCTTTGATTTGGTGCCTCGTGATAAACTCTGGAGGGTGCTGCTGGAAACGGAGTTCCCGCGTTACCTCCTGGAGTTTATAGTTAAACTTCACGAAGATAATTATGCTAGAATTAGATGGGGAATGAGGGACAGCTAACAGGTGAATAGGGGGGTACGTCAGGGCTGTGTGATGGCCCGACATTGTTCTCCCTCTTTATCAATGGGGTGGTAGACCATTTGAGGGAGGACAATGCCGATGCTCCGGTCCTGGCGGGGGAGAAAACACCAACCCTCCTCTTTGCAGATGACACCCTCCTGTTGTCCAAAACCCCCTCAGGGCTAGAGAAACTACTGGACAGATTCAGTCTATTTTACGATGAACGCGGGCTGACCATTAATACATCCAAAACCAAGTTAATGGTGCTGACCCTTCAAAAAAAGCAAAGAAAATTAATTTCACCCTTAATGGGTCGCCTCTTGAGGTGGAGGAGGATTTTGACTACCTGGGAATCAGGATTAACAATAGAATGAAATGGGACTCCCATGTTGCCAAGATGCTGCTAAACCTCAAGAGAGTCTCGGGAGCCATTCTGAGGAGTCAGCGTATGTCAGTCAGCAGGCCTATAGCCCCGGCTCTAGCTGTATATGAAGGGAAGGTGCTGTCCTCCGCAGTCTATGGGTCGGAACGGTGGGGCTGCGAAAATGTCACCGATCTGGTTAGAGCCGAGAATAAGTTTATAAGGGACTTAGTTGCCGTTACTATCTCAACCCCATTGAAGCCCCTTTTTCATGATATGGGCAAACGCTCGATTTTAGACATAGTACGCCTTCGCCCTGTGCTGTTCTGGGTGCGCCTGAGAAGGACCTCAGAACTAGCAAATTACGCCCTGGTGATGGACGAACTGCTATCCTTGAATAGTGTGAATAAGATCCAGTGGCTAAACAAATTGAGGCAAATGGTCATGAAGCTGGGATTGGCTGAATCCTGGACCTCACAGTCCCCTCCTCCAAAGCAAGCTGTTAAGAAAATGCACTGGGAGTGGGTACACACTGAGGAACAGAAGAGTACAAAATGGGGAGCTCTAACCACACAATTTTTGGAGCATAAGCCCACTAGGAGGTTTGAACCATTATTAGATTTCATCCAAATACTAAAAGACAGATCAATTCTTTTTTAAATGAGGTATGGGACACTACCCCTTAACAAATTTATTAGGGGATGGAAAGGAACGCGGGTCTCAAATGGCACCTGCCCAAGCTGTCCATGTGAGACCGAATCCCTACCACACTTTCTGTTTGGTTGCAAAGCATACAAGAGGGCGAGATCGAGATGGTTGAAGCCAGTATGCAGGGAGTTGGGTGTTAGAGATTTTAGGGTCGCCCTCCGCATTCTCTTAACCGATACAACATCTTTATTTGTTGTATGCGGAGTTGCAAAGTACCTATCAAGTGCCTGGCTTACTCGCACCAGATTGCTAAATACTAATAAAGTATAGATCCTGCATGTACAGAAAGCCCACATGTATATTACCGTTGTTGCACTTTAGTACCGCTATCAGAGTTGTTTTTAAAGTGTAAATAGTATTTTTATTGTTTTTTATCTTATGAATTGTACATTTTTATCATATATGCCATTTTTTATTAACTTGAATGTTTGTACTTTTATGATATGATTATATCGAATAAAGTATTACAACAACAATAATAGGAAAATACACCTTCGCTAGGGAAGGATCCTTGCACCTTTGCTTTGTAGATTTGTCAAGTGCATTTTATGGGAGACGCTGGGAGGGATGGGAGCCCCGGAGGATATTATTAGTTTCTTATCTCAAATCTATGCTCGTCTATCCGCAAATATACGTTATGGAATACATGGGGAATGCACAAAGCACTTTAATATTACACATGGAATAAGACAAGGCTGCACACTTGCACCTCTTCTGTTTTCACTTCATATAAATGGCATTGATATTTTACGACAGAATTTGGGGGTAGATGTCCCAATGATCGGTAAGTGGGCAACACCCCTATTATTGTACGTCGATGATGCTGTCCTAATTTCAAGGACAGCGAACGGATTACAGACCCTGATGGACAATTTTACTAGTTTTATGACTGAAAACATTTAAAAAGTAACCTGAGTAAGACTTTGGTTATGTCCTAAGGTAAAAAGAATATTAAAACAAAATCACATTATATTAACGAGACATTAATAGAGAGAATGTTTACATTTTCTTACTTAGGGATTCTTTTTAACAGTAAAGGTACTTGGAATACACATATAACTCTATGCAAGTTGAAATTTGTGAAATTGGTGGAGGCTATTTTTAGATTCACCCAAACAATTGGTAAAAAATCCGTACGGGAGATTCTCAAGCTATACGGAGCAAAGTGCATCACCGGGAGTTGTTACGGGGGAGCACTATGGGGCCCAGACGGATACTTTGCCATTACAAATTCTTGAAAATAACTTTTTAAGACGTTTGTTAGCCGTACCGGCCTTCACCCCTTTCATTATCTTGCATAGAGAAACCGGAACACCTTTCATTATCTTGCATAGAGAAACCGGAACACCATATATACACGATTTGATCAGCATAGCCGCCTTAAATTTGTGGCACTGTATCTGGACTAGGGAAGAAACTCGCTTTACGAGGGATATTATTTTAGACTGTTTGTCCCAAGACCGATGCAAGAAAATACCTTGGTTGAGTTATATTAGTGGTCTCTTAGAAGAATGCAACTTGCCCCTGAATGGAAATCAACCTGAAGACATACAACACATCAGTAAGGTTGATTTGAAAAGGAGTCTCCTGAATGTTAGGACAGCCTTAAGAGATGAGGTTTCAGGTTCTAAGAAAATTGCTATATCTTATCTTAAGGGACCAATCGCCATGGGTCTGCAGCCATACCTCGTTTTTATAACTAAGGTACAGCATAGATTCTACCTAACCAGACTACGGATGAATACATTACACTATCTTTTTGCTTTTCCTAAAAGGGGCAAGTGGTGTGCTAATCTTCTAAACTGCCCGTGTGATGGTAGATCCAAACAAAGCAACCTTCAATTTTTACTCTTTTGAAAGTTTTATAAAGAAATTAGAAAAATGTATCTCCGTCCAATTTTTAAAGATAATTGCCTGTAATCCTATAAAACTTTTTTTAATTATTAACGGAATTTGGAAAAAATACCAGTCTGCAACGCAGTAATTTGTTAAATAATGTCAGCAAAAAAACAAAGGAATGAACTTGTTCACTTAGAAAAATTGAACTAAGAATTACTATAGGTATACATGTATAATGATTGTGCTTATTTTAATTATGTTAAGATGTTGTTTCTTTTGCATATTCTTGGTTATAAATGGATTTTATTGTATTTCATAGAATGCTTTTATGGACATTTTTTATGATCCTAATAAAGCTTGATTTGATTGATTGATTAAATACATATTTCTGTGTGTGTGGATAGAGAGCTTTCCAGGGCGTATTTGCTCTTCTTGCAGATTCCTCACCTTTTGAATAAATTCCCCCAACAGTCACAAGACAAGGTGTGGGTGCATGGCTGTTTTTACCAAGAACTTCTCAAGGAACCAGCGAGCGAAATGACTTTCCATTCTCCCTTCTGAGTTCAAATGGTAATGCTACGCAAAAGTGTAGAGGGACACCCAACTCACCACTTTGCAGATGTGTGCTATGGGAACTCCTGTTGCCATTGCAGAAGTACAAAACTTGCTCTGGTGGAATGAGCTTGAATACTTTCTGATGGCTCTTTGTTAGCCAGAGCACTGCACATCGTAATTCATAGGATTATCCATCTTGATAATGTCCTCTTATGCACTTTCTTGCCTTTCACCTTCCCCATATAGCCCACAAACAGCTGATCATCTAGCCTTAACTCGCATGTTCTGTCCACGTAGAAGCTAACTGCTCTCTTATGATCAAGACGATGCAGTCTCTGTTCTTACTTGGTTGCCTGTGGATGAGTGAAGAAGGTTGGGAGTCTGCATGGCAGTAAGGCAGCCTTGGTTCTTAACACCAATCTGTTAGGACTGAAAGAAATGAATATATGTTTGACACTAAAAGCTTGCAATTTGCTAACACGTCTAGCTGATGTGTTAGTGATCAGGAAGACTGCCTTAAATGTGAGTAACGTAAAGGACAACTATGTAATAGTTCAAAAGGGGAAAATAAAAGAAACATGAGAACCAAGTTGTAGCCCAATTGAGGCATCCTAAAAGGGATTGGTGGAAACTTGTTAATTGTCCCTTTAGGAACCTCATAACTATGGATGGTTTGAAAAGGGACAGCTGGTCAGGTAAACAAAGAAAAGCCGAAAAGTCTGATAAGTGAGCTTTAGCAGTACCCACTGCGCCCCACTGCTGAGCTAGTGAAAGGACAAACCTAAGATGTTAGACAGATGAACCTGAAGAGGGTCTACTAAGCTGTCTACATATCAATTGGTAAATGAATTCCATCTGCCTCAGAACACTATCTTGGTGACATGACTGTGGGCACATAAATTAATAGCCACACCTTCAGAAGGTAAAGAAAGAGATCTCATGTTGCCCGTTAAATCTCTAGAAAGACAGGTGGAGCCTTTAGCAGTTGGGATGGAGAACCCGCCATGTGACTGCAACAAGAGGTCTACTCTGTGAGGGAGACAGAGCGGAGGGCACAGGGAGAAGCGAATAAGGTCTACATTTTACACCCTTTGTGGCAAATCTGGGGGCAATGAGGATTACTTGGGCCTGATCAAGAAAACATTTCCTCAGAATTTGAGCAATCAAGGGAATGGAAGTTCAACTTCAACTGAAACATGTCCCCCAATGCTCCCTGCATCGGAAACTAGAGGTCACAGAATTTCAGGAATTGAGCGTTCTCGTGAGTGGCACATAGGTCAATATCAGGAGTCCTCCAGGCTGGAATATGTCCTGGATTACTTCCGATTCCAGATGCCACTTGTGGTTGGCAAGATGATTCTTACTGAAATGGTGATGTGCCACCAGGCAAATCTAATGTTCCTGAACCCAAGACTAGAGTCTCAGAGCTTCTTGGTAGAGAGGTATGACCCTACCCACCCCTGCTTGATGATATACTACATAGTTTATAGTCCATCAAGATCTGAAAACACTGATCACTGAGGGAATGGAGGAAGACCTTGAGTGCCAAAATTATGACCTGTAATTCCTAGAGGTTAATGAGCAATCTCCGTTCATCTAGGGACCAGGGACTTCTGAGCTCACATTCTTCCAGATATATTACCCACTCTAGAGTGGAGGCATCAGTGATAACTGTTGCCACCGGAGGGATAGAGTGAAATGGACTTACTTGGGATAGATTGCTGTCCATCCTCTACCACTGTAAGGCCACTAAAGTGTTTCCAAGGTGCATGAACCACTGTCTGCAAAGACATCATTGGAGTGCCCTCATGTGTCAGCATGCATAGGTGATCAGAAGGATGAAGGAGGATTGCAGATCGAAGCGGCATAAGACCAACAGGACTGGAACAATCGCTCCATTTTGAAACATCACAATCATAGCCTGGATGTTGTGAACCTTCTGAGAAGAAGGGAAGGCTCAATTTGCAATGGTATACCATCCCAACCCTTCCAATTTATCACGTCTTCAAGCAAAGCATTGCTGCAAGATACCTTGCTGCTCTGCACAAAAGGGAGAGAGAAGGAATGTGCCATATTTAACATTATTTGGCATATTCCTGTCCTCTGTTTGTGATGGCGCAACATGCACTGCTTGCACCAGAGCAGGCACCCTTGCACAGGGGTGCAGTATTGTTTTTGTGCAGGAAGGGGCATCTTCCTGCACAAACACAACGCTGAAAGACACTTCCCTCAACTAAGTGTGTTGCAGAATGCCGAACACTTAGAAAGCGGAAACAATAAGAATATATAGACATATTTCTCCTCGCTGTACCTCCCCTGGGAAGGTGTAGAATGTTGACACATTCCCAGATTTATTCGGGGAATGCACCAAAATCAATGGATGGATGCATAGAAACATCCAAGCTTCACCCATGGAACGCCTTGTCGGGGCAGAGTAGAGCAAGGCAATGACTTGCGCAGCCTTTTGTTAATCTAGCCAGGCTTGGTAAATCTCATTCTAGTTTTGTGTAGCCCTGCACTGCCTTGCGCTGTGAAAGGGCAATGCAAAACTTTGATAAATATGCCTCCGGATGCACTGTAAGGGAACTAGGGGAGACATAGGATTGTTGATGGAAAAGTTCATATTGACCGACAACTTGTCAGTTGTGTGCAAATGGTAGGACACATCCCTGGTGAGTTGGCTTTTAGGAGCCAGTTATCCCGGTAAAGGAATTCTGGAATTAATTGCCACCTGTGAAGGTCTGAATCTACCACCACCACTTTTGTGAAGACTGGAGGAGCGAAGTGAGGTCAAATGGGAGAACAGCAAACTAATAGTGTTCAGATCGGACCATGAAGCATAGAAAATTCCTGTGTATCCGCAGGATAGGAAGGTGGAAGTAGATATCTTGCAGGTCAACAGACACAATCTAGACTTCCATTTCCAGTGCTAGAAGAACCAGAGCTAGGGACAGGATCACTAGCCCCTCTCCTGCTCTGGAACACACTCCACAGTACCCATTACTAGTAAGGTCAGAACCTCTTGCTGAAGGACAGTCAGATGGTCTGGCAGGAGTACTGGTAACTGGAAGAGATGGTTGGGGGTTCTGCTGGAAGGATAGGCCATACTCCTTTCCACAATCTACAAGACCCAAAGGTCTGGAATCCTCAAAACTTGTGAAAGGTCTGAGGGGTCCAAACGTGTGAAAATGGGATGTCTGTCCCCAAAATGACTGTGTGTGTTCGGACAAGGGTAACTATGGCTGTTTCCCTGTAGTGGTTGGGGAAGAAGAGGAGGAGGGAGAAAGGGGTAGAGCATCTGTTCTTCCCTTGCTTTGTCCTCTCTACTATTTGTAGAGGGAAGATCCCCTGTTGTTGGTGCTGCTGTTGGGTGTATTGCTGATGGCCCCAAAAGTAAATCCCCTGCTGAAACCTCAGATTATATTGTGGGAAAGGCATCAGGTGTTACCTTGCTTTGTCCTCTCTACTATTTGTAGAGGGAAGATCCCCTGTTGTTGGTGCTGCTGTTGGGTGTATTGCCGATGGTCCCAAAAGTAAATCCCCTGCTAAAACCTCAGATTATGTTGTGGGAAAGGCACCAGGTGTTAGCTTGGAAAAATAACAAGTTTGCACTACTAGGCTCTCCAGGGATGGGTGAGACGAGAGGAAGGTGGGACCTCCTGGAAATGGCTTATAGTGTCAGGTATCGGTTCCTGAAATCTCAGTAGAAGTTATTGTTTTTTTCAAATAGCTAGACTATGTTCTGTTAGGGCCTTATTGAAAGGAAGTAACAATTCTACTGTATGAGGGGTTAAATGTACAACCTCAATAAGGGGGTCTGATCTTTGTTTCTATGGACGGCACTTGGAGGTATTAGCGACTCTCCTAATGACCGAGTGGTATGAATGAACCTCTGGTAGGGGCAAACCCGTTAGAGAGAGAAGCTCCCTCTCTGGTGAAGTGTCAATACCACTTGCATCTTTCAGGCCTGTAAAGTCCAGGTCCAGTGTATACTAACCATCCTAATCATCTGCATTTAGATCTGAGCCCCAAAGAAGAAACTGCCTTCTTCTATTAACCTTTGGCCTCTCCTGGAGCGATAAAGTTGATGGTTAATAAATGGAAGAGAGTCTGTTCGAGTGGTCAGCTGAACTGGTGGAGTCAGAAGAGGTGGAAGAATCAATAGTAGCAGCACCAGGGTATTGCCAGTGGCGATAGTGGAATTAGAGACGTCATCTGTGGCACCAGAGAGGTGTTTTGGTCTGGCGCTGAAGGCGAGTAAGAAGGGCTGTTCAGTGGAGGTGGTAGCCGCGGCGCTGATCCCTAATGCTGTGGTGGCACTGAATCTGTGTTGCTGACCATGATAATGCGGGCTAGGGAAAAAAGGGTGAAAAGGGCGTTGAGTGGAATGACGCTGGTAGCCTTCCAGTGCTCGACAAGAGCAAGTCATTGGGCCTGTGGGACCAGCGAGCACTCTAGAAGGGACCACAGATCTGCTTAAAATGCTTATCATGTCACTCAGGGATGCTGAAGGGTCCTCCACCCAACAAATCGGAAAATATGGGCAAAGCTGACTGGCCATGGGCCTTCGGATCGATGATGCAGAAAAATTGACTCCAAAGCCAGCTGCAGGTCTGAAGAAACCACATGCGCCATAGACTCCATGGGGACTACCATTGGTTCCTTGTCCGACATTGAATGTGGCAAAGTCTGGGTTGTGGAGACTTACTTCTTGAAGTATGTCGGAGAGACTCATGCCTCTTCTATAAATTTTTCTTTTTTCTTCGGTGACTTTGATGAAGATGGCTACTGCAGCAACTTCAATCACTGTCTCGATTTTGTCGTCCCCAATGCTTGTCTTGTGCTAGGCCATAAACATCTTTGCCTCTTGTTCTTTATTCACCTTTGGATGCATACACTGACATGATTTGCAGGCCAGTGGGTCGGGGTCAAATCCCAGGCACCAGAGGCACATGTTGCAGGATTTCTGATGGAGATTTGGCCATTACAATCTCTGTATGGTTTAAAGCCATACCGCTCGGCTGGTATCATCGTGAGGTAACTGTAACCAAACATTTTATATTTTTTAAGAAATCGCCCATGACATCAACACTCCTGAGAAGAGTTTGGAGTGCTCCAGAATGTACAGGTGTAGCACAAAGAAGGAAACTGATGTCAGCACTCCTAAAGGTGAATTTTATGGCTCTAGTGACTTCGCAGTGATGCCACTTATGGCAATGAAGTGGAGCCAGCACATCATATTTGCATAGGAGAGCTATTGAAGAGTTTCCGGATCCTGATTGGCACTGGGGATATTCAAAAAGATGAGGAATTTGCAGGTAGAAGTGTCCATCAGAAAGTAAAAAGATCTGTGAGATGTTGTCAGAGTTAAGAGCATGAGAGACACAGAGGAGTAAGTTTAGAGTGAGTAGAGAAGGTAATGAGGAAGAATGAGTGAAGAAATGTATAAACTAACAAGGATTAAATGAGGTGAGTGAGGAAAGTGACATAATGAGCAATCAGTTAGTTATAGTTAGTAAATAACTGTTTAAGTGAGGAGTTTGTTACAAAATGGCCCCAGGCTATTTGTCACTGACAAACACCTCTATTTCATAACCAGCAGCACTTTGAAGTTTGAGTGAAGTCAACAACCATACAAGTATCAGAATCCAGACAAAATGGACTCATGCTATACATATTAGGCCTTTGGCTCTAATCCGTCCCCAAATGGCCATTATAATACCACTTTCAGTCATTTTGTTTCTGGTGCACTCAATATAGGCAATAGTTTATGACTGAAAGGATTTTAGCTCTGGGAATGGTCAATGTACATTAGAAGCATAAAAAGATAGAAGTATTCACAGATCTTCAATAGCACTGGACAGCAGATTATCAGCAACAGAGCAGCAAAGGGGAAACAGCATTCTTGATCCTTTGAGGAAGAGCAACCCAAACATACTATTCATTGCTGATGAAAAACAACATGAAATGTATAAGGGGTGAAAAAATTTGATTAAATGCTCATAAGACAGCACATGCCATACTTAAATTCAAGGTTTAAGGACCTAAAGGATCAATATCTGATAAGGTACTTTAGAGGGCGGATTCAGGTGCTAGGTAGGAAGCTATTTGTAGAAAAGCTAATTTGGGGCTTTCACTCTACCATTTTTGATTATTTCTCATAAAGCAAGCCCACCATTGTTTTAGGTGTAAACAAAATTGTGGAGACAACCACAGACCTATAATTACCAGCATTTTGAATTGCAATGATCAGTACTCAGTTCTTAGTGCTCCCAGGGAAAGTGTAAAAATCACCTTATGATTATTAATTAGACCTCTCACAATTTTTGGCAGGCAAAGACAACATTCTACCCTGGAAAAAATATACCTGAAAGAAAAAGTTAGCTCCTTCGATCTGATTGTTATATTTCTTTTAAGTCAAAACAGTCTATGATCTGTGATGAGATAGTGGCACGAAGGAGATGTGATCTTGGTGTGATGAACACCTAGTCAAACTGTTTGAATTTATATCCGGAAAAACTTGTGTTGGCAACTATTAAGTACAAATTACCTAGAAATAGAGGGTGTATTAAGTGACTGCAGCAACCTGATAACTGAAAGTCCTCATTATAGGTGATTATTAAAGTATGTAGAAAATGGACAAATTGCTAAGAAGTATAAAAAACAAGAAAGCTGCAGAGGGCACTATGTGATGCTCAGGATTTAAGTTAATATGAGTATTAGTACTATTTAAAATTTTACACCCTAAAGAAGAGGTTATAATAACACACAAGAAACTAAATTAAAAATTAGCTGTTACTACTATAACTTTCATATAAATACAATGTTGAAAATATTCATTTAATAACAATAGTGTTATGGTTATTTATACTCCCCTTCAGAATTATGCATTTCAAGTTTTGGATCCTATTATGAAAAACCCCTCTGTTAATCAGTTAACATCCCATTTGAAAAATTGGTGAAATTTTAATCATTTGTGGCCACAATTACTATTTATTTATTTATTTATTTCTGGCGATTTTTAGAGCGCGCAAATACCCTGGGGTGTCTCGGCGCTGTAGTTGCAGAACTCTCCGGAGGAGGGGGGGAGGATTAGGCAGGGAACAACCATGTCTTTAGTTGTTTTCTAAAGTTAAGAAGGGTTGGAGCGCTCTTGATGTTTAGAGGAAGTGCGTTCCACAGTTTGGCCGTGGCCACAGCAAAACGTTTGTCGCCCCAGTTGGCCCTTCTTGTACGGGGGATCATGAGTAGGTTCGCTGAGGATGACCGCAGAGTTCTAGTATGTTCAAGCGGTCGGAAGGCTTTTCTTAAGAATAAGGGTCCTTGGTCGTGAATGGCCTTATATGCAATGCATAAAGCCTTAAACTTGATGCGGCTCCTCACCGGTAGCCAATGTAATTGTCGGATGTAGGGGGAAACTGATGCAAATCTAGGGATAGATAGCAGTGTTCTGGCGGCAGCGTTCTGGACAGTTTGCAATTTATTAAGAACCTTTTGTTGTGTATTGAGTAACAATGCATTGCAGTAATCAGTTTTGGAGAATACTAATGTACTGACCAAGGTTTTACCTGCATGTGACGGAAGGTATGGGATTAGTTTTTTTATCCTTTTTAATACGTGGAAGGAAGAAGAAACCACAGCATTGACATGTTGCTGGAATGTCAATTTGTTATCGAAGATAACGCCCAAGTTGCGTACCTTCGTCACAGGTTCTGGCGGTTGTCCCATCTGGTGAGGCCACCATTGAGGGGACCAGGTGGGTTGAAGCCTCCCGAATGTCATCACTTCTGTCTTATCAGAGTTGAGTTTAAGACAGTTGGATGACATCCAGGAGCTTATTGCCTTCATTCCCATTTGAAAATTGGCTGCTACTGAGATTCCGTCATTATGTATCGATAACACCAATTGGGTATCGTCAGCGTAGGTAGTGAGGGAGATTCCACAGGATTTTATGACCCTCGCCAGGTCCGACACATAGATATTAAATAGTGTCGGACTTAGCGAGGATCCCTGTGGTACTCCACATGGCAAGGAGAAGGTCTGGGATGTGAAATTGCCTAGTTTCACTGTTTGTGGACGGTTCGACAGGAATGAGGCCAGGAGGTTTTTTTGCTTTGCATGTGATTCCTATGGCTTCGACACGGTCGATCAAGGTGGCGTGGTCGACCGTGTCGAAGGCCGCAGATAGGTCCAGGAGTACTAGAACTGCGGCTCCTCCATTATCCATCGTAGACCTAATCTCATCTGCTGCTTTCAGCAGTGCCGTCTCTGTTCCGTGGCCCTGTCGGAACCCAAATTGGGTGTCATCCAGTAGATTATTGTGATGGATGTAATTTGACAGCTGGGTATTCATGATCTTTTCAAAGATCTTTGCAGGGAATGGGAGACAGGCAATGGGCCTATAACTAGCAGGAAGGAGAGGGTCTAGACTAGGTTTTTTGAGCAGCGGTTTGATTATTGCTTTTTTCCACTGCGGGGGGTATACACCGGATTCAAACATTGCATTGCAGATGGTGGTTAGGGGAGGGGCAATAACCTCCGAGATGAGGTTGAGGATATTTGGAGGGCAAGGGTGAGCCGGATTTGGTTCGAGCGATCAGTGGTTGAATGAATTCACAGGAGGTAGGTTCAAAACCTGCGAATGAGGGGCCGGTGTCAGCTGTGGAATGAGAGGGAATGGTCGCTACCTCAGGTGTAAATGTGTTAAAGATGGCTCTAACCTTGTCCTCGAAAAAATTGGCTAATGCATCAGAAAGGGCTTGAGACCCTTCTGACTGAGGAACAGATGGATTGGACAGGTAGGTTACTACTTGAAATAGTTTCCCTGAGGAGTTTTTCGCCTCATTAATTTGGCTTGTATAGTATGTGGTTTTTTCTGTTTTTATGAGTTTTTTATAGTTAGTGAGAGCGCTTTTGTAACTAATCTTGTCAGATGTGTTAAAGTTACGGCGCCACTGCCGTTCAAGGTTTCTGCAATACTGACGCTGAAGTCTGAGCAGCTCAGAGAACCAGGGGGCTGAAGGGCGTTTTCTAGTACGGTGGGAGGTTTTAGGAGGTGCTAATTCGTTGCAGGCTTCGATCAGAATCTCCGTATAAGTGTCTGACGCTGCTATGGGATCATGCTCATTAAGTGATGGGCTATCCTGAATCATCTGAGTGAGACGTTCGAGATTTAAGTTCTTCCAGTCTCTGAATGTGGTAGAGTGGGGAAGAGACGGCCGAGGGGGCGTGGGTTTAGTAGGGATAGAGAAGCATATAGCAGAATGATCAGTCCAGATTAGAGGAATGACCTCTGTGATGGAGATTTCGGGATTGTTGGTGAATATTCCGTCCAACGTATGGCCTGCTTTGTGCGTGGGTTTTTTAACAATTTGTGTGAGACCGGCAGTCTCTAAGTCTCCAAGTAACATTTTAGTGTCAGGGTCTTCTGAAACTTCGAGGTGAAAGTTAAAATCACCTAGGATGGTGAACTGTGGTGCTCCAATAGATGTCTCAATTATGTGATCCAGGCGTGCTAGAAATTTGGCTCTGGATCCTGGAGGGCGGTAAATCAGCATACCTTTAAATGTTGCTTTACTGGATAGGCCTATTGAGAAGAGGAGGGCCTCGCATTCAGGATAGGTTGTGTCTGTAGTAGATATTTTGAGGTGATGTTTGTACATGATTGCGACTCCTCCGCCCTTCCTTATAGGTCTGTCTAGTTTACACACACAGTAGTTATCTGGTGTGGCGTCTCTGAAATCGGGGCCAGAGGCCTCGTCTCCCCAAGTTTCGGTGATAAATAGAATATCTATCTGTTGCGAGTCTATGAACTCGGCAATTTCGAATTTATGTTTTGGTAGGGATCTTGCATTGATAAGAGCTGCTGTTACTAGAGGGGGAGGTATAGGGGGAGAGATGGGTGGCGTCTCAGTGCATGTGGGACACTTGAGTGGTCCGAACCTAGGATCGTTATAGTTAAAGTTTGGTAATGAGTGAGGGTACCTGGTTGTTTGTTTGATGCTGAGGAGTTGATCCGGAGTGTAAGTTATTGGCAAGGTGCTGGTTGCGGGATAAGGAGATGAAGGATCAGGGGGGGTGGCCCTTAGCCCGGTCTCGGCGCGGACGAGCGCAGACGAGCTTGTCTTATGCGCGCCTTCGGCGCGCATTCGTCGCGCCCGCTGCGCTCGTCCGCTGCGCTTCCGGTGATTACACATGTTTATGGGAGGAGTAGAGGCGGGAAGGCGGGGGGGGGGTGTGGCCTCGTAAGTGGGCGTGTCCCGTGCCTTAGCGAGGAGAATGGCGGCTGGATTTGTAAGAGGTTTCCCTTTACAGCGCTTAATCCGCTGTGATCCAAGAGCCCTGCCCAAGAGTGTCTGGTGCCAGGAAGTAAGTAAGTGAAGTTTTTTTTAAAATGACAAGTTCTGTGCTTTAAAAATCGGAAATGCGAGCAATTCTACTCCCGGCTGAGCCTCAGGAGGTTCCACAAATTTGATCAAGCGTCGCTAGTGTTCAGCGCGCATTATACCTGTCGCGGGGGGCGTGGCCTCGTAAGTGGGCGTGTCCCATGCCTTAGCGAGGAGAATGGCGGCTGGATTTGTAAGAGGTTTCCCTTTACAGTGCTTAATCCGCTGTGATCCAAGAGCCCTGCCCAAGAGTGTCTGGTGCCAGGAAGTAAGTAAGTGAAGTTTTTAAAATGACAAGTTCTGTGCTTTAAAAATCGGAAATGCGAGCAATTCTACTCCCGGCTGAGCCTCAGGAGGTTCCACAAATTTAATCAAGCGTCGCTAGTGTTCAGCGCGCTTTATACCTGTCGCGGGGGGCGTGATTAATTCATAACAATCAGTCAATCAGAAATATAAGGCTTCAAAGGGAAGGACCATCTGCTCTGAGATGTTTGTATTTAAATGAAATCTTTACTCAGACATTTTCAGATCTTCCCCAAGTTAGGATGATGTGTTAATTCGTTTGATATCTACATCAACCTCAAGACACAGGCCGTAGGCGTCAGGTGCAGTGGTTGTTCCAGGCGTCAGGTTTCTTTGTCCTCAGCAGGCTCTGAGTATTTCTTTAGTGATTCTTTTGAACAGAGCTGCTGGAGATCCGGTCTTTGTTGTAGGGAGTCAGTCCTCACAGGAGTTCTGGAGATTGCTGGCTGCAGGACAAGGCCATCTTTGGCGCAGAATATCAGGAAACTGCAGGCGGGCCAGTAGGGCTGAGGCCAAGCCAGTTCTTCTCTGCATTCTCCTCTGCTGGCAGTCTTCTTTCATCCTTCTTCTTCGTAGGTATCAGGAATCTGCATCCTGGGTTCAGGACTGCCCCCTAAATACTGCATTTAGGGGCATTTTATGGGTCTCTGCGTCAGGTACCAATAAAATTCTGACCTATGGGTGACTACACCCTTGGTGTGCTCACCCTATGTGGGAGAGGGGGCACAATCCCTAACACTGATTGGAGAGTGCCTGCCATCTGCAAGATGGTGGGCACTGAAGGGTGAGCTTCACCTCGCCTCTCCCACCTGAGGGGTGGGGTTGGCATAGGTGGGCACACCTTTTGGGTTGTTCTAATTTTTCCTGCCTGGCCTCCCACCGAAAAGGGGAGAGACAGGAAGAGGGCCAGCTCCTGATAGCAGGAGAGGCTCGGGGTCATGTTACAAAGGTGGAAGGCCTTTGAAGCTCCCCTACCACAGATAACCTGGGGGAGGTGTGACCACCTCCGCCCCGGAAAGGCTTAGTTTTTGGGCTGAGGAAGCAAAGGCTCCCATCCCATTGGTCCAGAAACATGTCTTGTGATGGCAGGCTGGTGGTTACCAGTTAGGGAACCCACCAGAGGCTGTTCTCTTTTTCAGGGTGCATCTCTAAGATGCCCTCTGAGTGCATGGTATAATAAATCCCAACACTGCCATCAGTGTGGGTTTCTTATGCTGAGAAGTTTGATACCTAACTTCCCAGAATGTGGTAAAGCCATTATGGTGCTGTGGAGTTCGTAATGACAAACTCCCAGACTATATAATCTATATGGCTTAACTGCACTTAAAATGTCTAAGAATGGACTTAACACTGTAGGGGTACGGTGCTCATGTAACTGTACTCTCACCAGTGGTATAGTGCACCCAGCTAGAGGGGTGGCTGACCTGTACCATAGGCAGTGGGATGCATGCATGGCATACAGGTGTGCCATGTCGACTCTTCACTTTTCTCTGCACCAAAACGCACAGCCTGCAATGGCAGTGTGTGTGTGTTAAGGTATAGGGCCTTTAAGGGTGGCACAATATGTGCTGCAGACCATAGAGGTACAAAAGGTGGAGGAGATGGACGGAGCATCTGAACCAATCAAACACTCACACCCAGTCAACAGATCTGGGTTTGATCCATCACCGTTCTTTACCCCCCCCCCTCTGCCACCCAAGTTTAGACACGGCCATATGCAAATCAGTCTGACCCTGTGCCTCATGGGAACAGTCCAGCCCGAACTGCCAAGCCATGCCTTCCCTGGACCGGAAACAAGCGTCCTAGGACCGGTTTCTGGCATTACAGCCGTCTTCAGCCAGCCTTGCTTGAATCCAGTGGCAAAGTGAGCAAGGGACTCACAACTGAGCATACCCTGTCAACTTATGGCGACAAAGCGGTACAAAAGGGGGTGGTGATGGTCGGAGCATCTGAACCAATCAAACACTCACACCCAGCCAACAGATCTGGGTTTGATCCATCACCGTTCTTTAGCCCACTCTGCCACCCCAGTTTAGACATGGCCATATGCAAATCAGTCTGACCCTGTGCCTCATGGGAACAGTCCAGCCCGAACTGCCAAGACATACCTTCCCTGGACCGGAATCAAGCGTCCTAGGACCGGTTTCTGGCATTACAGCCATCTTCAGACAGGCTTTCTTGAATCCAGTGGCAAAGTGAGCAAGGGACTCACGTCTGACATACCCTGCCAACTTATGGCGACAAAGCGGTACAAAAGGGGATGGCCATGTCTGAACTGGGGTGGTGTGGAGTGCAAAAAAACAATGGATTTAGGCCCAGATCTCTGTACTGGGGTGAATGTATGACATTGTTCTGCATTCTGTCCATCAATTGTTGTTGTTTTTGCATTTGTCACCCCGAGTGGATGGGTATGCTCAGACGTGAGTCCCATGCTCTCCACACAACTGGAGTCAAGCTATTCTGGCTGAAGACGGCTGATAGCCAGAAACCGGTCCTAGGATGCTTGATTCCGGTCCAGGAAAGACATGGCTTGGCAGTTCAGGCTGGACTGTTCCCATGAGGCACAGGGTCAAGGCTGATTTGCATATGGCCATGTCTGAACTGGGGTGGTGTGGAGTGCAAAAAAACCATGGATTTAGGCCCAGATCTCTGTACTGGGGTGAATGTATGACATTGTTCTGCATTCTGTGCATCAATTGTTGTTTTTGCATTTGTCACCCAGAGTGGGATGGGTAAGCTCAGACGTGAGTCCCATGCTCTCCAAACCACTAGAGTCAAGCTATCCTGGCTGAAGACGGCTGACAGCCAGAAACCGGTCCTAGGATGCTTGATTCCGGTCCAGGAAAGACATGGCTTGGCAGTTCAGGCTGGACTGTTCCCATGAGGCACAGGGTCAAGGCTGATTTGCATATGGCCATGTCTGAACTGGGGTGATGTGGAGTGCAAAAAAACGATTAATTTAGGCCCAGATCTCTGTACTGGGGTGAATGTATGACATTGTTCTGCATTCTGTCCATCAATTGTTGTTTTTGCATTGGTCACCCGTAGTGGGATGGGTATGCTCAGACGTGCGTCCCATGCTCTCCACACCACTGGAGTCAAGCTATCCTGGCTGAAGACGGCCGATAGCCAGAAACCGGTACTAGGATGCTTGATTCCAGGCCAGGAAATACATGGCTTGGCAGTTCGGGCTGGACTGTTCCCATGAGGCACAGGGTCAAGGCTGATTTGCATATGGCCATGTCTGAACTGGGGTGGTGTGGAGTGCAAAAAAACGATTGATTTAGGCCCAGATCTCTGTACTGGGGTGAGTGTATGACATTGTTCTGCATTCTGTCCATCAATTGTTGTTTTTGCATTTGTCACCCCGAGTGAGATGGGTATGCTCAGACGTGAGTCCCATGCTCTCCACACCACTGGAGTCAAGCTATCCTGGCTGAAGACGGCTGATAGCGAGAAACCGGTCCTAGGATGCTTGATTTAGGTCCAGGAAAGACATGGCTTGGCAGTTCAGGCTGGACTGTTCCCATGAGGCACAGGGTCAAGGCTGATTTGCATATGGCCATGTCTGAACTGGGGTGGTGTGGAGTGCAAAAAAACGATGGATTTAGGCCCAGATCTCTGTACTGGGGTGAATGTATGACATTGTTCTGCATTCTGTCCATCAATTGTTGTTTTTGCATTGGTCACCCCTAGTGGGATGGGTATGCTCAGACGTGAGTCCCATGCTCTCCCCACCACTGGAGTCAAGCTATCCTGGCTGAAGACGGCTGATAGCCAGAAACCGGTCCTAGGATGCTTGATTCCGGTCCAGGAAAGACATGGCTTGGCAGTTCGGGCTGGACTGTTCCCATGAGGCACAGGGTCAAGGCTGATTTGCATATGGCCATGTCTGAACTGGGGTGGTGTGGAGTGCAAAAAAAACATGGATTTAAGCCCAGATCTTTGTACTGGGGTGAATGTATGACATTGTTCTGCATTCTGTCATCAATAATTGTTTTTGCATTCGTCACCCTGAGTGGGATGGGTATGCTCAGACGTGAGTCCCATGCTCTCCACACCACTGGAGTCAAGCTATCCTGGCTGAAGACGGCTAATAGCCAGAAACCTGTCCTAGGATGCTTGGTTCCGGTCCAGGAAAGACATGGCTTGGCAGTTCGGGCTGGACTGTTCCCATGAGGCACAGGTTCAAGGCTGATTTGCATATGGCCATGTCTGAACTGAGGTGGTCTGGAGTGCAAAAAAACGATGAATTTAGGCCCAGATCTCTGTACTGGGGTGAATGTATGACATTGTTCTGCATTCTGTCCATCAATTGTTGTTTTTGCATTTGTCACCCCGAGTGGGATGGGTATGCTCAGACGTGAGTCCCATGCTCTCCACACCACTGGAGTCAAGCTATCCTGGCTGAAGACGGCAGATAGCCAGAAACCGGTCCTAGGATGCTTGATTCTGGTCCAGGAAAGACATGGCTTGGCAGTTCGGGCTGGACTGTTCCCATGAGGCACAGGGTCAAGGCTGATTTGCATATGGCCATGTCTGAACTGGGGTGGAGTGGAGTGCAAAAAAACAATGGTTTTAGGCCCAGATCTCTGTACTGGGGTGAATGTATGACATTGTTCTGCATTCTGTCCATCAATTGTTGTTTTTGCATTTGTCACCCCGAGTGGGATGGGTATGCTCAGACGTGAGTCCCATGCTCTCCACACCACTGGAGTCAAGCTATCCTGGCTGAAGACAGCTGATAGCCAGAAACCGGTCCTAGGATGCTTGATTCCGGTCCAGTAAAGACATGGCTTGGCAGTTCGGGCTGGACTGTTCCCATGAGGCACAGGGTCAAGGCTGATTTGCATATAGCCATGTCTGAACTGGGGTGGTGTGGAGTGCAAAAAACCGATGGATTTAGGCCCAGATCTCTGTACTGGGGTGAATGTATGACATTGTTCTGCATTCTATCCATCAATTGTTGCTTTTGCATGTGTCACCCCGAGTGGGATGAGTATGCTCAGATGTGAGTCCCATGCTCTCCACACCACTGGAGTCAAGCTATCCTGGCTGAAGACGGCTGATAGCCAGAAACCGGTCCTAGGATGCTTAATTCTGGTCCAGGAAAGACATGGCTTGGCAGTTCGATCTGGACTGTTCCCATGAGGCACAGGGTCAAGGCTGATTTGCATATGGCCATGTCTGAACTGGGGTGTTGTGGAGTGCAAAAAAACGATGGATTTAGGCCCGGATCTCTGTACTGGGGTGAATGTATGAAATTGTTCTGCATTCTGTCCATCAATTGTTGTTTTTGCAGACCATAGAGGGCTTCCCTGGGCACAGTGTCCTTGGTACCCATTATACTTTTTCCAAGGGATTTAAATGTGGCCAGAGAGGTGACAATCGGGCGCAAAAGGGTACCATTTTGGGAGAGAGCATAGTGCCCTGGAAACCTGATTGGCAGGGACACAGGACACATCAAGTCAAAGTGCATCAGAAACCTGGCAAATAGTGTGTAGGTGGGTTACTGCAACCAGAAACCCACTTTCCTACAAGAGAGTGTTCCTAATAGCCTGAAGTGAAGTGGGCACGGTTTCTCACACTATTCACCTCTGCTTACCGCAACATACTGCTGTGCACACAGTGATAAAAAGGTGCATACAAATATTGCGATCCTACATACAGAGGAAAACTAGCACAGGAAACATTACTTATGAGTGTCTCTATACTTGAGGGAGCGAGCAATGAATACGAAGTGAGGACAGATGAGTGGACAGCGAATAATGAAAGGCAAGTGAGCAAATTAATGACGTAGGTATCTATTGATGCCACCTGGCCACTTTTATAGCAGCATGACAGGTACAAAAATATGAAAAAAATCACCTAAAGACTGTATTTATTCCCTCTTTCAATACATACTTAAACAGTAAATGTAGGATGAAAACAATTTAAATGTGCTCTATTGCTGCCCTAATGACCCCTGACAGGTAACTAAAGTAAACAAAGACAGAAAAGTAACGTTAAAAAAAAGAATACAGATATTTTCATTTTAGGTTCTACTTAAGAAACGTGGCCTGATGCAATATAAGGCAAGTAATGGGGATTTTCTTGTTTTAGGGTGGGTATGGGTTTTGGGGTACATGGGGATAGTATTTTTATCCCTACCCTATCCAACACTTACCCCACTGTTGCACTCACTAGAGTGGGAATAGAAATGTGTACCCCTACACTATCCAACACTTACCCTACGGTTGCACTCACTGGAGTGGGAATAGTAATTTTTACCCCTACGCTATCCAACACTTACACTACTCTTGCCCTAAAAGTATTGCGCGTTGTAATGGTATGCGTGGTAAAGGAATGCGTTGTAAATGTAGTTACTAAAAATGCGTTGTGATGGCATGGGTTGTAAAATCATGCATTGTAATGGATGCTGCGATGTAAAAACCGCAATGTAAAGGCATGCGTTGTAATTGTTTGCGTTGTAACATCATATATTCAGTTTAGCCTCATTCAGACATGTCAACATTTTAAAAGTAGATATTTTGAAAGCAAATTAGGGGGAATGTATTTTGCCAATTGAAATACATTAAAGAAGAAGCAATTTCAGGTCAGAATTCTACAGTCTTCAACTAGTTCAGCCGGGAAAAAGCCTTTACATAGCAGTCATTACAACGCACTACATTCACAACGCAGTCATTACAACGCAGCAGTCCTTACATCACATACAGTTACAACGCATGCCATTACAACGCATGTCACTACAACGCATGCCATTACAATGAATATCATTACAACACATGCCATTACAATGCATTATATGGTAAGTAACGGAGATTTTTTAGTTTTAGGGTGGGTATGGGTGCTGGGGTACATGGGCATAGTATTTTTATCCCTACACTATCCAACACTTACCCTACTGTTGCACTCACTGGATTGGGAATAAAAATGTTTACCCCTACACTATCCAACACTTACCCTACTGTTGCACTCACTGGAGTGGGAATAGTAATTTTTACCCCTACACTATCCAACACTTACCGTACTGTTGCACTCACTGGAGTGGGAATTGTAATTTTTACCTCAACGCTATCCAACACTTACACTACTCTTGCCCTAAAAGTATTGCGCGTTGTAATGGCATGCATTGTAATTGTATCTGTTGTAATGGAGTGCGATGTAAATGTAGTTTCTAAAAATGGGTGGTGATGGCATGCGGTGTAAAATCATGCATTGTAATGGATGCTGCGATGTAAAAACCGCGTTGTAAAGGCATGCATTGTAATTGTTTGCATTGTAACATCATATATTCAGTTCAGCCTCATTCAGACATGTCAACATTTTAAAAGTAGATATTTTGAAAACAAATTAGGGGGAAGGTATTTTGCCAATTGAAATACATTAAAGAAGAAGCAATTTCAGGTCAGAATTCTACAGTCTTCAACTAGTTCAGCCAGGAAACAACCTTTACATAGCAGTCATTACAACGCACTACCTTCACAATGCAGTCATTACAATGCAGCTGCCCTTACATCATATACCATTACAACGCATGCCATTACAACACATGTCACTACAACGCATGCCATTCCAATGAATATCATTACAACGCATGACATTACAACGCATTATAAGGTAAGTAATGGGGATTTTTTAGTTTTAGGGAGGGAATGGGTTCTGGGGTACATGGTGATAGTATTTTTATCCCTACACTATCCAACACTATCCAACTTACCCTACTGTTGCACTCACTGGAGTGGGAATAGAAATTTTTATCCCTACACTATCCAACACTTACCCTACTGTCGCACTCACTGGAGTGGGAATAGAAATATTTACCCCTACACTATCCAGCACTTACACTACTCTTGCCCTAAAAGTATTGCGCGTTGTAATGGTATGCGTTGTAATGGAATGCGTTGTAAATGTAGTTTCTAAAAATGCGTTGTGATGGCATGCGTTGTAAAATCATGCATTGTAATGGATGCTGCGATGTAAAAACCGTGTTGTAAAGGCATGCGTTGTAATTGTTTGCGTTGTAACCTCATATATTCAGTTCAGCCTCATTCAGACATGTCAACATTTTAAAAGTAGATATTTTGAAAACAAATTAGGGGGAATGTATTTTGCCAATTGAAATACATTAAAGAAGAAGCAATTTCAGGTCAGAATTCTACAGTTTTTAACTAGTTCAGCCGGGTAACAATCTTTACATAGCAGTCATTACAACGCACTACCTTCACAACGCAGTCATTACAACGCAGCTGCCCTTACATCACATACCATTACAACGCACACCATTACAACGCATGTCACTACAACGCATGCCATTACAATGAATATCATTACAACACATGCCATTACAACGCATTATAAGGTAAGTAATGGGGATTTTTTAGTTTTAGGGTGGGTATGGGTTCTGGGGTACATGGGCAGACTATTTTTATCCCTACCCTATCCAACACTTACCCTACTATTGCACTCACTGGAGTGGGAATAGTAATTTTTACCCCTACACTATCCAACACTTACCGTACTGTTCACTCACTGGAGTGGGAATAGTAATTTTTACCCCTACGCTATCCAACACTTACACTACTCTTGCCCTAAAAGTATTGCGCGTTGTAATGGTATGCATTGTAATTGTATGCGTTGTAATGGAATGCGTTGTATATGTAGTTTCTAAAAAAGGGTGGTGATGGCATGCGTTATAAAATCATGCATTGTAATGGATGCTGCAATGTAAAAACCGCGTTGTAAAGGCATGCATTGTAATTGTTTGCGTTGTAACATCATATATTCAGTTCAGCCTCATTCAGACATGTCAACATTTTAAAAGTAGATATTTTGAAAACAAATTAGGGGGAAGGTATTTTGCCAATTGAAATACATTAAAGAAGAAGCAATTTCAGGTCAGAAACAGAAAAAAACATTTTGGCTTAAACATTGGTAGTCTCAAGCTTGAATCAGGTATGCTGGCATGTATGCTCATTGAAGAGAGTTTAAGTGTTCACATTTATAGGTGGGCACCTATTGTCACAAAAGCCTTTTACCCTACTCCCCTGAACCATAATAAAGCCAAAAGTGGACTCCCATTGTCTCAATACAGGGTAGGCAAACAATAGCTGTATGTTGTATGAAGTCATTTATTAAATAGGAAAGGCCAAGTAAAACAAAGCTGGCCAGGTGATCAATGCAACAGTTCAGTACAGTGAGAGAACCACAGTCCAATAAAGTGTATCTTATATAACCAAAGGAACACATTTTTTCTGACTGGATTTGTAAATGAAAAGCATGTTTACAACTATACATTTAGTTTTTTGCCTGTGTGAGAACCACAAAAACTGCCTGCTATGCTGAGGATAAAAGGTGTGATGCCACAGCAATACCTAAAAGAATATGAATGAAAATTAATGTTTTTATGAAAATCATGTTATGTATTTGATGACAACAAACATATTGTTAAAAAAGCAAATGTTTAGTGAGGGAAATGTGAATCAGCTGTGCTATCATTTGTGAAAGATAAAAGTGTGTTTTCACTGACAACACTATTCTTTATTTACGATTCTTTAGCCTAAAATTAAAGAATTGAAGCTCACAACTGTTTGTAAATTTGGATATGGGTGCACTGGAGAACAACCTCCATTTTGTGTGAACTGAGACTTAATGCAGTCAGAGGCAGTCCAAGATGGTCGCCGTGTTGAGGGAAATCTCACTGAGGCCACTCTCTTTCTCACACAGAGAACCAGCATAGGAAATAAATGTGCAAGGCAAATGAATGCAACAAGGGGTTTATGGATAGTAAACAATTTAGGAATAAATAGAAAAGGGAACAATACCGGGTATATGTAATGAATATGAAGTGAGTGAAGTGAGGGACAGGGATAACCTGGAGAGTGTTGGGAAAGGTTGTTGTAAGGTTCAATCATTTGGCCAAAGCAAGAGTGACATGAGCCAGAACCGATCTCTGTATCTAAAGCTTCTGTCACTTTTCATGTTCCTCTCTGAGAAGGGTGCTTGAAGTGGGGGCTGGGCAGGGAAGCTTTAGAATGTTGGCACAGAATACTGACACAGGGCATTCTTCTCCCAGAATGTCCCAGCCAGCCTCTGCCCTGGTGGCAGAAGAGGTCAAAAGTTCAACTCAGCTGATAGATATACCACTCAAAGTGTGTGCCCTCTTTCAGCCAGACTGCTGGATAAACTGCATATTACATTTTGGCAATAACTGGGCCCTCCTAACAAGTAAAATACTTCTACAGTCTTTTACTAGTCCAGCCGGGAAACAACCTTTACATAGCAGTCATTACATTGCACTACCTACACAACGCAGTCATTACAACGCAGCTGCCCTTACATCACATACCATTACAACGCATGTCACTACAACACATGCCATTACAATAAATATCATTACAACGCATGCCATTACAACGCATTATAAGGTAAGTAATGGGGATTTTCTTGTTTTAGGGTGGGTATGGGTTCTGGGGTACATGGGGATAGTATTTTTATCCCTACACTATCCAACACTTACCCTACTGTTGCACTCACTGGAGTGGGAATAGAAATGTTTACCCCTACACTATCCAACACTTACCCTACTGTTGCACTCACTGGAGTGGGAATAGTAATTTTTACCCCTACACTATCCAACACTTACAATACTCTTGCCCTAAAAGTATTGCGCGTTGTAATGGCATGCGTTGTAATGGTATGCGTTGTAATGGAATGCGTTGTAAATGTAGTTACTAAAAATGCGTTGTGATGGCATGCGTTGTAAAATCATGCATTGTAATGGATACTGCGATGTAAAAACTGCGTTGTGAAGGCATCCTTGTTAATTGTTTGCGTTGTAACATAATATATTCAGTTTAGCCTCATTCAGACATGTCTACATTTTAAAAGTAGATATTTTGAAAGTAAATTAGGGAGAATGTATTTTGCGAATAGAAATACATTAAAGAAGAAGCAATTTCAGGTCAGAAATCTACAGTCTTCAACTAGTTCAGCCGGGAAACAACCTTCACATAGCAGTCATTACAACGCACTACCTTCACAACGCAGTCATTATAACGCAGCTGCCCTTACATCACATACCATTACAACGCATGTCACTACAACGTATGCCATTACAATGAATATCATTACAACGCATGCCATTACAACGCATTATAAGGTAAGTAAAGGGAATCTTTTAGTTTTAGGGTGGGTATGGGTTCTGGGGTACATGATGATAGTATTTTTATCCCTAAACTATCCAACACTATCCAACTTACCCTACTGTTGCACTCACTGGAGTGGGAATAGAAATTTTTATCCCTACACTATCCAACACTTACCCTACTGTCGCACTCACTGGAGTGGGAATAGAAATATTTTCCCCTACACTATCCAGCACTTACACTACTCTTGCCCTGAAAGTATTGCGCGTTGTAATGGTATGCGTTGTAATGGAATGCGTTGTAATGGAATGCGTTGTAATGGAATGCATTGTAAATGTAGTTTCTAAAAATGCGTTGTGATGGCATGCGTTGTAAAATCATGCATTGTAATGGATTCTGCGATGTAAAAACCGTGTTGTAAAGGCATGCGTTGTAATTGTTTGAGTTGTAACATCATATATTCAGTTCAGCCTCATTCAGACATGTCAACATTTTAAAAGTAGATATTTTGAAAACAAATTAGGGGGAATGTATTTTGCCAATTGAAATGCATTAAAGAAGAAGCAATTTCAGGTCAGAATTCTACAGTCTTTAACTAGTTCAGCCGGGTAACAATCTTTACATAGCAGTCATTACAACGCACTACCTTCACAACGCAGTCATTACAACACAGCTGCCCTTATATCACATACCATTACAACGCACGCCATTACAACGCATGTCACTACAACGCATGCCAATACAATGAATATCATTACAACGCATGCCATTACAACGCATTATTAGGTAAGTAATGGGGATTTTTTAGTTTTAGGGTGGGTATGGGTTCTGGGGTACATGGGGATAGTATTTTTATCCCTACACTATCCAACACTATCCAACTTACCCTACTGTTGCACTCACTGGAGTGGGAATCGACATTTTTACCCCTACACTATCCAACACTTACCCTACTGTTGTACTCACTGGAGTGGGAATAGAAATTTTTACCCCTACACTATCCAATACTTACCCCACTTTTGCACTCACTGGAGTGGGAATAGCAATTTTTAGCCCTACGCTATCCAACACTTACACTACTTTTGCCCTAAAAGTATTGCGCGTTGTAATGGCATGCGTTGTAATGGTATGTGTTGTAATGGAATGCGTTGTAAATGTAGTTACTAAAAATGCGTTGTGATGGCATGCGTTGTAAAATCATGCATTGTAATGGATGCTGCGATGTAAAAACCGCGTTGTAAAGGCATGCGTTGTAATTGTTTGCGTTGTAACATCATATATTCAGTTCAGCCTCATTCAGACATGTCAACATTTTAAAAGTAGATATTTTGAAAACAAATTAGGGGGAAGGTATTTTGCCAATTGAAATACATTAAAGAAGAAGCAATTTCAGGTCAGAAACAGAAAAAAACATTTTGGCTTAAACATTGGTAGTCTCAAGCTTGAATCAGGTATGCTGGCATGTATGCTCATTGAAGAGAGTTTAAGTGTTCACATTTATAGGTGGGCACCTATTGTCACAAAAGCCTTTTACCCTACTCCCCTGAACCATAGTAAAGCCAAAAGTGGACTCCCATTGTCTCAATACAGGGTAGGCAAACAATAGCTGTATGTTGTATGAAGTCATTTATTAAATAGGAAAGGCCAATTAAAACAAAGTTGGCCAGGTGATCAATGCAACAGTTCAGTACAGTGAGAGAACCACAGTCCAATAAAGTGTATCTTATATAACCAAAGGAACACATTTTTTCTGACTGGATTTGTAAATGAAAAGCATGTTTACAACTATACATTTAGTTTTTTGCCTGTGTGAGAACCACAAAAACTGCCTGCTATGCGGAGGATAAAAGGTGTGATGCCACAGCAATACCTAAAAGAATATGAATGAAAATTAATGTTTTTATGAAAATCATGTTATGTATTTGATGGCAACAAACATATTGTTAAAAAAGCAAATGTTTAGTGAGGGAAATGTGAATCAGCTGTGCTATCATTTGTGAAAGATAAAAGTGTGTTTTCACTGACAACACTATTCTTTATTTACGATTCTTTAGCCTAAAATTAAAGAATTGAAGCTCACAACTGTTTGTAAATTTGGATATGGGTGCACTGGAGAACAACCTCCATTTTGTGTGAACTGAGACTTAATGCAGTCAGAGGTAGTCCAAGATGGTCGCCGTGTTGAGGGAAATCTCACTGAGGCCACTCTCTTTCTCTCACAGAGAACCAGCATAGGAAATAAATGTGCAAGGCAAATGAATGCAACAAGGGGTTTATGGATAGTAAACAATTTAGGAATAAATAGAAAAGGGAACAATACCGGGTGTATGTAATGAATATGAAGTGAGTGAAGTGAGGGACAGGGATAACCTGGAGAGTGTTGGGAAAGGTTGTTGTAAGGTTCAATCATTTGGCCAAAGCAAGAGTGACATGAGCCAGAACCGATCTCTGTATCTAAAGCTTCTGTCACTTTTCATGTTCCTCTCTGAGAAGGGTGCTTGAAGTGGGGGCTGGGCAGGGAAGCTTTAGAATGTTGGCACAGAATACTGACACAGGGCATTCTTCTCTCAGAATGTCCCAGCCAGCCTCTGCCCTGGTGGCAGAAGAGGTCAAAAGTTCAACTCAGCTGATAGATATACCACTCAAAGTGTGTGCCCTCTTTCAGCCAGACTGCTGGATAAACTGCATATTACATTTTGGCAATAACTGGGCCCTCCTAACAAGTAAAATACTTCTACAGTCTTTTACTAGTCCAGCCGGGAAACAACCTTTACATAGCAGTCATTACATTGCACTACCTACACAACGCAGTCATTACAACGCAGCTGCCCTTACATCACATACCATTACAACGCATGTCACTACAACACATGCCATTACAATAAATATCATTACAACGCATGCCATTACAACGCATTATGAGGTAAGTAATGGGGATTTTCTTGTTTTAGGGTGGGTATGGGTTCTGGGGTACATGGGGATAGTATTTTTATCCCTACACTATCCAACACTTACCCTACTGTTGCACTCACTGGAGTGGGAATAGAAATGTTTACCCCTACACTATCCAACACTTACCCTACTGTTGCACTCACTGGAGTGGGAATAGTAATTTTTACCCCTACACTATCCAACACTTACAATACTCTTGCCCTAAAAGTATTGCGCGTTGTAATGGCATGCGTTGTAATGGTATGCGTTGTAATGGAATGCGTTGTAAATGTAGTTACTAAAAATGCGTTGTGATGGCATGCGTTGTAAAATCATGCATTGTAATGGATACTGCGATGTAAAAACTGCGTTGTGAAGGCATCCGTGTTAATTGTTTGCGTTGTAACATAATATATTCAGGTTAGCCTCATTCAGACATGTCTACATTTTAAAAGTAGATATTTTGAAAGTAAATTAGGGAGAATGTATTTTGCGAATAGAAATACATTAAAGAAGAAGCAATTTCAGGTCAGAAATCTACAGTCTTCAAATAGTTCAGCCGGGAAACAACCTTCACATAGCAGTCATTACAACGCACTACCTTCACAACGCAGTCATTATAACGCAGCTGCCCTTACATCACATACCATTACAACGCATGCCATTACAACGCATGTCACTACAACGTATGCCATTACAATGAATATCATTACAACGCATGCCATTACAACGCATTATAAGGTAAGTAAAGGGAATCTTTTAGTTTTAGGGTGGGTATGGGTTCTGGGGTACATGATGATAGTATTTTTATCCCTACACTATCCAACACTATCCAACTTACTCTACTGTTGCACTCACTGGAGTGGGAATAGAAATTTTTATCCCTACACTATCCAACACTTACCCTACTGTCGCACTCACTGGAGTGGGAATAGAAATATTTTCCCCTACACTATCCAGCACTTACACTACTCTTGCCCTGAAAGTATTGCGCGTTGTAATGGTATGCGTTGTAATGGAATGCGTTGTAATGGAATGCGTTGTAATGGAATGCATTGTAAATGTAGTTTCTAAAAATGCGTTGTGATGGCATGCGTTGTAAAATCATGCATTGTAATGGATTCTGCGATGTAAAAACCGTGTTGTAAAGGCATGCGTTGTAATTGTTTAAGTTGTAACATCATATATTCAGTTCAGCCTCATTCAGACATGTCAACATTTTAAAAGTAGATATTTTGAAAACAAATTAGGGGGAATGTATTTTGACAATTGAAATACATTAAAGAAGAAGCAATTTCAGGTCAGAATTCTACAGTCTTTAACTAGTTCAGCCGGGTAACAATCTTTACATAGCAGTCATTACAACGCACTACCTTCACAACACAGTCATTACAACACAGCTGCCCTTATATCACATACCATTACAACGCACGCCATTACAACGCATGTCACTACAACGCATGCCAATACAATGAATATCATTACAACGCATGCCATTACAACGCATTATAAGGTAAGTAATGGGGATTTTTTAGTTTTAGGGTGGGTATGGGTTCTGGGGTACATGGGGATAGTATTTTTATCCCTACACTATCCAACACTATCCAACTTACCCTACTGTTGCACTCACTGGAGTGGGAATCGACATTTTTACCCCTACACTATCCAACACTTACCCTACTGTTGTACTCACTGGAGTGGGAATAGAAATTTTTACCCCTACACTATCCAATACTTACCCCACTTTTGCACTCACTGGAGTGGGAATAGCAATTTTTAGCCCTACGCTATCCAACACTTACACTACTTTTGCCCTAAAAGTATTGCGCGTTGTAATGGCATGCGTTGTAATGGTATGTGTTGTAATGGAATGCGTTGTAAATGTAGTTACTAAAGATGCGTTGTGATGGCATGTGTTGTAAAATCATGCATTGTAATGGATGCTGCGATGTAAAAACCGCGTTGTAAAGGCATGCGTTGTAATTGTTTGCGTTGTAACATAATATATTCAGTTCAGCCTCATTCAGACATGTCAACATTTTAAAAGAAGATATTTTGAAAGCAAATTAGGGGGAATATATTTTGCCAATTGAAATACATTAAAGAAGAAGCAATTTCAGGTCAGAATTCTACAGTCTTCAACTAGTTCAGCCGGGAAACAACCTTTACATAGCAGTCATTACAACGCACTACCTTCACAACGCAGTCATTATAACGCAGCTGCCCTTACATCACATACCATTACAACGCATGCCATTACAACGCATGTCACTACAACGCATGTCACTACAACGCATGCCATTACAATGAATATCATTACAACACATGCCATTACAATGCATTATAAGGTAAGTAATGGGGATTTTTTAGTTTTAGGGTGGGTATGGGTTCTGGGGTACATGGGCAGAGTATTTTTATCCCTACCCTATCCAACACTTACCCTACTGTAGCACTCACTGGAGTGGGAATAGAAATGTTTACCCCTACACTATCCAACACTTACCCTACTGTTGCACTCACTGGAGTGGGAATAGTAATTTTTACCCCTACACTATCCAACACTTATCGTACTGTTGCACTCACTGGAGTTGGAATAGTAAGTTTTACCGCTACGCTATCCAACACTTACACTACTCTTGACCTAAAAGTATAGCACGTTGTAATGGCATGCGTTGTAATTGTATGCGTTGTAATGGAATGCGTTGTATATGTAGTTTCTAAAAATGGGTGGTGATGGCATGCGTTGTAAAATCATGCATTGTAATGGATGCTGCAATGTAAAAACCGCGTTGTAAAGGCATGCATTGTAATTGTTTGAGTTGTAACATCATATATTCAGTTCAGCCTCATTCAGACATGTCAACATTTTAAAAGTAGATATTTTGAAAACAAATTAGGGGGAAGGTATTTTGCCAATTGAAATACATTAAAGAAGAAGCAATTTCAGGTCAGAATTCTACAGTCTTCAAATAGTTCATCCAGGAAACAAACTTTACATAGCAGTCATTACAACGCACTACCTTCACAATGCAGTCATTACAACGCAGCTGCCCTTACATCACATACCATTACAATGCACGCCATTACAACGCATGTCACTACAACGCATGCCATTACAATGAATATCATTACAACGCATGCGATTACAACGCATTATAAGGTAAGTAATGGGGATTTTTTAGTTTTAGGGTGGGTATGGGTTCTGGGGTACATGGGGATAGTATTTCTATCCCTACACTATCCAACACTATCCAACATACCCTACTGTTGCACTCACTGGAGTGGGAATCGACATTTTTACCCCTACACTGTCCAACACTTACCCTACTGTTGCACTCACTGGAGTGGGAATAGAAATTTTTACCCCTACACTATCCAACACTTACCCCACTGTTGTACTCACTGGAGTGGGAATAGCAATTTTTAGCCCTACGCTATCCAACACTTACACTACTCTTGCCCTAAAAGTATTGCGTGTTGTAATGGAAATGCGTTGTAAAGGCATGCGTTGTAATGGAATGCGTTTTAAATGTAGTTTCTAAAATGCGTTGTGATGGCATGCGTTGTAAAATCATGTGTTGTAATGGATGCTGCGATGTAAAAAACGCGTTGTAAAGGTATGCGTTGTAATTGTTTGCGTTGTAACATCATATATTCAGTTTAGCCTCATTCAGACATGTCAACATTTTAAAAGTAGATATTTTGAAAACAAATTAGGGGGAATGTATTTTGCCAATTGAAATACATTAAAGAAGAAGAAATTTCAGGTCAGAAACAGAAAAAAACATTTTAGCTTAAACATTGGTAGTCTCAAGCTTGAATCAGGTATGCTGGCATGTATGCTCATTGAAGAGAGTTTAAGTGTTCACATTTATAGGTGGGCACCTATTGTCACAAAAGCCTTTTACCCTACTCCCCTGAACCATAATAAAGCCAAAAGTGGACTCCTATTGTCTCAATACAGGGTAGGCAAACAATAACTGTATGTTGTATGAAGTCATTTATTAAATAGGAAAGGCCAAGTAAAACAAAGCTGGCCAGGTGATGAATGCAACAGTTCAGTACAGTGAGAGAACCACAGTCCAATAAAGTGTATCTTATATAACCAAAGGAACACATTTTTTCTGACTGGATTTGTAAATGAAAAGCATGTTTACAACTATACATTTAGTTTTTTGCCTGTGTGAGAACCACAAAAACTGCCTGCTATGCTGAGGATAAAAGGTGTGATGCCACAGCAATACCTAAAAGAATATGAATGAAAATTAATGTTTTTATGAAAATCATGTTATGTATTTGATGGCAACAAACATATTGTTAAAAAAGCAAATGTTTAGTGAGGGAAATATGAATCAGCTGTGCTATCATTTGTGAAAGATAAAAGTGTGTTTTCACTGACAACACTATTCTTTGTTTACGATTCTTTAGCCTAAAGTTAAAGAATTGAAGCTCACAACTGTTTGTAATTTTGGATATGAGTGCACTGGAGAACAACCTCCATTTTGTGTGAACTGAGACTTAATGCAGTCAGAGGCAGTCCAAGATGGCCGCCGTGTTGAGGGAAATCTCACTGAGGCCACTCTCTTTCTCTCACAGAGAACCAGCATAGGAAATAAATGTGCAAGGCAAATGAATGCAACAAGGGGTTTGTGGATACTAAACAATTTAGGAATAAATAGAAAAGGGAACAATACCGGGTGTATGTAATGAATATGAAGTGAGTGAAGTGAGGGACAGGGATAACCTGGAGAGTGTTGGGAAAGGTTGTTGTAAGGTTCAATCATTTGGCCAAAGCAAGAGTGACATGAGCCAGAACCGATCTCTGTATCTAAAGCTTCTGTCACTTTTCATGTTCCTCTCTGAGAAGGGTGCTTGAAGTGGGGGCTGGGCAGGGAAGCTTTAGAATGTTGGCACAGAATACTGACACAGGGCATTCTTCTCTCAGAATGTCCCAGCCAGCCTCTGCCCTGGTGGCAGAAGAGGTCAAAAGTTCAACTCAGCTGATGGATATACCACTCAAAGTGTGTGCCCTCTTTCAGCCAGACTGCTGGATAAACTGCATATTACTTTTTGGCAATAACTGGGCCCTCCTAACAAGCAAAATACTTCTACAGTCTTTAACTAGTCCAGCCGGGAAACAACCTTTACATAGCAGTCATTACATTGCACTACCTACACAACGCAGTCGTTACAACGCAGCTGCCCTTACATCACATACCATTACAATGCATGCCATTACAACGCATGTCACTACAACGCATGCCATTACAATAAATATCATTACAACGCATGCCATTACAACGCATTATAAGGTAAGTAATGGGGATTTTCTTGTTTTAGGGTGGGTATGGGTTCTGGGGTACATGGGGATAGTATTTTTATCCCTACACTATCCAACACTTACCCTACTGTTGCACTCACTGGAGTGGGAATAGAAATGTTTACCCCTACACTATCCAATACTTATCCCACTGTTGCACTCACTGGAGTGGGAATAGCAATTTTTAGCCCTACGCTATCCAACACTTACACTACTTTTGCCCGAAAAGTATTGCGCGTTGTAATGGCATGCGTTGTAATGGTATGTGTTGTAATGGAATGTGTTGTAAATGTAGTTACTAAAAATGCGTTGTGATGGCATGCGTTGTAAAATCATGCACTGTAATGGATGCTGCGATGTAAAAACCACGTTGTGAAGGCATGCGCTGTAATTGTTTGCGTTGTAACATCATATATTCAGTTCAGCCTCATTCAGACATGTCAACATTTTAAAAGTAGATATTTTGAAAGCAAATTAGGGGGAATGCATTTTGCCAATTGAAATACATTAAAGAAGAAGCAATTTCAGGTCAGAATTCTACAGTCTTCAACTAGTTCAGCCGGGAAACAACCTTTACATAGCAGTCATTACAACGCACTACCTTCACAACGCAGTCATTATAACGCAGCTGCCCTTACATCACATACCATTACAACGCATGCCATTACAACGCATGTCACTACAACGCATGTCACTACAATGAATATCATTACAACATATGCCATTACAATGCATTATAAGGTAAGTAATGGGGATTTTTAGTTTTAGGGTGGGTATGGGTTCTGGGGTACATGGGCAGAGTATTTTTATCCCTACCCTATCCAACACTTACCCTACTGTTGCACTCACTGGAGTGGGAATAGAAATGTTTACCCCTACACTATCCAACACTTACCCTGCTGTTGCACTCACTGGAGTGGGAATAGTAATTTTTGTCCCTACACTATCCAACACTTACCCCACCGTTGCACCCACTGGAGTGGGAATAGTAATTTTTACCCCTACGCTATCCAACACTTACAATACTCTTGCCCTAAAAGTATTGCGCGTTGTAATGGCATGCGTTGTAATGGTATGCGTTGTAATGGAATGCGTTGTAAATGTAGTTACTAAAAATGCGTTGTGATGGCATGCGTTGTAAAATCATGCATTGTAATGGATACTGCGATGTAAAAACCGCGTTGTAAAGGCATCCGTTGTAATTGTTTGCGTTGTAACATAATATATTCAGTTTAGCCTCATTCAGACATGTCTACATTTTAAAAGTAGATATTTTGAAAGTAAATTAGGGAGAATGTATTTTGCCAATTGAAATACATTAAAGAAGAAGCAATTTCAGGTCAGAAATCTACAGTCTTCAACTAGTTTAGCCGGGAAACAACCTTCACATAGCAGTCATTACAACGCACTACCTTCACAAATCAGTCATTATAACGCAGCTGCCCTTACATCACATACCATTACAACGCATGCCATTACAACGCATGTCACTACAACGTATGCCATTACAATGAATATCATTACAACGCATGCCATTACAACGCATTATAAGGTAAGTAATGGGAATTTTTTAGTTTTAGGGTGGGGATGGGTTCTGGGGTACATGGTGATAGTATTTTTATCCCTACATTATCCAACACTATCCAACTTACCCTACTGTTGCACTCACTGGAGTGGGAATAGAAATTTTTATCCCTACACTATCCAACACTTACCCTACTGTCGCACTCACTGGAGTGGGAATAGAAATGTTTACCCCTACACTATCCATCACTTACACTACTATTGCCCAAAAAGTAATGCACGTTGTAATGGTATACGTTGTAATGGTATGCGTTGTAATGGAATGCGTTGTAAATGTAGTTTCTAAAAATGCGTTGTGATGGCATGCGTTGTAAAATCATGCATTGCAATGGATGCTGCGATGTAAAAACCGTGTTGTAAAGGCATGCGTTGTAATTGTTTGCGTTGTAACATCATATATTCAGTTCAGCCTCATTCAGACATGTCAACATTTTAAAAGTAGATATTTTGAAAACAAATTAGGGGGAATGTATTTTGCCAATTGAAATACATTAAAGAAGAAGCAATTTCAGGTCAGAATTCTACAGTCTTTAACTAGTTCAGCCGGGTAACAACCTTTACATAGCAGTCATTACAACGCACTGCCTTCACAACGCAGTCATTACAACGCTGCTGCCCTTACATCACATACCATTACAATGCACGCAATTACAACGCCTGTCACTACAACGCATGCCATTACAATGAATATCATTACAACGCATGCCATTACAACGCATTTTAAGGTAAGCAATGGGGATTTTTTAGTTTTAGGGTGGGTATGGGTTCTGGGGTACATGGGGATAGTATTTTTATCCCTACACTATCCAACACTATCCAACTTACCCTACTGTTACACTCACTGGAATGGGAATCAACATTTTTACCCCTACACTATCCAACACATGCCCTACTGTTGCACTCACTGGAGTGGGAATAGAAATCTTTACCCCTACACTATCCAACACTTACCCCACTGTTGCACTCACTGGAGTGGGAATAGCAATTTTTAGCCCTACGCTATCCAACACTTACACTACTCTTGCCCTAAAAGTATTGCGTGTTGTAATGGCAATGCGTTGTAAAGGCATGCGTTGTAATGGAATGCGTTTTAAATGTAGTTTCTAAAAATGCGTTGTGATGGCATGCGTTGTAAAATCATGTGTTGTAATGGATGCTGCGATGTAAAAAACGCGTTGTAAAGGCATGCGTTGTAATTGTTTGCGTTGTAACATCATATATTCAGTTCAGCCTCATTCAGACATGTCAACATTTTAAAAGTAGATATTTTGAAAACAAATTAGGGGGAATGTATTTTGCCAATTGAAATACATTAAAGAAGAAGAAATTTCAGGTCAGAAACAGAAAAAAACATTTTGGCTAAAACATTGGTAGTCTCAAGCTTGAATCAGGTATGCTGGCATGTATGCTCATGGAAGAGAGTTTAAGTGTTCACATTTATAGGTGGGCACCTATTGTCACAAAAGCCTTTTACCCTACTCCCCTGAACCATAATAAAGCCAAAAGTGGACTCCCATATTTTCAATACAGGGTAGGCAAACAATAGCTGTATGTTGTATGAAGTCATTTATTAAATAGGAAAGGCCAAGTAAAACAAAGCTGGCCAGGTGATGAATGCAACAGTTCAGTACAGTGAGAGAACCACAGTCCAATAAAGTGTATCTTATATAACCAAAGGAACACATTTTTTCTGACTGGATTTGTAAATGAAAAGCATGTTTTACAACTATACATTTAGTTTTTTGCCTGTGTGAGAACCACAAAAACTGCCTGCTATGCTGAGGATAAAAGGTGTGATGCCACAGCAATACCTAAAAGAATATGAATGAAAATTAATGTTTTTATGAAAATCATGTTATGTATTTGATGGCAACAAACATATTGTTAAAAAAGCAAATGTTTAGTGAGGGAAATATGAATCAGCTGTGCTATCATTTGTGAAAGATAAAAGTGTGTTTTCACTGACAACACTATTCTTTGTTTACGATTCTTTAGCCTAAAGTTAAAGAATTGAAGCTCACAACTGTTTGTAATTTTGGATATGAGTGCACTGGAGAACAACCTCCATTTTGTGTGAACTGAGACTTAATGCAGTCAGAGGCAGTCCAAGATGGTCGCCGTGTTGAGGGAAATCTCACTGAGGCCACTCTCTTTCTCTCACAGAGAACCAGCATAGGAAATAAATGTGCAAGGCAAATGAATGCAACAAGGGGTTTGTGGATAGTAACCAATTTAGGAATAAATAGAAAAGGGAACAATACCGGGTATATGTAATGAATATGAAGTGAGTGAAGTGAGGGACAGGGATAACCTGGAGAGTGTTGGGAAAGGTTGTTGTAAGGTTCAATCATTTGGCCAAAGCAAGAGTGACATGAGCCAGAACCGATCTCTGTATCTAAAGCTTCTGTCACTTTTCATGTTCCTCTCTGAGAAGGGTGCTTGAAGTGGGGGCTGGGCAGGGAAGCTTTAGAATGTTGGCACGGAATACTGACACAGGGCATTCTTCTCTCAGAATGTCCCAGCCAGCCTCTGCCCTGGTGGCAGAAGAGGTCAAAAGTTCAACTCAGCTGATAGAGACACTACTCAAAGTGTGTGCCCTCTTTCATTCAGACTGCTGGATAAACTGCATATTACTTTTTGGCAATAACTGGGCCCTCCTAACAAGCAAAATACTTCTACAGTCTTTAACTAGTCCAGCCGGGAAACAACCTTTACATAGCAGTCATTACATTGCACTACCTACACAACGCAGTCATTACAACGCAGCTGCCCTTACATCACATACCATTACAACGCATGCCATTACAACACATGTCACTACAACGCATGCCATTACAATGAATATCATTACAACGCATGCCATTACAACGCATTATAAGGTAAGCAATGGGGATTTTCTTGTTTTAGGGTGGGTATGGGTTCTGGGGTACATGGGGATAGTATTTTTATCCCTACACTATCCAACACTTACCCTACTGTTGCACTCACTGGAGTGGGAATAGAAATGTTTACCCCTACACTATCCAACACTTACCCTACTGTTGCACTCACTGGAGTGGGAATAGTAATTTTTACCCCTACACTATCCAACACTTACAATACTCTTGACCTAAAAGTATTGCGCGTTGTAATGGCATGCGTTGTAATGGTATGCGTTGTAATGGAATGCGTTGTAAATGTAGTTACTAAAAATGCGTTGTGATGGCATGCGTTGTAAAATCATGCATTGTAATGGATACTGCGATGTAAAAACCGCGCTGTAAAGGCATCCGTTGTAATTGTTTGCGTTGTAACATCATATATTCAGTTTAGCCTCATTCAGACATGTCTACATTTTAAAAGTAGATGTTTTGAAAGTGAATTAGGGAGAATGTATTTTGCCAATTGAAATACATTTAAGAAGAAGCAATTTCAGGTCAGAAATCTACAGTTTTCAACTAGTTCAGCCGGGAAACAATCTTTACATAGCAGTCATTACAACGCACTACCTTCACAACGCAGTCATTATAACGCAGCTGCCCTTACATCACATACCATTACAATGCATGCCATTACAACGCATGTCACTGCAACGTATGCCATTACAATGAATATCATTACAACGCATGCCATTACATCGCATTATACTGTAAGTAATGGGAATGTTTTAGTTTTAGGGTGGGTATGGGTTCTGGGGTACATGGGGATAGTATTTTTATCCCTATACTATCCAACACTATCCAACTTACCCTACTGTTGCACTCACTGGAGTGGGAATAGAATTTTTTACCCCTACACTATCCAACACTTACCCTATTGTTGCACTCACTGGAGTGGGAATAGACATTTTTACCGCTACACTATCCAACACTTACCCTACTGTTGCACTCACAGGAGTGGGAATAGCAATTTTTACCCCTACGCTATCCAATACTTACACTACTCTTGTCCTAAAAGTATTGCGTGTTGTAATGGCATGCGTTGTAAAGGTATGCGTTGTAATGGAATGCGTTGTAAATGTAGTTTCTAAAAGTGCGTTGTGATGGCATGCGTTGTAAAATCATGCATTGTAATGGATGCTGCAATGTAAAAACCGCGTTGTAAAGGCATGCGTTGTAATTGTTTGCGTTGTACCATCATATATTCAGTTCAGCCTCATTCAGACATGTCAACATTTTAAAAGTAGATATTTTGAAAGCAAATTAGGGGGAATGTATTTTGCCAATTGAAATACATTGAAGAAGAAGCAATGTCAGGTCAGAATTCTACAGTCTTCAACTAGTTCAGCCGGGAAACAGCCTTTACATAGGAGTCATTACAACGCACTACATTCACAACGCAGTCATTACAACGCAGCTGCCCTTACATCAAATACCATTACAACGCATGCCATTACAACGCATGTCACTACAACGCATGCCATTACAATGAATATCATTACAACACATGCCATTAGAATGCATTATAAGGTAAGTAATGGAGATTTTTTACTTTTAGGGAGGGTATGGGTTCTGGGGTACATGGGCATAGTATTTTTATCCCTATACTATCCAACACTATCCAACTTACCCTACTGTTGCACTCACTGGAGTTGGAATAGAATTTTTTACCCCTACACTATCCAACACTTACCCTACTGTTGCACTCACTGGAGTGGGAATAGAAATGTTTACCCCTACACTATCCAACACTTACCCTACTGTTGCACTCACTGGAGTGGGATTAGTAATGTTTACCCTTGCACTATCCAACACTTACAATACTCTTGCCCTAAAAGTATTGCGCGTTGTAATGGCATGCGTTGTAATGGCATGAGTTGTAATGGAATGCGTTGTAAATGTAGTTTCTAAAAATGTGTTGTGCTGGCATGCGTTGTAAAATCATGCGCTGTAATGGATGCTGCGATGTAAAAACCGTGTTGTAAAGGCATGCGTTGTAATTGTTAGCGTTGTAACATCATATATTCAGTTCAGCCTCATTCAGACATGTCAACATTTTAAAAGTAGATCTTTTGAAAACAAATTAAGGGGAATGTATTTTGCCAATTAAAATACATTAAAGAAGAAGAAATTTCAGGTCAGATACAGAAAAAAACATTTTGGCTTAAACATTGGTAGTCTCAAGCTTGAATCAGGTATGCTGGCATGTATGCTCTTTGAAGAGAGTTTAAATGTTCAGATTTATAGGTGGGCACCTATTGTCACAAAAGCCTTTTACCCTACTCCCCTACACCATAATAAAGCCAAAAGTGGACTCCCATTGTCTCAATACAGGGTAGGCAAACAATAGCTGTATGTTGTATGAAGTCATTTATTAAATAGGAAAGGCCAAGTAAAACAAAGCTGGCCAGGTGATCAATGCAACAGTTCAGTACAGTGAGAGAACCACAGTCCAATAAAGTGCATCTAATATAACCAAAGGAACACATTTTTTCTGACTGGATTTGTAAATGAAAAGCATGTTTACAACTATACATTTTGTTTTTTGCCTGTGTGAGAACCACATAAACTGCCTGCTATGCTGAGGATAAAAGGTGTGATGCCACAGCAATACCTAAAAGAATATGAATGAAAATGTATGTTTTTATGAAAATCATGTTATGTATTTGATGGCAACAAACATATTGTTAAAAAAGCAAATGTTTAGTGAGGGAAATGTGAATCAGCTGTGCTATCATTTGTGAAAGATAAAAGTGTGTTTTCACTGAAAACACTATCCTTTGTTTATGATTCTTTAGCCTAAAATTAAAGAATTGAAGCACACAACTGTTTGTGAATTTGTATATGGGTGCACTAAAGAATAACCTCCATTTTGTGTGAACTGAGACTTAATGCAGTCAGAGGCAGTCTAAGATGGCCGCCGCGCTGAGGGAAATCTCACTGAGGCCACTCTCTTTCTCTCACAGAGAACCAGCATAGGAAATAAATGAGCAAGGCAAATGAATGCAACAAGGGGTGTGGATAGTAAACAATTTAGGAATGAATAGAAAAGGGAACAATACCAGGTGTATGTAATGAATATGAAGTGAGTGAAGTGAGGGACAGGGATAACCTGGAGAGTGTTGGGTAAGGTGGTTGTAAGGTTCAATCATTTGGCCAAAGCAAGAGTGACATGAGCCAGAACTGATCTCTGTATCTAAAGCTTCTGTCACTTTTCGTGTTCCTCTCTGAGAAGGGTGCTTGAAGTGGGGGCTGGGCAGGGAAGCTTTAGAATGTTGGCACAGAATACTGACACACGGCATTCTTCTCTCAGAATGTCCCAGCCAGCCTCTGCCCTGGTGGCAGAAGAGGTCAAAAGTTCAACTCAGCTGATAGATATACCACTCAAAGTGTGTGCCCTCTTTCAGCCAGACTGCTGGATAAACTGCATATTAATTTTTGGCAATAACTGGGCCCTCCTAACAAGTAAAATACTTCTACAGTCTTTAACTAGTCCAGCCGGGAAACAACCTTTACATAGCAGTCATTACACCGCACTACCTTCACAACGCAGTCATTACAACACAGCTGCCCTTACATAACATACCATTACAACGCATGCCATTACAACGCATGTCACTACAACGCATGCCATTACAATGAATATCAATACAACGCATGCCATTGCAACGCATTATAAGGTAAGTAATGGGGATTTTTTAGTTTTAGGGTGGGTATGGGTTTTGGGGTTCATGGGGATAGTATTCTTATCCCTACACTATCCAATACTTACCCTACGGTTGCACTCACTGGAGTGGGAATAGAAATGTTTACCCCTACACTATCCGACACTTACCCTACTAGTGCACTCACTGGAGTGGGAATAGTAATTCTTACCCCTACGCTATCTAACACTTACACTACTCCTGCCCTAAAAGTATTGTGCGTTGTAATGTCATGCGTTGTAATGGTATGTGTTGTAATGGAATGCATTGTAAATTTAGTTTCTAAAAATGCGTTGTGAGGGCATGCGTTGTAAAATCATGCGTTGTAATGGATGCTGCGATGTAAAAGCCAGGTTGTAAAGGCATGCGTTGTAACTGTTTGCGTTGTAACATCATATATTCGGTTCAGCCTCATTCAGACATGTCAACATTTTAAAAGTAGATATTTTCGAAACAAATTAGGGGGAATGTATTTTGCCAATTGATATACATTAAAGAAGAAGCAATTTCAGGCCCTAGTTAGACCCTCTTGTATGACCTGTAACTGGATGCTTTTCTAGGTCACGATATTGGCTTCAATGCACTGCTTTTAGATCTACTCCTGCAGCAACTATGATTGAAGGACAACTAGACTGATGCCAGCTTGTAGAGGCCAACCAGTTGTGCCTATGTTACATGTAGTCAGCGGCAAACTGAGTTCTAAAGTTGTATTTGGGTATCTGGCTCTGTATGGTTATACAAAGTGCCTTTGTAACTCTGTCTCCTGAGTCACTGTGATTTTAGACCAGCCCATTGTAAGTGTGAGCACAATGTTCATGGGTCAGATCAAGCCGAGGAATCACAAGCATGATTGTAGCTGTATCACAAGGTAGACAAGAGCCACCTCAACCCGATTGTGAAGCTCGAAGGAGGACGTCTGAAGCAGGGCCCCTAGCGCAGAAGGGGAAATCCTCACAGATCCACGGGGTAGGAGGGGATAATGTGTAATGCTGCTTACAGCTTACAGGCTCTGTTAAAAAATCAAGCCTTAACCCTTCAGACCTGGGAAACTATCGCCCTATCTCGTTGCTCCCTGGAGTTAGTAAAATTATTGAAAAATATTTTTATTTAATACTATCAGCGCACTTGGAGACTCATAATCTTCTCCATCGGACTCAAACCGGTTTCCGCCCATTACAGGGAACAGAGACGGCCCTTCTCTCTGTGGTGGAAGAGGTAAGAAGGATAGTCGATGCCGGTGGCACCGCGGTGGTTCTCCTTTTGGACCTCAGCACGGCCTTTGATACTGTAAACCATCAGATTTTGATCCATAGGCTCCATAAATCAGGTATCACTGGTATTGCCCTGGCCTGGCTAAAATCTTTTCTGAACAGCAGATCCTTCCATGTTTTTGACAAGGAAGTCACGTCCAAACGGACACCCCTTCGTTGTGGAGTGCCGCAGGGATCTTCTTTAAGTCCCACTTTGTTTAATGTTTATACCTGCACTCTTGCGGAGGCAGTTTTACCCTTTGGAGTCCACATAGTCTCCTATGCGGATGATACACAACTGGTGATTGGGCTCAATAAAGCGGAAAGCTCTCCTTCCAGTCTTCGTCCTTGCATGGAAGAAATTGCAAGATGGATGAGCAACTCCTTCCTAAAATTTAATGGGGAAAAGAGTGAAATCATGATTTTGGGTAACCACTCCCCCCTTGATTTGACTGAAATCTGGCCTAGATCCATGGGCTCCTACCCCACTCCTAAAACCAGTTAAAGAGTCTGGGCGTTTGGATGAACCATAAACTTACATTTAAATCTCAGGCCCGGAAGACATCTGCCTCTTGCTACTGGATCCTTAAAATGATCCGGAAAAACCTCCCCCTCCTCCCCTTCCAGGCAAGAGAAATAATGGTCCAAGCGCTGGTGTTATCCAGATTGGATTTTGCTAATGCCCTTTACTTGGGTTCCCCTGCTGCTACTATCTCCAAATTACAGACAACTCAAAATTGGGCTGCACAACTTCTTTTGGGCATCCCCAACCATCACTCTGCTAAACCTGCCCTTAAATCACTCCATTGGCTGCCAGTCCAGGAGAGAGTTAAGTTCAAAGCCTTGTGTATTGCTCATAAGTCTATGTTTAAAACCGGACCCTCTATTCTCCAGGGCATTATTCAGCCTTATGAGCCCAAGAGATCCCTTCGCTCCGAAACCCAGAACTTGGCCATTATTCCTAGAATTAGGAAGGCAAGAAGCGGAGGTCGATCTTTCTCATTTAACGCTGCTGGACTCTGGAACTCCCTTCCTCTTGACCTCCGCATAGAATCCAACCACTTTTCCTTTCGTAGATCCCTGAAAACATTCCTCTTTCCAAACTGAGTAACATCCCCCTGTTTTAACACCTTGGCTGCTAGGGCAATTCTTCCCGGGTGCTGAAATTTTTGAATTGCCATTCTTCATGACGAGCTCAGCTCGTCATAAGCACAGCTCAACTGTGCATCATGACGAGCTGAGCTCGTCATGAGCATCGAAAGGGTTAAACTGTAAGCGCTGGGATGCCTCCGGGCAGCCATGCGCTATATAAATGCTTTTTACAATTACAATTACAGAAAACATGGGCAGCAGAAGTCACCAATTGATTCATTAAGGAGAAAATGCCTGAAGCTGCTAGTTCTGCTAGGTCCTAGCCAGAAAACAGCCTGTGTTTTTATTGGGGGTTGTCCATTGGATTGACCCAGCCAGAAACCACTTCCCCCTAGGACAGAAGTGCAAATCTAGCAGGCCTTGTCCTAATCTGGAGATTGTGTGCTGAAGGGAGGATCACAGAAATGCACAACAGCTCGAGCCACCATGATGAGGACGAGGAAGTTCCCATGGAGGGTCCCACAAACTTTGAGGGAAGCCTAAAGGCGAATGTGATCTTGACAGTCAGCCTGTTAATGTTACAGTAAAGGAGGCTCATCTAACTCACCTACATGACAGAATAGGATGCACTGTATCATAACTTTGAGAGCAGGTATAAGATGTGAAATAATAGTCAAAACTACGACATCAGATATACTAAAGTAATGTGTGAGGAGGGTAGCTCAGTTGGTAAGGACACATCTTATGATTTACCATCAAAACACCAACAAATAGGCAAAGTTGTTGATTTGACTTAAGTAAAACAGTACTTTAATGCAAGCTATTGCCAAAGATCATTGGCACTATAGATAATTAAGAACAAATGTGGCATGAGCAGTCTATCATTTAGTGTGCCCTAAAGTCTGTCTCAAGCAAAAGGGAAGGAAAGCACGAAGAATAGTGTTTTCATGTCACCAATGCCTGCAGGTGTAGCCTTAGTGTAGGGCTTTGCTGTAGCCTTAGGTGTAGGGCTTCGGTGTAGCCCTACTCCCCGGGAAACACAGTGAAGGTAATGGTCATCAACCGGAGACACTCAAGCTAGAGGAGGAGGGAAAACACAGCTGCACTTTGATTAGAAATGATACGCTTTGGTAAAGAAATAAACATGGAAACGCTGGAACTTAATGTTTATAATGAATCCAAAAGGCTGACTTGCTTTCTTTTTTAGAGATGGAAATTCATCGAAATCCCCAAAACATGCAACTCAGATGGGTCCTTCAGAAAAGGCGTGTTTTGCCTAAGGTGAAATTTCACCTGATTTTCATCTCACCTGAACCGGTTAGGATATCTATCACTCCTACCTTTTCTTCTCTCTCTAATAGTATATATATTTATAAATATATACATATATATGTATATATATATATCATGTTCTCTGGTAATCTCTCTCTCTCTCTCTTTCTCTCTCTCTCGTTATTCTTTCTCACTCTCATTCACATCTTCTCTCCCTCTCTCTCACTTAGTCACCCCAGGACAGCCTAACAACCATGACAATGATTGTCAGGTCATTTATATTGTATAGTGAAACTTTGCTAAGGCTGGGGTGGGACTACGTCGCTTAGCAACCAACCCATGAAGAGCTCAGGATCATACATTCTTAAGCCCACAGCAACTCAGAAGAGACTGGGTCTTTCGTACTTCATCATAGTCTGAAAGAAGAAGTGCTAGGCCACTGTACTTGGCACCACCTTTACAGAGGAACCCAACCTAACTCAACCAAATTCCTGCTAGAGGCCTGAGTAGTATATATCATCGGGAGTAAAAGCCAGCAGAGGGGACCCTGACTCACACCTTTACCACTACCCTAATTCCATAGATCGTATGCTCGAAAGGGAAAAAGGGGTAGTGAGCACCAAGATCACCCTCTCAGAAAGGAGAATGTTGTTAAATCTAGCCTCTCCAACTCTGGCCTCACAACCCCTACAGACCTTCCAGCCTCTCAACAGAGGCTCATACAGATCTTGACCTACCTGCCACCCCATTCCAGGATCTAATTCCCAGTTCCACATCGAAACCACAATCCCTGGCCTTGGTGGAAGCCACCAGTGTGGAGAATGACAACCATTCCCCTGACCATACCACTTCCTTGCCCCCCGCAAATCCAAAAGGGTAACAAGCCCAAAACAAACAAGCAAGGGAGCTAAGGCCACAAACCCCGCTTCCTCTAACAAATCAAGTTGCTTACCAGATAAAGCTTTGCAGTGCGACCTGCATCCTCAGTCCCTCCTGACCGCGAAAAACGAGGGTCCTCAAGAACCCCCATCCCAGTACATGTCCATGCTAGTTGTAAGCTGTACAAACAGATTAATAGATTATTCTAAGGGCAGAGCATGTTCCCTTAGTAGATCGCCTCGATGCTCTGGACATCAAAATAGAGGCCCTTAGGAGTCCTCCTCCCCCTGCGGTAGGAATTACATCTCCCCCCACTATTGTGCTGTTACATCAAGCTGAGCAAGTAAGGCCCAACCCTTTCCCTTTATTGTAAACGCCCTGTCTGCTTGAATGTAAAACTTGAGAGGGCGCAGCAGGCTTAGTGGGTAATCCAGAGGGACGAGCCTGGAGTAACAAAAATGCAGTGGGTGGAAAGAAAAGGCATGTCCAGCACAAATGGCCATTTAGGAAGAGCAAAACGAAAAGATAATGGGCGGAATGTTTAACAATGCAAACATTCACCCCAGTCACATGTCTGGGTTGAATCCATTGTTTTTTGCTCACCACATCATCCCAGTCTGTACCCAGCCACGGTGAATGTTTGACAATGTTCTCATTCTGTCCATCATCTTTCTGTGTTGCTATAGTCACTCTAAGTGCAAAAGGTATGCCCAGGAGTGGGTCCCAGGCTCACTATGCCACTGGATTCAATCTAGCCTGGCTGATGTGGGGTGATACCAGGGAACTGGTCCCAGGATGCTAGTTTCTGGTCCAGGGAGGGTGTGGCCTGGCAATTTGGGTTGGATTATTCCATGGGAGACAGGGTCAAGACTGATTTGCAAATGGCTGGGTACCAACTGATATGGAGTGGTGTGCAAAACATAAAATATGGATTAAACCCAGATCTTTGATCGGGGACGAATGTTTGACCCCCACCCCCATTGTCCCCAAAGTGCACGCCCTACCTGATTGTCCTCCAGAATGTTTCTGGGATACCCCCTGGTGTGCAAATGTGTAGGAAGAGTCCCTTGTTTAGACAAACATCCGAATGACTGTTCTGGGGACAGAGTATTAGTTAACTTCAAGCCTCCGTTATTGGTAGAATTGCTTCTACTGCGATTTAGCTCAATGACTTCTCCTCTAGACCAAATTAAAATGCTTCCAGAAATGTATTTCGAAAGACCAGTTGCTGCGCTCACCTTTAATTGGGATACACCCATCAGCAACCATGGCCAACTCATTTTCAAAATAGTCACAAAAAACACTTTTGAACCCCTTTCACTTTTGAATGCCCAAGATTGACGATGTGTGAAAATGTTACTCGGGGCATCAACACATCCCCTAGAGGGGGGAACTACCAGAATAACCTGGATTCGCAAGTACATTAAATCTAGTACCATCAAAGGGGGCTCATTTCCTTCCAGTGGATTCCCCTTCCTCCATGATTTGCGCTATAGATGCATCTTGTTCCTGATTCTGATTCTGACCCTGTTAATGCCATAACAACTACTGCCAATTTGACACAAACAAAGGGCACACACAACGATTTTGCACCTCTGTCCTCTCCAATAAGTGTATCCCATAGACTGGCATCTCTGTTCTCTAATTCTCCTCACCCTAGCCAAAGCTCCAACTCAGCAGGGACAATCAGAATTCTCTTGTGGAACGTTGCTAGTATTAAGTCCAAAGAGCCGCACCAGACTGTAGAGAATATATAGACCAATTCAATGTATGTAAGCTCCAAGAGATGTGGGCAATTGAACCCCAGTTTAAATCTGGCTACACCACATATCATGTCAAAGCACTGACATCAGTTCGAGGCAGGGCATCAGGGGGCCATTGGACTTGGGTCAAATTGATTTAAACCGACGAATCAAAACATTGACTCGTCAGATATTTTGGGGCTAAAAATGTATTCCCCAGTGAAGACTTGTAGGTATTTGTTTATTGTCTACTGTAGACCCAGAAGCAGAAGTGTGGAATTGTCTACTGTAAACATCTTGCAACATTCTGTTAGACAGATCAACTCCAAGGATATGGTCATTATAGGTAGAGATTTTAATATAGACTTTGAAACCATATATGGCTGTGATTTAGTGGTGGGGTATCCCTTCCCTTCCCTCAGCTCAAGATCCTATATCTTAAGCTCAGTGGTTGCCATGCAGGTTGTCCACTTCATTACACTAAATGGGCTGAGGGCATGTAATGGAGATCTGTATCTGACAAGCTGGGGCATGTGCATTTAAGAAAGGTTCTATAAGATCAAAAATTGATTGCATCATGACCAGGGTTGTCATGTGGGAAAGATTGGCGGACTCTGAAGTGGATAAGAGAGGAGAGTAGCCACTACCCCTTACACCTAAACATCCTGGGTTGTAGCTCCAACTACCCACCCCTACAGCACCACAAATAATGCCAATAATGGGAAACAACCATAGGTCCACCAGGTTGCTCTCAATTGTGGGGAATGCAGAGACCATGACAGAGATATGACATATTTGTGAGTGTTCTGTCTCACCTAAATAGCCTGGAAAATCCAAGGATTTTTATCACTTATATACACACAAAGCTGGTAGCATCTTTAATACTGATCTTGACCCAACCACCAAAAAAAGAAGCCCCCTACCAGGGCGCGTAATGTAGATAGTAATCTATGGTACTCAAAGGATTGTAGATTGGCAAAACAAATACTGGGGAATGCTCTTAAAAATCTACCTGAGGTCCGCATAGCCAGGGACTTATACAAGAAGACAGTAAGAAGTGCAAGGGCCAAGTGGAGTGGATGCCAGCTGAAGCGATCTGGTAATGGCTGCAAGGTCTAGCGTTAATTGTTATTTTGGAAAAAAGTTGCCCATGGGAGCAGGAGTTCCAAATTACAAGTAGACTGTCATCTGAATCCTGAGGCTTAGGTAGATCACTTCACTAAGTTATACAATCATGCCGCAATCGACCTTTTCGCATCAACTTGCCTCCTTTAGACCTTCACTTCACACTAGAAGAAACCATGATAGCTATCAGTGCAATTAAATTGGGCAAGGCCCCAGGAGCAGACAAAATCCCATGTTAGTCTGCGCCTCTTATGTTAACTGCCTGAGCAATGCAATAGCTGCAGGGGCTCCAATCCAAGATACATGGAAGGGGCGAAGATTAGTCTCATTTACAAAAAGGGGGATCGGTGTAGTCCTGCTAATTATAGGCCAATAAGCCTTTTTGACATTCTCCAAAAGGTTTAAGCGAGACAGTTGCTAAACAAATTAAATGAGTGGATTAAGGGTGCAGATATCCTAACCCCCTAACAAGCTGGATTCAGACCTAAAGTCAGCACGACAGACCAAGTACTGATTCTGCTCCTTATAATTTAGAAGTATGAAAGGCTCAAAGAAGGCCATTTGTACATAGCCTTTGTTGACCTCAAAGCAGCCTTTGACTAAGTCCCCCAGGAGCTCCTATGGGTGTCACTAAAAACCCTCGAGGTATCTGGATGCCCTGCTTGGTCAACTAGTAAAACTTAATCAAGATAATTATGACCAAGTGCGATGGGGTCCTCTGGGATACCTAACAGACCAGATCCCAATACGCAGATGGGTTAGACAATGGTGTGTGCTGTCCTCCACCCTCTTTTCCTTATTCGTCAATGATGATATTGAGGCCCTCCAAAAAGGAAATATAGACACCCCCAAGTTTGAAGAGGATAGCATGCCTGCTTTACTTTTCACCGACGACACTCTCCTAATCTTACACACACCTATGGGATAACAGCAATTTTCAGACAATTTTAATTCTTCCTGTGTGGCTATGGCTCTTGAGATTAACATTTAAAAAAAACAATTTATGGTAGTCAGACCGAACAGATCATTTAAAAACACCATAGTCTTAGGTAAGGCAGGTTTTTAGATTCAAATATTTGAGCATTATGCTAGATAGTAGGGTTTCATGGTCTTCTCACATCCAGAAGAGAAGGGCGGTGCTCCAACATCAGGCATCAATTATCTTTAAAAAAAACATATCATGGGACAAAGTCAAGGGCCCTACTCCGGCAATGGAGTTATACAGACTAAAAGTCTATTCAGCTGCCTTATATGGCACCAAACATTGAGGCCACATGAATACAGACTCTCTTACTCTTATGAAAATAAATTCCTGTGAATGCACCTTCATCTCCCCAAGAATAATCTCTTAATACCTATGTTTCTTGACGTGGCTCCCAAACAGGTGGGAGATATTGCCAACCCAGGCTCCTTATGTACTGGGTAAGGATCTGGACTGCAGAGGGGCTTAAGCTATACCATAACACATTAAAGGAACAGCTGTCAATCCAATACATGTCTAACTTTGCCATGGTTTAGGCATGTTCAATCCTGGTATGAAAAACTGAGCCTTGGATCTTTTTGGTCGGATCCTACATCGATGACTCATGCCTCAAAGAAACAGCAAAAAGTCTGCTATTGGCCAATATCCATGCTAATCTCTTCATTCCTTCCAGCCAAGGGAAAAAAGGTACAGTGTAGGGACCAGCAAGGTCCAAGTGACTTGCCACAAGATGAAAAGTCAGAGTAGGCCCAGGCAAACAGGGGAGCCCACTGGAATCAAAGAAGACCCTCAAGAGGACCCGCAGGTTGGGAGGCACTGGAGTCGTAAGAGGACCTCAAGCAGCTCACCAAAGATGCAGGCCCACGGTGCAAGAGATGTGGTGAGGAAAAAGATCTTAGTCACAGCCGATGCTTGTGGTTGATGACTACTTGGAGCCTGAAGATCTCTGAGGAAGAGAGCTAACAAGCCTTTGCAACGACAAGTCAACCCGGTGCACAGGGGTTTGGTTCCTGCAGTTCCGACGTGGGATACTGGCCTCAAACTCGTGGAGAAGACAGGGCAGGCCTCAAGGGAGTTGTAGAACCACCACCTGTGTTGCTGAGCCTTCTGGAGTCCATGGGAGCCCAGGAGCAGCAGACCGGTTAGATTAGTTGTGGTGCTTGCAGATGCAGGGAAGTGACTCTTTCACTTCAATGGATAATCCTACAGGAGTCTTGGATGTCCACAGGCCTTGGAAGGTTCCTGTATGGAGCACAGGCACAGATGTTACAGTGGATGAGCAGGACCACAAGACCAGGAGCAGCAGAAGTCTTCCCAGCTGCAGTCTCGATGTCCAGAGCAAACGTCCATCAAAGTACAGAGTGCCCAGACGGTTAAAGATGAAGTGGTGTCTGATCTGAATCTTGTCCCACAATGAATCTAGGGACCCACCCATAGGTAAGCCCTTAAGTACCCTAAGGAAAGGGTTGGGACGATTCCGGGGTCCCTCCCAGAGGAGTGGCTGCACAATGGAGAGGATACTCCCATATCCTTTGTCCGGTTTCGCACCAGAGTGGCAACCAACGGCTCCTGAACTGGTTTGAAGTGGACTATGCAAAGAGGGCACCAAGTGTGCCCTTCACGTAGTCTTAGTGGCACTGGCAAGCGCCCCTACCCTGCCCCAATATACTAAGCCCTGTCTGGGAGGAGGTCACACCTCCCTGTGACAAGATATCTATTGTTCTGCCTTCCCCTGCTTGAGCTTGGCTCAACAGCATGAGGGCAGAAACATGTCTCTGGTCGGCAGCAGCCCTAGCATGCTGTCCGGTTCTGAAAGACTGGTACAGGGAGCACTGAGGGCCACCCAGAGGAGATTCACAGTACATGGAGTCATATCTCTCACACAAACAGTGTGGGGGTATGATTCCAACATGTTTGATACCAAACACAGCATGGTTTGTTCTGGCTAATTTAGAGATGGTCATCGTGTAATGACGCATGGCCATTGTATATATCATAATGGCTGATGCACTTACAACCCGGGTGAATGGACTCAAAAGGTTGTAGGGGTGTCCTGCTCATGCAGGGGTACCCTCACACTTAGAACCAAGCACCCTGCCTTCGGGATTGAAAGGCCTGCCTAAGGGGGTGACTTATAGGTTTCACGTGCAGTGACCTCAGATATAGAGAAACACAGGCTGCAATGGCAGGTCTACAGTCACACTTTGAGTGTTCTCTCATGAGTGGCATAATATATGCTTCAGCCCATGGGAGGCCCCTAGTGTGCCTATTCCTTGGGTACCTCAGTGCCATATATTTGGGACTTACAAGTGTACACCAGTAGCCAATCTGGGATGCATCCAAGTCCTCACCATATCCAATTCAGGGGAAAAAGCACAGAGACTGGGGTCTTGATTAGCAGGTCCCAGTTAGACTTATCAGAAACAGCATAACACCAAGCGAAAAGTGGGGGTAAGCATAAACCCAGATCCTACTTTCCTACAAGTATGAGTGGGAATAGCTGTGAATGAGTAAGAAGTTAGCAAAAGAGGATATTTAATGGAAGAAATAAGTGAGACAGAGGTGTGTGCTGTATGTGTGAAGAGCAAATACATTATCTGTGACTTTTGAGTGACTAAGGACTGATTCATGAGGCTTTGAGTATTAAGTAAGGATAAGTATAGATTGTCACTGTGGAGTGAGCTAATGGATATGTGAAGGGCAGAATTACCAATAAGCGCAATGTTATCAGTTACCTAACGACACTTGAGTTGTTCTATACAATACCATTTTGATATATAGTTCTTGTCCTATATATATCATAATTTGGGAAAGCAACAGCAAAGGTAGTAGAATCCAAACTCCTGTTAGCTAAAAAGGAAGGACTTGCCAGAAAAGAATGGTGATGTGGAGCTAATTGACAACTCTGGTGCAATGTGTGCATGTTAAAGGAGTGAGTAAGGAGAAATGAGCGAGTGAGTATTTATTGAAGATTAGGAGATGGAGTTTATGTTAGTAAGCAGAGAAACTTGCGAGTATGTCAGTACATGAGTGGACGAGCAAGGAATAAGAAATGAGAGCAGACAAGTGAACAGTGAGCTTATAGTGAAAAGTAAATGAGTGGGTGAATGACGAGGGCATGGGTTAGTGTATTGAACAGGGGGTGAGCTTGTATATAGCGCTTATGAGGCACTACTCCCTTACTTCTGGGGAAGGGCAGAGCCAGCACAGAGCCACACGGTTCCACATAGCAGCCTGCAGGAGCACTGCTGAAAACATTTCTGGATGCAGTCTGGTGCTTTCAAAAGGGAGGAATCTACACTTAGAAGTATCCATCAGAAATATACATTTTTATTTTGTACTTCTTAACTCTCTCCTTGGTCATCATATCTGCCTCTTAGGACAGCCCCTCTCTCCATTAGGAGAAGGTTGATAAGGGTGCACATTATCCTCAGGGAAGGACCTCTAATTCTTAAAAAAGTGTCTTTCCCAAGCTTAGAACTCTCTGCACACTGTAAAGGATATATTCAAAGGTAAAATACTTCTGCCTCTTATATCAAGCACTATCTCTTTCTATGGTTTCCTGCCCCTTACATCAGAAACCAGCACCTACTTTCTCTACCCTACAAAAAGGTAAACTCTGTCTTTCATTTTAAGATCTGCCCGTATAGGTTCCCTGTTAAGAGATCTCTTCCCAGATTAAGCCCCTATTCATGTCACATCAGGATCTCACTGTGTTTTAGAGGTTTCTTTCCATTATTCTAGGTTCCGCCTTCAGGTTTGGTGGCCTATATATTAAGATCAGCTTCCAGGTTAGAGTTATCTGACTCACGTATCGTGATCTATTCTAATCTCCCTGTGGCACCTACAGTCCTTGGTTCTGGTCCTCTCCCTATTATTTCAGGTTCTTTCTCAGGTTATAGCTCTCACTACCATTTATGTTATATACACTCTGCTCTAGGTGATGACTCTATGCATCTGGCATGAGTGTCTGACCTAAGGTTAGGTGTTTCCAGGAAACCCCAATATTCTCCACAGATTGGGGTTTTTTGTCCTTCATTTTAGGATCAGCTTGATGTTAGAGATCTCTGACTTTATATTAGAATCTGACTTTGTGCCCTTGGTCTTTACATCAGAATCTGCCTGCAGATTAGGGCTCTCTGGCCCTTATACAGGGTTATTTTACTACACTAGGGCAATCTGTTCTTAAACGAGAGTTTGCCCTCAAGGTATGCCTTTCTATAAAGGTTTACATAAATAACCTTATGATTATTGTTATAGTGGTAACCTCATCCTCTATTGCTGCAGAATAAGATGTGAAATACTGAAGGATGTGGTAGGAATCGGATACTAATATCTGTAATCTAATGCATACACATGTAATCTCATTTGTGAGATGAAAAGTGTACAGCCCTATTCAAACCAAGGCCATTTGAATTATGTGAGTCAGAAGCTCCAGCATCTTCTGCATAGTTATGGATTCGTAGCATTTGTACATAATCCTTTATCTGCTGCATGTTTGCAGATTTTAACAAAAAATATTAGTGTGGAAACGCGTGCATCTGCGCATTGAAATGCAAGTTGCAAAGACTGGTCACCATTCAATTGGTAACTGCTGATTCTCAGTATTAAATTGGTAGTTCTGAGATGAAAACTTCTGTAAGACACTGTTAAAATGTATTAAATATTACAAAAGTCAAAATAAAACTGCCTTACAATGTGCCATACTATGCCACATAATTTGTATCTTCTTGCCACATAATTTAGCCAACCATGCCAGATAATTTGGCCCCTCCCTGCCACAGAATTTCAGTGCCCTGATGAAACACATACCAGAGGTTGACAAATTACTCATTTTAAGCACTTTGTATTTTAATGGTCTTGATTATTCCTTTCATTATAGTTTTACCTCAAAGTTTAAATAATGACATCCAAATTATCTTTCTGTAAAGGGAGGTTTAGGTTCGATATATCATTTGACTGTGGGCTAAGGAATGGGTTATGTCTGTGACAGCTAAACAGTAGCATCAACACAGAATGTTCCATCTGCTGTGATTGGCTGAGGAACACTGCCAAGTCCTAGCGACAGAGCTCTGACAAACGCACAGAAGAGCACCATCCAAGCAACGGTGATCAATGCTGAGGTAAGAGTGCTCACAGATTTCTAGCATGAAAGAGGAGCAGGAAAGAAATACACAATTTAAATAAAACACACTTCAGACAAATGATGACGGATCTATTTTATGGTAGACATTTACTTATGCGCTTTGAGTTTTAGTTTACAAGTGTATTTTCACATGAATAAAAAGATAAGCCCACTAGCGGCAAAAATATGTTTTGTAAAAGCAGGTCAAGAACTTGGCAGCCCAGAGAATCTGGAATGATTCCTTAAATTATTTTATTATTATTAACTTATTTTAAAAAGGTTGAGGCTTGTCGGGTTTGCATGGCATAATATGGAGGTCTTTTGTAAAGTACCCTGCACAAAAGATGCAACCAGAGATTGCAATATAATTTACCTATCATATGTTTGAATCAAAATAGCACTGCTTTGTAGTCACTTTGAGAAGAAAAACTGCATGTCACTTTAGTTTGAGACATCTGCACCCATGGCTGAATTGTAACTTCCAAAATATTTGACTACTTTGAAAATGAATTACACTCGAGTACTGCAACATGGTCCCTGCAACCATAAACTGCAACCATCAACTTGCACCTTGAAATCATGCTATGAGTGTGCCTCAACAGCTGTGCTGCAGTCTCTAAATTGCAGCACTTGCAATACAAATCAACACAACTGCTTCCTCAAAACTTAAAGCACAGGCTAGAATCACTACTGAAACCTGCACTCAAATCTGAACCCATAGCAAAATTCACAATCCTGCACTCTGCATCAAAAGCTAGGTATTCTTCAAATATATATAAAGATTTCTATCTGAGGACGATTAAATAAAAAATGAAACATGCACCCACTGTACAATGGAGCTTAAATCCAGGTTGTGCCTCAACAGCAGTGCTGCAGTCTTTACATTCCAGCACTTGCAATACAAATCAATACAACTGCTTCCTCAAAACTTAAAGCACATGCTAGATTCACTACTGAAACCTGCACTCAAATCTGAACCCACAGCAAAATTCACTATCCTGCACTCTGCATCAAAAGCTCAGCTAGGTGTTCTTCAAAATTAAGATTTCTATCTTTGAGGACAAATAAATAAAAATGAAACATGCACTCACTGTACAATGGAGATGTAACAACTGTAGAATCTCTCACAAGTCAGTACAACAACTGAATGTCTTCTGCTTCTGGAAAATTCTACAACATCAGTAAATAGAGAAAGGACTACCAAATGGCTCCCATTGCTGGACAAAAGGGGCGGCCATCTTGAAATCAACCACTAGATGTTTCCAAAAACCTAATGTGACAACAGAATATTATTTTGCTTTTGAATTTTCAGTCCCAATCCGTAAACTGTAAAGTGTTTTTTTAACATAACATACGTAAGGCTACACATTTATACCTTTTTTTTTTACAGCTAATGTTGTATTGCTTCTCTTAAAAAAGGGCAAAAGCATAATGAATCTTTGTTTTTTAGAGCACACCTACACAAAGATGGCTTAAAAGTGTGTATCTGCTTAGACTGGAAGTGTTTTATGTAGCCAAAAAGCAGTGAGGTACCGCCTGTGCAAGTGGCTAAGCTGAACTATTTTAAATGTGGCATTCATCTACACCTGCTTTGCATGTTTGCCCCATTTTTGATCAGTAATATAATAAGGTCGCAGAAGAAAAATATTGCTCTTTTATTTATGTTGCCGGATTCTAATAAGGCATGGAGCTGATAATTAAATATGATTTTCTGTTAATTTGTTAGCTTGGCAACACTGAGAGTGCGCTGGTAATAATTTAGGAATAGATAGCTCTAAAATTCTTTTGAAGTGTTTTCTTCATGTATTTGTTTTTGATATGTACAGTGAATTGGTAAAAATATCTGTTTTGTTGATTTTCTCATTATTCTCAACAACCTCAGCATAAATAAAAGGCAGCTACATCAGTAATATGCTCGGAAGATGGAAACTGCATTTGTGCTTCCTTACGTCTAGTATTTATTTTCCCAGTACTTGATAAGTAGGATGTCCTGGATTTGCCAGGACAGTCCCGATTTCCGCCCCCTGTCACAGCAGATTTTAGTAAATTTAGCACACGCCCCAAATCGGGTCAACTGAAAAGAAGGGAGTGAAGTTTTCACGTCATGCTTATCAGAAAGCAATTCAATTAACGCACATGGTACTGGATTTAAAAGTTGCATTTAATTTATTCCCTTAGGGGGACATGCATCAAGCCTTTTCCCATTCGCAAACTGGCCGATTCGCAGAATTGGCCCGTTTGCGAATGGAAAAAGGCCTTTTCCAATGCAGGTACCTTTTGTCATTTGCAATTTAGGTCATCAGATTTATCTAAATTGCGAATGCATTTAGGGAATCGCAATTTGCGATTCCGTAATGCCAAGGCGTTTATGCTTTTCCTAAATACAAACTGTGCAATTAGGAAACGCTAATTACCATAAACTTCAAGTTGATGGCAATTTGTGCATGCTTCGAAAAATGCACAAAAATGCATTTTTCGAAGCATGCCATGTAGCGCACTTTGCTTCACATGCGCACACTTACTTTTTTGGGGGGTTGCTTCAGGGGGGCCTTAAGCCCCCGGCACCCTTGGATTTCCATTTGTAATTTACGATTACCAATTTGGTAATTGCACTTTGCAAATGCATTACCATTCATTCCTATGGGCCTGCAGGCCCATAGGAAAGAAAGGAGTCACGTTAGCTAATAGCGATTGGCAACTTCCGAATCGCTATTAGCCAATGTTAAGGAATGACAAATTTGATTCCAATTCCTACATGCATAGGCATTTGCACAGGACCAGCATTAGGAGGACCAGGACAAAGGAGACCAGAAATATCACTATGAAGCCCAGGAGGAGCAGGCTCAGGAAGTCTCACACCAAGGCAAAGAGAACCAGATGACCAGGGGAACCAGAACAAAGAGGACATGAACATCCGAGATCGGAAAAGCACAAAAGGTGATGAAAATAATGTTCTGTCTAATCACTTTTGCCCACAATGCCATCCCAGTTTGGACCCAGCCATTTGCAACCCAAGACCGGTATCACCATGTTTGGGGCTCTTCAGTCAGGTTTAGCTTGACTCCAGTGCACCATGAGAGAGGACCCATGACTGAGCATACATATAGCCACTTGGACCATTACAACAAACTCACAAAAGGTGATGAGAGGATGCTTGCAATATATCTAACCACTGGCAAGTGTTCTGGATAGCTTTCCAACCCATTGTTCTTTTGCCCACCATGCCACCTGTTTGGACCAAGCCAAATGCAAATCAATCTTGACCCTGCTTCAATAGGAACAGTACAATAGGCACTTATTGCTTCGTTACCTTTTCTAGTTATACACCCCAGAGGAGGTGCACAACATTTTTCGGCAACTATCACTAGTGAAAGAGTAGGTGATCCTGCCTATAATGACTGAATCTGTAATGTTACCTTAAATGTGCAGGATTTTAAAACCCTAGTGCAAGTTTGCACTGGCATGATATGATGATGCTTTCCTGCCTGCAAGATTGCTTATGGTGTCTGGTTTGCCAAATGACCATGGCCTATATTCTGAGTTGCCTAATTTCTGCTGTGCCATGATAAAAAAAAAGCTTACTGAGGATTGCAGTCAGCCTATTTTACTGATGTTGTCATTGCACCAGTGTGAGACTCATATTGTAGGTTTCCTGGAGTCTGCTGACCAGGACATGGGATATAAAAACAGCATACCATTTTAGAGTTCAAAGTAATGTCCTTTAATCCTGACGCGTTTCAGAGCACTACGGCTCCTTCATCAGAGGAAAATGGTGTTCAACAGCTTAAACGGCTTGAAAGTATTTATGCGCATGCACTCATTTCATGGCACACAGGTGTGCCGTTCTCCCGGCATGCTGATACTTGTAGTCACTGATAGCAAGTCACGTATTTCCCAATGGGCACCGTTGACAAACGGAGGAAAAGACAAAAAGTGGAAAGGGTCTGAGGGGGGTACGAGATTAAAGACCTAACAACACCCTACCCCTAATGGACTAATGGAAAACACAAGGGGTGCTAAGGTCGGTACCGACCTTAGCGCACCGTTGACAAACCCCATCTGTTCAAAACATAACATTCATACCCATGTGGCCCTCCGGGCCGGAATGCTGATTCTAATCAAGTCCTGTCCACTGTACCCTATTGCAAACACAAAACTTTTCATGTCAAAGGCCCCGCTCCTGCTATGTCATCTTCCCTGCGGAAGGGCATACGTGACATACATGTGCATTGCCCGCATGTGTGGGGGGTGCTGTGCGTGTAAGCGTCCGTAGAATACTGCTATGATACGATTGAACTTTAAAATGTGGATGTCTAACGCGTTTCCATACGTACACGTTCGTGGTCTTTGGACCGTGATTTACAAGTTGTGTGGATATCTAGGTGTGTACATACATGTGCGTTTCTATGTACAAATACACGTCTCTATGTGTGCTAGTGCCCTGTGCAGTGTTCATGCATGCTGTCTGCATTTACATACGGATGATGCAGTTTGTACCAGTGTGCATACATTCGCACAGCTCTGTACAAAGCTCTTCTGCACCTAAACAGAAGTAGAGAGCGCTATCCAATGTGACAGCAGCGTACATGCGGGCTGGGCACACTGTGCATGGATAGGTTTGTGTCTGTCTGTCAGCGCGTCTACTTTGTGTGCCTGCACAGAGTGTGCTGCGCTGCTGCTGTGGGTCCCTGCGAAGGGCGCCTGCGGTTCATTTGTAGTTTTGTAACTGCAGCGACAATTTCAGAGCGAGGAAGGCTGAAAATCTGCTAAGTGTTGCTAACCCCGTGCACACAACTCCTCAAAGTGTCTGCCTTCTCTGATGCGCACTTTACCTCACCCGGGCACCCAGACATTAGAGGCCGAGTAGGCACAGAGATCTCAGAGGACTGGGCAGGCAGAGCGCAAGCGGATGAGCAAGGTGGCTGAAGCAGGCAGCAGAGAGGGTAGATGAAGGAGCAGGCAGAGTGCTGAGCAGGCAGGGAGCCCACGCGGAAGAGTAGGGTTGATGGATCAGGCAGCAGGGAGGACAGAAGCCTGAACAGGCAGAGTCCAATTTCATGGTTTTGTTTATTTTATATAAAAACACCCTGTATGAATGTTGTAACATCATACTTTGTCAATTAGCCAGGATATAGAGTCATGCAGGGATGTTTATAGTATGAGCTGGGGTTTCGTTTCCTGATGTATAGGAATTTCAGTGCAAATAGTTTTTGTCCTAAGAGGTAGGAGGTTCCTCAATTTATGTTTAAGCCAGTGGTGAGCACATTTCAAGGGAGAATTTTTAAGCAAGAAAAACTGGTTTATGATATCAATGAATCTTATATTGCCTAGTGGCCCCAAGAAGCATGGACTGCCATTACCAATGATGGATAGTGTGTCTGTCATTACCAATAATGGGTAGTCTGTATACCCATTACCAATGGTTGATAGCGTGTCTTCCATTGTCACTGTTTGATAGCGCGTCTGCCATTGCCAGCGGTGATTAGTGTGTCTGCCATTATCGTTGGTTGATAGTGTGTCTGCCATTACCACTGGTTGACAGCGTGTCTGCCATTACCTTTGGTTGATAGAGTGTTTGCCATTACCGTTGGTTGACAGCGTGTCTGCCATTACTGTTGGTTGACAGCGTGTTTACCATTACCTTTGGTTGATAGCATATCTGCCATTACCGTTGGTTGACAGCATGTCTGCCATTACCGTTGGTTGACAGCGTGTCTGCCATTACCGTTGGTTGACAGCGTGTCTGCCATTACCTTTGGTTGATAACGTGTCTGCCATTACCTTTGTTTGATAGCGTGTCTGCCATTACCGTTGGTTGACAGCGTGTCTGCCATTACCTTTGGTTGACAGCGTGTCTGCCATTACCTTTGGTTGACAGAATGTCTGCCATTACCGTTGGTTGACAGCGTGTCTGCCATTACCATTGGTTGACAGCGTGTCTGCCATTACCTTTGGTTAACAGCGTGTCTGCCATTACCTTTGGTTGACAGCATGGCTGCCATTACCGTTGGTTGACAGCGTGTCTGCCATTACCGTTGGTTGACAGCGTGTCTGCCATTACCATTGGTTGACAGCGTGTCTGCCATTACCTTTGGTTGACAGCGTGTCTGCCATTACCTTTGGTTGACAGCGTGTCTGCCATTACATTTGGTTGACAGCGTGTCTGCCATTACCGTTTGGTTGACAGCGTGTCTGCCTCTTACCGTTGGTTGACAGCGTGTCTGCCATTACCTTTGGTTGACAGCGTGTCTGCCATTACCTTTGGTTGACAGAGTGTCTGCCATTACTGTTGGTTGACAGCGTGTCTGCCATTACCGCTGGTTGACAGCGTGTCTGCCATTACCTTTGGTTGATAATGTGTCTGCCATTACCTTTGGTTGATAGCGTGTCGGCCATTACCGTTGGTTGACAGCATGTCTGCATTACCGTTGGTTGACAGCGTGTCTGCCATTACCTTTGGTTGACAGCGTGCCTGCCATTACCGTTGGTTGACAGCGTGTCTGCCATTACCTTTGGTTAACAGCGTGTCTGCCATTACCTTTGGTTGACAGCGTGTCTGCCATTACCTTTGGTTGACAGCATGTCTGCCATTACCGTTGGTTGACAGCGTGTCTGCCATTACCGTTGGTTGACAGCGTGTCTGCCATTACCGTTGGTTGACAGCGTGTCTGCCACTACCTTTGGTTGACAGCGTGTCTGCCATTACCTTTGGTTGACAGCGTGTCTGCCAGTACCTTTGGTTGACAGAGTGTCTGCCATTACCGTTGGTTGACGGCGTGTCTGCCATTACCGTTGGTTGGCAGCGTGTCTGCCATTACCTTTGGTTGATAGCATGTCTGCCATTACCGTTGGTTGATAGCGTGTCTGCCATTTCCAACAGTGGGCAGTGTGCATGCTATAAGCAATGATTTCCAGTGTGTCTGCTGACTGTGTGGTGGAAGTCTGTTTACCACAATAGCGTTGGTTAACAGCGTGTCTGCCATTACCTTTGGTTGACAGCATGTCTGCCATTACCGTTGGTTGACAGCGTGTCTGCCATTACCTTTGGTTGTCAGTGTGTCTGCCATTACCCTTGGTTGACGGCGTGTCTGCCATTACCGTTGGATGACAGCGTGTCTGCCATTACCGTTGGTTGACAGCGTGTCTGCCATTACCGTTGGTTGACAGCGTGTTTGCCATTACCGTTGGTTGACAGCGTGTCTGCTATTACCGTTGGTTGACAGCGTGTCTGCCATTACCTTTGGTTGATAGCGTGTCTGCCATTACCGTTGGTTGATAGCGTGTCTGCCATTTCCAACAGTGGGCTGTGTTCCTGCTATAAGCAATGATATCTAGTGTGTCTGCTGACAGTGTGGTGGAAGTCTATTTACCACAGTAGCAGGGAGACCCCGATTCCTAGGGTTGGAGCTGGGCCTGAAGACGAAGTTGCTGTCTGGAAGATTTCCAGCGACTGTCATGTTTGAGATTTCCGCTGGAAGGGAAGGTGTTTGATGATGCTGTCATGGGATGCTCATTTGGGTAAAGTGTTTTTTTTGGTGAAAATCTTTTTATTGATTTTTAGAAAACAACCATAAACGTGGTACACATGTTGTCATACACATACAGCTATTTCAATGTGTCATAAACATACATTTAGTGTTCGTCTTGCAAATCAATTATTTCCCGTTACATTGTTCAACGTTATTATATCAGAGCAAACCAGTCAGATAAATTACACACCCATTACAAAAGACATGAAACAATAGAAACCCAGGGACTAGAACAGGTCATATTGAGGAAAGGGTAGGCGGGCAAGGGGGCACCTCCACCACAACCCAACAGGTCAACCACTAGTGAGGCAGCTAGCACCCAAACCCTCCCTCAGGTCTAATCCAGCTGGTGTGATAGCATAGATCGCCTGCTGTTCCTGACAATATATTAGCTCATGAAGCCACTGCTTAAACTTGGGTGCTCTCCCTCTTCCCCAGCGGCATGCCACTCTCCTTTTAGCTAGAAGCAACGTCAAGGCCACACATTTACGATGTTCCGCCCTTAGCTGCTCCACATACCCCAATAAAGCCTTCAGTGGGGACATGTCAATCCGGGCATTAATCATAGTGGACAGAGCCTGAAAAATCTGCGCCCAATACTTATATATCTCTGGACAGCCTCATGCCAGGTGCAGGAAGTCAGCGCCTTCAGCATGACACCTATCACACGAGTCGGTATCCCTCAATTTGTATCTATACATTCTGGCTGGGGTATAATACAGTCTATGTAGGAATTTATAGTGGATAATCCTAAGCCTACTGCTAGCTGAAATTCGCTCAGTCTGCAGCGAGCAGAATTCCCACTGTTTATCCGTCAGAGTTATACCCAGTTCGAGGTCCTACCTTTCCCTTGCCTTTGCAGGTTGCTCAATCTTCTGTGTGTGTACTGCTTTGTATAGTATTGACACCAGCCGTTTAGCCATCTCATTCTGAAGTGTCAGCTGTAGCGGTGTAAAGGTCGGTGGCTCCGAAGGGAAATCAGGAGTAATTGAGCGAATTCCCTGCCGCACGCAAATGTATAGGAAGGTTTCTAGGGGTGTCTGTGTTATATTCTGGAACACGTGCGCCACTGTGCGGAATGACCCTTCTTGATACATGTCCCCCCAGTTGTGTATCCTAGTGTGATCTTCAAACATGTGGAAAAGTGTCTCCTGAAGAAGAGGCATGGCGGGATGATATACCAGCGGTAACAATGGCGAGTAAATCATAGGCGCATCCAACATCTTACTCACATGTGCCCAGGCCGCCACCGTGCAACTCACCGTGGTCGGCGTCTTATCCCGCATGAGGGTCGGAATGTACACCGCCGCCTCAATGGGGACGGGAAGAGTGAGCCAATACTCCGCCGCCACCAGGGGCATATAACGTGGTTGATGCACCCAAAAATGGGCATAATGCGCCTGTGGGCTGTAATAGTTTAATTCAAAATTAGGTACACCAAATTAACCCTGAGAATAAGGCCTCGTCAATACATCCCACCGTAATCTCGCGGTTTTACCCCCCCACACTAATCGCGTTAGTTCTGACCGCAACTGTTTAAAAAAAAATGACCCCGGGTGAAAGGGTATATTAAGAAACATATACAATAGTTGAAATAATATAACCATCTTTATCAAAGAGACACGCCCGCCATGGAGAGATGGAGGGTAATCCATTTTGATATATTATCCACAATTCGAACCATAGCGGTCCCGTAATTAAGACACATCAATTCATCTCTATCCCTCGTCACACGGATGCCTAAATATTTCAGTTCATCCTCGCACCATGCCATCGGATAGTCCAAGGGAAAGCGACTCATTGTATCAGTAAGGGGAAAGATGCTCTACTTACCCCAGTTTATCTGGACCCCTCAAAGCAATCCAAACACTATAAATTCTCGAAGGATAATATTTAAGTTCTGTTGGGGGTTTCGTATGCAGAGTGTAATGTCGTCCGCATAGAGGGAAACCAATATCTGCTTCATGTTGCATTGCAATGCTCTGTCACGGTGGTGCTGACGCAATTTAGCCGCCAGTGGTTCCACCGCGATCGCGAACAACAGGGGGGACAGTGGGCAACCCTGCCTCGAACCTCTCGTTATTGAAAAACCCTCAGAAGTTTTGCCATTAATCACTATTCTAGCTGTAGGTGAGCAATACAACAAACATATCCAGGAAAGGAAAAGGGGAGGAACCCCATTCGGGACATCAAACCAAACAAATAGTCCCACTCAATGGAGTCAAAAGCCTTTGTGGCATCCAGGAAAACTGCTGCCAAAGGTAACTCCGAAGAAACGTTATTCAATATTGTGAATATGGTCCGCAAGTTATGGGATGTTGCACGTCCGGGCACAAATCCCGACTGGTCAGGCAGTATTAAATGTTCCATGAGTAGACTGAGACGATTAGCTATGAGCTTAGCTAATATTTTAACATCACAATTGAGCAGTGACAGGGGCCTATACGAATCACAGTGGCGCGGTGTTTTCCCTGGTTTTAATAGGGAGACGATGATCGCCTCTCTCATGGAAGGGGGGAGACGCCCTACCTCCAGTGCATCCTCATAGACCTCACGCAGTATGGGAGCCTGTGAGAAGTTGGCCTGATATTCAGTGTTCACTATTCTAGTGATCACTATGTATCAGTCCAAACAACCCTTATGGTGATTGGTTGTAAGTCAACCGATAGACCAGCTATCCTAGTAGCATGGACAAGAGCAGTCTTCGGGCTAAACTCTAGAGGGCGTGTTAAGCCAGCTGTTATACCATCACATATACCCCTTGAACACCAAGTGAAAGGACACCACACAAGTGTTATGAAAATAAACAGTGTATTTATTTAGATCACAACAGCCCTGTACTCTTTATGAGGACAGGGTACTAAGCACACAACAAAACTCTTACGAAAATACTTTAAGTTGCACAATTTACACAAATGCCCGAGGGGCACGAAAAACCATATACTATGAAAGTGCAATGCAAAATTACTAGCAGGTAAGTACTGGACTAATAGGCTTTGGAATTGCTAGGACAACATTACTGAACCTTCAGATTACTAGTAGGAGGCCTAGGGGACTCGGGTGCAGAGTGTGCACTCTCACGCGGGATGCAGGACAAAGTCTATGGGAGTTAGTACAAGCAAAGTTAGTGTTCTCGGGCGAACCCGATAAGGTAGGTCGAAAACGACAGTGACTCTGGACCCTTGGATAGTGAGGCTATGCTGGGGCACCAAAATGCCGAAGTTACATAGCCCAGGGGCTGCGGCTGCATAGGTCTGTACAGACGTCGGGAATCCTCGTTGACGAACCAGGAGCCTGAAGAAAGAGTTGCTGGCAGGCGACCAGTGAAGATTGTTCGAAGTGATCCAAGCCTGGATCGAAGATGGATGACACCTGAAAGCAGAGGGGACCAAGTTCTTAACCACTAGCCAGTGATCAGATGGCACCAGGAGGGCACCGGATGGTAGTCACCTCGACCAGGTGAGTGGGCGACGCTGGGCTCTGCAGTCTCACGGACCAGGAGGTGTTGTCGGCGACCAGGATGGAGGTGCGAGCTGTCCCACGATGGTTGATGCTGTCGACGTCGCTGGACCCAGGATTGGGGCAACAAGTCTTGGCAAATTCAAGCCCACGCGGTGGACCTAAAATGGCGTCTTGAGTGGACCAGGAGGGTCCGGGGTGCTCCTCTTTTGGAAGGGAGCAAGGGACAGTCTGGAGCAACCAGACCAGCAGTGTTGTTGTCGTCGGGCGTTGTCGGGAAGGCCACAAGCCAGCGGGCTAGTAGCCAGACAATGCGGTGAGCAGCCAAAAAGCAGAAGGGCCCCACGCAGATCTCGTGGATGCTGGGGGGCTGGACTTCGGGGCTGGAGGTGCTCAGGGTCGGGGCTTCTCGGACCCCAAAGCACTCACCAGAGGATCCCTCGGCGGTCGTGCTGGATAGAAGTCGTGCAGTTCTGATGATGGCCGGTCCCTCGAGGTCTTGTCGCACCTACGGTTCTCAGCTTAGCTGTAGAGGTAGCTAGAGGTCAGAGGTGCCAGGGAAGCCGGGTCTCGTCGAGCTGGTCAGTCGGATTCCGGAGGAAGGACGTGCAGCAAACTGCAGAGTTCTTAGATGGTGCCTGCGGATGCAGGGTGACTACTCCTTAGTCACAAGGGAGAAATCTTGAGAAGAGTCGAGAGTTCCTTTCGTGGAAAGTAGTTTCTTGATTCAAAGATGATCTAATTTGGAAGGGTCCCCGCTCCTGCCTTTATCCTAAAGAAAGGGGTGGGTACGCGACTAGGTCCTGCCCTAGGGGTGGGACCAGGAAGGGGGGTGGTTACACCCCTCTCCCATGCCGGACTTTCCACAGGCCAGGAGCTGGTGTGCCCCTGGAACTGGTTCTAGCCGGCAGATGCGTAGTGAGCACCGGGGTGCCACTTGCAGTCACCTTCCTGAAAAGCCCTGCCTACCCAGGATACACAAAACCCTGTCTGGGATGGTGCGAGCACCACCCCTGACAGGAAACCCTTTGTCCAAGCTCCCCTCGCTGGAAGGACTCCCAGCTGTAGGGGGTCAGACTCATGTCTGTGGTGGCAGCATCCATTTTGTGATGCTGAGGCTCGAGTTAACTTTAACCGGGGTTCACAGTTACATACATGTCGTGTCCCTCTAGAAGGGTGGAATGCTAACCCCGTCGCCAGAATTGGCGAGGGGTTAGTATTCCAATTCGTATGACACCTTACTCGACATGTTTTCATAAAGCGATACCAAAGATAGCATTTAACCGCGAGGATTATAACGCACTTAAGATTATATGGTACGCGTTATCATGGAACAGCTATTAGGACTTGGTTCCGCAAACTGCAAACGGGCTAAGCTCATGCCAGAGCACCATCTCACACGAATCCAAGCACTATGCTTTCAGGATTGTCAAGGCCTGCCATAGGAGTGACTGATAGGAATCTGTGTGTCCATTTTTAGGGTTAGATATAGGTATACTATATCTAAAGCAAAGGGTGATTACACCACCTTGCCCCAGCTGTCGTGCAGCCAGTTGTGTCAGATTTAGATGGCCAGCCAGGGGTGGCATAATACATGCTTCAGCCCCTGGTAGGCCCTGGGTACACCTATGCCCTGAGTTACAGGGTCTGATAAGGTGGCCCAGTACCAATTGGTAAATGCACCTAAGGTACACGTTGTAATTTAGTGAGAGAACAGCTAGGCTGTGGGTCTGATTAGCAGGCCCACAGCCAGAGAAAGTCGTAAACCAGTGAAACAAAAGCAAAAAATCTGGGTGATCATAGGATTGCAGACCCTACTCTCCTACATGACCCCCCCCCCCCAAACTTTGGGACAATAAACTAACCTTGACCAGGTGAGTCTTCTTGCTCTAAGTGGAAATACCTGGAGAGCCCATCTGCATTGCCATGATCAGTGCAAGGTCTATGCTCCACTGTAAAATCCATCCCCTGTAGGGAAATGGACCACCTAAGCAGGTTGGGGTTTTCACCCTTCATCTGATTTAGCCATAAGAGGGGCTTATGGTCGGTCTGAATCTTGAAATGAGTGCCAAACAAGTATGGCCTCAGTTTCTTCAGGGCCCAAACCACAGCAAAGGCCTCCCTCTCAATAGCTGACCAATTTTTCTCTCTGGGGGTCAGCCTTCTGCTTATAAAAGCAATGGGCTGGTCATTACCATCAAAATTCAGTTGAGATAGAACAGCTCCCACACCCAACTCAGAAGCATCTGTTTGGACAATGAATGGTTTGGAGTAGTCTGGACTCTTGAGGATAGGTGCTGTGCACATGGCCTGCTTTAGGTCATCGAATGCTTTTTGACAGCTCGCTGTCCACTGAACTTTCTTTGGCATTTTCTTACTTGTCAGTTCATTAAGTGGAGTCACAATTGATCCATAATTCCTGACAAACTTTCTGTAGTAACCAGTCAGGCCCAAGAAAGCTCGAACCTGAGTCTGGGTGGTTGGAGGAGCCCAGTCCCTGATTGACTGTATCTTGCTCTCCAGTGGCTGAACTTGGCCTCCACCTACAAGGTGGCCCAGGTATACAACCTGTGTCTGCCCTATCTGGCACTTTGTGGCCTTGATAGTGAGACCTGCTGCTTGCAGTGCCTCTAACACTTTCCTCAGGTGGACCAGGTGATCCTCCCAGGTGGAGCTAAAGACAGCTATATCATCAAGATACGCTGCACAGAAGTCATCCAGCCCAGTGAGAACATGATTCACCAGCCTTTGGAAGGTGGCAGGTGCAGTTTTTCAGACCACAAATTGATAATGTCCACCAGGGGTTGAAAATGCTGTCTTGGGCTTGGCATCCTCAGCTAACCTGATTTGCCAATACCCAGCTGTCAGGTCAAATGTACTTAAGTAGTTGGCAGAAGCCAATCTATCTATAAGTTCATCTGCCCTTGGTATTGGGTGGGCATCAGTCTTAGTGACTGCATTGAGACCTCTGTAGTCTATGCAAAACCTCATCTCTTTCTTACCACCCTGGGTGTGAGGCTTTGGCATTAGAACTACGGGACTAGCCCAAGGGCTATCTGAGGGTTCAATGACTCCCAACTCCAACATTTTCTGCACTTCTGTTTTGATGCAGTCTCTAACATGATCAGGCTGCCTGTAGATTTTACTCTTAACTGGCAAGCTGTCACCAGTGTCAACCTCATGGGTACACCAATTGGTCTGACTGGGTGTTAGAGAGAACATATGCCTGAAGGATTGAAGAACTTGTTTGCAATCCTTCTATTGATGTTCAGAGAGGCTGCCACAAAAGACAACACCATCTACTGATCCATCATCAGGATTCTGAGTGAGCAGGTCTGGGAGAGGATCACTCTCTTCCTCCTGTCCCTCATCTATGGCCATGAGCAAGCTCATGTCCTTCCTGTCGACATATGATTTGAGCCTGTTCACATGAAGCACCCTGTGGGGGCTTCTGGGAGTTCCAAGGTCCACCAGGTAGGTGACCTCTCCCTTTTGCTCAAGAATTGTGTGGGGCCCAGACCATTTGTCTTTGAGTGCTGCTAGGGCCACTGGCTCCAACACCCACACCTTCTGTCCAGGCTGATAGACAGTCAGGACAGCCTTTTGGTCATGCCAAGCTTTTTGGAGTTCTTGGCTGGCCTTAAGGTTTTCAGATGCCTTTTCCATGTACTCAGCCATCCGGGAGCGGAGACCAAGTACATAGTCCACTATGCTGGTTGCAGGCTTTTTGAGAGGTCTCTCCCATCCTTCCTTTACCAAACACAGAGGTCCTCTTACAGGATGTTCATACAAAAGTTCAAAAGGGCTGTAGCCAACCCCCTTCTGTGGGACCTCTCTATAAGCGAATAAAAGGCAGGGTATCAGGACATCCCATCTACGCCTGAAATTTTCAGGTAGTCCATGAATCATCCCTTTTAGGGTCCTGTTGAACCTTTCAACAAGCCCATTGCATTGTGGGTGATAGGGTGTGGTTAACTTGTAGTTGACACCACATTCCTTCTACATAGCAGTTAAGTAGCTTGACATGAAGTTTGCTCCTCTGTCAGAGACAACCTCCTTAGGGAAGCCCACTCTGGAGAACACTCCAACTAGGGCTCTTGCCACAACAGGTGCTGTAGTGGTCCTAAGGGGAATAGCTTCAGGATACCTGGTGGCATGGTCCACCACCACCAGTATAAACGTGTGCCCTGATGCTGTTTGGGGTTCCATTGGTCCAACAATGTCAATCCCCACCCTTTCAAAGGGCACCCCCACCACAGGCATTGGTATAAGGGGGGCCTTTGTGGTGCCACCTGACTTACCACTGGCTTGGCAAGTGACACAGGAGCGACAAAACTCCTTGGTATCTTCATTCATGTGAGGCCAGTGAAAGTGTGAGACAATTCTGTCCCAAGTCTTGTTCTGGCCTAAGTGACCTGCAAGGGGAATCTCGTGGGCCAAGGTGAGAAGGAAACCTCTCAGAGACAAGGGGATGACCAGCCTCCTGGTTGCACCAGGCTTGGGGTCTCTTGCCTCAGAATATAGGAGTCCATCTTCCCAGTATACCTTGTGGGCACCTGTGGCGTTCCCTGCAGCCTCAGCAGCAGCCTGCTGTCTGAGGGGTTCAAGAGAAGGGCAGGCTAACTGTTCCTTCCCCAGGTCTGCTCTGGAGGGTCCCCCTGAGCCCAGAAATTCAACTTGATCAAGTTCAAATTCCTTAGGCTCAGTTTCCCTCAGTTCCTGTAGGTCAGCCTCCTCTGAGACTTGATCCTCAACCTGGGGCAAGGGGGAAGGCAATGCCTTAACCCTCCTGCTCTTCTTCTTGGAAAGTGTCTGGTCCATTGTTCCAGGATCCAGCACCTGTTCAGTGGGGCATCTTCTGGCCTGTGACCTAGTCACAGCAAGCACATGTGCTGGCAAGCCTAACATCTCCATGTGAGTCCTCTGCTCCACTTCTGACCACTGTGATGACTCCAAATCATTGCCCAACAAACAATCCACTGGGAGGTCTGAACTAACTACAACCTTCTTTTGGCCATTTACCCCTCCCCAGGAGAAATCAACAATCGCCATACTATGACTGGTAGTGACGTTGCTGGCATTGGTCACCAGGAAATCTGTACCTGGCATGATCTGTCCAGGGTCCACAAAGTTAGGTGTCACCATGGTGACACTGGCACAAGTGTCCCTATAGGCCTGAGCCATTTTGCCATGTATCAAAGGTGTCTGTCTGTATTTGCCCAAAGTATTGGGACTGACATCAGGGGATATATCCACACCCCCTGTACAGACAAGGACAGCCTGAGTGAGTGTGACAACTAAGTTGTCATACCCCTCAGAACCCAAGGTTAACCCAACTAATCCCTTGGGAGGTGCACTACCACTGCTGGCTGTACTAGGGGGTGCAGTTGCCTTAGGGGCTGCAGTGGCAGGAGTTTGCCCTCCTTTCTTGGTGCACTCACTAAACCAGTGAGTTTTACTTTTACAGTATTGGCACCACCTTTTAGACTGGCCTTCTTGATTCTTCTTCTTCTGGGAAGCCTGACCCCCACCCTCTTTGGATTGTTGGGGACCTGTCGAAGACTTCTGGTCATTTTGTTCGCCTTTGGTATCTTTACCCTTCTGGTCTGCTTTCTTCTGACCACCCTGGTTCTGGCCCTGGTTCTGCTTAACCCTTGTTCTGACCCATCTGTCTGCCTTCTTTCCCAATTCTTGGGGAGAGGTCAGATCCGAGTCAACAAGGTGCTGATGCAACAACTGGTTCTGACAATTGTTTAAAATCTGTTCCCTCATGATCAGATTGTACAATCCTGTATAATCAGTAACCTTACTGCCCAGCAACCAGCCCTCCAAAGCCTTAGTGGCACAATCTACAAAGTCAGACCAATCCTGAGACTGAGTTTTCTGGGTATCCCTGAACAGCAACCTGTACTGCTCAGTGGTTAGGTCAAACCCATCTATCAGTGTATTTTTCAGGACTTGGTAATCATTAGCATCCTCAGCTCTAGTAGTGAGGAGCTTGTCTCTACCTTTACCTTCAAAGGAGAGCCACAAGATAGCTGCCCACTGACTCTGGGGGACACACTGTACAGTGCAAGCCCTCTCCAAAGCAGTTATCCATTTGTGGACATCATCCCCTTGTTTAAAGGGGGGCACTATATTACTCAGGTGTCTAGTATCTAAACTCCTGTTCTCTCTTGGGAGAATGCTGCCACCAGCGGAATCTAGTCCACTTAACTTTTGCTCTCTAGCAAAGGCAAGCCTCTCTTTGGCCAGGGCAAGTTCTTCCCTTTCAATCCTCAGATTGGCTTCCCTCATCTTAGCTTCGCGCTCCCTTCTCTTAGGGGAGGACATCCCTCTATGAGAAGAGGCCTGAGAGCCATTGGTTCGAATGGATCTATTAGAACCTCTTGATAGAGATCTAACTCATCCATTCCCAATGTTAAGTCTGCCTGAGAGTGGCCCTGGGGGTCCCCCAAATCCATTCTAGTGCCTACTTAAGTTGGTCCTAGTGAGTCTGCTGACTTCTACCTGACCTGTTTCTGCCTCATCCCCAGATAACTCATCTTCCTCTCCCTCCTCAGCACTGTCTGCTGCCTGGAGGTGTCGGTCAGGGTCACCCTGGGTTCCCTCTAGGGGAGGCATGTTCCCATCTGGATGAGAAGGATCTGTGTTAGCAGCCCTCCTAGCATCATAAGTCTCTAAGAGACCAATCAGAAAAGGAATGGTAGGGTTTGAACCCTGTTTTAGTTTCCTGGAGGTACACACTTGTCTCATCTCCTGGAAACTAAGAGCAGCATATCTGGAAGGGACCTGTGGAGGGTCCACAACCACAAGAGGGGTCTCTGAAGACTCTCCGTGGTTAGACATGCTTCTAGTGTGGTGTGAGTGATGCACCTACCTACACTATTTGTTTGCCTACTGATCCCTTGCTAAGAGTTGTAGTCAAGGTGTGCTAAGCTTTGTTAAACTACAACAGCTGGTTCAGTAAAACTCAGAGTATTCTAAGCTAAGTTATATGTACCTTAACCTATGTGATCTTTCACAAAGATATTCTTAGGATACGTGTGGTAAAACAACAGCAAGCTCAAATCCCAACCGCTGCTCACCAATGTGAGAAGTTGGCCTGATATTCAGTGTTCACTATTCTAGTGATCACTATGTATCAGTCCAAACAACCCTTATGGTGATTGGTTGTAAGTCAACCGATAGACCAGCTATCCTAGTAGCATGGACAAGAGCAGTCTTCGGGCTAAACTCTAGAGGGCGTGTTAAGCCAGCTGTTATACCATCACATATACCCCTTGAACACCAAGTGAAAGGACACCACACAAGTGTTATGAAAATAAACAGTGTATTTATTTAGATCACAACAGCCCTGTACTCTTTCTGAGGACAGGGTACTAAGCACACAACAAAACTCTTACGAAAATACTTTAAGTTGCACAATTTACACAAATGCCCGAGGGGCACGAAAAACCATATACTATGAAAGTGGAATGCGAAATTACTAGCAGGTAAGTACTGGACTAATAGGCTTTGGAATCGCTAGGACAACGTTACTGAACCTTCAGATTACTAGTAGGAGGCCTAGGGGACTCGGGTGCAGAGTGTGCACTCTCACGCGGGATGCGGGACAAAGTCTATGGGAGTTAGTAAAAGCAAAGTTAGTGTTCTCGGGCGAACCCGATAAGGTAGGTCGAAAATGACAGTGACTCTGGACCCTTGGATAGTGAGGCTATGCTGGGGCACCGAAATGCCGAAGTTACCTAGCCCAGGGGCTGCGGCTGCATGGGTATGTACAGACGTCGGGAATCCTCGTTGACGAACCAGGAGCCTGAAGAAAGAGTTGCTGGCAGGCGACCAGTGAAGATTGTTCGAAGTGATCCAAGCCTGGATCGAAGATGGATGACACCTGAAAGCAGAGGGGACCAAGTTCTTAACCACTAGCCAGTGATCAGATGGCACCAGGAGGGCACCGGATGGTAGTCACCTCGACCAGGTGAGTGGGTGACGCTGGGCTCTGCAGACTCACGGACCAGGAGGCGTTGTCGGTGACCAGGATGGAGGTGCGAGCTGTCCCACGATGGTTGATGCTGTCGACGTCGCTGGACCCAGGATTGGGGCAACAAGTCTTGGCAAATTCAAGCCCACGCGGTGGACCTAAAATGGCGTCTTGAGTGGACCAGGATGGTCCGGGGTGCTCCTCTTTTGGAAGGGAGCAAGGGCCAGTCTGGAGCAACCAGACCAGCAGCGTTGTTGTCGTCGGGCATCGTCTGGAAGGCCACAAGCCAGCGGGCTAGTAGCCAGACAACGCAGTGAGCAGCCAAAAAGCAGAAGGGCCCCACGCAGATCTCTTGGATGCTGGGGGGCTGGACTTCGGGGCTGGAGCTGCTCAGGGTCGGGGCTTCTCAGACCCCAAAGCACTCACCAGAGGATCCCTCGGCGGTCGTGCTGGATAGAAGTCGTGCAGTTCTGATGATGGCCAGTCCCTCGAGGTCTCGTCGCACCTACGGTTCTCAGCTTAGCTGTAGAGGTAGGTAGAGGTCAGAGGTGCCAGGGAAGCCGGGTCTCGTCGAGCTGGTCAGTCAGATTCCGGAGGAAGGACGTGCAGCAAACCGCAGAGTTCTTAGATGGTGCCTGCGGATGCAGGGTGACTACTCCTTAGTCACAAGGGAGAAATCTTGAGAAGAGTTGAGAGTTCCTTTCGTGGAGTTTCTTTATTCAAAGATGATCTAATTTGGAAGGGTCCCCGCTCCTGCCTTTATCCTAAAGAAAGGGGTGGGTATGCGACTAGGTCCTGCCCTAGGGGTGGGACCAGGAAGGGGGGTGGTTACACCCCTCTCCCATGCCGGACTTTCCCCAGGCCAGGGGCTGGTGTGCCCCTGGAACTGGTTCTAGCCGGCAGATGCGTAGTGAGCACCGGGATGCCACTTGCAGACACCTTCCTGAAAAGCCCTGCCTACCCAGGATACACAAAACCCTGTCTGGGATGGTGCGAGCACCGCCCCCGACAGGAAACCCTTTGTCCAAGCTCCCCTCGCTGGAAGGACTCCCAGCTGTAGGGGGTCAGACTCGTGTCTGTGGTGGCAGCATCCATTTTGTGATGCTGAGGCTAAAGTTAACTTTAACCGGGGTTCACAGTTACATACATGTTGTAACCCTCTGGAACGGTGGAATGCAAACCCCGTCGCCAGAATTGGCGAGGGGTTAGTATTCCAATTCGTATGACACCTTACTCGAAATGTTTTGATGAAGCGATACCAAAGATAGCATTTAACCTCGAGGATTATAATGCACTTAAGAGTATATGGTACGCGTTATCGTGGAACAGCTATTAGGACTTGGTTCCGCAAGCTGCAAACGGGCTCAGCTCATGCCAGAGCACCATCTCACACGATTCAAAGCACTCTGCCTTCAGGATTGTCAAGGCCTGCCATAGGAGTGACTGATAGGAATCTGTGTGTCCATTTTTAGGGTTAGATATAGGTATACTATATCTAAAGCAAAGGGTGATTACACCACCTTGCCCCAGCTGTCATGCAGCCAGTTGTGCCAGATTTAGATGGCCAGCCAGGGGTGGCATAATACATGCTTCAGCCCCTGGTAGGCCCTGGGTACACCTATGCCCTGAGTTACAGGGTCTGATAAGGTGGCCCAGTACCAATTGGTAAATGCACCTAAGGTACACGTTGTAATTTAGTGAGAGAACAGCTAGGCTGTGGGTCTGATTAGCAGGCCCACAGCCAGAGAAAGTCGTAAACCAGTGAAACAAAAGCAAAAAATCTGGGTGATCATAGGATTGCAGACCCTACTCTCCTACAGAGCCATCATATCAATATAGGTTTTATAAAACTCGACTGGGATACCATCCGACCCCGTGGGCTTACCCGACTGCATATGCATGATGGCTTTCCTGACCTCGTCAAGCTCAAACGGGGCACACACAAATGTCTGCTGTGTATCGTTCAACCACCCCAGCGATATATCGTCCAAATATGCGTCTAGGTTCAATTTTCCCGTCCTAGTGGTTGTATACAATGCCGTGTAGTGCTCAGTGAAGGCATTAAGTATGGTCGCAGTGTCCCTATATACAATGCCGTCCAACCCTTCCAATTCTAGGATTACATTAGAGCCTCATGACCTCCGAATCGTCTCTGCCAGCGCCTTCCCAGGCCTCTCCCCCTGGCCATAGCGGCGGGCCGTCCAATACTTCCCTCGAAATCTCGCCTCTCTGCGAGCCTCATCCATGTAGGCTGTGAGTTTCGATCTAAACTGAGATTGTTTTTGGATATGCCATCTGGCCTAGTAGCTAATCTGCTCTCCAATGACTTAAGTTTGGTCTCAAGTGTACTTAACGTGTTCAAAATATCTTTAAGCATCCCAGCACCCTTTGCTATGCAAAAACCTTGTAACGTCACTTTGAAAGCTTCCCAGATAATTTCTACGCTATCTACCGAATCCTTATTACGTATGAAAAAATCTTTGATCTCCTCTCTGAGCTCCTCCTGAAACACAGTGTCTAGTAGTATGGTAGGTTGCAACCTCCAGCTGCTTCTGGGAGGACCATAATCTGTGGAGGACAATGTAAGCCGTACCGGTGCATGATCCGAGTAAGTCCTGGCTAAGTGTTGTACTTGTAAAATCGCTGGACATAGCCTGACACTCAAGAAAATATAGTCCAGTCTCGCCCCAGTAGCCGCATGCGCAGTAAAGTGGGTTCCCTCTAGGTCGTTAGGGTGCAAGTGTCTCCACGCATCTATCAGATTGTGGTCCGTGAGTGTGGAATGCAGCATGGCACGGGCTTTTGTGTAATGATGGGGAGCTGGGTGGGACCTATCAATATCCGGACTCCGCGCAATGTTAGTCACCTCCCCACACAATATGGTTGGACCCAATGTCCACAATCATAGTTCTGTAATGAACTGGGGGTCGTCCACATTAGGACCATAACAGCAGGCCAGGGTAACAGAATCAGACCCCAACCTCCCCGAAGTCAGGCAATATCTCCCCTGGGCATCCCACGTGGCTCCCGTTAGTGTGAACGGAGTGCCCCTCTTAACCAGAATCGCCACACCTCTCGCATAGGAAGAGAAAGAAGAAAAGATCCTGTGTGCCGCCCATTTACAAGCAAATGTGATGTTACGTCTTGGGTTGAAGTGTGTCTCCTGCAGCATTGCTACGTGTACCTGGTGTCTGTCAAGATGGGATAGTATTTGACGTCTCTTACGCGGGTCAAGCAGCCCCCGTACGTTCCATGTAATTATGTTTAGTTTAGCGCTGTCAATGGGGGTCATGAGCTAGGCCTTGTACATCTCTACAGTGCTCCATCGGATAGCATCGCCTCTGTTCCAGATCCACCACCTTTAGTCACTCAACAACTGCGGCTCCAGTACAACAACGACATTTCAAAGTAATATTAATCTTTGTGTACGACCATACAGTAAATCCCTTGGATGTGCTTATTGACAACCACATGTACCAAATAACCCCCTCGAACAAACCCCCCACAGACCTACGTCTAATCAACAAGAACTGCAAATTCCCTCCCCCCACCCACTGAAGCAACCCAATCTTGCCAGAATCCCACGTCCACCCTCCCACCCTACCTCCAAATTGGAACCCCACTTCCGTTACCCTCCCCTCATAGTTCAGAACTTGTACTTCCATGGGGTAATACCCGTTGGGGGACCTTCTAGACAGCTATGCAGTCTCCTCACTCCCCTTATGTTATTCTCCGAAGGCGCTGCCGGCCCTATCATGAGGAGGGGGGAGCAGGCATGGAACCACAATAACATGTAAACAATTGAGCCATACTGGAAGGATCTCATCTCGCATCAGCTAGATTGTCCGACCAAGCCTACCAATCCGTAATAGTTTCCTTGGATGTGTGCAGATTACTTTGCTGGAGTCAGTCATTCCAGATCCTCATTTTCATTCATGTCACCATTCCACTGCGAGGCCTCCAGTCGCTCTCCACCCCGGTTTGCTCATTTCAATGTTCGGAGGAAGTCTTCGACTTGCTGGGGAGACGTGAAGAATCGCTGCTTCCCTTGGCTGGATAGAGGAGTGCGTAATCAATTTGCTCCGATCGCAACTTCCGCTTGACTTCCACAAACACTGCAGCAATCTTCTTATCTTCTTGCATGATAGGTGTGAAGTCTGGATATATGGAAAAGGTGTTATCATCATATGTCAACTTCTGCTTGTTTCTCGCAGCTCTGAGGGCTACATCCCGGTCTCTATAATGAAGTAATCGTGCAATTCTAGGTTGTGGGGGGCTTCCCGGCACCGGACGTGGACCGAGGGTTCTGTGCGCCCTTTCCACTATGAACTGCGAGGAAAAGGCGTCTTTGCCTATGGACTCCAGCAGTAGTTTTTCTATATAGTCCTCCATTCTACCAGTATTTGTCGATTCTGGTAAGCCTATGACGCGTATGTTGTTGCGCCGACTGCGCGCTTCCAAGTCCTCATTTTTTGCGGCTATGATGGGTAACAGTTTATCCATTCTCATAAGTTGCACAGTACGGGTTGCAGTGACGTCATCTGATTCTGATATGTGTCTTTCCGCCTCCTTAATGCAGTCTTCCTGGCCATCTAGCTTATGTGCAATGGCATTCATCCTAGAGGACATCCGGTCCACCTTGTCCACCACTGTTGCAAATCCTTGCCGCATCTCTTGTAGTATATTGGCCATGTCCGAGGCCTGTGAATTGGCTCCCCCTCCAGCGCACTCAGCCAAGTCCTGCTCCTGGTCGTCAGCAGTAGATTTGCTTCCCTTCTTTGCAGCTTCAAAATTTAGTTTCGGTTGACGAGTGTCGGTCTTCCCCATATTTCAGCAAGAGTGCGACGCCTTCTGCGTATGTATCAGGAGTAATCAAGGCAACCACCAGTCTAGGGTGAAGTGTGAGGGCCAGCCCGAGTCACCACATGGCCCTTTCGTCGTCAACAGCTGATCCTGCCCCGCACTCTTGTCGCGTCAGCTTGCTCTGTCCAGCGCTTCTCAGCAGCTCTCACCTCACTGGGTCAGCTACTTGCCCAAGACTGTGTCCCGCTGAAGCATCACCTTATAATCGCCAGCTGCCTTCTCCGCCAATGTATGGCGATTCACGGAGCTACTTGGGCCCCTTCTAAAGCCCTGTAGGGCACAACGGCAGCAGGTTGCTAAGTCCGTAAAACCGCAGCAGCCTGTGACATCCAGCACCCACAATATGGGGGTGGAGTACTCGTGGCGGCCCAGCAGTCACAGTCCCTGTCAAACCACCACCCAATGCTCCGCCGCTCCAAGGGGGTTGATCGCACCTGTCGCAGGTCGCTTCAGGCGCTCCGCACCGGCCAGTAAGGGTCTCACTCCTCTTGCACTCTCGTCTCAGCCGGCTATCCACGCACTGCCACTGCCCATCTCCCCTCTCACCACGGGCATCACACAGACTGTTCCATACCGTAACCGAGGCGTGTAGGGGAAGAACACTGCTCAGTATCTTCGTGAAGCCTGTCCCCACACCTCGGAACGACTCTCCTGCCAAAGGCGCTTTCCCCGCAGCCGCCATTGTATGTCCCGCCTCCTCAGTATATTTATTATCCTGCCCCGGTGTTCACTAGATCTTCACAGCGGGGGGGGGGGAACACGCGCCAATCCTCCACCGCTGCGCTATGTGGGCTCCCCACAAATTCACCCACACAGTCCTCCCCGCCTCCGTCAGTATGTCCGCATCCATCAATCAAATCGCAACACCATTATGGCTCTCGGCAAAGTCTCTTGCGCAGTGGCCTCATGGAAAACTGCGCCGCCACCCTCAGCAGTACAATCTCCACAAATGCCTCCTTGGCGTCCTGTTGCACCGGCAGTCCGCCTCTGCGCCGTGACTCGGTTGTTAGCGATAACGCTGATTCACTGTGTCGTTGCCGGACGCGCGGCTTGGTTGCCTCGTGGTAATCCCCGGCCTTTCCCAGTCACTGCAGCCGAGTCAAAGCTCCATGCAGGTCAGGCGGGCGGCGCGGCTCAGATTTCAGGCGCCCGCCGCTCCGATTGTCCGCCGCCGATCCTTCCGCACTTCACTCCACTTGTAGCCGCGGGGTAGCGCCACCGATCTCTCGACAATTTACCCCAATTAGCGGCCAATTGTTCAGGATAAGTGAAGGATATCAGTTCCAGGAAGCAGGAGCCTCACATCAGTGCGGCCATGCTGCTTGCGCGCTCTCTAGCACCCCCCTCAATGGGGTAAAGTGTGGATTTTTTTGTTTTGCTAAGAAAATGTAAGTGATGTCCAAGATGGTTGTTGTGGCCTCAGGGTGCATTAATGGTGTATTTTCTACTGAGGCCATTGTCAATGCTGCTTAACATCTGAAGGATGAAAGGCTTAGATGGCCATGCTGGGATTCCAGGGCGATCTGCTGATTCCAGCTATCAGCAGTGAGGGCTTAACTTATTTCCCTTTTGTAAAAATCATTGTTATCTGCAGCCTCTGTTTTGACTTAAAGAGCACGCTTTAGTGCCCTGACTTCAGAATCCGTTAGAGTCTTTGAACTACCAGCCACCAAGAACCCTTTTTGCATGCGTGTAGTTGACTTAGAAACCTGTGAAGGTGGGCATAAAATAGTAACTACGAAACACTATTGTCAGGAAAGCATGGCCAACAGGGTGGCTACTGATGTGGCGCTTTCTGTACTGGATGGATGCAGTTGCTGCTTGTTCCAGCAGTCTCCCTCATCTCACCTGGTGGTACCACACGTCCTCCTCATGTTTGAAAGCCCTTGTGTAGCAAACACACCATGGACCATCTGTTTCTATTGGACACACACCATTTAGTGGTGATGCGCTAGCAACTTTTTGGTTGGTACAAACTATCACTTTGTCTGCTTTATCTTCCTTGCAGTTTTCACAGTCATTAGGCTGGTGGACAGACGGAAAACTGTCACTTTTGAAAAGTTCATTATTATGGAAATGTTCATGTGAATGTTTGTTTAATTTCCAGCTGTTGTTTGGGATTGGTCTGTGTGGAATCCTTGTACACGCATTAGTCTGGTCCTCCTATGACTACTGCCTCCATAGTGTATGATCTTCAGCCTGTTTTTGGTTTCCGCGCCATTGTTCAATTAGGTAGACTAGTATTCTTGGAGCATCCCATATTCACGAGAACATCAGAATACATCAGCTCTGTATGCAGCCATTGGACCTCGATAGATCGAGTCGATGAGACGAGGTCCATGTGCCATCACGGGCTCAGCCTAGACTTGTCCAATTGAGATCCATGGTTCAGTGCATAAACTGGGCTTTTGGCTTCTTCTCACAGATTGACCCCACCATTTGATCCAACTTACAGTAGGGCTGTGGTTCTCATGCCCTGGATGATCGTCCTCCTCCAAGCCTCACAGACGCCTTTAATCCCACCTGTCTGCTTGCCATTGCACTACTGCAGCGTGAAGGAGAGGGCTGTCTAGATATGTGCATTTTACCTGTCTCCAGAAAAAGATGTATTTAGCAATTTTACCACTCTCTCCTTTTCTCGTGAAGGCAGAATATTCCAGTAGAGTTGCAGTCACTTCAGCAGGGTCTCCTATCTGGCAGTCGAGTGCTCGTAAAATTCCTGTGGCACATGATTGGAAAGTCCCTATCTCTATCTTCATGTCACTGGCTCAGATCTGGCAGGAGTCATCACTTTGCACGGGCCAATTTTCTTCATCTTACTTTCATTTTTATGTTGAGCCTGCAGCAGCGCACATGCGCTGCACTGGCGAGACTTTTAGTAAGGGGCTTTGAAAAGCTCACCACAGGCTCGTGCGTGTGTGGCCTATTGCTTGCCGTTACCCACACATGCGCCATATGTTTTGAATTATGGTGCCCAGACACAGATGCGATAATTCAAAACATATGGTCTGGTGCTCGCTCTTGCGCGCGCGCCACTCACTCCATCGTCATGGCTGATTAAGCGCATGGCTTGCGGGCACTCTTATAGCGCGCGCACATGGGCCAAGCGCCACTGCTCCCGCTAGTTTATAAGAATAAAAAGAGTGACCCGTTCAGTTTCTGTGTGGTTGGACCGAAGTCTGTGCTCTTTACATGCGGTTTTCATTTAGCATCTCCTAACCTTCATGCTTCCGTCCTCCTCAATCATTTTCTGTCCACTCGCCATGTTGGGAAAGATGGCTCCATTTCATTTTTACCTCCGCCACTGCGACTTTCACATATGTTTTGGAATTGTTAATGAAGCAGCCTAAATATGCAAAGGGAACCCATGGTAATTAATTAATGTCTCAATAAAATAGTTTCCCTCGAATACAGCAGTCTTTCAGCACAAAAAATCCATGTTCTATACTCGAACAATGGTGAAAGCTGCAGCGCTGGAAGACTTAATGGCCTGCTTTTCTTGTACGATTTAAGTGCAGAACTTTTCATTTACATTTTGAGGATGGTATGGTGAGTGACTAGAATGCCTTGCCAAAACACCTGCATAGACACTGCTCATAAATGGATAAACATATTCTAGAAACAGTCTCCTCAAGTGTCCCTTCTGTCGCTCTTCTCCATTGAGGAGCAGAACATGTGGTGCATTTGGACCAGTCAACGCCTGTGCTGGGTTTACTTCCTTATTGCCTTTTTTAGAAAACTTCTGAATGTGGGTTGAATGGGAGTATTTTTCTGTTTTTTCACTTATTTGTCCTACAGACACCACCCCAGACATTAGCTCAGAAATCTGAATAGCAAGTGTAGCATTTGGGATTTTCCTTTTTAAATATTCAGTTTTTTTTAATCATATATTAAAGATGCATGCAAGGGCAAAAAAAAAGAAATAGCTCACCTAGCACATGTCAAACATAACATTCGTTACAAGTCCACTATTCACAGATTGAAAGGGTACGATGGGGAGTGGTACATCCATCATAAGAACAAGCCTTCCTCGTCCATTTCTAATGTGAGATTCATCACCTTCATACTCTTCAGGCGCCAGACTGGATAATCTCTCTCTCTCTCTTTCTCTCTCTCTCTAAATCTCTCTCTCTTTAAATCTATTTTTTCTCTCTCTCTAAATCTCTGTCTCTGTCTCTGTCTCTCTCTCTCTCTCTCTCTCTCTCTCTCTCTCTCTCTCTCTCTCTCTCTCTAAATCAATCTCTAAATCTCTCTCTCTCTCTCTGAGAGTTTGCCGTTTGCGGCCGAGGGCCATGCCCCCTACATCTCGGCCACAAAAGACCAGGCATTATAGCATGGAAGCTCTCCTCAGCATAAGGCCGTTAGGAACGATCTGTGGCCTGCATTTACATCATACTACAGAGCTCCCAGATATCTGTCCAAAATGTAAACTATCGCTCAAACCTAAGAAGGTCCTAGATGCGAAACAGGATTACTGTATGCTCTTATTAAACTGCAGATCCCTGCCCAAACATAGGGTGGAAATTGCCCTTTTGTTAGAGGAACGCATGCCAGACGCAGTGTTTCTCACTGAAACATGGCTCACGTCGGACTCCGACCCTGCATTAGTGACCGCCCTCCCTCCAGGCTTCCAAATTATCCAACAGGACTGCCCTGAAGGGAGAGGAGGAGGCCTAGCCATCATCTATAAAGAACAATACCACAGTCGAGTAATCTCTGAAGCAATTCCAGACTGTGAGAGCTTAGCATTTATCCTAGAACTCTCCCCTAGCAACTGCTTTTCAGGAACATTAATATATCGACCCCCGGGTCCCCCCAAACAGTTTCACAATCTCCTCCCATTGATTGTGGCTGACCGTGTTAGCACTGCCTCTAATTACACTCTGCTAGGGGATCTCAATTTTCATTTTGATACTGCCCTGGACCATACAGCTACAGCACTTACAGACAACCTAGCTACACTACAATGAGTGAAGGCACCAACTCACGCTAAGGGCCACTTACTGGACCCTGTGTTCAGTAACTGTGCAGACCTTGTGGTTGGGCTACCAATCTCCCTCCCATGGACTGATCATCTACTAGTGCCTTTCACCTGGACCACATTTAAGCCACCCCCCGTGAGACCCACGGTAAGACATGCCAGATCCTGGGCGCGGCTACCAGTCGATGACTGGACTAGCAGACTCACGATTGACAAACCCTCTTACAATGAGGACCCATGCCCGGCCAACCTGGATCACGTTGACTGGATCACAAAAGCGCTTGAAACCATTCTCCCCCTGAGTAAAATAACGATGAAACACTCCCACAAAACGGCCCCCTGGTATTCAGAGGCTCTCAGGGAAAAGAAATGCGAATGCAGAAAAATAGAAAGACGATGGCGTCTAGACTACTCTAAGAAGGAAAAAACCCGTTACCGAGAGGCAATCAAACTCTACAAAGGCGAGGTCAAATCTGCCCAATCTGTATATTTCTCGGACAAAATCATACTAGCAAAATCCAAACCTAAGGAAATTTTTCAAATTCTGAAAAAACTCATAAACCTCCATCTTCTAACCTGCACGAGGAAAAAACAACAGACCACTGTAATGACTTGGCAGAATTTTTCCACCAAACAGTCAATAAAATCTACTCATCCTTCCCCTCTACAGGTACTGTCCCCATAGCCCAGGATCAAACAAATCTGGGAACCACTTTATCAGAACCCCGTCCTACACTGGACCACTTCCCCCCCTAGACCTTGAATCCTTGGACTCCATTGACCGCAAGGTAAAATCTGGGTCCCCATGCGACCCAGCATCTCCACAAGACATGATGCTGGCACCCCAGGTCACTTTACCAACCATTGTGGACCTCCTGAACGCCTCCATTACCTCTGGTACTGTCCCTCCCGCTTGGAAGCGGGCCATGGTCCGAGCTCTGCTGAAAAAACCCAATCTAGATCCCTCTGACTTTAGCAACTACCGGCCGATTTCTCTGCTCCCCTGGGTGAGCAAAATCCTTGAGAGGTACATCAATCTCCAGCTGGTGAATTTCCTTGAAAATAACCAGCTGTTAGATGCCACCCAGGCGGGTTTTAGACCCAAACACGGAACAGAGACCGCCCTTCTAACAGTAATAATAATAATAATAGGGAGATTTGTAGAGCGCATGGTGACGCCGGCGGCGTGTCCCCGTGCTGAGATCCCAGTGCAGGCAGAAGGGAGGGAGGAACACTATTGAGAGTAGAGAAGTGTTTTCAGTTTAGCTCTAAAGGTGGGCTCTGAGGTTTCCAGGCGGAGCGCTATAGGGAGTTTATTCCAACTGGACGCTGCTAGGTACCTAAAGGACCTGCCACCCATCCTGGCTTTGGACACCTTAGGAATGGCCAGGCGACGCGTGCCAGATGATCTGAGGGAACGCACGGGCTCATATTGTGTCAGAAGATCGTGCAAAGGGAGGGGAGCCCTACCGTTGATGATCCGGTGGCACGTGCAGAGTGCTTTAAATTTCACCCTGTTTCTCACCGGGAGCCAGTGGAGTGCTTGAAGCGCGGATTTTGAGGCTGATCTTCTAGGCCGTCTGAGGACCAGCCGGGCTGCGGCATTTTGTAAAACCTGCAGACGGTTTAGGTTCTTCTCGAGGGTCCCCAAGTAAAGCAAGTTGCCATAGTCCATTTTGGAGGTGACTAAGGCGTGCACAAGTGTTTGGCGAGCTTTGATGGGAAGGAACTCCAAGACCTTCCTCAGGGTCTTGAGGGTCCCAAAGCATGAGCCGATCACACGGTTGACCTGAGGTTCGAAAGTGAGTTTAGAGTCGAACCAAACACCGAGATTCCTCGCCTCCTGGCATGGGACTGGTGTAGGTCCTAGGCAGGGTGGCCACCACTCTGATGTCCAGGCTGCTTGGTCTCCCCCCACCACCAGCACCTCGGTCTTGCCTCCGTTGAGCTTGAGACAGTTGGCAGACATCCAGGCAGCAAGATCTTGCATGCATGCTCTGAAGATGTCTGCCGACAGACCGGGCGCTCGCGATAGGGAGATGACGAGCTGTGTATCGTCAGCGTACGATACCATGCGCAGGCCGTGACTTTCCACTATGGTGGCAACCGGCGCAACATAAACATTAAAAAGTGTCGGGCTCAGAGACGAGCCCTTCGGGACCCCCTGATCGAGGGCCACTCGCTCTGAGTAGCAGTCACCCAGTCTGACTTGGAAACCACGTCCGGATAGAAACGACTGGATCCATTTTAGAGCTGCGCCTCCTACCCCTCCCTTGTTCAGACACTGTAGCAGGATGGAATGAGCTACAGTGTCGAACGCGGCGCTCAGGTCTAATAGGATCAGGGCCATGGTGTGGCCTTCGTCAACACCCTGCCTGATGGTTTCGGTTGCCATGAGAAGAGCCGACTCCGTTGAGTGTCGGGGCCGGAATCCAAACTGGGTAGGGTGTAGGAGGCTCGTATTCTCCACAAATTGCATTAATTGCAAGTTGGCCACCTTCTCTGCCACTTTGGAGAAATAAGGTAGAAGGGAGATGGGACGCAGATTCTCCAGCTTATCGAAGCTGATATTGGGCTTCTTGCGGAGGGGAAGCACCACAGCTTGTTTCCATTCCATAGGCAAACTGCTGGAGTTGAAAGAGGTATCCAGCAGATGCCTAATGTATGGTTCGAGTGTCATCAAGCTGTCAGCCAACCGTTTGGGAGATGATGGGTCCCGTGGGGAACCTGACTTTACTGATTTGCAAATTTTGATCAGGTCTTCTCCAGGTGGAGTGGAGAATGTAAGCAATAAATTTTGTCCCTCATCCTCTCTATCCTGGATTTTAATCTCCCCTCCTGCCACCGGTTGGATAGGGAATGCTGAGTAGATTTTGGAAACTTTGTCGCTGAAGTACTCAGCAATGCGATTGCATGCTGTGACTGATCGGTCCTCTGGTCCTGTCGAGGACTGAGGGACAGCCAGAGATTTGTAGACACAAAATAATTCCTTGGTTGAGTTTTCAGCATCCGTAATTCTAGTGGCATAGTAGTCCGTTTTAGCTTTTTTAATGAGGAAACCAGAAAAATCCTAGATCGGGGGGTCAGTGGCAGTGATCCTCCTTGACCCAAGCGCGGCATTCGATACTGTCAGCCATGACACCCTGCTGAGCCGCCTCTCGAGTGTCGGAATAGTAGATAGTGATTGGCTATGGCTCAAATCCTTCTTGAGCGACAGATCATTCCAATTCTTTGATGGATAAACAGTGTCCATGAGTAGGCCGTTGAGGTGCGGAGTCCCACAAGGCTCCTCTTTAAGCCCTGCGCTTTTCAACATCTATATGAGACCACTGGCTGAGGTCGTTCGTCCATTTGGGGTTAAGATCATTTCTTATGCGGACGACACCCAGCTGGTGGTCTCCTTGGCGCAGGAGGCCAACCTGCCGTCGTCAGGTGGGCTAATGAAGTGCTTACAGAAGGTAAAGGGCTGGATGACCGCCTCATCTCTCCAGCTCAGTGGGGACAAAACAGAGCTGATGCTCCTGGGCCCTGCAAACCCCACCTTTTTCAATTCCTTGTGGCCTTCTTGTCTATGTACCCCCCCAGTACCCAAGGATAATATCAAGAGCCTTGGGGTGTGGCTGGACAAGACCCTCTCATTTAACATCCAGGCTACAAAACTCTCGGCTACCTGCTTCGGAATTCTTAGGATGGTAAAGAAAGTCCTCCCTCTTCTACCAGTGGAGGCAAAGCAGGTGGCCATCCAAGGTCTTATACAGTCCGACCTCGACTTCAATAATGTTCTCTACCTTGGCGCCCCGGAGTACACCTTGCGCAGACTACAGATAGTGCAGAACTGTGCAGCCCGCACACTGTTACAGCTGCCACGCAGACAATCAGCCAAACCTGGTCTGATCAGCCTGCACTGGCTGCCAGTGCGACAGAGAATCATCTTTAAGGCCATGTGTATTGCCCATCAGGCCTTTTGGGACACAGGACCTAGGATTACCCGGGACCTAGTAAAATAGTACCACCCCAGCAGAAACCTTCGATTTAGCCAGGCCTTTATGGCGATAGTTCCGAGAATAAAAAAGGCAAGGGCGGGTGGCAGGACATTCACCCATAATGCCTCCAAGATCTGGAACTCACTTCCTCTTCATCTTAGATCCAACCCTAATCTCCCCTCATTCCGAAAACAGCCGAAGACTTTTTTGTTAAAACTCCCCTCAGTAATATCAACAAGTTACCTCTTCAAGCAATTTCTATTCTGGTCTCTAGCGCTTGGACGCCTCTGGGCAGCAACCGCGCTCTATAAATCTACTTTTCATTTCATTCATTTCATTTCTGAACCTCTGTAAAACTCTCTCTCTAAATCTCTCTCTCTCTCTAAATCTCTCTCTCTCTCTAAATCTCTCTCTAAATCTCTCTCTCTAAATCTCTCGTTCTCTATAAATCTATTTCCCTAAATCTCTCTCTAAATCTCTCTCTCTATATCTCTCTCTCTCTATATATATATCTCTCCCTCTAAAACTCTCACTCTCAAAATCTCTCTCTAAATCTCTCTCTCTCTCTCCCCCCCCCCTCAGCTTCCCCCTCTTCTCAATTTTTCCTCCCCCTGTCGGCATTTTCTTGCTTTCAAACTCATCCAGAATCTTTCATTATTTTCCAACTAGCTCTTTGAAACCCACAAGTCCTCTCCCAATCTCTCTCTCTCTCTAAATCTCTCAATCTTTCTCAATATCTCTCTCTCTAAATCTCTCCTCTAAATCTCTCTCTCTAAATCTCTTGCTCTCTCTCTCTAAATCGCTCTCTAAATCTCTCTCTCTAAATCTCTCTAAATCTCTTGCTCTCTCTCTCTAAATATCTCACTCTCTAAATGTCTCACTCTCTAAATCTCTCTCTCTCTCTAAATCTCTCTCCAGACTCTCCTTGGGCTACAGAAGTTTATTTTCAGTTTTGGCATAGAATGAATAGCCACATTTGTAATGAGTGTACAGTGGGGGTTTAGCTTCCCTTGGCATAGCCATTAGATCTCGCCTTTGGGACCTTATAAGTGTTTAGTTATCCAGCACAATATCCTTGGTGCAACAACATCAACTGTTGCATGGCTAAACACTTATAAGGTCCCAAAGACGAGACCTATTGGCTATGCCAATGCTGGTTTTTGCTTAGTTACAGCATTAATATGTGGGGAAAATGCATAGGGACAATTTTCTCCCTGCGTCTAGGCCTCCTCAAAATCATTGCATATCCGGACTCTGCTTCTGTCTGAGTTTTCTGATTCTTGATTAAAATGTTTACTGAGACTTGGAATTAGCCTGATTTGTAATTGAAAGTAAAAGTTCGCAGGTCGAGCACTTTGGTGATAGAGATGAATTTGGAAAGAAAGATTTCAAATTGAAACATTCCCCTCACTGTTTATTGCGCCGTTTACTGCTACCTGGCTCACTGTCATCAGTACTTAGTCCAGTTGATGATGATACACATAATTATTACAAATGGGTGATGGACGTGTAATGAGTGCAAAGTGATATCTGATACCCTAGGGCAAGTTTGCATTGAATGATATGATGATGCTTTCCTGCCTGCAAGATTGCTTATGGTATCTGGTTTGCCAAATAGCTATGGGTTATATATAAGCTGAGTTGCTTATTTTCTGCTGTGACATGATAAAAAAAACCTTACTGAGGATTGCAGTTGGCATATTTTATTGATGTTGTCATTGCACCATTGTGAGACTCATATTGTAAGTTTCCTGGACTCTGCTGACCAGGACAAAAGATATATATATTTGCAGTTTATGTCCCAAACGTACAGGTAGCATACAAGACTGGACCATCCCCGTACAAGTTATCACCAGATCCACTGGGGGGTGGCGGGGGGGGTGGAGTTTTTATATTGCATATGGTTTGGAATAATGGCTACACCTCAAATGTCAGCCTATTACAACATGGAGGTCTACTGTATGTCCATGGACTGAATGTCTATGTGGTGTGTGAGCCAGAGTCTCAGTTGCCACTTCTTACACTAATCATTGTCATGTACATCCTTCCTACTGTCTTCTGTGCTCCTCATCCTTAAACTGTTATAATTCTGACAGCTCTCTTCTACCTCTGACAGATCATCCCAGTCTCTGACAGATCATCCCAGATCTATCCTCCATTCCAAGCACTTTCAGATCACGCTAAGCTCTAGTACTTTCCTCTCTTGCTACAGCTGCGCAGAGGTGAGCACCGCTATGGTAAGGAGATGAAAGAATGTGAGCACTGGCCGGCCAGAATTCATCCTTGGAACTGAATAGAAAAACAGTGAAACCACTGAGACATTTCCACATCACATTGTTGTGTGCAGAATCGAGCCTGTGCTTTTAATGATCACATTTTCGTTTTTGACACTCCAAAACCTTTGGCAGGTGCTTTCCAGTGAGAAAATAGCACTTTGATTGAAATTCTGAAGCGTGTACACCTTCAGCTATCTCACTGTAGGAGGGACATTCCCAGTCCCAATTTTGAGAAGTTGAAATGACTATTTATAAAACATATCTTTTTTTTATGGTTGGCCCTATGTTAGTACTTTTCATTAAAAACACACATCATTGGAGTCTTCAAAACCCCTTCTTCTTCCGAGCCTATGTCACACAAAAAAAAAACCTTTTTAAACTCTGGCTGTTAGGATTTATAATGTTTAGAGCTGGGTTTCCAGCTATAAAATGTTTTTTTTTTTTGCAAAAATGATAAATTAAAATACACTTTCCGAAGGTTAGAAGGATATACTCAAACTCTCCTAGACTTCTACTGACGGTATGGGAACCTGCAGCATCACACACACTTTAAGACTTCTATTGATAATATGAGGACCAGGAAGACACACCCCTGAAATCTGATTGGTTGCTTTCTGTCCTTAGCAACTGCACTGTCTGTGTGTGTAGAGAGAGGATATTTGTGTGTGTATAGGAGGGTATTCATCACACACACTGTCTGAAAAATAGGAATTATGAAGCCCTCTTCAAAATTTCACTCAGACAGCTGAGAGAGCTTCCCTCAGTATGTAAGCACTGTAAACGTTATGAGGACCGGCTTTCCGGTCCTCATAGCGCATTGGTCCTCATAGCGTTGGTGTGCAAACATGTTCTGGTCCTCATAAATATAGATATACAAACACACCCGGTCTCACACACACACACACACTCTCTCGCACACACACACTCTCTCTCACACGCAGTACAGCCTTCTACCGCCACCACTCTCTCCACCAACACTCTACCACTCTATCCGCCACCACTCTATGTGCCACCACCCTATCCACCAATCTATCGCCCTCACTCTATCTATCGCCCTCACTCTATCTATCGCCCTCACTCTATCTATCTCCTTCACTCTATAGATCTATCGCCCTCACTCTATGGATCTATCGCCCTCACTCTATAGATCTATCGCCCTCACTCTATAGATCTATCGCCCTCACTCTATAGAATTATCGCTCTCACTCTATAGATCTATCGCCCTCACTCTATCTATCGCCCTCACTCTATCTATCGCCCTCACTCTATCTATCGCCCTCACTCTATGTATAGCCCTCACCCTATCTATCACCTTCACTCTGTAGATCTATCGCCTTCACTCTATACATCTATCGTCTTCACTCTATAGATCTATCGCCCTCCCTCTAGCTATCTATCGCCCTCACTCTATATATCTATCGCACAACAACAGCATCACTCAGGGACAGCACAGCATCACTCAGGGGCACCACAACATCACTGAACGCCACAGCATCACTTGTCGCCACCACAACATCACTCAGCGCCACCACAGCATCAATCTGTGCAACCATTCAACAACAACTGGTTCAAATATGTTTCAAGCTTTATTACAAATGTCACAAAAAGATGTTAATATTTCCCTTCTGTTCTTGGATTTTCGTCACAATAAAATACACTGAGCATAATCTTCACACAAGTTATTTACAAAAGTTTAATCTATTGCCATTATAAATTACAATAACTTTTATTTAAGTATTATTTATTTAAAAAAATTAAAAGCCATTGTTATTTGTAATATCAATACATCTAAGTCACGTAAATACAACACATATTGCATTACAAATGCTACAGGTGTCACATTTGCGAAAGTTAAAACTATTGGCATTGTAAAGGACAAAGCTATTAATTTCACTATTTTCAAAACCAACACATTAATACAAAATGTGTCATTTACAATACCACTAGCTCAAACTTTCCTAATGTGAGACCTATTGCATTGCAAATGCTTGTTTTTAGATGGAGATAGTGCCATTAGCTTTGTTTTGGAGGTGTTGATAGCTAATCCTCGTTCTTCACAAAACAAGCTGAATATTCCAGAAGTTTCTGGAGACCCATGGGGGTTTTAGACATCAAAAGGGTATCATCTGCGAAGAGGAGGGTAGGTGTTTTCTCCCCCGCCAGGACTGGGGCGTCGGCTGGGTCCTTCCTCAAATGGTCCACCACCCCATTCAGAAAGAGAGAGAACAGAGTCGGCGCCATCACACAGCCCTGTCGGACCCCCCTACTCACAGGAACCCTCTCTGTCAGCTCTCCCTGGGTCCCCCATCTGATTTTGGCGTAATTGCCCTCATGTAATCTCTTGATTAACTCAAGAAGATAACTCGGAAAATCCATATTGTGTAACACCTGCCACAGTTTATTGCGGGGCACCAGATCAAAGGCGGTTTTCAAATCTATGAAGGCCAGGTAGAGACAGCCTTTCCTGATGGACACAGATTTCCAGTACACCGCAAAGAATCTGAAAACCTGGTCCATCGTATCCACGTTCTGCCTGAAACCCGCTTGAAAATGCGACAGAATATTCCCTTCTTCTATCCACGACCCCGTTCTGGAGACAATCACCCTACCAACTACCTTCTGAATCACATCGATTAAACTAATCGGCCTGTAGTTGGCAGGGTCCTCTCTGTCACCTTTCTTATATATGGTTGCCACTTCAGCCGCCTTCCAAGATTCAGGGATAGCTTGGCCCTGTATAATCAAATTCAATAGGAGGCTGATGTAGTTAGCCCACAGCATAGGGTCTTGTAAGAGTATGTCACCAGACAGGCCATCCGGGCCTGCGGCCATGCCCGGGGCTATGTTCTTATTGGCCAGTTCTACCTCTTTTAGTGTAAAGGGATCGGGTCCATCAGGGCTCTCAAAACCGTATTCTAATTGGATACCAAGCACTGATTCTGGTTCCACCTCGTCACAATACAAATTAAAAAAATTATTATACCATTGCTGTTCAGTAATGTGGTTTGGGATGGGTCAGATCCTCTTCTCTTAGAAATGTATATTAATTCCCAAAATCTAGTTGAATCTTTTAATTGGGCCTCAATTTTAAGATCCTGCCAATGTTGTTCCTCCCAATCCCGCTTTGCTAGTTCTAGGGTGCTGTTGTATTCCTTTCTAGCCGCCCTTACAGCTGCTTCATTTTTTTGTCTTAATGCTACAGATATGGCCTTCCTCTTTTTTCTGCACAGAGCTGTGTACCATATGTTGCCATAATTTGATCTTTTACTGTTATGCCCTCTAGACTCCTTTAGAGTAAAGAACAGACCCAACTTCTCTATCATATTACTATAGAGCTTACTCACATGTAGACCCTGCTTGTTACCCGGGGCAGTATTAAAAGAAGCAAGTTCCAAGTTTTCCAATTCTACTAGTGCTCTGATGCTAGCTAATGTGTCCTTCTGGCAAACAATCTTATCCCATTTCAATCTGCGATTGCAGTCAGAGGGGACTACCTCTTTTGATATTAAGAACGAGGCTTTGCAAACTTTTCTAATCAATCCCCATCTGATTTTCATACATAATGTGTTGTGGTCGCTATCCTGTGATTGCTTAGCCTCCATATCCACTAAGTCCCCCTATAAACGGGTATCCAGCAATAAACAGTCGATACACGAGGGGCTACTAAGTATGTTAAATGTATTGGCTCCTTTTGAGTCCGATATTGTCCTGCCATTCAATGCTCGTAAGTTAAATTCAATTGTCAGGGCGTTAAATTGTATCACCCTAGATGTTCACTTTCTAATTGGGGGCAAACTCAATATGGGGATGGAGTATTTCACATCGTCCTCATTAATTCCTAAAAGGTCATCTTCGCTTAGAGGTTCAAAGGTGCAATTTAAGTCACCTCCCACAATGTTATTAGACAAGGGCAGGATACTCGCTAGTGCTGTCTCTAGAGATGTAATGGTTTGTGCCCCTGGCGTCCCTCGAGCATACACATTAAAGAGTTCCACGTTATTACTGTTGTGTGGACCTTTAATTGATAGGTGAACAGGAATTATTCATGGTGATAGCCCAATCTAGAGCCACCTTGATCCATATAACAAGGCCTCCTGCTGGCCGGCCCTTCCCTGAGCTTCTCGCCAGGATGAAGTAGGTGGTAAACCCAGATTTATATAGGGGGGGTCATACTCCAGGTTTCCTGGAACATGCAGACGTCATAATTGGAGATTAAGTCGTTCCATTCAGGGATTGCCAATTTTTTCTGAAGGCCTGCTATGTTCCAAGAGAGTCGCTGGATTGCCCTAGGGGTTCAACTCTCTAAACTAGGTGTACCCTGAATATCCTGACCCTGGGCTTCCCTACTAGAAAGACTTAGGGATGCATTCACAGCAGGAGTCAGAGACTCAGGCTTCCCCGAAGTATCTATTTCTACTGAGAGGTTCTGATAGATGTCATTACTTAGTCAATCTATTCTGTTGAGATCAGAATCGTCCTGATCCCTGTCTGAAGCCCAGAGTGGCGAGCATCTAATTTAGATATTAGAATGCTTGGGGAGGCAGGTCCGATACTCAAGGGCCAACAGATTATCCTCAATTTCTCGATTGCATAACTGAATTTCAATGCAATCAGTTTGGGAGCTAAACAAGGACAATCTCTTAACACTAATCATATCTTCCCTGATGATTGATCTACACCCCCTCACGTGGCCGAGCCAATGGATCGCTTTATTGTGAATTGCTTCCCTACTTTCTTGGTCAGAACTTCTACTACGCTTTGGGACCTTGGTCATATACACGACTGATGCTGCATTTCTAGAAGGGATATGATTATGTAATAGGGTGCCCTGGTCTACACCAGCGTTCATTCTTCCTACCGCTGAGGACATACTACTATTAACTATTTTGTTAGAGTGGGGACCCTCACACTTATCTGCCTCAGTCCTAGATTTCATCATTTCAGCATAAGAACTAGGGGTGGGCTGACCCGCTGAAATGTTCTTACTAGAGGGCATTTGTACTGGAGTCCCTCTCGGTGGAGGCCCCCCTCCTGGCATGAGAGAAGTAGATACAGTTAACCTTCTGTTTACAGCTATAGGCGGTGTCATAGGTGTTTGGTGAAGGGGGTCATTAATTCTGTGCACTTCCCTCTTCTGTGTGAACTCCTTCAGTGCATTTTTAATGAAGGCCATTTCGCTCTATAACTTCTCCATTTTTTGCACTAGCAGCCGACTGAAATGGAGGCAATTGGAGCATCCTAGAGCCCCAGCGCCACTTGATTCTGGGTCCCTGTTGCCTTGTACTAGATTATAAACTGGATCACCTGATTCCCCTTCTAGGATGGCAAATCTATTGGAGCAATTAATGCCTATCTCGAATGATGTTTCATGCGAGTCCCCTTGTGACCTGATATCTGATGTCTTATTCGGGGTGTTTAGATCATAAGAAAGCTCCACTGGACCTTCAGAAGAGCTGTGGACTTCGCAAATGGGAGGGATATATGGGGGCTTTTTGCTGAAGATTGCAGGGATCACTTTTTTACGATGTTGCTTAAGGACGTCTGAGAGGGGGTCAGAATTTTCAAGACCATTTATACTAGGGTCCCTTTTCTAATACGTCCTCGCATTCACTAACAATGCTTTCAATTCTCGAGAGGACAAAGTTAGTAACATATATTGACTTTTTAGATTTTTTCCCTTTTTTAGCCTGGACGAGTGGAACTCCCCCCTCCATCGACTTCCTTTTGCCTATACTTGCTGCAACCTACGGGTAAACCACTCCTCCACAGATTAATACCCAAGGTGACTACCTCGCTGCAATAATACAGTGCAAGTAACAATACGCACAATTAAGAGGGCGTTCACCCCTTCAGAACCCCACAGTCCCCTTTGTCCTCAAATAAAGGTTCTCCTTGTCCAGATATTAGAGAAGGGGCCCAGCCCTGCCTCTTCCTGTCACGGATGGGCGCGTCCCGCCCCACGGGAGGGGCCGCAATGTTTTTAAGCACCTCCAAGCGCTTAGTGATGATGTCCTCTATAAGCGCAGCCCCAGGGCACTCTGGGCAATGTAGGCAGACTGGAGGCAATGTTGTTTGCTCCACCAGCAGGACAGCCGGTCCTGAAGCGGCACTACGATCCCCCCGGTGTCAGCAAGAGCTCAGGTCGGGGCAAGCAAGTAAGCTGGAAGGGTCCCACCCTGGTGCTTCTTAGCAGGACTCTGGTCTGTGCCTCCAGCCCTTAGAACCCTTTGTGGGCGCTTTGGATGAAGAGAGATTGTGAGAGATCGTGGCGGCGCTCTGAGCTATTGCGCCACCGCTCTGTGAGAAGAGGCCGGCCAGGGGTACCTCACAGGGAGGCACAAATGTTGTGGGCCTTGACCTTGGGCTCTGCCGTGGGCTGCAAGCCTCCGGGGGGTAAACGGGGTCTGCAACTGCGACAGAGGCAGCAGGGAGTATTCAGAATTAGGGATGCGCTTCCGCCATTAACTGCCTCGCGGCTGGCGCCCCACTTTGCCCCAGTCCGTGTGCCTTACTACGTCGCTGGAGCCCCACCGCGGTGTCGCAATCTCTGCTGCTGCCACAGGCTTGAAGATACTTTCCCGGGGGGGCCAAGGAAACAGAAGTCTCGTCGGCACCCTGAGCCAAAACACTGCAGCGGGACAATAAAGGGCCGGCTGGAGCTCCTCTCCTCTGCAACTTGGAAGTCGGATGTGCTAAAATTAGATATTAAAATACCCTCTTATATTCAGGTTAGGCATGGGGCAAAATTGTACAGTACCACCAGCCTTGGACAAGGCAGTGGGATGCTGAAAAACTACACTCTTCTCACCCTTAGGCATGGTAGGGAAGGCATGCAGAGAGACACCTCCCCACTCTTTGGCAATGCAGGTGGTTTTATAAAACCCCTGCCCTTGGAAAAGGTGGTGGGGAGGGAGGCACACACTACTGCTGCCTATTAACAATGAGATGGCATATTAAAAAGCACTCCTCCTGACCGTAAGCAAGTCTTGGGCAAAAGAACAACCTTATTCTGTCATTTTACACAGCTGTACAGAAAAATCTTTGAGATTTGTTTTTTACCTGGCACATCTGTGCCCAGGTAATTTCCACCAGCCAACGTGGTCCATAGCAGAACTTAGCTGCCTCTTTGCACTGTTTACAATTGTCAATAGAATTTGTCTACTTCACCTTCAGGAAACCCGTCACTCACCACCGCACCCAACAGATGCCACAACGCTGCTGGGGCAAGATCACCGAGGACCAACTGACCACCATCCTTGCCCTCGCACCACCCGCCGACCCCTCCAACCACGACACCGCCGCCACCAGCCTCAAAAAGTAGATCAACGACTGCGCCGACACCCTCGCTCTACTCAAGACCACCACCATCATGGTTCACCGAAGACCTCCGGACCTCCAAGCGCACCTGTCGGAAGCTGGAGAAGAGCTGGCTCCGCGACCAAACACCAGGCAGCCGCACAGCCCACAAGAGTGCTACCCGCAAACACCACCAACTCATAAGGACCGCTAAGAGGACCGCCTTCAAGGACCGCCTAGACAGCAACTCACACAACAGCAAAGAACTCTCCAACATCGTGAAAGAACTCTCCAATCCCAGCTCCAACACCAACGACATTCCACCATCACAATACCTGTGCAACTCACTGGCCACCTTCTTTCACCGCAAGATAATCAACATCCACGAGAGCTTTAACACCACCACCCCCACACCCACCGCCGAGACCACCACCCCTGCGACCACCACCCGCACCAGTCGCCTGACCGCCTGGTCCAACGTCAGCGACGAAGACACCATCAAGATCATGAACTCCATCCACTCTGGTTCCCCAACCGACCCATGCCCTCACTATGCTTTCAACAAAGCCAGCAGCTTCATCGCACCCCATCTCCGGAAAACAATCAACATCTCCTTCGAGACGGCAACCTTCCCAGAGAGCTGGAAGCACGCTGAGATCAACGCCCTACTGAAGAAACCCAAGGCAGACCCCAACGACCTCAAGAACTTCCGGCCCATCTCCCTGCTCCCTTTCCCGGCGAAAGTAACGGAGAAGATCGTCAACAGACAGCTGACCCGCTACCTCGAAGACAACAACATCCTGGACCCATCTCAGTCTGGCTTTCGCAGCAACCACAGCACCAAGACCGCCCTCATCGCCGCCACCAACGACATCAGGATCCTGATGGACAAAGGAGAAACAGCCGCCTTCATCCTTCTGGACATATCAGCAGCCTTTGACACAGTCTGCCACCGCACCCTAACAGCATGCCTCCATGACGCCGGAATCCAAGAGAAAGCCCTGGCCTGGACCACATCCTTCCTCTCCAACAGAACCCAGAGCGTCTGCCCTTCTGCTCCAAGACCACCAAGATCATCTGCGGCGTTCTACAGGGATCCTCCCTCAGCTGTTCAATATCTACATGG